>NC_051070.1:20938235-21538235 GCF_004664715.2 Peromyscus leucopus | reverse complement strand
AAGCTCATTTTTGAAAGATCACCATTCTAGCAGATGGAGAGAAGAGATGAAATAACACAAAAACCATGAGGAGAAATACATCAGTAAAATTTTCCCAAGAAACAAAACCCAAGACCAATGGAAGATGTAGGACCAATTATGGCTTATAGTATCATGGCAGCTGATTCCCATGATATTCTGTGTGAAAAATGAAGAAACTGTGGTCCAAGTTTAGGAAAAGATCAATATCTAACCTCAAGTATCAATGTAAGGAGAGAAAATTTACTCTTCTGCCCTTTTGTTCTATTCAGGCCTCTGTTTAGGGGAGATGATACCCACCTGAATCAGGTAAGAACATTAGGACTTACCTAATTCAGTGATTCAAATGCTAACTTCTTCTGGAAGTAGTATCACAGGCACACTCAGAAATGTTAGCCAGTCTGCAACCCAGCTAAGTTGACAAAGAAAATTAACCATCCTCATGGAGGCTATTGGAATAATCTAGGTAACAGCAAAGAGGCCTAGATTAGGCTTGTACAGGAAGAGTACAGAAAATGTATGAAGAGATTGTATCGTGGAAAATGAATAAGACTTAAAGGCAAATAAATAGCTGATGGGAGACAGTGGAGAATGTGAAAGAGAAAGCAAGACCTTGCCTCTGGCGGGAAGGTAGAAAGCACTGCTATTCACTCTAGGGAGCATTGCAGAGGTGAAGTGTACTGGATCAGCTTGAGATGAGACAGCATGGAAGATGGTTGGGGACCAAGGTGAACACTACAAAAGAACAAGAGAGACTCTGATAGAGCAGCAGCACTATGGCAGGCAAGGCTTGGGAGCACGCCTCACTCCTCCAGGGTCTGGAATTCTTCTGTTTTCAGACAGAATCCCACATTTCCAGCTTTGGGGCTCCTAGCCCTTCATCAGTGGTTCCTCACTCAGCCTCTCGTGTCTTCAGCCATGGACTAAGAGTTAGAGGTATATCATCAACCTCCCTGATTTTGACTTCTCAACTTAGACTGTGCCATACCAGCAAAGGTTTCAGATGGTCAGTTCTAGCATTTCTCAGCCTCCAATCAGTGTGAGCGCATTCCTGTAGCACCCACGCTACTACCCGTTCACCATGTTTGAGCGAGGGGCTAAGGATTAAAACAGACAAGACAGCGGGTCATTCATCTCAGTAGAATGCCCTTTATTGAAGGAGGCAAGAAGCCTTAAATACAGACTTATAGCACAGTGGAAGAATCTGGGGGGGGCAAAAGTTCACTACAGATGTTTTACATTCTAGCATTACACCAATATGCAGGATATGCAAACAAGGAACCTCCAGTTAGCTGTTTAGGAGGAATGAAACTGGCAGAAAATTGGCACAGGGAGGACATCTGATCAAGGTTAGCAAGCAAGGCAACAGCTACCCAAGGAACAGAGATCAGGGCCCAACAGATCCCCCCCTTACTAAAACAAAAAATGAGCTTCTATCTTAGGTTGCATGGGACATCAGCACATTACCTTACCCGTCATCAAGACACCTGCCCAGGCCACTCAGGTTCTCTGTCTTAGGTTGGTGGGTGTCCCCAGCAATTACCCGTCATTGAATACTCATCATCATTCAGGCTCAACCATGTGTGAGCTGTAGGGTTAACTGCTGCCATAGATTTAAAAGTGGCTCTGGGCTTGCAATCTGTGCATTCGACACACAAAAGACCAATGGAAGTCCTAACCCACCCATAGCCAGTAGCTAAGGGCAATTGAGCCATTCCCTTCCTTAACGAGCCTTACTGCAAATTAGAGTCCTTGTAAGATGGCATCCCAAAAGTAAGTGGATTTTGAGTTTTATTGACTTTATAACTTTTAAAGCCAATCAAAATGCATATTACTGCTGAATTAAATTAATCATACCCAATAGAATAAGTGAGTAATTAACTGTGGTAGCTACTTTTGATGCCAGGGTCTCCACTGTACTAGCTGTAGTAACCAATTGTGAAAAAGCAATCCCAGAAACAGTAGCAGTGGTGGCTGCTACCACTGTAGTAGCAACAACAGCCACAGTGAAGTCAAATCCTCTTCTGGAGCATGTGAGCAACATCTAAGTCTTACTGGCATAGACACAACTCCAGGAACATGAACTACCAAGGCCCATTTTTCTTGACCCCAACATGACTTAAGCTGGCAGCTAATAAAATATCATCCATATAGTGAATTATATAAACATCTGGAAAAGCTTTTCAAACTGGGGCTATTGTCAAAGTCACATAAATTTAATATTTACTAGGGCTATTGACCATTCCTTGGGGCAAAACTGCCCACTGATATCTCTGATAAGGTTCTTTGAGATTTTCCAATGGAACACTAAAAACAAAGCAAGGACTGCCCTCAGAATGTAAAGGAATGGTGAAGAAACAATCCCTTAAGTCAATCACAATTAAATGCCAATGTTTAGGAATTGCAACAGGGGCAGGCAAAGCATGCTGTGTTACTCCCATAAGAAGCATGATTTTATTTATAGCTCTAAGATCTTGTAATAGCCTCCATTTTCCTGACTTCTTTTTAATAAGAAATATAGGTGTGTTCCAGGGTGAAGTGGAAGGAATGATATGTCCAGCATCTAAATGTTCCTTAACTAAAGTATTCGCAGCCTCCAATTTTTCTTTAGTAAGGGGCCACTGTTCCACCCATACAGGGTCATCACTTTTCCAAGTGAATTTTTATCAGTTGTATTATCGAAGGCTGCTGCTCATCATTACCAGTAACACGTTAATATAAATATTGCTACCCATAGTTATAATTCTCTCAATCTTGCATCTCAAAGCAAACTCTTAACAGAACCATTTGAATTAACATATATGGTGCTATATATAGTTAACAATTTTCTCAGTCTTACAACTTTAACTCTTAATAGAATCATTTGAAATTTCTTGCTAACAGAACATAGGAAAAACTTCTGATGTATTTTTACGTCAAACTTAAATATTTCCTTAACTCCACAAAACCAGAGTGCATCAATATCAATAGGTTAACATAATTTCTGCAAACATACATCCAACCTTAATTCACTCATAACTCCTCGTTTTCTTTATAAAATTTTTTAAACAATCTCAAACCTAGTTAGGAAAAAAAAACTTTCACAATTCCTACAAGCCCACATTTAAAAGCAATATTTTCAACCTAACAATTAACACTTTGAAAACTTAGCAAAACATCCAAAAGCAGTTTCTTAATCAAACTCTTTACACTTTAAAGTAATCTCTTAGTATACCCATTTGCATTTCTTACTAACAAAACATAACATTAATCCACTCAAATAAGAAAATATTTTTAAATTAAATAAACTAAGGAATATTAACTCTCGCTTTTCTTTATAATTTTTAAAGCAAAATCTCAAGCCTAGTTAGAAAATCCAAACTTTTCTGTTTAAACAATTCCATTTGTAACAAAAAACAGTTCCATAAGTAATTCCATTTTTACATAAACAGTTCCATAAAACAATTCATGAATCACCAGTTAATAAAGCATATATACATACACAAAATTGCATCTTGACTCTAGGTAGAAACAATAAATTTCTTCATTTAAACAGTTCCATTTTTAACACACATAATTCCAGAAAATAGTTCCCAGGTCATTACTATAAGTAAATTCAAAATTATCCCATTGCAATGAAATCACTATTGTTCATTTCATTTCTTAAGTCCCAAAATTCAAATACATTCTGGTACTAGCCTTCCAAATATGAAGAAATCCATAACCAAAATCTTTTTGTAGTTTTTAATCTTATTATTTTAAGTTCAAAAAAAAAATCTGGTATTAGGCTTTCACTTCCAAATACGAAGAGATGTTTTACAACCAAAACTTTGCAGTTAACAATTTAGTTCAAACAAGCATCTCTGCAACTTTTATTCTCAAGCCAGAGATCTTTTTAGGTACAGTAATATTTTAAAGTGCACCATTTTTTTTTTATGTTAGCTCAGATGTTTCTATGTTGCGTTGATTTTTCATGGATCTCAGCTGTGGATGCCTTATTGTACTGGTTCTGACGTCCATCATTCTTAGCTTCTTAGTGGCTTCTGGAGCTTTTGAAACCATTCACTGCCTATTTTGCAGTCTACCAGGACACTACCTTCTGTGTCTCAGGTTCTTTCACCACATACATTAAGCATAGATTCACACTCAATATTTATACTTTTTACAAACTCACATACAACATATTAATATCTATTTATTTATACTTCTTTAGGAAACTAGAACTACTTTAGCAAATATATTTCTTATTTACTTCTTATTTTCATCTTTTACAACTAGAATCTTTACTTATTTACTTCTTATATTTTTATTTAAACTTACATTTACAAATTCTTATTTAAACTTACATTTACATCTAGCATTTTTACTTCTTACAAGCTTATTACTACATGTCTTAAGACTACCTTAGATACTTCTTTCAAGCTTATATTCTTAAAGAAACTCCATAGATCTCTTTTAGAAACTTATATAGGGCTACCATTAGCATATATCTAACTTAGCAAACACCTAAAGATTTCTTAACACAGATCTAACAAGACAGAATTATTACTACAAACTCACATATCTTTTCATCTTTTTCTAATTATTACTCTTAGTTATTATCACTATCTCTATTAGAAAGATTCTCTTAACTAGACAGAATGTATGTATATCATTTCTAAAGTTTAGAGTTTATAGTCAGCTTTGCTATACAACACTGGGATTTAGAAAGTGTTGCATTATAGAGTTGTGATACTTGTTGCTTGGGGACTGTACCATTCTCTGGACGAAGCAACACTCCAAAGTTGCCAAGTTCTCTCAGCTGTTCCAGAATTGGCAGAGATGCACTGTCAGCACTAAACAGTTTTTAACTAGAGGCTGTCCCTTCACCCAAATTCATAATAGCCCCCCTAAGTGCTTCAATTCGGACAAAAATTGCTATTACAGCAGTACTTTTGGTTTGTTCTACTGAAAACCTTCACTTCATGCTGAGGGTTAAATTACCATATTTAACTGCTGTAAAGCTCTTTGCAAAATACTGCACAGCTATTAGGTGATATAATATATTTTATATAATATATTTTTCTAAAGGAGCTAGTAAAGCCAAAAGCAGCACAGCTTTTTAACTCTATTTCCTCACTGTTTGCATTAACCAGTGTCAATGGTCACATGTACATATCTTAATTTGCCAAATTCTGCAATATGAGTAACATCCATTTGCCATAGATGATTAGGAAGAAAACCTCGAGGGTTTACTCTTAAGTGAGGGGCAGGAAAATATTTTGGACATATCCTACAGCATTTAACTATTTGACCAGCTGCTTCTTTAGTAAGATTGAATTGCTTTCTTAAGCTTTTGCTATTTTGATGAAGAGCATGTGACTGTTGAGCCATTTCCACTTGGGATAATGCTACTATCTTTGTTAACTTATCAGCCATTGCATTACCCTCAGCTAAAGGACCAGGAAGGTTGGAGTGAGCTCTAATATGGCCTACAAAGCATGCCAGCTTTCTTTTGTGAATAGCGTCTTGAATTTGTTGAAACATTTAGACTTGACTGTTGTTAGTTCCAATATTTTCACCAAAACTGTTACTATTCAAAGGAGTCAAGAACATAGATGTTCTTTCATGAAACATATCCTTCATTAGCTTACTTTAAGAAAAAGCATTTTCAGGATTTAGTATTTTTACTTCATTAGCTTTAACTCCTGAAGCATCTAGTATCCTTTTCTAATCTGACTTCTACATCATCAACCTCTGAAGACGACTCTACAGAGTCAGAAACGTCGAAAGTTTGAAGGGATCTGAGAGCCTCCTCTACCTGAGCCTTTTCCAACACAGCTTTAGCTTCAGTTAGTTGTTCTTGAACTTTGACATTATCACTAAGCAATGCATCTTTAACCAAACACCAACAAAGAGAAAGTAGCTAAGGGTATGGAATCAGGCCCTTCTGTATGCAAGCATTTTTGTAAGTCAATCTTAACCTGTTCCCAATCTGGTATATTAAATCCCCCAGAGACCAGAAACCAGGAACTAACATTCTGGAGGATCTGAATGAAATCGTTAGCCATCCTGTTCTTAATGTTGGTGCCCTGTTGCCTCAGCAGTCCAATTAACTGCTCCTCCAGGAGCGACTGCAAACTAGCTTCACCCATAACAATTCACCCACCCTTACCTTCTTTTAAAATGCTGACCAGCCTTTCTTCGGGTGTCCTTCAGCGCATCCCTTCTTTCTCAGATCTCGGTGGAACCTCCTCTTGTAGCACCCGCGCTACTACCTATTCACCATGACTGAGCGAGGGGCTGAGGATTAAAACAGAGACAAGAGAGCGGGTCATTCGTCTCAGCAGAATGCCCTTTATTGAAGGAGGCAAGAAGCCTTAAATACAGGCTTACAGCACAGTGGAAGAACCTGGGAGGGCAAAAGTTCACTACAGAAGTTTTACATTCTAGCATTACACCAATATGCAGGATATGCAAGCAAGGAACCTCCAGTTAGCTGTTTAGGAGGAATGAAACTGGCAGAAAATTGGCATAGGGAGGACATCTGATCAAGGTCAGCAAGCAAGGCAACAGCTACCCAAGGAACAGGGGTCAGGGCACAACACATTCCCTTAATAAATCCTTGCACACTGTGAGGGTTAACCCTAACTGTCAGCTTAGCTGGGTGTGGAATAAAATGAGACAAGCTGCTGCGCACACGTGTAAGGGACTTTCTTGATCAAGTTAATTGACATAGGAAGATATGCCCTAAGAGTGGACAGCCCAGGTCGAAGGAAATCATCTTTCAGGTTTTGTCTGCTTGCCTTCATGTCTTGCTGGAATGTCATCAACCCTGTTGCTGTTTGTTTCCACTACTGCTGATATCAGAATCCAGCTTATTCAGGTTTCTAATGTGGAGTGAAAACCAGTGGCTCTCCAGGAATCCTCCAGGCATTCAGTACCATGAATGGGTACTGAATGGGGACCCAGCTTTGTGGACTGAACAGCTACCAGATTAGCCCATCC
Organism: Peromyscus leucopus; assembly: GCF_004664715.2. Lineage (NCBI taxonomy): Eukaryota > Metazoa > Chordata > Mammalia > Rodentia > Cricetidae > Peromyscus > Peromyscus leucopus. The sequence goes on along the minus strand of NC_051070.1, from coordinate 21,531,251 downwards.
AGTGTAAAAACAGCCACTGTAGGACGAGTAAATCACTTTCCAATATTCAGGCTAATTCTATCTGTTCTATTCCTTTACAGAACTCTAACACACTTAGAGAGAAACACACACACACACGCACACGCACACGCACACGCACACGCACACACACAGAGAGAGAGTGTATTTATTCATCCGAGAGATGGATAAGCTTTTAAGTAATAGAACATAACTGAAGCAATTCTCTTGGAAAAAATTTACCTGAGCAATGAAGAGGCCCAGACTGTAAAAGGTTTACAGTGTAGTATCTAATTGGCATCTGGGATATGGCAAAGATGCTAGACTCCAGACCCCAGAGCCATTTCCCATAATTCGGAAGAACTTTGCCTGCTTCTAAGTTCCTTCTCTCTTTCTCAAAGTCTCCTTCATTTAGTGGAACTCCACAGCCTCCATAAAGATCTTGGGCAGACACTTAAGTGCAGAAAAAGAACATATCTGTCACTGTTTGATTAATGCCCAAAGAACCCAACCCTATGTTATTCCTGTTCATCAAAAATTACCTATGATTGTTGAATATTGATAATGGCAATGATCCTGTAATACTCCTTCAGACAAGGAAATCAAAGGACAAGAAAGCTAAAAAATAAAATAAAATAAAATAAAAAAGTAAATACTTTAAAAAATAAATACAAATGGCTTGCAAATTAATATTATTTTCTTAATCACATATATAATAGAACTCATAATTCTAATTTGCATTATTTAAACAATATTAATCAGAATTACAGTTTATCAAAGTATCTGTCTTTGTCAGGGTCTTTCATTTTTGTCTTCACAAATAACTATTTGATACAGAAAAAAACACACTTAGATTGTCATTTATTTGATGCCTCTCAGTAAATGATAGATTCAGAATTGAAGCCCAGATCTAATGCTCTTGTGTTGTCTCTCCTTAAGCTGTCTGCCATTCTGCCCTTGGGAATAGTTTGCTAAAGAAAGTTCAAAACAAGCTAGAAGGAACAGGAGAGTTTATCTTCTTTTAAGGGTAATAAACAGTGATTTTCTTGTGGCTGTACAAGCCATTATAGCAGACAGTTGTCTTACTCAGAGCCACAAAGAAAACCTACCAACACAAATTACAGCTCCCAATCGCAGCTGAACTGTTTGCAAAGAACAAGAAGTTCTTATTGCCCTGGAAATAAAGACTAAGGGAGAGGATGGAGTGAGAAGGGAGTAACTGCCATTAACCTCACTTGTTTTAAATGAGCACTTCGAAGAACAAAAGCAATCAGGAAGTTAAAATAAGCCAAATTCTAATGGATTTGTATGCTTTATGCTTTGTGTTCCTGTGTTCATGTAGGAACTCACACAGAATGGGGCAGGAGCAGGGAGGCTACTCTGGAAAGCCAATGGATAAAATCCACAGACAGCAGAGGTCTTCCCTGTTCGCTTCAGAACAAGTACCTCTACGATTTAGAAGGTTGCATGTTGGCTTTTTCTTTAGGTTAAATGCTGCTATGAGGACCAGCCTTCAGCAGTTCAGGGATAGAGGGGAAGCCACGGAGTCAGCAGACTAATCACTCAACTTGACTTTTATATCCGAGGAAGTAAAACTTAATTCTCTGGGACTGCCAAGAAGGGCAAAACTTAACTCTCTGAGGCCAGTGAAAAGGGGAAACACACACACACACACACACACACACACACACACACACACACACACACCTCAGTATCTCTCTATCATCTCTCCATCTTTATTTTTCCTTTACAGCTTATACATCCCAGCAAAATCTTTCAAGCAATATAAAAATTACAATGTGGTTACATTCTATTTTTCACATGAATGATTATAATGCATGCAGGTAAAAAGCAAAATGTTTCTCATTTCCCTCACATGATTAAACACTTTACATATTATAGGTAAAAAACAAATTATTCCCAAGAACCTACATATATTCATGCCCAAGCAACTTGCTATAGTTTAACAGAGTATAAGCAAGCAAGGTATTTTTCTTAGCCTGTTCTTTTACTGGCAGCCTGCATTTTGCAGTTATAAAGAAAAAATCAATCACTTTATTATTTATCTGAAAAGGTAATCTTATTAAACAAATCTTAAAAGAATCACAGATCTAAACTTTTATATATGAAAAACAGTCAGTTCTACTTTAAATCCTCAGGGTGCATACCCATTCTTCAATAGGGGTTTTGTTGTTATTCTTGTTGTTGTTGTTTGTTTTTTATAATCAGGAAGATGAGGCCAGAAATGGGTACAAGGAATTAATCTTCACCTTTGATCTCGCCAACGCATCCTAACAAGAGAGCTAGATCAACCAACAATAGCCAGGCTGCCACTGTTTTTGTTCCCTGATCTCAATGAGTACCTCACTCAACTGTTAAAAGCATGCCTTTCTAAACTTTAAATTGTCACCCAAAATTTTCTGCCTCAAAGCCATTAACAAAAACATCTTAACCTAACTTTAAGTCACTACTTAAAGCTTTGTTTTAGCTGTGATGCACACTGAAACCCCCAAATACATCTCCCAACATTAAAAGAATTTGAGCTAGCTGAGCTTCTGGAACTCAATTGTTTTCCTTAATCATTAACCTAAACCATAGTCTGTATGACTCCTCAAGAGAAACTCCTAAGTCCTAGCTATGTGACACATCCTGGGTCCTATTTTCTAACCTCTGCAGCCCCTGCTTCATCAGAGATGGGGAAACCCTGTCTCCTACCTTTACCTATATTAATTTCCCCATTAAATTAACCTCTATCTTAATCCCTTACTTTATTTGTTAAAAACTCTTAATCATAAAAATTCTATTTAGAGCCAGGCGGTGGTGGCGCACGCCTTTAATCCCAGCACTCAGGAGGCAGAGCCAGGTGGATCTCTGTGAGTTCGAGGCCAGCCTGGACTACCAAGTGAGTCCCAGGAAAGGCGCAAAGCTACACAGAGAAACCCTGTCTCGAAAAACAAAAAAAAAAAAAAAAAAAAAAAAAAAATCTATTTAAACTAACACCATTATTATATAAAATCATTACTTCAGTTAAACAGCACAGCTTAAGAGGAAATCATAATAATCCACAGGTAAAAATGCCCAATAAAATGGGATATTTCCATAAGATAATCACACTGCATTAAAGGCAGTGGGGATCCCCTGACACCCATTCATACCATACCAGACACCAGAGAAAAAATGGTAGTGACAAACATGTAAAAGCACAGCAATAGCAAGAGACATTCTGAAGCCAAAGCCCTCAGGACCTTTCCTATCTGGCACTCACCCATTTTTTTATATAAAAATAAAGCAACGCATGGAGAAAGGACAGAGGAAGAGGCCAAGTGACGGAAGAAATGACAGCGGCATGACCACAGGAGACAAAACATAGTTTTCTTGCACTAAAACTTTGTGCGTATGTGCATGTGTGTGTGCATGTGGTGGAGGTAGGCATGCATGGGTGCCTGTGTACATGAATGTGGTGGGGGTGGGTACACATGGGAGACCCAAGGACAACTCAAAGTCAAGTTCTTAAGGTACCATCCACTTGTATTGAGATGGAATCACTAGTTGGCCTGAAACTAAGTGCACTGCCCTGGCTGACCAGGACCTGTCTCTACTCCTCCTCAGCACTAAGATTACAAATGAGCATAGGGTGCATTAGCATGGGGTGCATTAGGTGGGTTCTAGTGATCAATCCTACTTGTAGGGCAAGCAGTTTACCAACTGAGACTAATACTTTTACTTTAGATTTATTTATTAATGATGTATACGGTGTTCTCCTGCATGTATGCCTGCAAGCCAGAAGAGGGCACCAGATCTCATTACAGATGACTGTGAGCCACGATGTGGTTGCTGGGAATTGAACTCAGGACCTCTGTAAGAGCAGACAGAGCTCTTAACCTCTGAGCCACCTCTCCTAGCCCCCAAAACTGGGACATTGTTTTTAGTTCCCTGACTCCTTCCTTTTCTCCAGCCCTGGTGATCCATATGTTTCATATCTTCTGAATTAGAAAGCCTTGGTCTATTGTAATGTCAACTTGGACAGCTATAAGATATGTCCAATTAATTATGTGTAAATTACATGGATCCAGAGCTACAGTGTAGCCAGAATTAAAAGATGGACATGAGACAAGAATACCTGGAGGGGGCAGAGTAAAGGAACCACTCACATACACAGAAAGGACTCCAAATGGAAGAGCTCTTGTTAGAACTTCAAACTCGGGTGAGCAAACCAGATTTAACAGCTCAAGTAGTGCAAGAAAGGAGAAAAGAGAAGCATGTCTCAAAAAACGCTACCCTAGATTCTTAAAACTGTAAGTGAAGGAGTTCTCATACACAATGAAATTACATGAACACCCATGGTGGAAGTTATAACAAAGCACAGTGAGAAACTGGCCAGTAAACTGTCACACATCTAGCTAAAGACCAAACCTAAAAGAAAAATTACTGGCAACAATGGAATTATCTGAGGTCTTCAGAATGTTTTATTAAGTGAGGTAGAGATTTTTAACAGAAAATTAAAGGAAAAAAGGACTGTATCCAAGATCATTAAAAATTTTAGAATTTATTTTCAATAACTCTTCCCTTTTGTTTTTCCTGTAAGTAGTGAGAAAGGGTCAACTTGAAGCAGCTGTCTACAAACCCATCTGTTCCAGACAGCAGTTACTCAGACCAAGCAAAACGTGTTCTTACTTAATCTGCCCTACATTGTTCAGAAGAGGAAGTGTTATAGCAGGCTTGAAGATGCCTGTCAGTCAATCCTTAATCATTTTTAATACCAACATAGACCCCATAAAGGCAAAATGACCAACTTTGAAAAAATGACTTTCTCCTCAATATTTCTATGATTTTTTAAATTACATTGTTTCTGATTTTAAAAACATAGATTGTGTTATTTATAGCCAAAACACAAACAGTTATGTAAAGTAAAAGGGCCACAGTCCAATGAAAACTCAGAGAAGCACCGTTCTGGCTCAGCTCTAAGCAAACAAAGAAGTAATGGACTTGCCTGGTGAATCACGGCAGCTGACGGGTGTGTGGAAATCTCAATGTAAGATAATGTGAGAGTAGCTTGTATGCATCATCTACAGTCAAAGCCTCGGCCCTCGGCATCTGGCTTCTTTCTTTCTTTTTATTTTTAAGGGAAAACATGAAGAGCTGGGAGGAAGTATTCCTTGCTTCTTCATGCCCCTTGAGATTTCAGCTTAGAGGCTGTAGAAGCAAGAGTTTTTACCCTGTGAAAGTCATGGCATCGCACCCCTTCTGAACTCTTCACATTTCTTTTCTGTCTGGAGAATGCATCAGTTCTTCCCTGATCTCAGAAGCTAAGCAGAGCCCGGTCTGGTTAGCACTTGGATGGCAGAACATCTTTTAAGGTTCTATCCCACACCTTCACACCACAATTAACACTGTCATGTGAAATACTGTGCCTGAGACCGTGTTGTCAGTGACTACACCATAAAGGTATTTTTGCTTAGCCTGCCATCCTAAAGCCAACACACCAAAACACATCTAAAATATCGGCAGAAAATTTCCCACTTCCGACATGGAAACCTCCCCAAGCACAAACCCCACGGTGCGAGGCTTCTCTGGAATGCACTGTGCAGTCTGGACTGGGTTAGGGCAGTCCTCAGGGCAGAACTCCTCAGATCCCAGAGAGATGAAGACTTCCCCCATAAGTGGTCTGGGGTGTACTCTGTCCCTGAACATGACTTCTGTGCATGAGGACAGACTATTGGAGAAGCAAAGACTATTCCTGAGTAGTCACAATTAATACCACAAGCATATGGAGTGCAGGGGAGGGGCGGGGGGCGGGGAGCAGGGGGGTGGTGCGCTACAGGAGAAAGCATGACATCCTACTCTTCCTGAGGGATAATTCAGCTTCTTATCTACAGGAAGTAGCCAGGAGTGGAGCAAAGGGTAGAGAGGAGAGGAAACAGTGATGCGCAGAGGTCACCAGTCTGTGATCACATGGATTCGCTCTCAGCTGTACTAGCCTCGGAATACTGAAAATACAAAAGGAAATTGTGTCCTGTGAAAGAATAACTTTGGGAACACAGGAAGTTTTCAATACAGAAAACCATCGGGGAGCAAATTATGTCCACCACCCCATCCTGTCTGTGTTTATGAGGCTCCCAGCACCCCTTCTCACTACACACACACACACATACACACACACACACACAAAAACACCACACACACAAAAACACCACACACACACACACACACATACATACACACCACACACACACATACATACACACCACACACATACACACCACACACACCACACACACATACACACCACACACACACACCACACACACACACCACACACACACCACACACACACACACCACACACACACCACACACACACACACACCACACACACAAAAAAAACACCACACACACACATACATACACACCACACACACACATACATACATACACACCACACACACACACCACACACATACACACCACACACACACACCACACACACCACACACACACACACACACACACACACACACACACACACACCAATTAATGATCAGTCACACCCAAAAATGAGAAACTGAACCTAAAAATGAGAAATGGATATAAGGAGAAAAAATGTCACAATATTAGAGAAAAACTGCTTGGTTTCCTAGACAGAAAAGACAAGTGGCTTCCTCACCTACTCCCCTCCCCCAAAAAAAAATTTTCAGAAATGAATTTGTCAGGCTGCAGGGCAATGTGACTCGGGTTCTCATGCCTGCAAGACAAGCAATTCTCCCACTGAGCTGTCTGCCCAGCGCCAGACCACCTCTGCGTTTTTTTATATTCCATTTGTTGTCTTCTTTTCTCAAGAATAATTGTGCACATATTAAATTTCTTTTGTCTGCCCTTTGTTACCTTTTATGTTCTACATGACTATTTTTCCATTTTATTTCATTTAGTTTTCTCAATATTATTCATGGTGCCCTGTGGGTATTTTCTACTCTGAGTATTCCATTTTTCTTTTACATTACTTCTATTTGGGAATGCTTTTCATCTGTCTCTTCTATTAACTTCCTGTGCTTTGCCCAATTGGAGAGTAAGGGCCTCCAGTGACTGAAAAAAGTGAATGAAAATCTTAGTGGAAATGGTCTCCACCATTTTGAATGGTTAGGAGTAAAGCCAGTGTGGGGGTCTCTGGGGAAAATAAGAGAGAAATTTAAATCTGTGATTCTGGTTCATTTACCCCTCCCTTTCTGAACCAAGACCTGGGTGTCCACTCCACAGACTCGCCACCCTGACCAACTACTTTGTGAGAGATGATGGTCAGCTTCACAGGTGAGCTGTTGGCGGGATAATGAGAAAAAGAGAAAAATCACTTCACTGGGTTCTTGAGGTCTACTGTAGACACAACCCCACGTTTGTTTCCCAGCTTACCTCATGGGAAAAATGAAGAAGAAAATCCGTGGTCCTCTTACAAATCTGTGTGGCAAGCAGAGAAAGGGACTATGCAACAAGACACAGGGCCCTTGGGTGGGAGTCAACCTGCTCAGGGATGCTGAGCATTCTGCCAGTCATATTAGGTACATTTCCTCCTTAAGGGAGAGTAGAAAGAGGCAAGAAATTCTCTCAAGCTTATACCAATAAAGAGGGAGTGCTGGAAGTCAGAGTGCAGGCACATATCTGGTCCTTGTTCTGTGGGCCAGCTCAAGAGCATGGGTAGGGCAAGAGAAGACTTATCTACTAGTGAGAGAAGTACATGACTAGGGGTCCAGCAGATTCTGCTGGTGCCTCACCATACCCTGCCCACTCACCCAGGAGTTAACTGAGGACCTTTCCTGTCTCAATGCCTTTCTACCTCTCTACCTGTGTAGATACTCTCTGGCAGTAATAGGCTAATCACCCCAGACACAGCCCTCAGTTCATAAGAGAGATGAGACAGTAGATGCTTTTACATATATATATATCTGTACAAGGATCCTAAGATATATCCCACAGTTTTCCAGAAGGTTCCTAGGAAGACTGAATGCCAGTCACTCATAACAGCAGTCTATTTATCACCATACTTTGTATAGGATGCCCCCCTCCCTTCTTTATCTCACTTCTCTGCTGCCCCTTGGTGTTTCCTGAAATCTCATGCCAAAGAAACCACCTGCAGCCAAGCCCTTGACTCAACTGCAGCTTTAGGGGAGGCTACCCTAAGATATAACCTTGCAGGAGGAAGATATTGGTTCCATACTGTCTCAGCGGCTCCTCCTTAAAAGAAGTGCATTGGCCAGTAGAAGGTCTAGTGTGTTCTCAAACGAGCTACTGGGCTTACTCAATTTTGAGCAGGTATCTGGGTCAGAAGCCACAGGTGAAGCCTCAAGAGCTCACATTATTTGAATGCTCAATCACACACACACACACACACACACACACACACACACACAATGGTGTTTATCAGTGTGATTTCTCTTTCCCTTTCCAAAAACTGTGAGTACCCTTCCACCTTCCCAGGAAATGTACTTCTGCTGGTTCCTAATTCAGCCCAGATACACCATTTGCATGTGTCTTATCATTATCAATATAGATTTTAAGAACTGTCTTTAAATTCTTTTGTTTCAAATCAAATTTTGCTCACATGAAACAGACAAAGCCACTGCTTTTCACTTGGGCTTAAGCTTTCTGATTTCTGACAACATGAACTTTTAGATACAAGGCTATCTTTAACTTTTTATGTCAAGTCCATGTAGGATATGTATCATAATGATCCATCAGCTTCCTAGAGAGCAATGAAGAATTCCAGATGTGCCTTCATCTAAGGCATGGAAGTAGGATGCAATACATCTTACCCTGGAGGATTGGCCTACTCATAGGAACAGTAAGTAACACAAAATGAAGAGGTACAGATTCCTAATTTAGATGTGATAGAATTTTCACCTTGCTTCTCTCATTTTTAAAAGTCCATCTCATTTTCCAGTTAGAGGTCTCTGCTCTTTTAGCATATGAAGAAAATCTACCACTCCTTCCCTATTTCCATTGTTAAAAGTCTCATTGCAGCCACTCCTCTCCTCTTATTACATCCATCTTTCTCTCATACTATTTCTCTCACTTCCCCGATCCCCTAAGTGTTAGGATCCTATACACGCGCAGCTTGGGATCTTGCATCTTACATCATCAGCGGGCGCTGGAGACTACGTCCCCACCTTAAAAAGCCGGATGCAGACCCCCACCCTCTCTCTGTTCCTGCTCTGCTTCCACCGTCTTTCTTTCTCTCCAGGTCTGGCTCTCCTCCCTCATATCCCCTCCCTCTTTCTAAGAAAGCTCTTTGTAACTCTGGTGATCGTGGCTGTGGCCCGTGACTTTTCCGCTGGTACCCAGCGCCACCACCAGTGCCGCTTATCATAACCATCAATGAGTCCCTTTTCTTTCCTCCCTGATAACTTTCTACAACTAACCTATTACAGAAATAGTCTCTCTAATGCTTTTGTGAAAAGGCAGTGAAAACCCCCATCACCATGGTGTCCCTGGAGGAGACACAGGTCTTGGCTGAGGTTTTGTATTCAATCCACACAGGGCTCTCAGGACCTAAGAGGCTCTGTAGTCTTTAGGAATATATTCTTCAACCACCTGCACAGTGTTTTGCCCTTCACACTCTAGTTTCTCTGAAATTAACCAGAGAGAAACTCTTGTGATCCTAGTGAGAGAATAATGTGCTCCTGGTAGCAATAAACACATTCCCTCATCGGCTGGTCAAACAAAATATTCAGATCGAAGTTGCTGAACCCAGACCTCACATTCTTCCCAGGATCCCTGAGGCCCCACTCTTCCGGTGCAGGCTTGCAGACTTCCCTAACTAGTACCAGAGACCACAACTGCCCAACTCACAACAAACAGGAAGTAGAGCGTGTGGGGCCAGGTGAAATGAAGTCAAAGACACAGGAAAAGCTCAATGCCAGATTTCCATCATTGCCCCAGTGATGTCCTGCATCTTGGTTAACTACACAACTCAGCCTCCTCCCCAGGTCTAGGCAAAGTTCAGATACCATCTGTCCTAATCTCTCACCCAAAGAATTAATTCGAGTGGAAACATTCCTGCAGCTGGGCCATGCAACTTCTTTCTGCCTGTTTGTAGAAGAGCTTGAGAAACAATGTGAACAGAGTGGGCTCCCCCTTTTGCATACCGTTTTTGTCTTCTCTTGTGCAAGTTAAACTGCCCTGGTTCCTCCTTCACTATTTATTGAATACTTCCTCTAGAAACTGTGTTCTCCTCATTGCCCTACTGTTAGCATGCTTGGTTTCAAGGCCAGTTTCAAACCCAGTAACTCCAGTCACTATAGTTGATAAAATGATAAGGCCATATTATTATTCTGGCCTGCTTCATTGTAGGTAAATATAAGTTTTTAGGAGTGATTGTTAACCATTCCTCATAAATTGTGTGTTGTGGAATATGCCTATAATCCCAGCAGCAGCTTGGAGGGTAAAGAGAGGGTAACAAACTCCATGCCACCCTAGGCTATAAAGCAAGACCCTGTCTCAAATTTTAAAAGAATACATTCTAGTACATATGAGAGTGGATATTAGCCATTATTTAACTTCTTCCACATTTTTTTTAATATTCGGGCAAAGAAATGAGGAAAATAATAGCACATCAATTTTTTTTTTGCAATATCAAACAAACTTTAAAAACATCAAAGTATTTCAAGACTTTTTTCCATCTCATGCATGCAGCCCCACACCTGACAAAGAAGTATAAGCAAAACTGAAAGAGCAATGAAAATTAATTTAAGATGAACAGGAAGAAAGATAGGTGGAAAATCTGAGTATCCAGAAGTTAGGAAGAATCGAAGAATCACACAGAGCGTAACTAGACACGGGAAGAAAACTTTAAGGAACTGCTTTTGAATATGTGTCCATGGGGAAAATGCAGCTTTACAAGTATATAAATATTTTTTAGAAGCCACAAGCCTCTTCTCCCTTCACAGCTTGAGTGGCCAAATACTAGACACTGTCAGGTCATTATACTTTACAGGAACAGGCTGAGAATAGGGAAGGAGAGAGAGAAAGCAAGGAGACATGAAAGAAACAGGAGGAAGTAAAGAAACAACACAATGAGCCAAAAGTATTTGCCTCACTTCACCACCATTTCTGCCCAAAGAACAGCAAAGGGGGGTCTTTTCGCTGTCAGCCATCCATCCTTCGTGTCCTTCCTTTATTGTAGCTCTACCTACGATGATTTCCTCGGTATTCTGCAGAAACCGTTCCTACCCTCAGAATCTGGTGTGCATTTGTGGCAAAGCACGGAGCATACATGCTGAGAATGGGAAAACGTAAGTGAGAAAGAGAAAGAACAGCCTCTTCCTGACTTCAGAACGTGTCTAGTTATGAACAAAAAGAGTTGTGTGTGGCCTTCCTTGTCCTGTGTGCTGTGTGCTCCGTTTCGCTTTGTTTGGCTTGGTTTTGTTTTCCAGAGGATAGCATCTGTTGAGAGACCTTCGAAAAGGCAAAGAAACTCTGCTGAAGGTTCAGCAGAGGAGAGCTGTGTTTGCTGAAAGACAACAGCAGCAGATGCAAGGAAGATGCTCACTGGAGGGCTGTTTCACACCCCCTGCATCCTGGGTTTGGGCTTTTCCTTTTCCTTGGCCTTTGCTCTGCATTCCATTTGCATGCCGTTCTCCTTGCTGAGTGGAGCAGAACAGGGGAATCCAAACTGTTGACTTCCAGAGTCCTCTCTGGGTGTTCTGAGAGTTTGAAGCTGTTTCCTAGGACACTCAGGATAGTTTATCAGGCTATCTACAAAATCCCTCCCACGTCTGTGAATTTATTTTCAAGTTTGGTGTCTCTACCCACTAACTCTTTCAGATTGGTTTAGTTGCTTCGGAAGCTCCCTGATATGTATAAAATTATACCTGAAGTTCACTCCAAGCTTCTTGGTATCAACACAAGAATATAATAAGCAGAGACAATTTAAAGCAAGGGTTGCAGGTACTAGACATGTTTTAAGGCAATAATAAAATATTTAGGTTTATTGTTGTTGTTGTTGTTATCATTGTTTTCTGGTCTCATCAGAGGAAGGTTTCAAACAGTCCAAATGTGTTCATTTACACCTACAATATGCCCACAATGGTAACCTGGCTCTGCAAAGATACAGCTTTTGGTTCTTTGTTTATTTAATACAAGACATGATCCTTGCACCTACATAGTTTAAAATTTGAACTAAACCACTTGGAACATTGAAGGGGCCAGCAGGAGGAAGAGAGGTCTCAGGGGGACCAGATCTGCCAACCCAGTCTTGAACAATGAGGATCCCTGCAGAGGTAAAGACAGAGAGGCCTCAGGTCTGGGAACAGCAGGATGAAAAGTATGAGAAAGGGAACCTTTGAGAGCATTCTGGAACAGCCAGTAAGCCTAGAGAGGAAGCCAGCAGAGAGAGCAAATTAATCCCTTAAGAAAGTTTCAATCTTTTAAATTCTATGAAGAGTTCATTTTTCTTCTCCTTAGGATATCAAGTACGTCAAGCAGGCTTTTCTTTTTCCTCTCATTTTCTTTCATTTCTTCCGCAATTATCTCAGTCTCTATTTTATTTCTCTCTCTTTTTTAGGAATCTGTTTTTTTTTTTTTTCAAACAGTTTAAGGTTCACAGCAAAGTTGAGAGGAAAGTGCGGAGATTGCCAACCAGAGTGGTCCATCTGTTCCGGTGGTGAACCTACATTGACATGGTCATTCTAACCAAGATCAATCACTTATCATGGTTTACAGCAGAGACCCGGGAACGGAACTATAAGCCCACTCTTGCTCAGTCTCATAATGAGTGGTTAGAAGGAAGTTCAAGCACATCAACGTCACAATGTGGACTTAGCATGTACTGAGCCTTGGGTGCTCTGGGGAATTTCATGAGCATTTCCTTTTGCATTTTACATAGAGATACTTACTGTGGTAGTTTGAATAAGAATGACCCCATAGACTCATGTGTTTGAATGCTTGGCCCATAGAGAGTGGCACTATTCAGTGGTATGGCCTTGTTAAAGTAGGCGTGGCCTTGCTGGAGGAAGTGTGTCACTGTATAGGTGGGCTTTGAGGTCTCAGATACTCAAGTCTGGCCAGTGTGAAACAATTTTTTCTTCTGCTGCCTGCAGATCATGGTATAGGACTCACAGCACCATGTCTGCCTCCACACCACCATGCTCCACCATAATGATAATAGACTAAACCTCTGAAACTGTAAGCCAGCCCCAATTAAACATTTTCCTTTATAAGAGTTGTTGTGGGTTTCCCCATCATGATCTTGACGCTCCTTGCTCATATGATCCTTCCTCCTTCTCTTCAGCTGCTCTCCAGGAGCTCAGCCAAGTGCTTGGCTATGGATCACTGCATCTGCTTCCATCAGTCCCTGGATGTAGGTTCTATGATGACAATTAGGGTAGTCACTAGTTTGATTGCAGGAGAAGGCCGGTTCAGGCACCCTCTCTACTGTTGAGGCCCTCTGAATGTGGGTGACAGCTGTGTGGCTTGATCTGTTTGTGGGGCCCCTGGCAGTGGGAGCAGGACTTACACCAGGTGCATGAACTGTTTTTTTGGAGCAAATTCCCTGTGGTGGGATGTCTTGCTCAGCCTTGATGAAGGGGGAGGGACTAGGCCCTGCCTCAACTTGGTATGCCAGACTTTGTAGACTACCCAAGAAAGGCCTTACCCCCTCTGAGGAGTGGATTGAGGGTGGAATGGGGTGAAGGTGGGGGAGGCAGGAGAAGGGGAGAGAGGGGGAACTGGGGATGGTATGTAAAATGAAAAAATAAATAAATAAAAAAAGAGTTGCCGTGGTCATGGTGTCTCTTCCCAGCAATAGAAACCCTAGCTAAGATACTTACCTACTTTGACCTCAATTGGAAAACTAAAATATCACCAAAAAAAAAAAAAGTACACAAGAAAACCATATGTATTTCACTAAAGTTTGGGAGAATCTGTGAATTTCTTTCTCCCTTAAAGCTGTATAACCCGGAAGAGGCCCCATACAGTTTATGTTCAAGTGGAATAGTGCAGATTATTACAAAATTTCTGTTCTATTGTTTGTCACTGGAATTCCCATAGAATTTCTGTATCTCATTGGGCCAAAGTTCATATAAAACTGTAAAGGACTGATAGACAAAGGAAGGGAACAACTTTAGGAGTAGGGACATGTGATCGTTAATATCTATTGCCAGTTTGGTTGGGTTCAATGAACACCTAATGAATCAATGGACACATGGAAGGTGTGTATACAAAAGTGTTTTAGTGAGGATGGAAGACCCGCCCTGAATGTGGACAGCAATGCCCATGTACCAGGCCCCTAGACAGAATCCTGAGAAGATGGAGAAAGTTGCCTGAGCAGCAGCCTTCATTTGAGCAGCAGCCTTCATCCCGCGACTGCCTGTCTGTGGATGCAATGTGACCAGCCACCCCCTCATGGTCCTGATGCCATACCTCTCTTGAATGATGGACCAAACCTTCTCATACCGTGAACATAAACAAATCTGTCTTTGTCACAGAAATGAGAAAGGCAACTAATAGAGTATCAGTTATGACTATGACTTTGTCAGAATTATGTAGAGATACACTCATATTTTCTAATTAATCCTTCCCACCACCCTACAAGGGAGGCATTATTAACCCATTTAAAATAAAAGGAAAAACTGAGGCTTACAGATGTTGAATAATGTTCTTGAAATCACATTCCATCAAGTCATCATGCTAGGACTTATGATCTCTCATAAACATCATGAGCAACAGAGAAGAGATGAAGATGAAAGATTTCAGAAAAGAATTACAGAACTGAAGCACAGAAAGAAGACCGCACAGCTTGCATAACGACTGATGTAACATTCTTTTTCAGTGTGACAGTGCTGAGAGACAGCTCAGAGGTTAAGATGACATTTGACTTTTCCAGAGGATCCAGCATCTACATCCTGCTCCTCACAACTACCTGCAACTCTGACTCCAGGGATCCAACACCGCTGGCCACTGCACCACTTGCATTCATCTGCACACACTCACACACACATACACACATACACACACGCACACACTCACACACAGACACACACGCACACACACACACAGACACACACGCACACTCACACACAGACACACACACACAGAGGCAAAGACACACACACACACACACACAATTTAAAATGATAAAAAAAAAAAAACAGTTTAAAAAATACAGCAACTGCAACGAATCTCAGAAACCGATGGGGGAAAGAAACCTGCAAAGAGAGTGAATGCTTGGTCTCAACTCTAAAAAGTCTAACACTAAAATTCACTGCCTTTATCACAAACTACCTGTGTGGGCTCTGCTTTGCATATCTATAAATCAGCCAGGAAATGTGAGCTGCTCTGGAAATCGTACACTCCTTCCTTCAAAACTATTTATTTCTTCCAACAAAAATTTCTGTTTTTAAATTTTAGACCTTTTATTTTTCAAATGCATATATATTAAAATATGTGTTAAATGTATATACATTAAAATACATATTTAATGCATATATATATTTCACTTGTTCTCTATCTCAGCCTAAAATAGAAAAAAATCCAGTGTAATTTTAATTTGGAGTGGGGGCAAACTTTGAATACAATATTTTGTCTCAAACTTAACCTACATAACATAAGAGGTGATCCAAGAAGCCACAAATGTCTGAAAGAAAAAACCTGGTAAGCTTCAGGTGATTGATTTCTACAACATATAGAAATGTTTTACTCTCTTAGGCTGGAGATGTCATAGCAACATTTAACCAAAAGGCATAAAGACATGAGGAAAGTGTTGGCGGCTATAAATCAAACACGGCAAGGAGAGAAAAAGTGCCCTGGGAAAGATGTTTACTTAAAGATCCATGAAGCCTACTGCACTTTGAGGTTTTTCAAGGGGAAGAGGTGATTGCATTCTTTCTCAATACTCAACATTTACTCAAACACAAATGAGAGCTCCTCTCTGTGTGGGAGATTTTTGCTGACAAGGGCAATCCCTCTTAGGAGCTTGTCTATTCCTTGATGAAAATGTTGGAATGTCCCAGGACATTTTCTGAACATCAATCACAATGGCTCATTCACCTTCAGCTCTTCACAATGATGCTGGAGTTTCACAGAAGGGACTGCATTCTAGCAATGCACCCTAGGCAGGTCAGGGAACTGAGATGTACACAATACTAGAGAAACTGTCTAAACTTTTAGAATACTCTTGGTTCTCTCCTGCTACTGCCAATTAGCTGTTTTGGAGTCTTCCTGCTATATTTAGATAGAAATGACAAATAGACAAAGAACAGCTTCCTCAGTGTTGACAGTAGCTCCAGGTACTTGAATACCAGAGAACCACAGTCTGGACTAACAGATACTCATAGCTCTAATCTCAAGGGGCCAGAGATCTACATAGATGTTAGGTACGAGACCTACTGGTCTGAACCTCATAGTCAGTGGCCTTATAGTAAGTGAAGATGACTTATAATACCCACCTAGTATTTGTCAGAAGTGTTACAGATTTCAAGTCTTAGGTGTTAGAACTCTTTGCTCCTAACAGACACCAGTGTTACAAGCTATTGGGCCTTGAGTGTAAGGATCCTAGTATACTGGAAACCCCTGAACTCTTCTAGTGGCTGTGACCTACAGTCTCTCATGTTTAGTTTTTACCATTTTACATGAGCTACGTCAAAGCAAATGTGTCCTAAAAATTTATGTTCTCTGTCACATGCAGCCAGATGTAAGTCTCTATGATACAAAATCTAGCACATGAAACTGGAGAGCTGCATGACAATTTTAAAATTTTACAAAGGCATGGCAGATGTGATCAAATAGTCAACGCTGAGATGCCGGCGGCGGCATTTATTTTTCAGTGGCACACTTGGTCAAAGTGACACTCTCTGATCTTAAAAAGCAGATGACCTGCTGACTGAGGCAGTAGCATAGAGAAAAGAGGAGTGTTTGATACTTCCTCCTTTCCATCTTTAACCAATGACTCAGGGTTAGAGCTAACGCATAGGCTGTTAGAGATGGAAGGACTTGTCACTTGGCTAAGGGTAGCACTCTCTGTTTGCAGTCTCACAAGTTGACAAAACTCATAATCTGAACCTTGGCGGGGTTAAAAAAAGAAGTCAATATGTATCCCAAACCAAAGAGACATTTAATAGAAGTAGCAAAGCAGTGGCCTTGACAGGGGTTAAGAATGGTCCCGTCAATGAACGAAGTGTCATTTTCCCAAATAAATTTACTGTTAAGTTAGATAGAATGGGAATATGACAGAGAGAGAAAACAAGATTAAAGAGTTAAATGCCAGTGAGTATAGGCTTAAATCTGGTCTCTTAACATGAGGGCAAGTGTAGAAGGAAGTAACCATGCAGAATACTTAAGAAGGCTCTTGTATCACTGTATTTCCAGTCATTCCCTCTTCCCAAAGGTTTCACTGCCTCTTCAGTCAGCACACAGGAGACCAACCTTCTAACCATCAAATGTTACCCATCCCAGTAGCATCCTCTTTCAGCTCAGGCCCTGGCAAGGGCAGGGTGGATGCCCTTAAAGTTTTCACTGCAGCATCCTTTCTTGTCTCTTCTTAGCCCAAGCCCTGTCTTCTCTGTAAAAGATGTTTCTCACTCATGGAAATTGGTAGAGTAGAGACAAAGCAACTTGAACACTTTTTGTGTTCCTGAAAGGCATCCCAAATCCAGCCTATAAAAGCCAGGGACTGTCCAACGGTTAAGCAACGGTTCTACAGCAATGCCATCAGGATTTGCTTCATCTAGGAAGGCTATTTACCCCATAGTGAGGCATTCTCTTCAGTGTCCATCTCAGCATTAGTATGGAGACAAATGGGAAAAGAAGAAATAACCAGATGGCAAAGCCAGAGGCCACAGGCAAAATGATTAGGGAATATCTTCTCATTGAGGATTTCCAAAGAGGAAAGCTAAGTTCTTCTCAGCAGGAGAAGACAATTACTGTGAAACAATTACCACCATTTGTTTCCTTTCCTTTTCTAAATGAGGCTTTTAATCATACTTATTATTTTCCCTCCTCTGCTACAGTACATGGGTACGTCTGGGAAGGAACCATGCTTTGGTTTGGTTTCTATGATGCTACAGAGCTACACAAGGCTGCATGGACGCCCTGCTGAAAAAGTTTTCTAAATGCAGGGTGCAGTACAGTTATTAAATGGAGTCATGGGTTGAATTGTGCCTAATCCCAGGACATAAATTCTAATCCTCAGTACCTCAAAATGGAAACTCACTTGGAAATAGGGTAATTATATACACAATTACATACCATAAGGAGCAGAATAGGCCCATAGTGCAATACAGCTACTGCCATATAAAAGAGAAATTTGTAGACACACAGCACAAGGTAAAAACACCACATGAAGATGAGGCAGAGATTAGGGTGATGTCACTACCTACTGTTGCAATGAGTGTTAGAGAATCATACGCAGGTGATGGAGTAACTCATGAACACACATAAAAGCACCCAGCAACAGGTACGGGAGACCTGAGTCACACAGGAAGAAAGAACAGCAAGAATTCTTGAATTCTTGACTAGAAGAAACACACATACTTGGATGTGGCTATTGTGCTTCAGGAGCTGGAGGCTAAGTCCAAAGTGGGAGATAGAAAAAGGATGCTTCTCTGCTGCCAACCTCCACCCATTCATCAGAGAACTGTAGGTGCTCCTGGAGATGAGGACTAATCTCCAAAAATAAGAGGGAGAGAAGTTGACAAGAACTTGAGAGTCACAGTGCAATCGGCCATGTATGTGTCCAACTTTATCATTAAATTAGTGGAATAGAATGGGATTATGAATACACCAGACTTGAACAAATGGTCTGTCACTGCCCTACCCCGGACCAGCCTATTCACCTGGACAGGACTTACTCTATAAGAAACTTAGGCATACCTATTTCTAGAGCATGGTGGGCACTGAGTAATAGCCATAAGTCTGGTAGACCACATGCTGCACATAGGGAAAATATGTGTGGAGAGGAGGGAACTCCTCACTGGTGGAATAGGTTTAAAATTGAATATTTGCTAATATGAATATCGGAATCTTATAAAAAACATAAATAAATCCAGGAGGTTCTGGAAGAAGGGATCTTTTACATAATTACCTGACTAGGAATGATCACTAAAGATTACCAGAGCCACAATCTTACAAAGACTGCCATACAGTTATGACGGCTGAAAGGACATTTGCTCAGCAACTGTCAATCAATCCCCAGATTGATGCCACTCTTATTATTATTTACTGGGAACATATTGTTTCATATATCTGATGTAATCCTCCTTCCTACTATCTTGAAAAACTCCTGGTTGCCTTCGGATAAGCTCTTCATTTGCTTTGGCATTCATATACCCTTCATGGTGTCTCTGCATGTCCTAAATAAATGTTATTCTTTGGAGAATTTCTCTGTGGTTTTCTTCATATTGGATAGTCTGGAGACACTCTGGAAACATGCTATCTTTTCTCTTTGGGGAACCCCTGCTTTTCTTTAAATCCTTCAACAGATTAGATGAGGATCCCTAAGAAGACAGCAGGATTCGGTTCCTTCCCTTCTCTCTTTTACATCATAGCAATGAGCTGAGGGCTTTGATCGCCCACGTATTCCCACAATAATAGTCTACCTCCTTCAAACTAACAAGGATGAAGCTAGAAAGATGGCTCAGGGGTTACAAGCACTTTCTTCTCTCCCAGAAGACCCAGGTTTGGTTCCTAAAACCCACATCGCATCTTACAACCACCTGTAACTCCAGTTTCAGGAGATCTGGTATCCACTTCTGGCTTCCATGGGTACTGTGGACACAAGTGTTGTCCATGCATGCATGCATGCATGCATGCAGACAATATACTCATACACATAAAGAAAAATAAATAAATTATTTTCTAAAATAACAGAAACAATGGACCATGAACGGAACTCCCAAACTTGTGAGCCAAAATAATCCTTTGTTCTTTTTCAGGCTGACTTTCTGAAATTATTTATTAAGTAACAGAAAGCTCGCTAACAAATTTTAATGACCTCTAAGATTTACTTTCACAAAAAATATTTATATTCATGTTTTAAAAAACAAAGTTAGGCACCATAGCTTTGCCATGTTAGCACATAAAATCATCACAGGTGCCAAGAAGCCTGGATCCCCTGGTCCCCAGTATCCTCTCAGCTGTATTTCATATTTGGACACCGTTCCAAATATGTACTGTGTACTGATCTACCCTCCATGTATGTGGTGCCGAACCCCAACAAACAGTGGAGAATTCTCGTGTTCAAGAGGCATCTTACTCAGTCCTGTGACTGAAGCAAGTCTCTCCTCGCTAGAGTACAATACTTCGGAAGAATACAGATAATTGGATGTTTATCCCCTGCATTCTTTCATAGATCGTAACAGAACCCTTTGGTCCTAAGAGACTATCTTAGTGAGGGTTCTATTGCTGTGATGAAACACCATAACCAAAGCAACTTGGGGAGGAAAAGGTTTATTTAGCTTATGCTTCCTCATCACAGTTCATCATCAAAAGAGGTCAGGACAGGACAGGGACCTGGAACCAAGAGCTGAGGCAGAGGGCATGGAGGAGTGCTGCTAACTGGCTTATTCCTCATGGCTTGTTCACCCTGCTTTTTTACAGAACCCAGGACTACCAGCCCAGGGATGGCACCACCCACAATGAACTGGGCCCTCACCCATCAAGCACTAATTAAGAAAATGCCTTACGGCCAGATCTTGTGGAAGCATTTTTTTTCAGTTGAAGCTTCCTCCTCTCTGGTGACTCTAGCTTATATAAAGTGGACATAAAACTAGCCAATGCAGAGAGTTAAATTGGATAATCCATACCATTACAAATCCCACCTTGTCACACACTTTTAGACTGAACATTCATGCAAGACCTTGCCCTGGCCTCCCATCGGTTCCCTATTCTCAGGCTCTCCACTGAATGACTTCAGATAAGACACACACTGAAGCGTAAGAGATACATGAGGCAGTCTCAAGGGTGAGCTTAGGCAGTGCCTGGGGAGGAAAACACTCACCAGAGGGCAGAGAACAGTGGCTGAAGAGATGAGAGCACTGTCACCCTTGCTTAGATGGGCTTTGTTCTACTGTCTGAAGTTTCTGGACTAGACAGCATACCTGGCAGGTCTTCTCAGGTCTGGGTAACTGAACGCACATTTAGATGAACTCTGGAGGGAGCAGACAATAGCACGCCTATGTTCTTCAGCAGAAAGCTCCCATTAGATAGAAACTTTACTCTCATCTGGGTAGTTTAGAATGTCATATCTCCACCCAACACCAGAGACATGATTCAGATCCCCTTCTTTTGACCAAAAGATGCATAAGCAGATTAGATTTACAGGGACCAAAGAGGAAAATAAGAAAACAACCTGTTGTGGAATAATTTTTTTTGTACACTGTGAAGGTGTGTCTTTGCCAAGGCTCCTTCTGATTGGTTTAATAAAGAGCTGAATGGCCAATACCTGGGCAGGAAGAGGTTAGGTGAGACTTCCAGGCAGAGAGAAGGAAGAAGGGGAGATGAAGCTAGGCACGAGGGAGATGTCAGAGGACACAGAGAGGAAACAAGAGGTGCAAGATGGAAGAGAGGCAAAAAGCATGAGACAAAATGTAGACTAATATAAATGGATTAATTTAGGTAATAAGAGCTAGTGAGACAAGCCCAAGCTATAGGCCAAGCTTTTGTAATTAATAATAAGTCTCAGTGTCAATTTTGTGAGCTGGTGACCCAAAGAAAAATCCATCTACAACAGCCTGTCTTTAATGGTCCTCCACCAAGCCTTGCCACCTCCACCTTCCTCAAATTCATATGATGTTCTCAACCTTAAGAGGAGCAATTGTTATATTTTTCCCTTCATTAAAATTAGTGTGTTACCAGGGACACGGTATGTGAGGCAGAAAGTCTGTCCTGGCTGACAGGCCACTTTCAGTGGTCCACAGCCCTGCTAATGTCTGACCAGCTACATAACAGCCACCTTGAGACAGCCTGCAAGGCCACTGTTTACCTTCATTTAATCACTCTTTGCCTGCTTTTTTGAGATGGGATGTCTCACAGAACCTGGAGTGAAAGACAAGAATATTAAAATTGTTAATGACCCATGCATGCTTGCCACCAAAGTGTAAGTCTTAAACCCCATTGCCCTTTGATTTTTTAACCTTCAAGCACACTTTTCTCCTTCATAACCCTGAACAATGGATCTCATAATCACCTTATAATCTCATTTACAAAAGAAAATTCCTCCTGATAAGAGAAATAAGTAAATCTGTTCATACAGTTTTTACTTCATTTTTAAAACTAGCTTAATCTTTGAACCTGGTTGCAGATTGCGTCCTTTGAGTGATGTGATTTTGAAACCAGGGAACCAGGGATGGGGAGATGGCTCATTGGAGTGCTTGCCATATGAGTATGAGGACCTGGGTTTGTTACTGGAGCCAACGTTTTTAAAAAGCCAGGTGAGTTTTTGTACCTATAAACTCCGGTTTTGGGAGGCAGATATAGGAAGAACCTTTGGCTTTTCTAGTGAATGAGTCTAAATTAATTAGTGAGCTCCATGTTCAGTAACACATGTAGATGTAACCAACTGTCTTATTAAATAAGACAGAACCAATGTAAAAGAGAAAGCCAAGAGGTCAGAGCTCAGAGCTAAAATCTCAACCTTCCTCCTGTGGTGGTCCTAGCTTCCCGAAAGAGACCTATTTCCTGTGTGTATGTCTTTTCATAGTCTTTTGTTCTGCCTTCTCATTAGTTGTAAACCCAAACACGTGACTGCCTCGTCACTGTCTGTATGTACAGCCCCCCAGGTCTTAAAGCCGTATGTCTCCAATGCTGGCTGTATCCCTGAACACACAGAGATCTACCTAGCTCTTCTACCAAGCGCTGGGATTAAAGGCATGTGCCGCTGCCGCCACCACCACCACCACACTCTTGCTATGGCTCTAATTGCTCTGACCCCCGGACAACTTTATTTATTAACATACAATCAAAATCACATTTCAGTACAAATAGAATACCACCACAAACATACCTGTCTCAAAGAAGTAAAGTGGAAAAAGATTAAGGAATGTAGTCTAACTTTGACCTCTTATCTACAAACACACAAACAGGGAGAGTGGCAAGAGAGAATCCCACGACTGGTAAGACACTCAAGGACATCTTTCTCTTAAATCCCACGCTGCACTCTGTCTCTCAGTGCATACTCTTCTTAATAAACTCTGCTTCATCCTCGTCCTGAAATCAAGATTCCAGCTACACCTGAGTGAGTTCCGGGGGCGATGACCCTTCAGACTGCACAGCAGGCAGAGTTGAAATGTGTCTCCTGCTGCTGCTGACAAATGGGTTCTGAAAATCCTGAGTTCTGCCAAGAGACAGAGAATGCCCAAAATACAACAAAAGTAACAAGATCACCACCATAGGAAGCACTCCCTTCCCCAGAGCTGCCACCACCACACTCATCCTCAGAGATTTTACCAGGGATTCTGGGGGCCAGCGAAGAGGCACATCTTTCAGCAAAGTAAAAACCAAAATAGGAGCAACAGAATCAGCATGAGGGATTAAATTCACACAAATTATTCATTTTCCAGCAAGACAATTACAAGCAACTGTACTATCCTAAAGTGAGTTACTGCAGACCCAAGTCCTGCTGTAGAAATCAAATTAATTCCTCTATTCTTAGAACAATAGATTACTACAACTGTAATGGATGGTTACAGACAGCCCTGAGGAGCCTTGCACTAAACAGGGAAGTGACTGCTGTTTTCTGCTTCATGCTGGCCCCTTCCTGAAGAAGGATCCTGCAGGATCCAGCTGATTTCATGAGCTTTGTCATATGCTTTATAACATATTACCAATAAACATTTACCACTTACCAAGCAAGCATCAAGTGTTCCCTAAATGCCAGGCACAACCTGAAGCTGCCTAGTTGGGTCCCTGAATAATTTCAACAGCAGGATATCAAGAGTCCTTTGCAAGAGAGCTCAGACTTGCCTCATCAGACAGAGACGTTCCAGTTACACAACAGAAGTGGACTTGAAAAAGGAAGGCACATCTTTGGAAATGTGTCACTTCCTCACCCATTGACATCTTTTGTAGGACTTTTGCAAACAAAAAAAAAAAAAACATTATTTACAGAAATAGTTCAAACTATGATAAAGAACTTAAAATTATTCAAGACTTCCTGATACATGGAATAGGCCTTGATTTTCAAATGAAGGAGAAAAAAAAATACCGTTCAAATTCTAGTTAGATTCCCTAGTAAAAGCACAAACTAAAACTATGATTGCCATGTCTTGAATTTGAATATAAAAGAATTTCCTTTTAACACAAGGAAATCTGATTTCTGCTTTACAGTGAGTCACTGTATCCTTGCTGAGATACTTTGTATCCTTGTCACATGGCCTCAGTGAACTCACTTAATTTTTATGTTTCCATCTTCTGTTTGTAGAATAGAGGGAGCAGTGAAACCAACCTCAGAAGGTTGCCATGAGAATTAAAATAATAAGCCATGTAAAACTTTGCAGCATAAAACTGAGAACATAATAAATATGTATGCAACAAATGTTAGGTTAATATCATTACAATATGAGGGCACTTTGCAAACTGTTAGGCAAGACACAAATGCAGGGTACCACACTGCCCTGATGTGACACAATCTGTTTATAATTACTTCCAAACAACACATTTCCTTTCTGTAAACAGATCCATATGACAAAACATGCTGTGTTGCGGTGAGTTCCCTGCCTCCCCAAAGAATGCTGAAGTAGCAAAGAGCTACCCTTCACAGTTAAGAGGAGGCTGCGGGTGAGCTTTCCACCCTTTCCATCCCAGCAAAGGTGAAAAAGCTTATTCCCCAGAATGTCATTTTGTTTCCATGCAGGCACAAATTTCATCTTATGAAGCATATTAACCCTCTAATAATATTCAAGAGGATGGGGAGATCATTCACTAACTAAAGTACCTATAAGGCAAAGTATGAGGGCGTGAATTTGATCCTTACCACCCTTGCAAAAAAAAAAAAAAATCTAGGCACAGAAGTGTTACCTGTCTATGCTGTCCACACTGGGAGCAGGCAGCTGGAGGCAAGAAGACCACTGGCTCGCTGGCCAGTTAGTATTGTCACATCTGTGAGCACCGGGTTCTGTAAGAGATCTTGTCTTGAAAAGTGAAGTGAGAACAACACGGAAAGACACCCACCATAGACCTCTGGTCTCCACCTGAAGTCATGCAACGGTGACAGATGATAAGGAGAGTGATCCATACACAGGAAATTCTAGAGTCAACTAACTCCAAGTGATCTGGGGGTTTACAGGAAACTGCCAAGATAATATGCTCCCTGACCTTCAGTCCCATCCACACTTCTACCCTGTCTCCCGCATCCTGACCATCTATGCTAACTACATTCCTCTCCCTAATCCATATCACTTAGTTACACTTCCCTCCTGTAAATCTGAGGCCCAGCATCCTTTTCCAACCATATTTCTTTATCACACTTGTGTACTGTTCTCCTCACACCCTGGTACCTCTTACGTTTCTATCTTCACAGTACCTCAAACTCATATGCTTCTAAATCCCTGGTACGTAACACGGAATCTGACCCACAGTTAGACTCCACATAAATATTCAGATGAATGTCACACAGTTGAAAGTGTCCAGACTATTCCCTCTAATGAACTCTATCACTGTTTGCCTGTTAATGACCCGAATGAAGTGCCTGTTGAAATAAACGATGAAACAATCAACTACTCTATTTTCTGGTCTGTTTCTGATGTCTACACCTCTCATTATCTGCTCTTTCACCCCTTTCTTTTTCCTGCCTTCAAACAACCACAATTTCAAAATAATCTCTCAACTCAAGGGGTTAAAAGACTTGAGGGCACAGGAGTTGACTAGTGTGAACCGCCTAGTCACTTGCAGCATAGCCATAGATATGTAAGACTACAGAGGTGTCAGACCACACACCTGCAACAGCTGAGGAAGACACACGAGGAAGCCACAGTCCACTCTCCCCTCCACTCATTCCTGTGGACGCTCTGTGCTGCCCTCAAAACAGCCAGTGCAAGGCTACTTGTGTGTCCTCCCACCTAGTCCTTTCTCCACAAGCCCCCAGTTCCGCCATTCGCACCGCTGGGTGCTGACACCTCGCTTGCCATGTTGCTAGGAAGATGGGACCCCTCCAACCATGCCTACAAAGACAGATGTCACTGAAAGCGAACTCCCAGATGTTTGCACTGTCCACACACAGCGCTGTCCACCAACAGCCTCATCACAGAGTCTGCTTCTGTCTTGCAGACAGAGGACTCTATCCCTTCTTGCCTCTTCAGGGACACCTGGAATTTATATGTATTCTAACCACTCTTTACCAATATCAAATCTACGTTCTCCATGGAACCCTATCCAATGAAAGTGAATAATATCTTAGCAATATTTCCCATGAACTCTCATGAGCAGGGTTTTTATCTAAATTCTTCCTGTCATGTTTGGGATCCACACCAGAAACACTTTCACCTTCAAAACTCCATGGAGGTCTCCAGGGTGTACCACACTGCCAAAACCATGGTCACATCCTTGTTTTAATTTTGTTGAGATTTCAGTAGCAATTGAGCCACGTTGTATCTATCTCCTTGTGATATCAACCTCACTTAGTTTTCCTTCCGTCTGCTTGGACCCTCCACCTTACTTGGCTTTCTGGTTCCTCTCCATCTCCCAAATCTCTATATGTTGGATTATTCTAAACTTAACCTCAATTTCCCTCCTATAATTATTGTCACTCCCTTGATAATCTCAAGTAAGTATATAGATTGAAATGCCATTTGCATGTGAAAGGTCTCTTGAGCTTAGGTAACACTGAGCTCTACAGTATACTGCCAGCCACTGTCTCTGATGGTGGATCGCAACGCCGTCCTTCCTGTGGCTCAGGCCCACACTCCTACGGCCATCTTGAGCTCTTTTCCTTTGTTGTACCTGGCATCAGCATAGTCAGCAAATTTGGTTGCTACACTTATTTTTTTTAAAGTAATTGGTATCTTTTACTATTATTAAAGAATTCTATGGCTCAGGCAACTTTACAAATTTGAAAGGAGACACAAATGTAATCAAGACTGTCAGTGAACACAGAGGACCCCAGGAATGAACCACAACTGTGCCTCCCCCTGAGATCTCTCCTTTCTCCCTGGTACTAATGCTTCCTGCTACCTTGTCTCTGCATCAGTTAATCACATCTTTGAGTATTTTGAATTGAAAGAAATACAAATTCACAGTAAGTTTCAGGAAGAGTATAACGAAGTTCCAGGATGCCTTCACCTATATTTTCTCCCATGCTTACATCTTCAACTACAGCGCAGTATCAAGAGCAGAAAACACTGATGTGCTCTAAGTTCTAAGGTCACATACTCACCCCTGAAGCTCATTTGTAGAGATATTTTCTCCCCACAGAGCACTCCCACGGCTGTGCTCGCCACCATATCCCTCACCCTTGCACCCGTATCCCATCTCTACAAGCATGCCATTTAATTACTGTCGTATGAGTGAAAATATGCAGTATGTGACACTTTAAGATTGGCATTGTCCCACTAAGAAGACTGCCCTTGGGACTCTAGTGATTTTCTGTGTACAGATACTACAAACATAACCTCTACGAGTAATTCTATACAAGGTTTTGTACAGATGTAAGTTTTCAGTTCTCTATAACAGATGCCTAGACGTGAAGTTTAGGGTTGAGCGGCAATGATCATGTGTGTAGTTTGGCTGTCTTGATGCTTTGTGTTTGCATTGTGTTTCAGAGAGTGGCAGTGGTTTTCCAGAGCACCTAGACTGTTTTACCTTCCAGGATGTTTCTAGCATCTCACCACCAGGCCAGCTCCCTGGGCCATGTCACTGTACTCTCTCTCTCTGGGGTCACTATGATACACCTTAACTGAGGTCTCATCAAATGTAAGTCTCTCCCTCTGTCCCACCCAGCTCCTCTCAATGGGTCACCAGAGTGATCCTAGCAAAAGGAAATTCAGATTGTCTCCTGGGCCTGTACAATAGCTTCCCCTCAATGCTAAGTAAAATTCCTCACCTTGACCTGTAACACGCTCCAAGATTTGATTCCTATCTGTTGTGTGATTCCGTTTCCAATCAGTGTCCATGTCAGTCACTTCCTCCCAGCAATAGTAGCGGATTCCCTGTTCTTCCTTACACAGTGAGCATTGCTCTGAGACTTTGTAATTGCTGTGTCCTCCGCCTGGGGTTCTCTTCCCAAATCAATCATTCCAACCTTTTCCTGGGTCTTTCTCCAAGCATCATCATTTCCCTCCTAGGGGAGGCTTCCCAGCCACCTTTCTCCACTAGCCTTTCCAGCTCTGTTTCTCTCTGTAGCACATTCACCCAGCATACACTACTTATTTGTCTATAATCTCACATCCTTCACTGGAATGAATGCCCCTTGAGGCAGTCCTGTGTCTTGCTTGCTCACGGCTGAATCCTCTGTAACTAGAATAATTCCTGGCATATGACAGATGCTTGCTAAATGTGTTTTTTGGTGGTGAATGGACGGATAAGTGAATAAACAATCACCATATGGAAAAATACAATCACTAGCATTTCATGTCCATTTATAACAGGCAGTATGGAGTACACACTGAAACAGATGCCAGACAGCACACAATGAGGAATTAAACAGGTTCCTGGAAAATAATGAAAAATATATATCTGAAAATGGCCTTCTCAATATGTGCCACCTGGATAGTTTTCTTGTGTTTTTGCATCGCTGGGGCAAAATTCTGGAGCATCTCCAGTTCTGAAGCATAAAGTCAGGACACACAGGTTAAGAAGCTAAACAGGAAGCCACCAGGATGCACTCTGAAAACCCAGAGAATAAGGCCAAATGCAATGGCATTGTCCCTTGACTCTCAATGAAAACAAAAAGATGAGATTCTTCACTCATATAATAATTCTTAAAGCCTAGAAGAATAAAATCTTGTCTTATTATCTACTGCATTGTACTTTTGAGTCAGTTTTATGCTCATAAGAGACAGAATTCAATCAAATAACAATAGGAAAACACTTTCAAGCAGGTTTAAGGATAACCAAAGCCAGTAAGAAGGATTCTTTAAAAGCTGAGAGAGAGCAGTGTGTGACACAGACATGCTAAAAAAAATACTTCAAGTAGTCTAGTTAATATTTGTTAATATGAGTTTCTATTTTAAGTGTTTTATTTGAAAACAGGTAGCGTTTATGCAACACACACTACATGCCAGGGACCATTCTATGAACCTTGTGTGTACACTGTGGTTTGTGGTTTCAATGTGTCCCCATAGTCATGTGTTGGAAACTTAATTCCCAATGTGACAGTATAAAGATATGGGACCTTCAGATATGACCAGTTCATGAAGGAAGGTTAATACCATTGTACTAGGAGTGGGTGAAATATCATCAGCTGCTTTCCATCAACCCTCTTCACACACCTCCTAGTATCCTACCTTCCCATGAAATAATGCAGCAAGAAGGCACTTGCCAGAGGCAGATCTCTCAACCAGTCTTCAGACTTGAAGAAATTTGCATTGTTCTTTTTAATTATAATCTAAGCAGCCTCAGATATTCTCTTACAGCAGCGTAAAATACACACAAAGAGTGTACTAACTCTTTGTACCTCCTCTGAGACTACACTATAGATGCTATAATGGTCTGCACACTATGGACACGTTAGTGCTGTGTCCAAGTCACACAGCCCCAGGACGTGCAACCCGGGCAGATGGGCTCTAGAGTTTGAACTCTTCACTTTGCTCCTCTATTCATGCTACATCTGGCTAAAATGCATGCACCTGTTGTTGCAATAAATGTCGAAACTGCTTCCAAAATAACTGGAGAGAAAATTGAAGTTCGGGTAAGTGAGGGACATGGAAGGGGGTATTTGAACTTAGGACTGTGTAACTCTAAAGTTCCTCTTCCCACTCTCTTTATTCCACCACGCCCTGATGAGAAACTATGGTACTCCCTATGGCCTGCACCCTCCCACTGTTCTTCCTCCCAGCATGGAGTCAACACACAGCAATTAACTACTACTAAATCTTGGAGAACATAATGGAAATATCTTTGTCAAGGGGGTCTGACTACAAATCACGCCTCTGAGCTCTTAGCTTTGTCTACAAGCAAGGCCAGCTAAAACCACAGTAATCGTGAAATTTGTCACAAGTCTGCAATCTCCTGTATCTCAGCTTCCCAAGAGAGGGGGCAGATTTTAAAAATGTCTGTCTTGGAAGGTTCCAGGCACAAGGTAAGTACAAGAATGTTTGCTTTTAGCATCCTGTTTATCCCATTCCTGGCCACTGCCTGGCGTGGAATGGAGAGCCAGGTTTCTCCCTCCAGTCCCAGAGCAGAGAATGAGGAGCTGGGCTCTGCCCCGTCCACCTCCCCCACTCCTTCCTCCCTTTCCACCACCAGCTATCAAGAGAGCAGATTTTCTGCCTCGTGGAGTGGAGAAACAAGTTGACTTAATAATACTATTTATATACTGCTTTTCTTCCTTAAAAGGCCTCTGTGCAACCAACATTTCTTTCCCTGAGACTAACCACAGGAAGATTGTTCAAAAGGAAATTTTTGAAAGAATTGTCATGGGCCTCCTTTTCAGAAATGGCCTCACTGGTTTAGGTCTGCTTACACTGAGAAACGTTACACAAACGGGGACGAGGGGTGGGGGGCAGCTGGGAGACCGGCTCCCACATTTTACCCCAGGGTACTTTTGAGGAGTGGGGGATAAGAGGTTTAGATAGAAGGATAGAGGGGAGAGAAGCAGATAGAAACACAGGCTAGCCTCCGGAGGGCCTGGTTCCTTGTCCCACCGGCCCCTTTTGTCTCTTCTGAAGGGCTATTTATAGGAGTGCCAAGGGTGGAGCCAAAGACCTCCCCCTAGTACAGCCAAGTGCAGACCCTTTCCAATCACCTGGTAACCATGCACATGGTCAAGCACTCCTCTAACGCAGCACTGCTGGGTGAAGCAAGCTCAGATCTCACTAGGAAACCTTTTGTGGGCCTCCACAACAAACTTCCTAGACAGAACTTCCACGGGATAAGAATATGCATTCTGTTCAAATTGGAAACAAATAAGATCTGCTTTGCATTTATCAGCATGTGAGAGTAAATTTGTATTATCCTAGGCACTTTGCATGCTGCTTCTCAGGGCTCTTTGAAGGAAAATTGAGGAGAAGGAAAAGAAAAGAGAACAGTTCAATAAAAACAAAGCAGCCTTCGCTGGCGTGACCTGCCATGGAGATTTAGAGGAAATAGTCTGCTAAGCAATATGATCCCATCTCCTTGCACAATCTGCTGGCAATGCTAACCTCAGTTGATAGAAACTTCTGGGTTTCCCCTTCTCTTTCGGGGGCCTGCTAGTCTTCCTCATCTGCAATCTATCTCCAAGCTGTGTGAACCTTCAGCTCTTCACCTTTAACTCTTTCCTCTCTTTGAGCATTAAGAAAATTCTGAAATGTAGAAGCAGGAACTGTATGCTGCTCCCAACAGTCTCAGAAAGAATGCCTGCCCGATAGTAATCCTTCACAATACTGCAACATAGTACTGAAAGGAAAAGTGCTCCAAGGGTTATGGATGGAAGTAGATAAATGAGAAAGGGCCTGCAGAGTCAGAGATGTGGGCTGTTTCCTAGACAGTGTGTCAAAAGCCACTGTGCTTCCTGGACAAGTTCTTGTCCCCTAAGGTGGAGATACGTATCTGGCCACCTGGCACCGTCCTCCATGGAACAGTGCAATTAACTGACGGATTCTGACTCTGCCTGCTTTCCCTTCACAATATCTGGCCTGCACTTTATGTAAAAGAAATTTGGCTGCTTATTCTTTGGGAACCCCTGTTATTCTGCTCCCTGGTTAGGGGTGCTTAGCCAATGGCCCCATCCCTAACAAATCTGTGGGTTTGTCTGGAGGCTGGCGCTGCAACCTCCTGGCTGTTAATGGATGTTACACAGGCCCTGAATTGTCCCTTCTATCAGCTTTGAGTAGACTGCCTTCCTTCAACGCACAGTGCAGCAATTGTTTTGACATCTTGTTTTCACACGTTCTGTTCCCAGGCACAGATAAGAAGAGCTGAGTCCAAATGAGCACAATGTGTCTTCTTCATTAGCTTAAATGATTAAGTTATCAAGTTGTGAGTAACCTCAAGCCCATGGTGGTCAGATTTAAGCAGGTTCTGTGCTCCTGTCTGGATACAGAGAAAACAGCTGCTATTTCATTTCTGTAGTTTATTTTATTTCTCCTTGTTTCCATTATGTCCCCTTGAAGTCAGTGTTCCTACGCTTTGATGATGAGGAAATATGGTAATAAGGGCAAAGCATGGCTTTCATCTATTCACTTGTCAACTGTCATACAATTCTATGATCATAGAATGGACTAGCTCTAGATACTTGTCTCCAAAACGACAACAGGTTATAAATAAGAACAATGTAAAGTGTGGCTAAGGCAGCAGGAATCAACTACCACAGAAGATTAAATACCTCAAAGGCACACACCCTACCAAATATGAGTCAGTTTTTTTTAATTTTTGGAGACATTGTGTAGCTCAGACTGTCCTCAAATGCATTATTCTCCCACATAAGCCTGTCCAATGCTGGGATTAGAGACATGAGCACCATGCCCCTCTAAGATGGGCCACCTTTCTTATGGACTCAATAAACTCCAAGCCAGTATCTAATTCCTAATGTCAACAACAAGTTCATACAGTGTCAAAGATTTGCCATCCCTGGTCTACAAAGTGACAACATCGCAGCCACCACAGCTTTTATGTATTTTTCTCTAGAGTTTTAAAGAATAAATGGCAATGAAATTAAATTTCTCCTCAGAGTAATTGTGACAAAGTTTGACATGCTATTAGAATTTATTAGATTAATAAAATGTACATCCCATTCTTTTAGCAATATTCATTATTTTGACATGAAAACATAAAAAGCCTGGTGTCAATGTTTTCCATAGGAGGAATAGTCTGAATCAAAATCATGGCCCATCCAATCTCAGAAGAAGATGCATCCCTACTAGTGAGATGAATTAATTTCCCCTTGCCAAAGCCAGAAGTTACTCAAACCTCATGACTAATTCTCTTGGTTCCAAGTGCAAGTGTTGTTTCAAGAGTGATGTGCACTCATCAGCCATAGTAACCACTTAAGTCAGGCTCAGGAATATAGTAGCCTCATGGAGCTTGAACTTCAGTAGACATTGATCAAGGAATTATATAAATCCCTGTTGTGATGAATGTCATGACTGAAAGTGTATGATCAAAAAAAGAATGAAATAATACAAATCCCATAGTATTATCATTATATTTTTCAAATACAAACAAATATGAAAGTTCACTTTTGGTGTTTTGTGGAGATAAAATTTGACATAAATGCAAACATATTTTTGAACTACACATCATTAGATAAGACTCAGGGTCATTTTGCTACAGTGTATAGACTCGCCTATCCACTGCAGCCATAGGTAATATATAAAGTTTCTATGGCTCTGTATATGAAGGTTCACTTTTTAACTGGGCAAAATAGTCTGCGTGTCTAGCAGCTTTCCAGGACAAGTTTCTCCAAACAGTGAATTAAGAATCCACTCGACTTGCTTCAAGTAGCTTTGATATCTCAAGCTGTGCCTTCCAAGTCACTGTAGCAATAAAGATTAAAAAAAAAAAAGTCATGTGTGGATGACTTAGATGCTCCATCTCACTGCAAAGGTAGGGGGAATGTGAGGCAGAACATGGGTAATGAAAAGTGTCTTATCCGTGAGTAGGAAGAGCAGGTGTTCAAATGAGTCATGTAGCTTTTCTGAGATCATTTGTTCATTGATCAAAAGGAAGGGTAATTCAAGCTACCACCCAAGGGTTAGGGTACATGAGACAAACAGTCTTGCACACTGCAAGGAAGAAGCCAGAGAAAATCCACTACCATTATTTCTACCACAATCTCCAGGAACACCAATACCAACACGAAGGAGGAGAATGAAAACTGAGTTAGAACCATACCAAGACTGAACTGGCCTCTGTCCGTGGACCAAGGATAGCAGTATGGTCCGACTCCCTGCAGCAGCATCCCGAAGCTTCTGTGTGAAAACAGCACTAGAGAAAACCAAAACAGGCCCCAGCACTCCCCTAATGTCCTGCCAAGCCCAAATTGACTGTACTTTTTCTACTGGGTTAGGCTAAAATTGCCTAACCGGGTTAACAGACCCAGTTTTATAAATTTAAAAATAAAGCTTAATATACCTGGTTATATAAGTACGTTTTTATTCTAGGGAAAAAATTACCCTGGGTCAGAGCTGAGATACCTTGCTTGGTAACTGGAGCTGTTATCCTTGTTTTCCCATTGTGGAGCCAATGGTCCTGATCTAAATTGCAGACCCTTCTTTACCTAACTAAAACCCAAGAAACCAATAAAAAAGCAATTCCTGGTTATCATTATGGTTCCCAATTGTCTTTAGCAACATAGAAACTCAGGTGGTGTTTATCTATTTGAGAAATATTTTATTTATTTATGCTATCTTAAGCAGTCATCCCAGGCGCCGATATATCTGCTTAATATTCACTCTTTATTGCTTTAGAGATAGAGACAACCATTAGGTGAACAGCATGACAAATGTACATTTGGGACCCTGCACAAATGATGTCAGGTTTTTTTTTCATGTGCATCAGATTTCTATGTGCCTCCACAGGCTGCTCACAGAGTGAAGAGGTAGTGTGCGGTATATAAAAACAACATCAAAATAAAGACAATGTCTCATTAAATAAGAGATGAATGAGAATGAAGTGGGAGTAATTGATTATAAGAAAAAAGTGTCAGAGGGTTTAAAGGTAAAAGTGAGAATCCAAAGACTTGAGAAATTAATTTACCCATAACAAAGCGGGGCGGGGTGACTCTAAGAAAAACGACCTGGCAGACCTACAGAAAAATAAGTAACTCTGTCAGAAAACTGAATAAAAATGAAAATTCTGAAATGCAGAAATGTTGAAAGGACATATTAAACAAAAACGTATTCAAGCCAGGCATAGCAGTACCCACCTTTAACTCAAGGTGTGGGAGTCAGAGGCAGATGAATCTCTGTGAGTGAGAGGCCAGTCTGGTCTATGTAGGAAGTTCCAGGACAGCCAGGGATATATATTGTGGCACCCTACCTCAAACAAACAATCAAAAACCAACCTATTTATATTTATTCTAGGATTTGTAAATATATTATTAATATATGTCAATATTAAAGTGATGAATAGCAATGTATTTAGATCCAGTACTCTTTTTTCTTATAGATTTTAGTTTTATTTTGTTTTATTCATGTGGTTGTGTACTAAGGAAGTTTACAGGCATGTAGGTGCTAGCTAAGACCAGAGGACCCCAGGACCCCCTGGAACTGGCATTAGGACACATACTCTTAACCACTGAGCCATTTCTCCAGGACATAAGCTATTATGAATAATAAGTTGTAAAATTTTGAGGAGTTTCCATATCAAAATAGAGCTTGAGAAATCAAGAAAGATGGGTGACAGTTTTAAAAATCATTTTAAAGATGCAAATAAAAATTTCAGAAAAACAACTAGACTAAGACCTGAAGACACAGAATACACTTATCAGCAGGCGGATTAGTTATTTTGCAGCTTGAAGTTGGTTTTGCTTCTTACTGATGAAAAGAGAGGTGCAGTTCTGGGTGAGTTCAAAGGCACTGTCAATTTTACTTCCAAATGAGAACCTGAGTTTTAGAGTGTTCCTTGGGGAAAGTGATTCACTAAATGATCTTTTATTATCGCTGATGGAGACTCATTCATAACTAAGTATTACAATATTTGACCTTTAGAGCTTCATTAATGAAAGTTACCTGCACAAGAATGCTCTGCCATGTCATCATGAAAATAAGCATGTTAGGACATGTTAACAGGTGTTATATGTGTATACGTACATACATATATGGGGGCATGAATATCTGCAAGTAGCTTCCTATGTGTGACGTGTGGTGTATATATCTGTATGATGAGCGCACAGATGTGTGTGTATGTGAGGACAGTGTGTCTGTGTGTTGTGTGAATTCATATGTGAGTGTATGTGTGTATGTGAGCATGTGCAAAAGAATGTGTGGGTGTGAGTGTATATCTGAGCACAGATACACTGTTGTTGATAACAGAAAACTTAACAAAGCAAAACCGAGCTGGTCTGAAACTTGCTGTGTAGTAGCCCTTCTCCATCCTGGGTTCACAGGCACGCCCTGTTGAGCAGGAATCCTGTGGCTGTTCCTTTCATCTATTTCTGCTACATTTTTGTATGCTTAAAATTTGCAATGAAGCTGGGAAAAGTGGTCTTTGATGAAGAAACTCCTAGAGGTGTCAGATATTTTTATCACTCTGGTTGTAGGAATGGGGGTCACAGATGTTTGCCTATGAATTCACTGTACAAGGAATTAAAGTCACATAATTTTCTCTGCAGGGTGACTCTAAAACACTATTGTTAATGTGTTTTTAGAAAATGACCATGTGCCTGGCATGGTGCCAAAGAGACCCATATTTCAGTTGTGATCATAACATTCCTTTCAAAAAGCTACATTCAGGATTGTCATTTTAAAGACAAGGAATGTGAAATCCTAACTACTTAGGCGAGTGCTTGAAACTTTTTCAAGCATGTTTTCTCTCTGCTGTTTATGTTGGGCCAAGTCTACTAGTCTGTCCTTGATTTTACCAACTATATCCTATACCATCTCTACGTTACTTCTGAGCCCATACAGCAGGGTTTTGCTTTGGTTCTTGAATATCTCAGTTCTAAGGTTGCTATGCAATTCTATGAATAGATAGATGGATGAGTGGATGGAATTATAGATAGAGAGATAGATAGAGAGAGAGAGAGAGATAGATAGATAGATAGATAGATAGATAGATAGATAGATAGATAGATAGATAGATAGATGAATGGATATAGGTGATAGATACATAGGTGACAGAAATGTAGTCACATGTATGTATGAATATATGTATATGTGTGTGTGTGTGTATATATAATTCCTTGATGATAGTTCCTATTTTTCTCATTTGTTTCAAGAGAATGTATTTTATATGACAGTTTTAATATTCCTAAAATTTAAAAATCTGATACATCTGATTGTCTTATCATTTATACTGAGTTTTCTAATTCTGACACGATCTTCCACACATCCTGGGAATTTTAATGATGTTTTGCAGAGGCTCCAGGCCCTGTATAAAGTCTTTTAGCAGGTGATCCTCAACATTACATAGTACAAGGGCAGGGAAGATGAGTTTCTTCAAGATTCCCGTCAAGCCCTCAAATGCTACCTTGACAAGTGTTAGGCAGCAGCCCACATCACAGACTCTGGGTTCCCATTGTGTTCCCCCTTCTGTTCTTTTGACAGCTTCCTTGAGAAACTAAGCCTCACTCCACTGGGCTCTTGCTGCCACTCCCAGGGAGGGAAAGGACAGGGCAGACCGTCAACCAGCCCAGCCTTCCATCACCTAATTTGTCTCTGCCGAATGGGAGTGGAGGTTCAGTACCCACTGAACCCTGCTGCCACCAAGAAAAGCCTGATGCTGACTAAGCACACCTCCCCATGTTGTCCCAGTGCTACTGAGTTCAGAGACCCAGATCACCCAGATCTTACTAACAACTCGCCGGCAAAAGAGCCATGCAAGCTTGGTTCCTCTGGGCAGGGCAGGAATGATGGGCTGCCTACTGGTGAGGTGAGAGATTTGAAGCATTACCTGTGCATGCTATACTCAGGACAGAAAGAATAGCTTCCAGCTCAGCTCTGGTAACATCACCCTGTAGAGCAATTGGCGCCTTTTTTATTGTTTCTACCCAGAGAGGGGAGGGGAGAAACAAAGAAACATTTATCATTAGTTTAGAAAAGGTGGTGCCAAATCGATGCTTGGCTAGAGTGTTTGGCAAGAAGGATAGGTAATGCCAAAATGCTCCCAGGCCTTCTGCTGGAAAATATACTTTTCTTGGAGCTTTTTAGATATTCATTTGTCAGTGGCTCCAGCTTCTGTGGCACCTTTGCAAGATACATGGAAGATAATGAGGTCACCCAGGAATTCATCAGGTACCATTCCTCAAAACTCAAGGTCCCAGGCAATCTGTTCTTTCACTTTTCGGGAACTTTCTCTGTTTGTTCATGGTGCCGGATATTGTACCAGACATAAGCCTCACTCCACTGGGCTCTTGCTGCCACTCCCAGGGAGGGAAAGGACAGGGCAGACCGTCAACCAGCCCAGCCTTCCATCACCTAATTTGTCACTGCCGAATGGGAGTAGAGTTTCAGTACCCATTGAACCGTGCTGTCACCAAGAAAAGCCTGGTGCTAACTAAGCACACCTCCCCATGTTGTCCCAGTGCTACTGAGTTCAGAGACTCAGATCACCCAGATCTTACTAACAACTCGCCGGCAAAAGAGCCATGCAAGCTTTAAGGGAAAGGACAGAGGAAGAATGAAGGCCTTTTATCTTTGTGGAACCTGAATTATCCAAGGGTGGATACACTTAGTGCGGCCAGAATTTGACCTTAAAGAGGTCAAATTGTTTTTTACAGAAACAAATTAGCAGTAATGATAAAAATAGCTATGTGTATATCAGTTTGTTATGCATGCCATAATGAATATCACAGGATGCGTAGCTTAAACGACAGAAATTTGTTTGCATACAGCTCTGGAGGCTGAAAGTGTAAAATTAAAGTTCCTCTTGAAACATCTTTTCTTAGCTTCTACAGGACTGGTTTCTTGCTATGTCTTTGCATGATCCACTCTCTGTATGTCTGTATGTCTGAATTTTTTCTTCTTACAAGGCTAGTGAAATTGGATTAAGACTTGAATAAAATAACTTCATCTTAGTTTTATCACCACTCTAAAATGGAATCTCTACTGTGGCGGTTCATGTTAATTTTTAACTTGCAGGTTCTAGAATTGCCTAGGAGACAAGCCACCACCAGGCACACCTGTGAGGGATTACCCTGAGGGTGGCGCCATTCCCAGGACTGAATCTGTGACAGTATAAAAGGGAGCTGAGTACACAGCATTTATTGCTCTCTGCTTCTTGGTGACAAATATAATATGACAACTACTTCATGATTGATTATACTCCTGAACTGTGAGCCAAAATACATCCTTTTCTCTCTTAAGTTTCTTGTGCCAGACTATTTTATTATAGTAATGGAAAAATAATCTAAGACACCTACTTTCTGAAGTAATGGGGAGTCTTCAACATAGGAACATTCAGGGGCTACAATTTAACCCATAACAATGTACTTTGCAGCAATATATTATGCAAAACACCATATTACATAATGGGTAAGACCTTATAGATGTGTGTGTTACATGTAATATGAGAAATAACCTGAATATACAGTTAGTTTCAGGTGAATTCACCAATTAATCCACTAGTCATAATTAACATTCAATTGGTGTTAATGATACCGGATCATTAACGTGAATAGCAGCCGAGACACAGTTTATAGCTGATTGTAGGTATGGTGAAGAAAGAGAAGCAATATTCCTCCTGAGCTGCTCTGATAAGTACTGAAACCATTAGCTAACTCTTCCCTGTTCCTAAAAAGACATCTTCAATATGGCTTTCTTTTCTGGCCCTGGAAAGGAAAGCCTACAGGAGACAGTTGGGGCCTCTCAGCTTTGTATTAGAGGATGAATGAATTCAGCCTATATCTTGGTGTTCCATTTCCAATTAGTCCAAAAACTCAAACACCTGACCTACAGCTATACTGAACAGCATGGGAGAAGCAGTGTAGTATTGAATTTAAGAAGTTCTGAGATGGTCTTCTGCCAGAGAAGAGTACACCAATATGTTGTCCAGTAACAATGGTCAGCCCTGAAAAACATACGTACAAGAACATTATATGGACTGAACCAGTTATATTTAGGAATATATGTGTATACATATGCATCATATTTATATACCATATCATATGCATGTATCTATAAGCATCTTCAAAAGAGACCATGAATTTGAGAAGACTGGGGAGGGATATACGGGAGGATTTAGAGGGAAGAAAGGACAGGAAGAAATTATATTGTCATTATATTATAATCTGAAAAATAAAATAAGTTCCAGTCTATACCACATGTTAGTACTTTTATAATGCCAAGAACAACTAAGCAAACATACATATACTTTATGGAACTACTATGTAGATTTAACTATTTACAGAAAACAGTAAGAGGATATTGAGGTGGTAGGATTCAGAGTAGGCAGGGAGGGTTGATACAGTAGTTATCTTTCCCATTCCTGGAATAGCTCTGTCACAAACACAACTTAAGAAAGGATTTACTTTGACTCATGGTTTGAGAGTTCAATACAAGGCAAGAAAGGCACAGTGTCCAGAGAGTGACATGGCCCTAAAACATCTGTAGTCAGTAAGTAAAGAGAGATGAATGCTGAACTCAGCTCACTATCTTTCTCCTTTTCATTCAGTTTTAGGACCCCAGCCGATGGGACAGCGCCACCCACATTCAGGGTGGGTCTTCCCATTTAAATTACCCCAATCTAGAGTGGTGATTCTGGATCTTATCAAGTTGACAATCAATATAAGCCATCACAAAGGAATGTAACACTGGGTTTAGTTACTGTCTGTTGTGAAATATTTAACTCTGTAAGAATGCATTAAATTTGTTTTTGTTGTGGAATATTACTTTAATTGTGCAAAGATGTATTACATTTATTTATGCTGCACATGTATTTAATTATGTAAAGATGTGTTGCATTTGTTTCATCTTGTCTGGCTCAGGCATCTGATTTGTCTAATAAAAAGCTGAACAGCCAATAACTACTCAGAGAAAGGATAGGCAGGGCTGGCGATCAGAGGGAATCAATAGGAGGAGATATCTAGGCTCGAGAGAAGTGGGAGAAAAAAATGAGGGACATGCCCAGGTCAAGAAGCCAGGCAGCTGCCAGACAGACAGACAGGTATAGAGACAGGGAGAAAGTAAGATATAAAAAAAGGTAAAAAGCCCCAAGGCAAAAGAGAAACCAGTTAATTTAAGTTAAAAGAGCTAGCCAGAAACAAGCCTAAACTAGGTCAAGCATTGAAAACTAGTAAGTCTCCATGTCATGATTTGGGAGCTGGTTGGTGGCCCCAAAAAGAAAGTCTAGTACAACTGTCAGCATCACAAGTTTAAATTGAAGGACAGGTTCAAAAATGGCCATTATACTATTTAAAATAACAAAATCAAATAACTAATTGAATACATGGAAGAGGAAATCTTGACTGCTAAGAGTTGGACTTATCACTTTCTTCTCTTTCATTCTTCTGATTAATGAATAATTGACTATATGTCTGAAAGGATGATACAGTTTTCCTATGAACAAATTAGCTTCACAGGATGAAGCAATCGTAGATGAATATTCAATGAATCATCATATTCTCAGCTCTCTTCATTGGAAAAATTTTCCAAACACTCCCTAACTTCAGAGGTTCTCATTCAAGGGCTAGAAACTTTGGTTTTATGCTGAACACCAAAGCCATGCTTAGGAAGCTGCCCTGCTTTCAGTCATATAATCTAGTAGATATTGTATATTATTAATATACTCCCTCTAAAGCCTCACTTTCATTATATCATTTTCTTCAACAGTCTTTGCTGTTCACCATTACTTTTAAAATGTAGGTCTTTTTCTACTTTTTCAAAGTCTCCTACATTTCAATTACCCAAATTTAACCTTGAGCATCTCTGTGGACTCAGCCACACACACTGGGGCCCAGATCCCCTGCCACCATGAGCCCCTCTTGTAGACGAATTTCTAAGCGGTCTTATTAAATAGAGAACACAGAGCCAAATATAGGGGTGGGTGAAAGCCTTAGAGATCAGGGAAATAGTGAGAGCCACCAACCACCTTACTTCACCAGTTCTGTAGCTTCCAAAATGTCATGACTTCCTGTCTACCCAAGCTTTTATTGCCTTGCTGTTCTGCCCTCTCATTGGCTCTTAGCCCAGCTACCTCACTTCCTTGTTACTGCCTGTCTATACAGACCTCCAGGTCTCTATGGCTGGTACTGGATTAAAGGCATGTGTCACCACGCTTGGCTGTTCCCTAGTGTGTCCTTGAACACACAGAGACCCTGCCTGCCATGTGATCAGATTAAGGGTGTGTGCTACCACTGCCTGACTTTTGTGTTTACTTAAAATGGCTTGCTATTTCCTCTGATCTCAAGGCAAACTTTATTTATTAACATACAAATAAAATGTCACCACACCCTCTAGCCTGTTTTCTTACCAATTGTCTGAAAAATCTCTCTTGAGTCTCTCCAGAGCCCGTAAATCTCTCCAGGCCAGATCCCCATCTTTCCCTCCAACATAAGTCTTTTCTAGTTCTTCTATCATGTTAGTACCTCTAAGGGCTCTGTGAAATGATAGCATGTTCCCTTCTCTTTACAGAGAGTTAGTCTCCACTGTGACTGAAATTCTTTTTCTTATTCCTCTTTCATTTATACTTTGGATTATGTTGCGATCTCTGCATTTAAGGTATCGTTAGCTTGGATCTTCCTTCTAGGAACCACTCATAGGCTTTATGTGCCTGAAGGCTAATGCCTGACTGTGCTGTTGGTAACATAATACCTACCACTGATTTTTTTTTTTTTTTCCAGGTTGGGTGCCTCTCATATCCAAGCTGGGCCATGAGCTCTGTCCCCCGGAGTTTAAATTCAGAGCAGTAAACAAAGAAAAAGGGAGTCTCAAACAGAGAGAAAAGGACAAGTGGGGCTGGAGAGGAGGCAGGGGTAATGGATAGAGCTATGTTCTTGCCCCAAGGTCATGAGCTCTGATTGATTTCTTATCCTTAGGTTTAGTGAAATGCCTCAGCATTGGCGAACAAATTCCCCCTTCACATTAGCTATTTTAATAGGGTTCTCCTTGCTTTTATCTCAAAGAATTAATTGGCTTTATGATCTACTCTCTCTCAGGCTGGCATCTGCCCGTTATTCTTCCTTCCCCTGAACCCTCTTGCTGCTGGCCAACCACACGAGGAATACTGCAACCCTAGGTGAGAGAGTGGCATTGGCCACTGCTGCTCTCCATAGGTACTCAAGGGAAGAAAGTGATTATCTTAGCTGAGGGACCCCAGATTCTCCCTGTGCTTCTGAAATAGATACCCTAGTAGCTCTGAAGCCACAGTTCTTAACATCAGCATCACATTCCTTAATTAAGCGACAGCAATGCAAAGAAATACTTTAATATCTTCTCTCATGTTTAGTAAAAATGGAGGGATCTCTCCAAAGCCTCCTTTATCACCACAGAGAATTCACATCTTTAAGCCTCAGGGCATGAACCATCTCTCCTTAATTTCTACTTATAAAGAACAAAGCATTCACCACAAAGCAGGTCACGGGGTGCTCTGTCTATTATTTTATCTGAGTCTGCACATTTATGTAGCATATTTCCTTATTCTGAAAGGGAGGGTTTCGGGAAGCAATGAGAATTCAGAGCACATTTTAAATATCTAGAGTAAATTAGCTAATTATTTGCTCTATGACCAATGCAAGTCTTTTGCATTTCTCCAACCTGGGCTTCATAGATAACATTGTGGCTGGTGTCCCAAGCCACACAGTGACCATAAAAAA
Source organism: Peromyscus leucopus (assembly GCF_004664715.2). Classification (NCBI taxonomy): domain Eukaryota; kingdom Metazoa; phylum Chordata; class Mammalia; order Rodentia; family Cricetidae; genus Peromyscus; species Peromyscus leucopus. The sequence continues at coordinate 21,487,739 of NC_051070.1, read as the reverse complement.
AAAAAAAAAAAAAAAAAAAAAAAAAAAAAAAAAAAAAAAAAAAAAAATGTTTCCAGTTACTCTGCATGGAATCTACAAAGTGCACATATTTTTGCCTGTCAAGCGTATACACCTTTGAAAAATTCCTTCTGTCCTCACTGTGAATTCTGTGGTGCCTATGGTATTTTACCACAAAATAAACAGTTGGCATTGGTAAATGGTCAGCACTAGGGTCCTTCAAGTTCCAGGAAAAATCTAGAACAATAGAAGGTCAGAGACCCAGCTCTTGCATACCCCTGAGGTCTGTCCCTGTAGACCAATTAAACAACACATTCAGATATTGGCAGCCCGTCTGATTTCAGAAACATGGGACCCATTACCAGACTCCAAACAGAGCCATTTTATAGCTAAAATGATTTACAGCCAATGTTTTCATTGCGCAGTACGTGTTCGCCTTTGTTAAATAAAAGTTCACAGACAAGACCTGCAGCTGAGGAGGAGGGAAACATGCATGCAAAAAGATCTAACTCCCAAAGCCAAATGCAAATCAAGGAAAAAGCAGCAGTCGTTGGACCTCAGCCTTCTTCTTCTGGAGTCAATGCCAAATGTGTATTTAGAGACACCGCAAAATATCACCAACTTACAATTTATTTTTTTGCCTTTGTTGAATGAGCTGTTCTGCTATAGGGTTTGTTGAAAAATAAACCTAATTCAGTTACTAAACGAAAAAAAAAAAAAACTACCAGTCAATCTATTTTGCATTATGATAAACCAAGACAAATTAACTAGCAGAGAGAGAACCTTTTTCATTATTTAATGTGTAACTATTTAAAATGTTGGGAACGAAGAATGGGAAATAGCTCTCAAAGTTTAGCACAGTTATAAATGGAGCACCAAGCTTTTCCCCAAGTTATCTCAGGGTACATTTCCTGGGGGACATATCCACCTCGCTGATAGAACTACCTAGAATACAAACAGGACCACTCGTCCCTGACCTGTGCTGCATAGGCTTCCTCTCCCTCCTCTCCTCCCCCTCCTTCTCCTCCTCTTTTTCTCCTAGTGTATGTGGATGATCATGTAGGTGCACATGTGTGTGTTTGCAGGGGGAGGTCTGCGTGCACACAAGGGCACGGTGTGTAGAAGTCGGAGGACAATCTTGGCACTGGTCTTTAGGTTCTGCTTTTTGAAACAGGGTCCCTCATGAGCGTGGAACACATTGATGAGGCCAGGCTGGCTACCCAGTGAGCCCCAAGGATCTGTCTGCCTCTGCCTCTCCAGGATTGGGGTTACAAGTGTACACCACTAAGCCCAGCCCTTTATATGAGTTTTGAGGATCAGACTTAGGTCTTCGTGGCTGCACAAACAAGCACTTTACCTATGAGCTCTCTTCCCTGCCTGACCTTACATCTTCTAAGTAATTTTCCCCCCCTCAGGATTCTTTTTTTTTTTTTATAAAGAAGAAACAATAAAGGATAAAAAAAAAAAAAAAACTAACTTGGATTCAGAGATTGTTAGAAATTAACTATTAAAGCCTCTATTGTTTTCTGTGAGAAGGAGGAAGACTTACCCATCAGAGTTTTGTTTCTTTTTTCTACACGGTTGGTTGTCATCATTAAAAGAAGGTATATTGGTGTCCAGTGCGCTAAGGTCATAGATTTGGTTAAATGTGGCACAATGGTAAGGGCAAGCAAAGAATCATCAAGCCAAAATGTCAACAGACTGGAATTTGAGCAATCATGCTTTATACATTTCCATGAATTAATTATCAGATCCTTCTAAAAGTTCAGCCAACTGAAAGCAGATTTCAGGGAGGTTTTATCTGTCTGAGCAAGGTGCCTAGGGTGCATAGGGATTAAGAGGATGGCAGGGGGTCCTCTCAAGGGAGAGGAAAAATTGAAAGAGCAGTTGCTAGAGCTGATGATGAACCTTTCCTACATGTCTAATGGGCTTAAAAACCAATTACCTACCAGAGCTCTACTAATAGTCTTATTACGTTGTCTTGTCCTAAAAAGAGAATTTGACTTGAACCCTCTTCCAATTCATACTAAAAATTCTCCACTATTTTTTTCCTATATAAAAGAAAACTCATTAAACTTCTTACTCACACCTTAAAGCTTCTTTTGGGACATTTACATCTAAAAAACTTGGAAGTTGCTATTCAGGACACAGACACAGACACACACACACACACACACACACACACACACACACACTAAGCCTTGTCTATAACAACTTTTATAGATTATATATCATTTGCAGTTACACATTACTCACTGAAAATTACACTTGTATTGTTGATTTGAAACAAAAGACATACCCACCAACTTAATGACAATTCACACAATCCAGAGTCCTGACACCCTTCAGGTCTTAAAAAGTGTCCATGCCAATCTTAGCTACTCAGATCAGTATTTCTTTTTTCCTCATACATGGCCCCTAAATGTCAAATGAGATAACAATATTGTACTAAAAATGAGCAACAGTACAGACCATCAGCTTGGTACTGTGTCAGCTGTGTGATATGATTTATTCTCTAAAGCAGGATGATGCATAATAAGCTTGCTTCCATTGAATATGTGACAGATGGAAAATTCTTGTTCATGGGAATGCCTTGATCCAATGTCATAGCCAAGAGTTCATCATATGTTCAAACTTGGGGCTCTGTGGTACTGAGCTTTACTTCTGGGTTACACAGAGTTAATCTGGAACTATTTATTACAGCTTCCTGGAGCCCTTTGTCTAGGTCTGTTCCTACTTCTATAGCAACCCCTAGACCTGTGATTTAGTTTTTAAAAAATAAAAATTTCTTTCTATAATACTGGAGGCTGGGGAGTGCCAGGATGTGCTGCTGGCATATTCAGTGTCTAGTGAGGAGTAATTCTACAGAGGGCATCCACTCAAGGCAACTACACATGATAGAAAGGTAAACTGAAAGAATCCTGAGTCCTCCTGGGGCAGAAGAAAATGGAGGGTGGTAGAGATGACCAGCTCTCTTAATCTTTTACAAAGCCACTAAGCCCACTCAGGAAGTTCCCTCCCCATCATATCTTGATCTCCTCCCAAAAGTCTTACCTCTACCACCTTGACAACTGAAGTTTCAACATATGGATCTGTGAGAACACAGTTAACACACTTTAGAAGGCTAAACTCTAATTCTAAACTCATTTCCCAAACTTATTTGTCCCATGCTCACTTTTTCCCACTGAGCATTCTTCATGATCAAGTGTTCCTCGGGATCTCTTGAGAAAAAAAAAAAAAAGAAAAAAGAAAAAAAAAAAAAAAAACACATTCGACATCTGGAAGCCCTCAGTCAGAAAGACACCTAGAGATTATCTGATACATGCTAGCTGTTGACTAAATAATGTGAACCTGTGAGCAAAGGATTAACCTGAAAGAGTTCTATAAAGCAGGATGGGTACCCCTTATGAGAAACCACAGGTCCCGAGAAACATGAGAGCTTCAGGCTTGTGGAGAATCCCTTTCACAATTGAAACCAAGTAAAATTTTGTCCCTGAACATCTGGAAAGTATTAAAAGCCATGTGAACCACTTTCTTTCCTCTGAGGACAAAAAAAAAAAAAAAAAAAAAAAAAAAAAACATTAAAATAAGCTGCCAAAGGAGATTTGGTGACTTACAAAGCATGCTGGTCCCCTGTCATCACTTCTTCCCAAAGACCAAAAATGAAGTGTTACTCGTGAGTGGATTTCTATATCTCCATAGCAACTTCTCTGCTTTTCAAACTTGCCTGTGCTCCTTACTTTTACAGTCAATATTTAACATGAGTCTGGGGAGCCAGGCCAAGCCATGTTAAAAGCATTGCATCCTGCAGGTCATGCATGCTCTAGGGAAGCCAAGAGGCGCAACTGCAAAATAAAAACAGATGTGAGTTTGATATAATTACAGCCACCCCTTCCGACACGAACAGCACATTCAGATTCACATTTTCTTTCCACTTGGAATCAGTCACATCACTGAATTCTTTCAAAAAAATGAAAAATTGAGCAGCACTTGCCAGAAAGAATTACACCACGAAACTCCCACATGAATTTTGAAAATCCATTTGCATTTGAATGATGCAAATTGTGATTTAGTATAATAACGTCCACGTTAAAAAGGAGAAATTATGTGAAAAAGCTAACTTCCAGTCAAGTCTCTGCTCCTAGTCCTAATTGTGCTGTGCTAACTTGAATCTCTGCATCCCATGAGAAGTGGTGCTCTATAGAATAAAATACATGATGATATTGACCCTGCCTGCCACACCCATGGATTTCATAAGCAAATCAAATGCAGCCAACACATTTGGTTATTTCCTATTAACGTAATCTCAAAGATTCCTCATGGACAAAGGCCACTTCTACCCAAGGGTTGTTTGATATGCAGGTATGGCATTCTGGAGCCATAATCTGAGTGGGCCTTGCTAATATACATACATGTTCGGATAATAAGAAGTATGGTAACAAATCTGCATTATAAAAAATCATAATTTTTCTGGAAAAATATTCATCATTTGGCAATCTACAAACAACTGTGAACATGTGTTTCCATATGTTCAGAAACAAACAGGGTAAGAATACAACCAATGTTGCTCAGTCATTTCTTTAAATGTTTTATTCATTTAATTTCTAAGGATGAATACCACAGTTCAGGAAGGGCGGCTAAGATATCTCAATTTAGGAAGAATATGGAGTTAAATATCATGTTTCTTTACTTCCTGCTCTGCCCCTACAGCATGGTACTCACTGCCCACCTTGTACTTAAGCTTAAAGTTTCCAAGCATTTTCACAAAGTCATAGGTTCTCAGACTTCAGACAGTCTTGGCAGTATCTAGTGTTATCACCCATCCCCCATCCCTAATCTGGAATTACTTCTTAAATGATCGACAGTAAGTTCTCCTCAATGAGGAGGCAGCTAGAAACACATCAAGGTAGGTGGTTAGGTGTTCTCTGTGTTTCTCCTCAAACTATGCCTCCATCAACAAAGCCAGCTTCCACAAAATTCCTCAGCATGTTTAGGAACATCACAAACTAACTATAGTCATTCTTACAAAAGTGAACTGTATTGCACCCAGGGGGATCTACTTCCCTAGAGCAAAGCTTCTCACACTCACTGGATCATGCCTCATGTGATGGGGAGTGCAGAACCTGGCATCCTTCCATTAACCTCTGATGGTCCTTCACAACCTCTCTCCCTTTACCTATCTCTTTTTGCTCCTGTTTTCTCATTTTCCTTCCCTGACCGTTCCTCTCTCGGGCCGCCTGTCCTGGATGAACCAAGCAGCTCCCAATCTCCTAGACAAATTCCTCTTCTGATCTCCATCCCTACCATGCACCAGCCACCCATGCACCAGTCTTGAAAGCATCTTCCCCCTTTACTTCCTTCTCATCACAATTAGTGATATGTCCCCCTCATCCATGCAAAACAGGTCAGCATCATAAGATATTCTCTTCCTCCTTTTTGCATTTTTTCCAATAAATCTACTTCCTAAAACATTATTGAACTGTTTCCTCTTCCCCACTTCCTTCCACTGCTTCCATTCAGGTCATTGGGTTTCCTAGGATTGTAGTAACACTCTGGATGAAGGCTCCCTAACTCCAGTTTCATCTCGTCTCCCTCACTACAGCAAGAGTGATCATCTCAAGCCACAAGCCTGTCTGGGCTGTGCCCATTCACTCACGCTAGCTAACCAATCCCCCTTCTTGTCTTGCACAAGACATTTATACCAGACAGGTTTTTCAGAAAAATATAGTAAGTTGTATGTTTTATTTAATTTTATTTTACCTGTGTTTGTGCATTTTTGCCTGTTCACCAGGTGCATGCCTGGTGCTCACAGAGGCCAAAAGAGGGCACTAGATCTCCTGGAACTGGAGTTGTAGATGATTGTGAGTGATCAAGTGGGCTCTGGAATTGAACCAGAGTCCTCTAGAAGAGCAACCAGTTCTCTTAACCACTGGGCCATCTCTCTAGCCCTAAATGTATTTTCTTTAATAACACAAACTCAATAACCTCTTTTGTTTTTCTTTTAATTTTTGAGGTTGTAATATAATTACATCATTTCCCCTTCCTTTCCCTCCCTCCAATCCCTCCTATATACCCCTCCTTGGTCTCTTTCAAATTCGTGGCCTCTTTTTTCATTTAGTATTATGTATACCACACACATACATGTAATATGTATGTATGCATGTGTTCCTAAATACATAAGTACAACATTCTCAGTCTATATAATGTTACTTGTACATACATAACATGTTTTCAGTGCTTGCAATTTGGAATTAGAAAACTAATTGGTGTGCTGGGGAAGGCTATTTCTCTCACTCTCAGCATTCCTTAGTTGCCTGTCATTTTTGTCTAGGTTGTGGCCTCCTGGGATTTCCACATTTCATATTAGTATATCCATCATTTGGGCAGTCATGTTGTAGAGACTGCGTGAGTGTAGCTTCTGACAATCCTGGGAGCCACGGTGTCACTGCAAACCCCCTGTTTCTTTGGCTCTCACGGTCTTTCTCTAACCTTTTCTACAATGATTCCTAAGCCTTAGGTTGGGAGTTGTATTGTATATGTATCCACTGGGACTAGAATTCTGCATTTTGATTGCTTGTGGTTTTCTGTAATGTGGGGACTGTTGGATGCTTCGCTCCTTTGGAAGCTTGCATGGTATGTGTCTTCTGGTACTGTGAAAGCTAGTCCTTGGGGAGGAGACTTTCACATCAGTTCCAGCTCGTAGGTTCTGAGCCCTGAGTCTGAAGCGCATGCTGTCCTCAGCAACAGGGACTTACTGTCCACCTGTGACCAAGGTCAACAGCAGCAGCCTATAATGTTCTGGTAGTCTCTGGGACATCCCCGACCTGCAACTCAAAGCAGAGCTTTACATCTGGCCTTGGAATTTCTGTTAGAGTTTTTGTTAGATGTTCTTTAACAGAATATTGCCAATCCAGGTGGGAAATTTTCACTTAAACTACATATGTGTGTTTATACACCTACTTACATGTATTGTATGTAATTTTAGGTACACAACTATATTCTCATTAGTGCAAGTTCAAGTTAAATAAATGAAGCTATAGTCAGAAAGGAAGACTTGCAGCTTCACAAAACAATCTGCACAGCTCATCAGCTCTAAGATGTTAGTTGACAAGAAACATGGAAGAAACTACAACATGAAATGAAAAGATTTAAACGGTCTCATAAAAATATTTGTCTACCTAAATAAAATGTGTTTTTCAGACCCTCACACTTGGGTCAAATCAAAGGGATATGTCCTGAAATCCCTTTAGATTTTTAAAAAAGAAGCTAGCCTTCCATCCCCACCATCATTAATAAAACTGTGGTATTTTTAGGGCTGCCTACCCACTTGAATGACTGGCCTTCCTGATCGAGTCCTCTAGTAGGGATAAGTGCATGAGAGGGGAAAGTTTGGAGAGGATTGTGATTCAGTGACTGAGGCAAAAATCTTTACACCATTTTTCATGAGGCCAGATAACTTCTACATTGTGTGAACTGTCCCTTTCACAGGCATGTTCACAGTGGAGGGGAAAATGGATCCGGTTAGTCTTCAGTCATTTTTATGGCATAAAGCAGAGTGAGTCCATTGGCTCCCCAAATGTCTTTGTTAGTGTTGTATCACTGTGAAGAGACAGCATGACCAAGCAACTCATAAAAAAAGCAAACATTTCATTGGGGGCTTTCTTATCATTTCAGACAGTTCATTATCATCATGGCAGGGAACACACGGTGTCAGGCAGGCAGGATGGTGCTGGAAAAGTAGCTGGGAGCTCACGTCTGTTCCACAAGTTGCAAGCAGAGAGAAAGAGTGAGACTGTGAGACTGGGCCTGGTGTAGGCTTTTGAAATCTCAAATCCCAACCCCAGTGACACACCTCCTCCAACAAGGCCATGGCACAGCCATATTTGATGGGAACAGCAAAAGTCATAAAGCCAGCACAGCTGCTCAACAAAATCCAGTAAAGCTGAGCCACATCATGGCCACTGTGCCACCTTTGGTTTTCATCTCCACCTATGGCATACTTGAAGGACTTTCAGTATTTGCACAATTTAGGGATATTGGATTGATGGAAATTTTTGTATGAATCACTTAAGTCTTCTCCCAGGAATATTGCTTCTAAGCTTCCGCAGGACAGTCTTGAACATACTATTCCCTCCACTTTTTAGGGAGATAACCTTATCTACTTGAAGGTCTTCCTTATACCTTGAAGGTTGTGACACACAAAGAAGCCAGAGGTCTCTTCATGAGGCTATGATACATTCTTGAAATATCTGTCCCTTACTTAATCAGGAACAAGATATTCAAAACAAAGTAAATTTTAAAAGGTCAACTAGATTTGGTGGGCTAGAGGAGTTAGCCACAGTTCAGATTACAAGCCTCTTCCCACTGTACACTCAGACAATTATGTGACATACAACTCTGCCCTACATATAGACATATTGATGGGCAAAGTATGGAGTGGAAAGATGATAAAAGTAAGAGATATCAGGACTTCCCCCTCTTAGAAAAGTTTGTAGCTGGAGAGCTTCTCTCCAGGTCCCACCAAGCCCCGCAGTCCCACAACCCACGTATAAATGATCACTCAGACGCTTATATTACTTAAGCTGTATGGCCGTGGCAGGCTTCTTGCTAACTGTTCTTATATCTTAAATTAACCAATTTCTACTAATGTATAAGTTGCCACATGGCTTGTGGCTTACCAATATCTTTACATGTTGCTTGTCATAGCAGCAGCTGTCAGTGTCTCTCTGCCTCAGCCTTCCACTTCCCCCAATTCTCTTCTCTTTGTCCCGCCTATACTTCCTGCCTGGCTACTGGCCAATCAGTGTTTTATTTATTATCCAATCAGAGCAACACACATAACATACAGAACATCCCACAGCAAAAGTTAGCACATGCAGAGTCACTATGGTGTCATATGACCAAGGAACAACAGAATGCCAGGATTAGACATATAGACAAACTCTACAAAGATATAAAATATAAACACTGAATTATGCCAGAATTTGAATAATAACTGCAGCAGCTTTTTGGCCTGAGGATTTTTCTTGGGCCACTCTGACCACTAAGAGTTAATAATACACTGTTTGGAACATGGCAAAGTGCCCAGGGTAGCTTGAAGATTTTGTTTTAGTCTAGTGTCCTTGAAGCAACCAAAGCTACCAGCCAGAGAACAGGCTGTCATATGTCTCTAGATTCTTAAAAATTGGAGTTAATGAGTAAGAATGATAACTCTGTTTATTAATGATGTTAAAACTTGAAGAAAAATGATTGGAAATAATAACTCTGCTCTGTCATAGTTTATTAATGATAACTAAAAGATGAGCAAAGGGAAGTAAAACACATGTCCCAAACCAAAAATGATATGATCTATGTTTTGGAACATCATGAATGTATCCCTGCTTACTAAATTCAGTATAAATAAAGAAGCATTCTGGCTGCTAGTCAGTCAGGCTGCAAAATTCTCCCAACCATCATGGACTGGCTCACCTCCTTCCCTCACTAACTCTTTACATCCTCTGCTGGGACCTAGCCCACTGGTGATGACTCCTGTATGCTTCCCCTCCATCTCTCCTAAAATGAAACTAAGAAGTGTCCTGTGTCTGATTCTTCCCTGTCGCCGCTTGTTGCTAGAGGGCTTCTCTCCAGGTTCCCCACTCCCCGCAGTCCCACAATCCACTTATAAAATAATCACTCAGACGCTTATATTACTTATAAACTGTATGGCCGTGGCAGGCTTCTTGCTAACTGTTCTTATATCTTAAATTACCCCATTTTTATAAATCTATACCTTGCCATGTGGCTGGTGGCTTACCGGCATCTTTACATGCTGCTTATCCTGGCAGTGGCTGCAGTGTCTCTCCTCCTTCTTCCTGTTTCCCCAATTCTCCTCTCTCTTTGTCCCGCCTATACTTCCTGCCTGGTCACTGGCCATCAGTGTTTTATTTATATAGAGTGATATCCACAGCAGCAGCTCTAGTATCCACCCATCTTCAGACCCTGCCCTCATCTGGAGCTGGACTCTGGCAAGGCCACACCTCCTAATCTTTCCAAAACATTTAGTTCCACTAATGAGGGACCAAGCATTCCAACATATGTGCCTATGGGGACCATTGTCATTCAAGCTACCACAAAAAGTAAACACTCCTTTTCTTGATTCGTGTAATTTTTCATAAACAGACATCAAGACACAACTTAAGGATGACTTCAGAAGTTCCCAAATAAAATACTGCAGTTATGTTAATTTGACCAAAGTCATTTAGAAAAACAGTATCTACTGAGTTGTACTCTGCAGATTACACATTAGCTGGGTATGGTAAGGAAACTTTCTGACTTATTTTTGTGGGAGTGTGTATGCACATCTGCGTGTGCAGAGAAAGCTAGAGGAAAATATTGGGTGTCTTCCTCAATCATTCTTCTCTTTATTTTTTGAGCAGGGTCTCTCAGTGCACCTCAATGATTCAGCTGGACTGGATGACCAGCAAGAGGCCCAGGAGCCCCCCTTTGTCCCGGTGCTGCTATCCCAGGAATGCACTGTGGGTACAGCAAGTGCTTTCTTGAGCCATCCCTGGCCCTGACCTATTTTGTTTTTTTCTAAAATCTCATATGCAGTGACATAAATTAAACAGAAATCTCCTTTAATTTTTAAATTTAACTTTGAAGGGTCATGAGCCCTGAAATTAAAGGACAAAAATACTGTTTTGAGAACCAACTTACTCAAGGCCTCAGATCTGGTGTGGATTCTACTCTGGCAATAAGCTACCACGAACTCTAGAAATACAAAGCACTGTTCCTGCATGGCTGCGAGTCCCTTCATGAAGCAGTCAGCGTGCTTCTCTGCATTCAAAACTAGAAGTGGTTGGGTTTAAAGTTGCCCCTTTTCTGTCAGCCTCTCCTGCCTGGAGACTTATCAAAATGCTGGTGGGAATCTGAAAGTCTGTTTATTGGTGTTGCCAACAGCCCCTAGGAACATTCATTTTTGCTCTGTGTGGGTTAAGACAGTTGTTTCCAAATGGATGTATGAGCAAATATTATTTGATATGAATTTATGCTTATGTGAAAAACAAAGCAGAACACAAAACATACAGTCACATCACAGTCCTGGGAGAGAGACAGTATAGGTTTGTTTATGTCAAGTCACTGCCCTATTTGATAACATACATATGATAATTTAGATCAAAATTATATGGAAAAATGAGACTAGTTTCTGTTTTTTAAAACAAAAAGTAATCAGAGGTGTTTTTATTCTAGCTTATGCCATTTAATGGATGTGCATAGCCTCTCCAAGAACTTAGGGACTATTTCATGTACAACAGAAAACTTTAAAAGAATGGAATGGAAAAAAGAGGAAAAGACATTCTTAAACATGATGCCAGAACATCAGTCTCCTATCTAAATGTCACAATCAGCTGAGGACAATGTCTCTATGATAGATTAAAAAAATAAGACTTGTAAGGGAAAACAAAAGTGTCCTCAAAGATATGCTTACAAAAGATTAACTTATGAAATGCTAATAAGATAGGAGAGGAAATGATAAAAAAAAAATTAGATCATTTCTCCAGGCTGCACCAAAGAGATAACAATGTATTATAAGCCAGAAAATTTTATATTTCTTTATGAAAATGTATATACATTTTGTCCTATTTTTGGTGTTTATAGCACATATTTTAAAGACCTCAAAACAGCACTAATTGTGGACACTTTGACTTCACCCTTTTAATAAGACTTGTAATTCATTGGTTAAAGAGTCATCTCTATTTCAGCTCTTGGCTTAATGGCCCTAATATCATATATGTCAACCTAGGGCTATATAGCATATTAACTGAAAATGTCAAAAGTGTAATTCTTCATTACAACAGAAATAGGATTATAAAAATTAGATCTTTCAATTACAAATGACATTTACCACTCTAATCAAGGTTAGTCTTATATTCAGCTGGGGTCAGAGGTTGAATGGGAATGATACCTCCACCAGAATAACTCTGGCATAGGTCACAAAGTGAAGTGTTGGCTGTATCTTTAGGAAATATTTCTGTTTTCCTATTTCTGGGTAGTCATAATAATAGCAACATTTTATAGTGGGTTTTCAGTGTTCAGCTCCTGGTAATTGAAATAAAGGCCTCCTAAAAGTAGATGCCAGTCAGACATTATGCATTTAGACCTTGGCTGTTGCAGACATGACCTAACCTTATTAAACACCAGTTTTCTGAATTGTAAGATGAATAGATATTATCTAGACACTAGGTTGTTATGTATAAGATGAGGAAAATGATGCCATAAAAATAAGGAATTTCTTGAAGATCATAGACAGCTGAGACATGGAAGAATCTAACTCGGTTTCTTTAATTCCTAAACTAATTAATTCCTCAAACTGACCATGAAGCTAAAGTATGACCTCTGAGGATGACACACAGACAGTGGGGCAGTGTAAGCATAAACAATGACCTGGGAAAAACATTATCCGAGCACTGAAGAGGATAAATCAAGAGGATGAAGAGTTCAAGCACAGCCTGGACTCTAACATGAGATCCTCTATAAATGAATAAACAAACAAATAAATAAATAGAATTGTGTTGTGCTTTAATCTCACAATTTTAGGAAATTCCAGTTGTGACAGATTGTTTATCTGGACATCAAGGGTGGCAATATTTTCTAACAGTGTTTGATGCATCATTGTGGAACTTTAAAAAAGTATCTCATAAAAAAAATGAAACAATAAATTCATTCTAAATAAACCTGTATAGCCTAACATTTTATCATAGAGATGGAGTTATACTGCAAGAGGGTTGAGATGTCTGATCCTGATGCTTGGTTATAGGCTAGACAAGAAGAGATAGGCAGTTGGAGTGACCAAGCTATACCTCCTGGCATATGTTGAGTTAATATGTGACACACATTTTTTTAATTGAATTTAGCTGAGTTGGATTGAATTAAATGATCCTCTCTCTGTGATCTTCATCTGTAATTCAGAAATGTTTGACTCTTGTGTACTTTCTTCTGAGTGTTCAACCTCTTACAATGTTTTATGTAATGTACACATATCAGACATTTCAACTCAAGAAAAATAGAAATGTTCCACATTAAAAGATATGTGAATTACTTTCATTGCTTCTGCTTAATATATGAGATAGTACGAGTTGTGTGAGAGATGTAACACCATTCAACACTAATGCAGATTTAATGCAGGCATCCCAACTTCACTGTAGAACCCAGAAACAAGGTCACTGTGATTTTCTTTGTAAGAAGGTTGCTAGAATCAAAGTTTGATGATACAGAAGGTAAGATAACCTCGAGGCTACTCAACTTTTAAGCTGCCTCAGAGAAGTACATGGGTTACAGTTGGTCTTCCTTCTGAAAAAAGTGCTGTTTCCATAGAGTGCCTCTCTAAGGGGTTTTCTTACTCCCAGTTCCTTGTTTGGTTGCTGATTCTACAGTTGCTTTTCTAAGCTATCAAGAATTCTGTCCTGCCACTGTCTGCTTCTCTTTACTTCCCTCCCTGTTCAGCATACACTTTGTAGTCCATTGCCTTGACAGCTCTTGCCAGTTCTTTGCTCTGATATACTTTTTTCTACAAGAAGGACCACATCTCATCAGTCTACTTCCTGTGCCTAAACATGGGCCAACAGGTATTGGTAGGTAAAACTTGACAACCAATCTAGGTTTGCACCTCTATAAACCATGATATTATTGACCCTTAGCTGAGAAACAAAACTCAATCATTTCTTTTATCTTTTTTAACTAACTCAGCAATAATACTTCAGACCTTTTCCTTTCTCCTTAAACCTCTAAACTGTTCTTTCCTTCTCAAAAGTGGCCCAACTGTAGAAAGTGTCTAAAGGTAGACTCCAGGATTTTCCCACAAGACCAGCACATTTATTTCCCCATCCTTTATAATAGCTAAGATATTTTAGTGTTTTCTAGTTATCAGGTATGTGATAAATTCCTTATTTTAACATGTATCTATATTACTTCTACTATGTTCCTAGAATAGACAAATGGATTGTATTGTCACCAAGACTTCGTTGTCAGATTTTTTTTTAAGATTTATTTATTTATTTTGTATACAGCATATATGACTGCAGGCCAGAAGAGGGCACCAGATCTCATTACAGATGGTTGTGAGCCACCATGTGGTTGCTGGGAATTGAACTCAGGACCTCTGGAAGAGCAGTCAGTGCTCTTAACCTCTGAGCCATCTCTCCAGCCCCTCGTTGTCAGATTTTTATCTATAATAATTCATTTCATTTTCATATGAGCATTATGAGGCCTATATTATTATCACTTTTACTATTAATATACCTGAAACATACATGGTTAGGCTAACTAACCAAAGTCATCATATAAGCCACCATCTCAAAAGTATATGTTCTTTTTAGGACTTATTTTGATTCTTTTTAAAGTTATGTGTATGGAGAGTTGGGTATGTGACTGTAAATACAGTGTCTGTGGAATTCAGAAGAAGACATTAGATATCCTGGAGCTGGAGTTTCAGGAGAAGATAAGCCATCCAAGCAAGGTGATTGTAGTTGAATTTAGATCCTGCTCAAATCAGTACATGTTCTCTCCATGCATTCTTGGTCTGCTCTCTGTAGACTTTTATCATGGTTTGGGTAGTATTTGTATTAGACATAGTATATTGAGTTGTGAGAAAAGCATCACAATATGGGAATTCTGCTCCTTAGTTTACACTGAGAGCTAATATGCAGAGGGCTCCCATAGGTCCTCAAGCCCTTGCATCTGGAAAGAAGAAAGCTGGGGTTGTGGATCAATTCTCCAGAGCTTTATTTTCACCTCCACAATGCCTGCTGCTCCACAGGAGGCTAATCCTCTCTGTGAGCTCTGCACCCTATCCACCCTGCATTTGCAAGAACCTCTGTCCTGCAGCCTCAGCGTGTAGCTATAGTAACAATTAATAGGCACAAGGTTTTCCCATCTCAAAAAGGAAGCCCATTTCTTCCGGCTTAATTTTCATAACCTCTCTCAGGGTTTGTGGTTAGAGCTCTTGTCTAGTTTTCTTACCCAAGGTTTAGTGCAGCAGCTGGCATGCAGCAGATACATAATAATCACTATGGAGTGGAGAGAGGAGTAGGGCTGACCTTAGGAAAAGGGATAAATGGAGACTGGCCACATGATTCAGGTTAGCTCACCCCAGAAACTATTAAATATTTGACACATAAATTTTATTTAAAATTTTTTTAAATTAATTTCCATTTTGAAAAAGGTGATACAAAGTCAGAATTTTCTCCATCTCCTTCCTGTAAATTAACACAAAGTATCGAGAAAAGTAAGAAATAAACTCGTATTATGTTCTGAACAATAGTAGTGATAACTAAGTCCAGATGAAACAGAAATTCAAAACCTCCAAAATACAGAGGAAAATGATACCTCACAATGACTGCACAGCTGAAGAAAAGCCAACAAAGAACACATCCTCCAGGTAAACAATCCCACTGCTGGGCATATATTCAAAAGAAATGAACTGGTGTCTCAAAATGATGCCAGAACCTCCACGTCTATTGCAGTATTAGTCACAGTAGTCAGGAAATGGAATCAGCCTAAAGACCCATCAATGGATGAGCTGATAAAGAATATAATATATGGATTTGGTTCAGCCTTTAATCAGAGAGGAGTTCTTATTTGCAAAAACATAAATAAAAGTAGGCTCAAAATATAGAGACAAATACTGAATGATATCACATAACTATGGAATCCAAAAGTTTGAATTCATAACAATAGAAGGCAATTAGTGATCTTCAGAAACTTAGAGTTGGAGAAAATGAGAAGATGTTGGTCAAAGAAAAACCTTTCGGTTATCAAATGAACATATTCTGGAGATTAAATGTGTATCAGGGTAACTATAAATGTGTTAATTAGCCTGAGTGCGGTCATCATTACACAATGTGTACATACATCAAAGTATCACATTATACATCTTAACTATCTTAACAATCTTCATTTGTCAATTGAATCTTTAGCAAAATAAAAAAACAATGAAATGTCTTTTAAAAGCAATGCTGTGATACAGCACTGAGATGAGAAGTTATCCTGTAAACAAAAGGACACTTCAACAGAGCAGCCATGGGCAAATTTCATATTATGAACCTGGTGTTTACCTTATGTTCATTCTAAAGCAATGAATCACCTATTTTAGGAACGTAAACAGATGACACCATCTTCCATTGCGTTTTCTGAGAAACACACCAGTGAACGTTTCCCACATACTAAGCAATGCAGGTAAAAGCAAAGGAGTTGCCGAATCTCTGAACTATATGAAAGAACCACCAAAGCATCCAAAGATGGCCAAGACAACACAGGTATCACTTAAGTTATTATTAAGACTTATGGTTTCATAAGAAATACTCATTTTTCCCTCTCTAGCAATATATAAAAAATGATTTCCTAAAGTTGGTGGCGTCTATCTCCTGTAACCTGACAAGACTTCCAGTGAAGAGATTGGGACACCAACCCAGCCTCAAAAACTTCAACCTACAATTTCTTCTGCCTGCAAGATATGCTGTGGTAAGCATGGTACAAAAATTGGGGCATAGCCAACCAAAGTCTGATCCAGCTTGAGAACCATGCCATGAGACAGAGCCTGGAGAACCAGGAACCAGAGACTGGATAGCTCAGAGACCTCGGATAGAACCAAACAACTGAGGGGAAATGAAATGATTTATAATGATATCCTAGTGATATTCTACTATACTCAGGCAGAAGCTTAACATAGTCATCATCAGAGAGGCTTCATCCAGCAACTGATGGAAACAGATGCAGAGACCCACAGTTAAATATTAGGCTGAGCTCCTAGAGGGGAAGAAGGATTGTAGAAGCCAAAGGAGACAAGGAACACCCCTAGAATCAACTAGCCTGGACTCATAGACTGAACCAACAATCAATGAGCCTGCATGGGTCTAACCTAGGCCCTCTGCATATATGTTATGGTTGTGTAGGTTGGTCTTCTTGTGGGACTCCTAACAGTGGGAGTGAGGGCTGTCTCTGACTCTTTAGCCTGCTTTGGGGACTCTTTTCTCCCCACTGGGTTCCCTCATCCAGCCTTAATACAAGGGGAGGTACCAATATTTCTTATTGAAACTTGATGTGCAATGTTTGGTTGATATCCTGGGAGGCTTGCCCTTTTCTAAAGGAAATGGAGGGGAGTGGATTGGGAGTGGGCGTAAGTGTGGAAGGGAGGGACTGGAGGAGGTGGGGGGAGGAACTTTGGTAGCAATGTAATATACAAGAGAAAAAGATTGATGGCATCATAATATTATATTTAAAAATAAAGATGTCATAGAGACTCTGGAAAATTTTTACTTTAAATGAAAATACAAAAGCAGAACACAAAATTGTAAAGAGAGTGATGCCTTTTATAATAGTTTTGGGAAAGTACAATCATTCAAAATTTTCAGTCTATAAAATGAGATGACAGTTAACTCTTATTTTCTTATGCACTTACACGGTTTTTAAATTATTATCAAAACAATGTGTTTTAGTTAAACTAACATTTAAAATATTGAAAATATCCTCCAGGTACTTACAACCTGTTCTATGCCTTTATTATCATTATTTTCCAAGTCTCTTTATATTTCATGTATTTCATGCTTTTTCTTTGTTGTGATGTACATCTATAGACACAAAAGTTTTAAATTCTGTCTCTTGCCTGATTTCTGGATTGAACTAAAGAATTTCAACCCAGTCTTTCTATATTCTTCACACTTTGACAATGGTGAATACAATTTTCTCAGCTTTTACTATTTTAACCACAAATGCCTCACTTTAATTGTTTAATTTAATTTAAGGGGAATTTGATACATGAGTAGTGTATTTACATTTTACAGCATTTCTGTTGGGTACCTTGTCAGTCAAAACTGGCAGTAAACGTCCCTCAACTGGCACATCTAGGTAGATGGGACAGTGTCCCTGTGTTGGCCAGCCTCCACCCTTTTGCTCCCATGTGCTGTTTGTCTTTCTGAACCTGATGGTTTTAACTTAGCATAATGTATTCCAGTGCCATCCATTCTTATAGAAATTATAGGACTCCAATCTCTGTAGCCCAATGATAAGCCACATTTTTAATGTATTCATTCACTGATAGATATTTTTCTTGACTTGATATCTTAGCTGTTATAAGCAGTGCTGCAGTAAAAACAAGGGTTCAGATATCTTGTGAACACGCAGAATTTCTTTCCTTTGGATATATATCACGTAATGAGACTTTCGGGAAAATGGTAGTCTATCTCCAGTTCAGTGAGAAGCCCCTCCCCATTTTCCATGACTAACTCTTCTTTCTTAGGGCTTTTACTTGTTTTGAGCTTATCGACACACCTCAGGCTCTTCTGAGATCAGGCCTATAGGACACCAAGTATATTTCCAAAATTTTTTAACATATCTTGATTTCTATGTAAGAAAAACTGAAGGGGAAAACACATATTTTTCTGAGTATATTAGTGATAAAGATCCTTTAAATCAACACCTTTGTAACCATGGACATTCAGATAGTAACTTTGATATCAAGCACTAGCATATCATATTCATATTCACACAGATGAATAAGGAAAGTGTTTGGTTGGAGCCCCTGGCTTGCCCCTGCATGATCTGGGAAGCTCCATTTCTCTCTCTCTCTCTCTCTCTCTCTCTCTCTCTCTCTCTCTCTCTCTCTCTCTCTCTTTCTCTCTCCAAACCCCACCCCCTCAGAGAGTCTCCAAACAAAGGGAAGGCACCAAAAAGCCCAGGTCCATTCTTGGTAGCAACTGCAGCTTCCTTCCCTGAAGCTACCAGCTGCTCAAATCCCCACCTAAGCACGAAGATTTTGACCATACTTGGGCACAAACCCAGCTTGTGGCCATGCATCATCACCCCTCACCTACAACCTATAAAATCTCCCTGCTTTAGTTTGGGGGCTGGATTTCTCTGACCTCAATCTCTGGGACCAGAGAACCCACTGGAGAGTTGTTTTGCTCAATATACCTGTTGTTACACTTTTTCAGTTTGGCTTGATCTGGCTTACTGCATCAGCAGAGAAATTTATAATGGGGTCGTGGTGGGGGGCAGGAAGCTTATTAGAAAGTAGACCATAAGAATGAAATAGAAATAAAGAAACATTGCAGGAGTCTCTGCAACCTCTGCGGCAGCAGAGTAAAAAGGCATTTCGGTTTAATACAACTAAATAACCAGTGTTTGGTTCATACTTAAGGAACCTGACCCCAAGTAGTTGTCTTAGGCATATTTAAGAACAGCACAATTTGGTAAAAACTTATTCTGGTGATAACTCACTCAGTCCCATATGTACAATGAAGCACACACAAATCTCTTTGAGGGACAAAGTAGGCTAAATGAAGATCAGACATTGAAACACTTTGTAAAGTATATTTGACCCTCCCATAAAAAAAAAAAAGGTTCTACAGATTG
Organism: Peromyscus leucopus; assembly: GCF_004664715.2. Lineage (NCBI taxonomy): Eukaryota > Metazoa > Chordata > Mammalia > Rodentia > Cricetidae > Peromyscus > Peromyscus leucopus. Next base: position 21,468,356 of record NC_051070.1, on the reverse strand, counting down.
ACTGAGAAAAAACAAGCTTATGAAAAGTGTCTAGGGGAGGATATGTGTGGTCTCCAGAGACTCAGATAGAGGCTAGAATGCATGGCTGCTCCCAGCCTCCTGGACAGATAACAGGTCTTGCATTTCTTCTCTTGAAGGAACAAGTCTCCATGCCAACATTCTAGTTTTCCCTAGTGCTTATCTTTAGCACAAGGCCCTGTGTGCCTCCTACAAAGCACAGCCTGAATTAAGCCTCAGAACCAGAGGGACTTCAACAAGTTGGATTCTTGCTAAAGAATGGGCCCCCAGGTCTACCTTTCTCTCTTCCCTAGCTCCATGTAAGTTTTATTGCACTTCCAAAATCCACCCCTTTCCTCTCATGTCTCTTTTGCTTTTCTACTCTCAAAATAAACTCTGCAATTGCCATCAGTAGCCTCAGGTCACAAACAGGAAGTGAAGTGAACCCCAACTTCATATAATTGGGTCCCTCATCTGTCAACACAAACAGAAATATTCCCCCACACAGCATGTCTAGGTAGGTGAAAGAGATTCCCTGTGGTTAGCAAGCCTCTGTCCTCATTCCTCATATAATCTCTGTCACTCACAAGATCTATGGGTGGCCTTCCTACAAATGTGGCCAGACTATAAGCAAACCACCAATTGATTCCACCAACAAAGGATTCCAGGCCCTAAATTAAACCCTGTTGCTGCTGTCATCAATCAGCCAAGTCTCTCAATTAAAATTTGATTACCAGAAGTGTTGTTTTCATTTTCCTCACTCTGATAAGTCAATTCATTTGATGGTGTAATTATAAAATCATTTAAGCATTTAACCTGCAGCCCATAGGCATGTTTAACTTTCTACTCATGCCCTATCCCACTTCTTATTAGTCAAAAATAATAAATAAAATCTAGTTTCCGTGCTACTCATTCACAATGGAAAAGAAGTGACTGGGTTGGTCTGGGATTGAGGGTCAAGACTTACAATGCTTGGAGAAATGCTTTGCCCAGAGTCTTGGACACACAGGTGGTAAGACGGAATGCAGGAGCTGTCACAGCAATACAGAGAACAGTTCAAACTAGTGACAACACCCATGAGCTCCTCACAAGAAGACGTGTATACAGGACAAGTTTGAAGGAAGGGAAAAGAGGGTCTGCTGACACTATTTTGTCACTGCTGCACTAAGACACAGACTTTGCAACTTCAGAATCTGCCAAAAATAGTAAAATAAGGCTGCATTTCATTGCTCTGTCATGTGTGAGATGTTCATTAGCATTCATGCAGGCAGGCAGAAAATTACAGGAGAAAGGAAGAAATTACATTCCAAGCTCGTCCCCCACCATGAGCTACAAATTTAGCATCCTCAGCACAGGAGGAAACCATACCCCGCTGGCAGCCAACTCATCCTCAACCCAACCCACCATGAAAACACAGAGAAAGCAAAGGACGCCTGCATCTTTATTGCTTTGGGGATCTCATGAGTATTTGTCAGACACAAGAACAATCCCTAGAAGTGTTACATAAGCTCTCTGTTCACCTGAAGTGCTATGTTCCCTACCACAAGCCTGTTAACTTATTAAAACAGGGGTATGATGAGCTTCTTTAATGATCAATGCACTAAAATCTGTGGAAATGGAAAAGGGAAAAGAAAGACTTTGCTCAGAGCACCAGTGGTCTGGGTTCCATTCATGTTTCAGCCCTATTCTCTGTATCATTTTCAGAAGAGGATGTTCTCTGCTTGGTAAGCTGTCTCAGTCTCACATGAAAGAGGCCTTGATGCTGGACTTGACTTTTATCTTTGAGGTGATAATATTGCTTCCAACTCTGCAAATTCCCAACTATCAATCACATCATGGAACACAGGAATTAAACAAAGCCAAGTACTTTACAACGTTCTCCAGTGCACCCTGTAGCCCACTGGTTAACAAGAGACAGAGTAGATTGGGGTACATATTACTTCTTCTTTGCTTAACTGGCCTGACTCTGATGGGATTGTGTACATAACAACCTAAAGTCCAAGTGTTGAAAGGGAACAAGGTTGGCTGAATACCCAATACCAAAATTCTGACAACTTCATTATGTATTTGAATGATGTATAATGAGAAGACCTCAGCTTTACCCAGCAGCAGCCTAGACTAACTAGTCTGTGACCTAAGTTAGTATTTAATTATGAAGATTACTGATGAGGAAGAATAAAAGCTACCACATTAAGTGTGTGGCTTTGTATTGACTTCCTGTCACCTGCCTCTAAAATACCTTATATTGATGCTCACACATGACTGACACCTCTCAATTTCTATTGTCACTGTTCTTCAGGTCATATATAAAGACACGGCACAAAATCTTGGTTCCCCCTACCCTTTCCTTTAATTCTATACCAGAGCATATTTTTTTGACACCCAAAACAATAAAAACAACAAAAGATGACCTGGGATTTTCTTTAGCCAGTTTTTAACATAGCACACCCACCGTATGTATTGAACTTGGCATGATGGTTCATGCCTCTGACCCCTGAGGCAAAGGGACTGCCATGAGTGTACAGCCAGGCTGGGCTCCAGGGGAGATGCTGCATCAAAAACACTCAAAATGAGGGAGATACAAGACGAAGCTGGCCCTTATCTGTGTCGAATTTATATTGTTTCATCCACATACAAGATCATTTTTCCTACAAATAGCATGTATGCGTGAGCATGTGTGCATGTGTGTGTAATTGTAAAAGAATGTTTTATTGTTATTTCTGCTTGAGTAACGTTTAGAAAGAGAAGTTTAAAAACTGAATTTTAACATAATATTTAATGACATAAGCAAATGTTTACTATACAATACTTATGACAAAAACAGAGAGAACCTTTTATGTATACGTAATAGAACATCTGTGTCTGCCTTGTTAAAAGAAAGTAATTCTAAAATATCAGTTGTCATCCTCTTGTGACAGTGGAGTTAGGCCAGGAGTAACTTAAAATTACTTCTTCGTGCTTTTAGAAAATTTCTAAATTGAGTATGTATTATTTTTTGTAAGCTGAAAAGCCATCCTTGTTAGTTTCATATGTTGGATTTTCCTCCATTTCCACCCACATTTTCTTGTCCATTTGCAAGATATTCTATGCCATTAACTTCCCTTCCAGAATCTTCAAGCCCCATGTCCTAAAATGCTGCTTCCAGAATGTAAATTTAGGGAGCAGGCTGACTTCTGGATGACTCCAGCACTTCTTGCTACAGGAAGTAGCATGAGACAGAAGAATTGGCTCCTTGTTCCTACCCTCCTCCAACAGTAATGTAGAGACCTTGGAAATCCCGCTAAGTTCCCAGGTCTCCTTCTCGCCATATATGAACTATATGGTTGGGCTGAATGACCCCAGAGACCCACGCATCTGGAAATTTCTCCTTTTTCTTGAGCTCTTTACCCAATTGCAGTAGAAAGTTTTAATTGGCCGGAGTGTGAAATGATTGCAGAGTTCCATTTACAAGGCAAACAATTCTCATTCAACAAGAAGGGAAGCAAGCCAAGAATCATAAATAGCCAGGGGATCCAGCATGCTGTTTTATATTAGAACAAATGTCCCAGGCAAAATATCCATTCCAGATGTAAATCCAACCCAAATATCTACAGGAAACAAATGGGGTTGGGGGGAGCTGAAGAAGTATTTTCAGAAACATTAAATTATATAATGCTCTAAGCATAAGTAAGGAGTTAGAGGCATATCCAAAATTTAAGTTTAATGGAAGTTTAAGCTAAATTCATCTGAATAAGTAACACACTTATAAATACCTGTAATGTTTACAATAATGTAATCTTCATCTGAGAAATCCAACCATTACTTGGAGGTACTTATGGACATCTAAAAGTCAATTTAAAATTATTTAAGTTCTGCTAAATAGATGTAATAGTAAACCAACTCCTAATGACTCATCATTATATCCATAGATTAAGGCACCTCATTAGAGAAGCTTCCATTTGCAAAAGATGATGGTCAACACCAAGAGCCACAACCGACGAAGGTGCAAAGAATATAAGACTGTAGAAAGTTAAGCCCTAAAAAGAGCATATATACCTGATTCCCTCCCCCACAGGCTCAGGGATCATTGTAGAAGAGGCAGCAGAAAAAAAAAAAAATGCAGAAGCCAGAGGTGGCTTTTAAAAACAACTAGAAGAAACAGTGTCTTCTGGACATAGCTGGACAGCTGTACATAATGAACTCCAAGCTGCTAGCTGTGGCACTATCCACAGGACCTCTACAAGCCCCAGCCAAACAAAATCCCAGAAGTTCTGCTCCTAGCAGAGGAGCTGTTACAACTACTAACTGCTGAGAGAGGAAGGGTCAGTTTCTCTAGCAGTGCAGATCCAGATCAGCCAACCGTGTTTAAATGGAGAGATGCCCATCCACAAATATTTGGACAGTGCAAATTCGCCCAGATGTGAAGAAAAGGGGCACGAGATGGGTAGAAGGGGAAGTGAGGTAGGGTGTGGGAACAGTGGCGGAGGGAGAGTGAATGTGACTGAAGCCCATTGTACAAAATCCTCAAAGAAAGAACTGATTTAAAATCCAACATACAAAATAAAGATTATATAAATAACACATGAATTTATTGCAAAGGAAATTAAAACCAGACAGTTGAACAGACAGTGAAAAAAAAAACAAAGTTCCCCTTCACTAAACCCTTACATGCCACTTCTCCACCTACAGAAACCAACGATTTAAACCCCTTTGTTCTAGATGTACACAGCTTCATACTGTTCCTATCTGTCTCCTGCAAGGCACTACAAGAATATCTATAAATATCAGATGTCTTTGTTCTGTCAAATTTTAATGAAAAAACTTGACAAATTTCTCACTAAAACTGAAAGTTGCTTTTCAAAGGAAAATCCATTATTTATACCCTCCAGAACTGATTCTAACCAGGGTTCTCCATCTCTGCTAATCTTGTTGTTTTTGACATAATAGGCAAATAGGCCTCAGTTCTGCAGGGTCAGCTTTCAGTAGGACAGCTAGTACAGTGTGGGACCATCTGTGTGTAGGTTTTGACCTCCTGGAGAATGGGGTATGCAGACCTGTTTGTTTAGACTCTTTGCCAAGTTCAAAAGATGTCACAGTGTTTACGACCAATTGAAAATGCATCTCTCTGTGGAACCCTGCTTTAGGAACCAATACCACGATTCTCCCTGCTCATTCTGAAAGACCTGCAAATGATTCCCAGACAGGTCTGGAGGTCCAAGAGGAAGAATTAGAGAACCTTGGGCATCCTAAAGATGAAGAGATGGCTTTGCCAAATTCAAGCCCTTATGGGATTACATAAATATAAAGCTAAGAAGCAAAACCAATTCAAAAAATTCAGTGAAGATTTTGCAGAAATCTCTAATGCATATGGGAAATAGGAAAAATAATCCAGGGAATAAAATTCAGTGAATCATACATCTCATATCCTACAAACCTGATCGTAATGGGCTTGGAGAGGAAGAAGGATTTCATCAGTTGTTGATTGCTAACTATGCTAAGGATCTAATATAGATTGACTGGTTTAAGTTCGTACTACCTGGAAGGTGCTATTAATAGGTCACCCATGCTTTAAAGGGGGGAGGAATCCAGCAAACACAAGGCAAATTAGCTTCAACTGCGTGGGATCTGGCCTCCCCTTCCCTGCAGCAAAAGGGCTGCAGCAATTCCAGCCTTTGCATTCTCAATGCATCATTCAGTGAAAAAGAAAACATCTGTTGAAACTCATCTCACCGACATGCTACATACTTTCCCTGTGTGAACAGGAAGTCCGGGTTTTGCTAATCAGAATAGACAATGAAGGGCTCAGATGTAACTCAGTTGTGCAGTGTCTTGCCTAGAGAAGACCAGTAGTAGCATTTGGAGGCATATGTGAGGTGCACACCACCTAAATATCCTAGCTGTGAGTAAGAGAGAGGTGAAGGTGTCAGGTAGAAGGGGAGTGAGGAAGCTGGGTACTCTAGTATAGCACTCATCAGCCAGAAAGAAACAAGACACAGGAAGTTTCTCCAACAGTATAATTGTGATCATATTCCACCTGGAAACTATCAATTCCTGTCGGTTTGTTCTGAAACACTGTAATTCTTATGCCATTGCTTTTCAAAGAAAAACCAAATCTTCATTCCATCGCCTCTTCCTTCGAATCCATTTCCCACAGGAACTATCACAGGTTTACAGCTCATGTCGGGCATGCTAGAAGTGGGTGAGGTAATGTTTTATCAGGGATCTCATATGAAATCAAGACTAATGTAAACTTCATTTGTAGAGAAAGATCGAGATTTCAAATGAGAAGCTCATTTTCCTCTCTTCATCTTATGTACATTTTTTTTTTTTTACTTCACTCCTGAGTTATGGACTTGGTGCTTTGCAAGCACTCAAGGACAGCACAAAAGTGAAATCAGGAACAGGGTGCTTTCACAGAGAGTACTCCAAACCGTTCCTCTACTTTCAGTCTAAATAGATAATTAGCTATCCAATTTAAAAGATGTTCTTGAATGAAGATGGCACAGTGTTCCTTACAAACATGTTTTAAAGTTTAATGATCGTTGCTATCAGCATGATGCTTATGTTGAAACTAGCAGTGAATTGAATTTCACCCTAAGAATGTTTGTTAAATGTAGAGTGCCTACTATGTGGCCATCTTGAAGTTCACACTCGTGTGTCTCCATAGAAAATGCTCTTTAAAGAACTGGACTTAGTAAACTGGAAAAATCACAGTTTCTTGTACACCAGCTGATCAACACCCATGTTTTCATATTTGAAGAGCTACACTAAGCAAATTGCTTGGAAAACAAGCATAAACATTACCCTTGATGCTTGTAATCCCAGAACTGGTAGACTAAGGCAGGGGTATCACTGCAAGTTCCAGGCTAGCTTGGGATCCAAAGTAAGACTGTCTCAAAAAATCAAACACTACCCGACCCTGCCTCCCAGGGTACACGTTCTCATCTCCTTTCCTAGGCATTCATTGTTCCCATGGTTTTTCCTCTGAGCCTTCTGCTATTTTTTCTGAGTTATGATAAATTGATATCTCAAAATTGAACTCCACAAATAGACACAACCATTAATGGACTCTAGAAAATTACTAGTTTAGGGGGAGTTAGCAGATCCCTAACCACAATAGCTTTCTATTAAGTTGTGTTTGAGTGGAAGAGAAAAAGAAATCTAAAACTGAAGAGCCAAGGTAGTAGATATCAACTAATAATTAGAGATAGACACTTCATATCTTTGTTACCAAGGATGACTAAGCCAATAAATCCCTTAGCTAACACCAGCTGCCCATAATCTAAATATATCAGCAACCATCCCCCAGCCTTCAGTGTGCATAAAATTGCTGAGAAGCATTAATCTTATCAAAGTCTATGAAGCTGAAATTCATGCAGGTTTATAGCTGAATGGGTCCCAAGACCATTCCAAGCCCCTTAAAGGTGACAGAAAGCCTCAGAGAAGGTCTTTTATAGAGGGTCCGGGGTCCTCTGGATGTCAGAATTCCTCTCCAACTCTAGCCAGCAGCAGGGAGCTAAGCAGAGCTCTTGCAAGGATAGTCTAGAAGTGTCTCATAGTGGGAAGCCATTCCTTACACTAAGTCAAATCTCCTCTGTCATTCCTACCAAAGCATGTCTAAACCCTCTCCCAGTGACAAGCCTTCAAATATGGGTAAGGCAGATAACATGCCCCCTACAAGTTGTCAGCCACTGTCTTCTTCAGAAGACACCCTACGGACTGCATTTATCTTACATTTATCTTTTTTCTTGTCTCATTTCTTAAATAAGTTAAATGATACAAACCCAAACTTGAAAAAAAAGTTTACCTGCTCCCTTTTCTAGCATGTCTCTCTATTCCAGATATCTATTTCATTTGTTTGTCTCACAGGACTGAACAAATATATGAACCTGCTCACACCATAATAAGCACTCAACTTAAGGAGAGAGAGAGAGAGAGAGAGAGAGAGAGAGAGAGAGAGAGAGAGAGAGAGAGAGAGAGAGAGAGAGTCCTGATTCAAGGTTTATTCTGCTTTGTGTCTGTTTAAACTATGCTCTGCTGATTCCTCTCCCATTGAGTCTCTGGAGTCTATCTCCTCCGTTCAGTTCTTTTGCCCTGTGGATTAAGGTCAGGTGGCAAGTGCCTCTCTGTTCTGCATCATCTAATTGATCATGCTGGTGTGACATTTCAATCTCTGCTTCATCTGGAGAAGCAGGCTCCAGTGACGTGACGGTGCTCTGAAGAAAACACAGGAGCAGAAAGGGCTTATTAACCTCTGGAAAATGGTAGCACACTCCGTGCTTCTCCTAACACCTGATCATTTTCAAACAGGAAAACTTTCAATATACCAAGCCCTAGCTGTGAACGTGATGCTTTGACAAACAGAATGTGAGATCGCCTTTTGAATGGTTTTGCGGCTGTCATAGGAGGGGTTGAAATAATTGCCAATTATGAACCCACAGAAACATCAGGACACTTATACACTGCTATTTAGATAGCTGTCTCTATAATGTAATTCTAAATAGTGAGATCTGACATCATCTGAAAGGATTGTGTCATAATCCCAGGTTAGACCAAAGCATCCAATATAGTTCTAGTTTCTACCCTGTATCGCATCTTCACCCACTGAACTCAATTACTCCTCAAAATACCCAAGATGATGGGGTGTTTTACAGAGGACATCACTGAGGCTTGAAGACTTGTGAGTTTGTGAAGTTTATGTAAGTGCTAGCTGAAAGAAATAAGTTGGTAATAGACTTGGTCTTCTATACTCTTCAATGTTTATCATATCTCTTCTGCTCTGAGATTTAATATTACAAAGTTGTATTTTCCCTGCCCTGGATTTTAACAAGTGAAATAGGGGGGAGGGGAGGGAAGGAGAGAGAGAGAGAGAGAGAGAGAGAGAGAGAGAGAGAGAGAGAGAGGAGGGAAGGAGGGAAGAAGGAAGGGAGGGAGGAAGGATTGATTCTAAGGTGGCTACAAACATATCCTGAATGACAAATTGCTGGAACATCTCTTGGCAATCAACCCTCACCCTGACCTAAGTAATTTGTGATATAGACCAGTATAAACACTCATACAGTCTATGAACAGTGCAAGGCTTCTCAACATTTGCTCATGGCCTCACCTTCTGTTCCATTCAGCATAAACCCGACTCTATAAAACTGTTTCTAATAACCATACAGAACCCTCTTATATTCTGTAAGTCCCTGGTTTTCCATTCTCTGGGTTAAGACATACTTGAGCAGACACAGGGAATATTTCTTTCTCTGAAAGTATTCTTGATTTTCCCCACTAAAATGCTTTAAGACTAAAAGAAAAAATCTGTAGGATAGACAGAGACTTTTCTTTCTGAAATTTTCTAGATATTTCTGGACCTTCACACCATTTACTCTGGGATTAATCACATAAATATCATGGGCCATTTTAAGTAACTAAGAACAGAACAAAACTTTTTTTAAATCTCTGCTTTGCCATTTTCTTTATAATTGCCGGCTGCTGGCATATGTTCCCTTGTCTGTAAAATGTTGATAATATTATCCCACTCCAGGGAGATTTTGTAAGGGTAATGGCTAGCAATTGGCCCCTTAGATGTCAGAGAACTCAGAGAAAGTGGGGTAGTAGAAGGATACCGAGAGAAGCCCAGTGACCTCTGGCCAAGTTAAGGATGGAAGGAATCTTCTCTAGCAGGAGGTCTCTTCTATGATCTAGTTCTTCTTTTGATGCAGCAGTTTCTCTGACAGCCCTCCTCCAGATCCTCGAGAGCTATTATTTGGACATTAAAGCCCTCGGTTGGAATTTTGTTTGAGAATTTCATATTCTGAAAAGGATCACTGCCTGCAACACCATGCAATCTTTATTAATGCAATAGTCATTCAATTTTTAAGAAAATTCCAGCAAAGTAGAGTATGTTGATTTTCATGTTGGACTCTAACATGACCTTTCATTCTCTGATTTCATTTTTTAATGGTCGACAAAAGTTTTACCTTATTAAAGCAACACCTGAGGGGGAACCAGCCCATAATTCTTACATACAAGGTCACTCTTGAGGTAGTAAAGTAACAATTCCTACTGAAGAGCAAAGGAAAACAAGAAACTGACCTCCCTTGGATGCTACCATGCTCTGAATCATGTAAGAGAGGCACAACATTTTGGACTTTAAAAGAAATTATATAGAGAAAAGTAAGTTACCTTAATATGCAATATTGAATTCACCAATAGGTCTGAACTGCCCATTTTTTTCTTCTGAAAGCAAGTTTCATTTACAGAAAAGATACACCAGGAATTGTATCAAGCTACAACTTACTAACAACAAAGATCAGGGTTCAAAATGTAACCAGTTAGAATACTTGCTTTTTACCACAAATGTTAGTATTTTCAAATTAACACACATACTTCAACACCAATCACTTAAAAAAGCTAAACTACAGCCGGGTAGTGGTGGCGCACACCTTTAATCCCAGCACTCGGGAGGCAGAGCCAGGCAGATCTCTGTGAGTTCGAGGCCAGCCTGGGCTACCAAGTGAGTTCCAGGAAAGGCGCAAAGCTACACAGAGAAACCCTGTCTCGAAAAACCAAAAAAAAAAAAAAAAAAAAAAAAGGCTAAACTACTTAATTACATATTTGATCAAGATATATATCCATACACCATCTCTAAATAACTAGTTACTCTTTCCTCTATTCACAGCAAAACATGTATTAACTACATATAAAATCTTACAACTTTTGGGTTTGATTTGTAAGTCTTAAAAAACACCTCCAGGGCAGGCCTCAGGTTCATGAGTCGCTGATCAATATATAATAATCTCCACAGTTTTGTTGTGAGCTTTTATTGGGTTATAGTTTGGTATTTGGTTTTTTGTTGTTGTTTGTTTTTCTTTTTGGCTGCTGTTCTATTTTGTTTTCTTGGTTGGTGGTTTGTTGTTGTATTGGGTTCTTGTTTGTTTCTTGAGAAAGAACTTAAAGTTGATGGGGAGAGAAGGGGAGAGAATCTGGAAGGATTTGTTGGAAAGGAAGAATAGAATTAAAATATATTTAAATTTAAAATTTGTTTTAAATAATAATATAATAAGATAAAAATAGATAAAATAAAAAATGAATTCATTCTCTTTTTCCTCCGTTTCCTACTTGTCTCCTAAGCCATATGGCTCTCTGAGATTCCTCCCTTGACTGTATCAAAATGCCAGTGACCCTACTGTAATTCCAATCTATCCTTCCCTATGCACTTCTAACTTTTCAATAATTATCAAATTAATAACTTATAGAGCAAACACTCTATAAGTCAGCAGACATACTCCTGATGTGTAGAATTGCCCTCATTCCTTCTCAGCTAAACCCTAAAGAAGAAATCATTTTAATTAGAAGTCATTTCCAGAAGAGACTCTTCAAAGAAATGCTTCACATCCTTCAAACTTCATATCAAATTTGTAAAACTCTGATTTTGAGGTGTTAATGAAACATTAACATTGCAAGGTACTATTAAAAAGCAGCAGAGGACATATTCAAGCAGGCAACACTGTATAGACTCAGCAAGTTGTGTTTCTATGTTTATTTCTTTATATGTATATGTAGCAACAATGGTTAAAGGACAGGAGACCATGAATTTGGGAAGGAGTGGAGGTGGGGAGCATGAAAGGAATAGAAGACTGAGGGGAAGAATGACATAGTTGTATTTTAATTAAAATTGTATAATTCTCAAAAACCACTGCATAGGAGCTGAAGATGTCACTTAGTTGGTAGAGGGCTTGCTTAGCATGCAGGATCCCAGATGTGGTGGCACAAGCCTGTAATCTTGAGGACCATAAGTTCAAAGTCATCTTCAGCTACGTAGGAATTCCAAAGTCATCCTGGGATAAGGGAAACCTTGTCTCAAAAAATATAAATAAAATCAAATTTTAAAATGGTATAAATACACATAAATATAACAAGTGAAGTATAAAGATGTACATATTTACTACTGCCTGGATAGCTGGGTAGAGTACCGTAGCAGCTCTAACTCACTCTATACAACACAGTGTCTTTTGGAGAATTCACTCTTTCCTATTAGATTATCTTGGTAGAAAGTAAGTCCAGTTACCTCCATTCCACTAAGAATGTCGAATATGCCAACTTTTCTCACCTTCTACAAAGAGCCAGAAACCTAGAAAATCTAGAAGGATTTGTATTTTGTGTAAGGGATACCATGACAGGAGATATTTTGCTCTAGGCAATTATTTTGTATGGGAAGATGCAGTCTGTCAATCACAAAGTAAGGAGGATCCAGGAAAGTTAAATTATGAGGTAGGAAGGCTGCTGTGAGCTCTCTCTAGAAAAGGGGAAAGAGCAAAAAGAAAAATAATCTCTTTTGGACATGTCATAGTGTGAGAGTCTGTGGGGAGTGTAGCTCCTATCTTTCCCACCTTTTCTGGGGGTCTTAGGAGGAGGAAAGGGGGATAAGAAATATTAGGTGGAAAGAGAGAGCTGGGTGATGAGAAGAAAGACAGAAACACAGGAAAGCTTCAGGAGGGCCTGGCTTGCTCAGCATCTGCTGTTGTTGGCATCTTCTGGAGCTTCTGAAGCTGCTCAGACTGCTAAGTTCACAGAGGCTGCTAGGTCCTGGACATTGTTTTCTGCATCCCAGGTCCTATCCATGCTTGGAGAAAACCTACTTTACTCTAAATTACTTTATATTAAACCTTCATGTAGCACAAATTGTTAGAAGGTCTTATTAATAAAAACAAACCTAGATCTAGGTATTGGGGTAAATGCTGGAAGATCAGAGAAGCAGAACAAGCCACAGCCACCTCACCTTGCCAATTCCTCAGCTGATCCTGTTTCCTCAGACTGGAAGCTTCTGAGTCCTCATCCAAAAGGATCTCAGCTGAACTGGTGCTCTAAAGCCTAAAAGCTTATCCAGGCTTCTAATTCCTGGTCCTCACGCCTTACATACCTTTCTGCTTCCTGCAATCACTTCCTGGGATTAAGGGCATGAGTTACCATGCCTGGCTGTTTCCAATGTGGCTTTGAACTCACAGAGATCCAGATGGATCTCTGCCTCTGGAATGCTAGGACTAAAGGTGTGAGTGCCACCATTGTCTGGCCTCTGTATCAAGTGGCTGTTTCTGTTCTCTAACCTCAGATAAGTTTATTAGGATGCATAATATTTTAGGGAACACAATATCACCACACCTTCACCATATTCCTAGACCTAAAGCTTATTCTCCAAACTTCACCAAAACTTTTTTATCACTTTAAATCTAACTTACTAAATCAATAAAGAGAGAGAAATAGACAGAGATAGATACTTGCTGCAGCCTAACTTTACTTTGCTTTATATTTACAATTTTACTCCCCAAAAATAGAATACCACCACCTCAACTTAATTCATTAATTCATTACCGGCATGGCCTCTTGCTTCGTAGTGCTCCCTCTCTTTTATCCTTTGTACCTAAGTCCCACATACTGGTGCCATCTGTGGGAGTCAGTGGGGAGTCCAGCTCCTACCTTTTCTGGGGATTTTAGGAGGAAGAGAGAGGGATACGAAATATGAGGTAGAAAGAGAGACCTGGACGACGAGAAGAAAGACAGAAACACAGCAAAGCTTCAGAAGGGCCTGCATCACTACCCAACAGTCTTGAAGGCTTATTCAAAAGGCTTTTTGGAACATTTCAAGGGGAGAGGCAAAAGACCTCCCCGCCTTGCAAAATCAAAGCACATGTACATCCAAGTGTAGACACTTCCAAACACCTGGCAAACATGCTTGTGACCAAATCATCTCCTTATGCAGCCCTACTGGGTAAAGCAAGCTCAGATTCTCTAATCCTGAGTAATTTGGGCCTCCACATCATAGGTTTTTGGAGGCCTGAAAGGGAATTACACAAAAAAAGGAAGTTTCACAAATCCACGTGAAAGCTCACCCAGACATCAAGACCTAGACCACAGAATAGTCATTGCAATACAAGGAAAATTATAAATTATAGATAGATAGATAGATAGATAGATAGATAGATAGATAGATAGATAGAGACAGAGAGACAGAGAGACAGAGAGACCGATAATAAAGATTCATGATTTCTTTATGGGGAAATGGCATCAACTATATTACATATTAAGTATGTATTTATGTAAAATTGCCAACAAGGGTCTCAACGAGACTTTTAATGGCAGAGGAGTGGATTTCTTCTCTTAAGTTGAGGACTTTTGTATTTTATGCACCAAGTTTAAAGACTATATGATGAAACACTTTTGTATCTGTGTGGCCTATTATGCATGAATGATTGAGAATAGTTATTGTTCACTCTTGACAATCTTTTTAATGGCTCCTAACTATGCTGATTCCCTGATATCACCCAACAATGAGGGGATTTCTTTGCCTTGCTGATCCAGAAGCATTAACTTAATGTTGCTGAATTTAAGGTCTCCTCTTTTATAGACTTGTAATATTCTTTCACCCCCTGCATAGTAAATCTGATTTAATTATCTCTCAGAAATCAGTAAAGGTACTATTTTTGTCTTTGCCTGCCCTTAATCCTTATTTGATTAAAGTAGCACATGCTTAATTGAACTGGGTTTACCTCAGCCTCCTCAATTCTAAATATCAAAGGCAGCCATGGGATCCCCGGGGTGATTTCAACAGGCTCTGTGGATTTGACAGCCTTTTCTGAGATAACCAGTAAATCGGCATAATCCACAGAGTGTCAGTGCCTCTCCCCGTTGGAGAGCTGTGTACCACCACGCCCCACTCATCCCTTCCAAGCCCACGTCCCCTTGTCTTTCATACTTCTTGCCAGCAAAGGAAGAGAAGACACTGGGGTGAAGAGGAAGTGGGAAGTCTATTAGTCTCCTTCCTTACAGGCTGGGATCTTTTTTCCAGTCTTGTAGTCTTTGAAAAGACTTCACAGTGCTATTTGACTGCAGCCCCATAGCACTGACAAGAAAGGTCTCTGCGGCATTTGAAAAAGAAAGAGAAAACCATGAGCCCCTGACAACACACTCTTTCAGAGAAACCACAGCAATTATTGTGATGCTTTTACTAAAGCGTGAGCTGTTAAGATTCCAGGAAGGGGGAGGGGCGTGGTTCTTGATTTCAAATGTGAGCAATTTGACACCGAAGTAATTTTTCCAACAGACATTTCAAGGGGGTCTGTGATATCCATACAAGGCAAAAACCCTAACAGAGGCTAAGCTGATGGAAGAAACTCATCTAAACAGTTATATATCTAGATCTCTCACAGCAAAGCACCACACACTGAGTGACTTCAAATGGCAGAAAGTTTGTTTCTCACAGCTTTGGAGGCTACAAGTCCAAAATCAAGATGTTGGTATGATTGGTTCCTTCTGGAGTCTGAGAAAGAACCTGTCCCAAGCCTTTCCGCCAAGTCTAGCAGTTGTTGGCAATCCCCTGCATTCTTCCGTTACCACGTCGCTCTGATCTCCATCTCCAGCAGTGGTTGTCATTCTCCCTGTGTATTTCTATGCTCTTTTGAACAAGTTCGCCACTCTTAAAGGGTCCTTCAAGTATGCCATGCCATAATCCGGGATGACCTCATCCTAACTCGAATATATCTGCAAAGACTGTTTCCCAATAATCATAGGTACCATGGACTAGAGCTTCAAGATCTACTAAGGAGGGAAGTCCAACATACATGCTCTTGTGATACAAGTATCTTGTGTTACTAGCTGCTCTTTATTATTGTCTTTGTGTATTCAGTTCCTTCTAGAAGCTCCACACATACAGCACTTTTAGAAACCATTCTTCAAGTACTGACTTCCTAGGAGAGTTATTCATGTAAATCAACAGATGCTGGAGGGACACTGGTTCTCAGTCAGTGACTGCTAGTCACCGTGTACTGTGGGCCTCGTGTGGGTGTGCTGCCATATTTTATTTTTGATTTTGTAAAGCAGGGGACAATTTACTGTGAATAAGAGGTAAGAAACTTAATCCATGCAGATCCAAATAAAGGCTGGCTGTTCACTGGAACACACACACACACAAAAAAAAAATCTTGCCTTTCGAGTATATAAAAGAATGAGGTCATGGAAATCAGTGAGTCCAGTCAAAACGGGCAACACTGGAGCATTATAGCGAGGAGCGTGGTGATTGCAGACGGTTGTTATGCACCCTGGGAAGCATCACTACAGTGTGATGGGAATTGTGTTCCAATTACTAGCTACTTGCTTGTGCTGTCTTGAGATGCTCAATCTCTTTCAGTGTGCCATCAAAGCTGTTCATGCCTAGCACAGAGAACTGTTGAGAACCTTCCTTTTCATGATTAAGCATGGATCCAATGCCCCATCCCCAACACCACTCTCATGAACAATGTCTTCTGTATTTGAAGATGATGAACTTAGTGAATATCTAAAACTGAAAACCTCGGGAGTAGAAAGGGAATTATTTGTGTAAGCAGATAGTCTCTCTAATTTACCCAGTGCAGTGTTCCATGTATATGGGAAAATGGATTTCACTCAGGGCTGAGATGATGTCACCTGACTTCTCTTGAAAAATCCTGGTCCCAAAAATCTGAGGCTGTCATCAATTACTGAAATCTTGTGAATAGGAATTTTGCCCCCAAATTTATGAAGATTAAGAAAATTCTGTGGGATCTCACCCCTAGACAAAGAAGTGCGGGCACCTAAGGACTGCTGGGTGGAGAATTAGCCTCTCCCAGGGATTAACCCTCCGTCCAGTGCAGAGTGGTCAGCCCTGAAACCGCCTACACAAACTACACAACAGAATCAAATGTTATATTTTTAGATCTGTGCATACGCACACACATGTAACAATGATAAATAAAAGAGGCTACTAACTTGAGAGTGGGGGGGGGGCTGAGAGGAGTTGGAGGAAATGGAGAACGGAAGTCATGGGATTCTGTTTTAATTAAAAACATATTTAAAAACTTGAAAACTCTGCAAAATTTTGTTCCATTTTTCATATACTATAACATGTATCTCTAAAATAAACACTAAAAGTTATAAAAATGTAATAATAAAGTTGGGGGGATCTGACAAGGTGGGTCAGTGGGTAAAAGTATTTGCAACACAGATGTGACAGCCTGAGTTTGATCCCTAGAACCCACATAAAGATGAGAGGACTGACTCCTCCAAGGTGTTCTCTGGCTTCTGTGTGCACGCCACCACATACCCTCCCACACACTGTGTACACATACACACCCATACTGAGGATAATGATTTTTAAGACGTTTTAAAGGTGAATGAAGAGCTGCCTGGTACAACGATAGTGGCCACCCTAGCTCCTACACAACAGATAAAATTGTATAAGAATTCCTTTTTCGGATCATTTCTATAATCAAAAGAGCTAAAAACAGAACCAAGGGAGGACACAGAATGAAAGCAGAAGCAAAGGTACCACCTCCTGTTAACTCATTTGTAGCTGTGGTGTCCTTGGAGAGCTGATCTGGGAACTCATCTCCCCCTGGAATTTCCATAAAACATGTCCACAGATGCATTTACTTAACTTAAAGAATAGTGAGAGGAGCCACGAGTTCAGAGATCTACCCACTCTCAGAAAACCAAGTCGTATGGAGTGAAGGGAAGTGAGAAAAAGAACAGAGAAATGAAAGTGGGTGGGTGGGGGATATTATGTCCTATCCATGCCCCAGCAGTCAACTCATTCCCTCTACCACCCATTTCTTCTCTACCCACCAAATGATGAGTCCTCTGCCTTTGACTCTGAAAGTTAAGGGAACAGCGGGTCTAAAGATGAGAATCCAGTCATACTAGCCTTCCACCACTCTCCAAGAACGACCCCTAAGAAAACTCCATAAGAAAGCATATCTTCACACTTTACTGGGAATCTGGGTCAGATATAGAGACATTATGAACTACAAACCAATAGAGAATAACCTAAGTTTGTGGAGAAGAGAGAATCTTAGATATACAAATCGGGTAGAATTTGTCTCTCCTGACCTAATCTTCATAACACTCACACCCTCCTCCTTACTTCTTTTCATAAAATTGGCTAGTCAAAACTTTCAGGACAGTCTGCTGCTATTACACCAGAATAACTGTTTCCTTCTGCAGGAGGCCCTCATGCTGCCAGGTTAACTGTAGTACTCATTATTTCAACGTTGAAGACCACATGGTGCAAGAGATATGAAGCATTTGGCTCCTTCCTAGGCACACGTAGCCCGATCTCACTCATTAGTTCCTTTGTAGTTAGTCATGGCCATGAAACTGAACTCCAACCAATGAGTTGTGAGGACTGTATGCCACTCACAGGTCTGACCCATGAACTATCACACATAGCAATCATTGCACTTGCTCCATGTACCAGTCTGAGGCAGCAGACATTACAACCTTGGAAATCGCCAGCCTTGGCAAAGATGGCAAAGCCACAAGATAGAAGGGGTCAGGGTCCTGAATCACACACAACTAGTAATCACTCACCCAAAGCACTATTTAGGATCTGGGAATGTGGTTAGCTAAAGAGGGAATGCTTAGCATGTGTGGGACTCTACAAAAACAAAGAAACATCCTTTGGGGATATTACATAAGAAATAAATATGTATTATACTTGAGACAAACATTTGTTCCTCAAGCTCTACCTTGATATTCACCTTCTTTTCAAGGTGCCTGGAATGGAGGTCTTGTACTGTCCCATGCCACTGCGCACTAATACAATTCCCTGGGGATTTGTGCTCCCAAAACACTGCAGATAATGCGAAAGAACCTGCCGCCTTTTGATGATAAAACTTCACTAAACATCGGGCTCTAAACAAAATAATCTATGAAATTAGACTAGATTGAAATCCCTATCTCAAAATATTCTGCCCATGTGGTACACATTAACTCTTTATCTTTCTGACTCAAAACACTTTTTGAAATTGAGATAACCAATTAACCAAATTAATTATTGGTATAGAGTTGTAAGGGGTAAAATCAAATCACTTATCACAGAAATCTGTGATAAGGAATCTGCACATAGCAGACCACTAACAAATAGAAGCCATTATCATTACTATTTATAATGACTAGTCACTGTCTGGCTGTACCTTTTAAGTATAGAGCACTTTGTATAAATATGTTTCTGTAACTTCACAACTATTGTGATGATTAACCTTCATGAAAACTTCATAAGGTAAACTGGGAAGGTTGCATTATTTACTTTTAATTACATGGCATATCATTGGGATGTCACACTGTGAGTTCCATATGTCTAATTGGTCTTGGAATGCCCATGCTTAGAATGGTGACTGTCATACCCTGAAGAGAAGCTGTGTTTAGTGCCAGTTTTGTTATTCACTGTGACTTCCAAAAGTACATAGGTGTGGATCAAGTCTATAAATATTTCTCTAGAGGCTATAATAATGATCTACACCAAACAGGTTCTCAACAAAAGCAGTTAATAAATTAAGACCTTTCTGATAGATAGGGAGCATGATTCTGGTCATCTGGATTGGTGGGATGCCGTCACTGCTACATAGAGATATGTCTGAGAGAAACCTTAGATGCCAAGTTGATGGATAGCAGCCAATGACTCCAGAAACCCCCATAGTATTTTCATGGCACCACACCCCACCACCCTCAAAACACTAATGTCAAGATAATCCAGTTTCCACCTGTACCTAATGATAAGCGATTCAGATTTATCCCACAAAGTAGTTATGAAGGTCAAATTCCATGATAGATTCAAACTGTTACACATATGCAGAGGAATGTAACTGATGTTACAAAAGTCACTCTTGCATCAGTATTATTGTAGTTTATCTTTTCTCTTCATTGGCTGGAAGATCTTATGTCACAGTCTTTCCCTGCTAGAGGCATAATCATGAATTAAAATATTATTAAGAAAAAAATCTATGTTACATGTTATATAAAGACAAATATATTACATAAAGACAAACACATTTATTATTAAGTTGACTGCTGCTTGGAAACACATCCAAGCATGACTCATTTCTTTAAAAATTCCATAATAAAATACTTCATTTCGTTCAAGATATGACTGTATCACACACAGGCAAGGTTAGTGGGTGATAAATCAAATTTCACTTTCTCAACATTGTTTCAGCATTCAGTAGACTCATAAGCAGCCATGGAAATGAAAAGCAGGAACTGGGAGGGGAGAGTAGAGCAGGAGCCCAGATGAGAAAAATAGGTTGGAACTAAGCTTTGACATAGCTGGAGGAAATGTAGTTCATTTAGTCTGCACATAAATCATTGCCCCGATTACATCTAGGAGCAGCTAAAATAGGAGGTGATCGAGTTACAAGTGTCACCAGAAGACCTACCATGTTTAGAGCCAAGCCAACTTTTCAAGTGACACTTATTTGGGAGGTTTTTGCCTTAGGTGAAAGAAAATCCTTTCTGCAGGCTCTGATATTTGATGTGGCCAGCACCCGAAATTCACCTCCTGAGGGTTTGTTAACAAAGTTTTAGACTAAAGGCTGCAGCTCCTGCAACTCCAAAAGGCTAGGCTCAGCCACTCACCCCAATACAATAATCAAAGGGATGGAGAATGGTAAAAAAAAAAAAAAAAAAAAAACTACCAAAAAGTCATCAATGTGGCACCTTGGGAAGAAGATGGCAAATGAAGAAACCCAGTGATCCCAAGTTCACCTTTAACACACTGACGTGGTGTACTGCTTCAGGTTGAAACAGAGGGAGAACTGTCGTAGGGTGAAAGGTGTGTGCATTATGAGGCAGTCCTGTTCAAGGTGTGGCCTGGCAGCTCATTTCTGGTTCTATAAAGTAATTCAAAGAATACCTTACTGCTAGAGGGGAACAACCTTAGGGATTATTCCCGCTACAGGGCACAGCCTGGGCAAGTCTGGGGACTTGTCTCATAAAACTTTGCTGTTCCTGTAGTATAAGCTGACTGCAAGCTTGATGGAGGATGAAATAGATAAACATCGCCAGTTTCCACATAGATGTTCTGGAATGGTTAATATGCCACTGTCCGAAGATAAGCAGGTGCCAAAGTAAGGAAGATAGACACAAAGTGAAGGCAGAGATGTTGGACTTCCATTTTGCTTTAGGTTACCTTGTAGGCACAAGTAAAGACTCAATGCTTTTTTAAAAAATCGGTGTCTATGGTAGGTTTAAGTTCAAAGGATATTGGAGAATAAATAAAGAACCCCAACTGTGAGCTTTTAAGTCCATGTGGACCCCTACGTCTGTCTCTTACAGTCAGCCAATCTCCCTTCTTCTGAAGACAGAATAGAAACACAGAGGGAACTTGGAGGCTTTATGAGCATGGCATCATCTCCAATTGTAGAATTAGGACTATGTGTCTTCAAGTCTGTTCATCTTTATGAGAGGAACACACCTGCCTCATGGAAGATGTGGCTTTCCACCTTTCTAGAAGACAGCCTGAATGGCCAGGTCAGGCTTTGGACTCTCTTTGTAGTTCCACATCCCACACTCTTACAGCCTCCACTCTCTTATCCATTTCTGAATAGCCATTCCTTCTCATATTGATAGAGTCAAAATCCCTACTGGTCACAAGCTTGGTGTGTAATATCCAAGGGGAATCTCACTAATATCTGATCTCTAGGGTTGTATGATGCTTTTATTCAAAGTCATCTTTGCCTGTAAGAACTTAAGTTTTTTTTTCCCCTCGAAGAGTGTATTTGACTTGCTTTAGATGGAAACCTTACTAATTTAATATTCTTATCCATGGATTGTTATGTCCCCAATTTTTATCTGAGATACAATTTTTTTTTATTAAATTGACCTCATAAGTGCTGTTCTTTTGCCAAAGGAGAAGTCTGGAATGGCAGATTTTATAGCTAAAGCAACTAGAACTTGAACCATGATAAGGTTGTTGAAAGAACAACAATTGAGCAACAATAACACTTGGATTCCTAACCCGGTTCAGCCAAGAAAGCACTGAGAAGTTTCTTTCTCAGAAAAGTTTCAGCATCATTTCATTATCTGGAAGCAAGGGAACTAGAAAAGGTCATTACTAGGGTCTCTGTTTGCTCAAAACCTTAGTGATTCTAGAATACTATGGATGACATGCTCTTTTATTAGAATAAAAACTTGCTGAAAGGAAAGGAAACTGGGAGGAGCTACAAGTGGCAAAGTCTTTATCAAGTTCTGGAAACTTTGCACAGTTTGCTTCCCTCAATCTTTAAAACCGTGCAGTAGCAGCTCCTGTTACTGCTGAATTCCACAGATGAAGAAAAACGAAGTTTAGAGAAGTTAAATCATTTGTACCATGCCATGGGCTAAGTGCTTATTACTCTCCTACCCCCCCCAAATATGTTAATTCACAAACTCCTAATGTGAAGGTACCTGGCATTATAGCCACTGATATCTCTAAATAGAAAAGATGAGAGTGGAGTTGTAATCACAGGATTAGTGTTTGTATTAGGAACCTCACAAGAGCATCCAAGGAAAAGTTGGCTTTGGCTCACACCATCATGATACCGAAGACATGGATACAAGAGACCCGGTAACAGAAGAGTGAGATGTGGAATCACTTTGCATCAGCAGTCAGTTGGGAACTCCAGCCCAGGAAACAGTGTCTCTAATATTTAGGGTGGTTCTTCCATCATTTAAACTTCTCTGGAAATACTCTCACAGTGACAGACACACCCAGAGATACGTCTCCAAGGAGATTCCAAATCCTGCCCAGTTGATAAAGGAAATCAACCATCACAGTGCCTTTGTTTTTAACAAGCACCAAAGGAGCTATGTCTGTGTCTCTCTCTTGCTCTTCCACATGCTCTCACTCACCCCATGAGAAGATACAGAAAGACATCCATCAGCCATCTGTAAGACCAGGAAGAAAGTTCCTGCCAGGAAACAAGCCAGCCAGCACCTTGATCTTGGACTCAACTCTGTAAGTATGAAATGCATGTTTCTCCTTCTGCCACCCATGTTACAGTGCTCTGTGGTAGCAGATCAGCTAAGACACTCGACATCCTAAAGTTAGAACCAGATCTGAACTCTATTTTAAAAGTACATGCCAAACGAAAGCGCATCAGAGCGTCTGAAGAAGCTGTCCTCAGTGCAGCCTCTTGAAAGCCAACACTCACCACACTTTAGTGCTTTTACGCTGAAGGCCAGATCAGAAATTAATTGGTATCCATGCAGTCTACCCAAAACTGTATGACAAATCACCTCGATTGTTTGATGTGAAGGGCAGCATTCTAAAGGGCACCCCACTCAACCATATCTCAGGAGCTAATAGTACTTGGCACTTAAGCCAGCCTTAAAAAAAAGAAAAAAGAAAAAAAAAAAGAAGAAGCCTTCTAAAGTAAGTACTGATCTCTTCCTATTTTTTTTTTTTCTAATTTAAGTTTTCACTCAATCGGGAGTTAGAACTTCAGAGCTCTGAGTTGTTCCTCCGATGCAACTTGTAAGCCAAGGCAGCACCAGGAGCTGGTGGAGGGGAAGGAAATCGGTAAGTGACAGATGAAAAGAGGGGAAAGGAGACAGATGAGGGTAACAGCCTACTTCTCCCTTTCCTAGAGAGGAAGGATCTGCTCTTGGCTTGAGTTAGGCTGCTAAAGCTATTATTTATAGCTTACAGTCTCCCAAATCGGTGATACTACTCACAAGGGAAGGTTACCAGAAGCAGGGAGTGTCACTGGGGGCTGGGGAGGCATTAAGATAGCAGATGGTGGCCATGGGAGCGGTGGCAGCAGCCAAGAGCTTGATCAGGGTGGATTCTGTTCTGCTTTAGGGCATCTGTTTCCACACTAGGGCTGAGCCTGAAAATCTGCTGATGCCAATCTTCCGCCCCAACCACGTCAGTGGCCAGCTCAGCATCCAGGCCCCACAGCCCTTCAGGCAGGATGCACTGAGCTGTGGCAGAAAATTGGGAGTTTCTTCTCCCTGCCTCTTTAAAAGAATGATCTAAGTTCGCTTCTGTAACAGTAGTAATTTGGACCGACTTCTGTCTTGAACACTGAGCAGCAAAAGCAGCAAAATCTGTGATCCCCTCACTGAGTTATTTAGAAAGTCACTGGAGTAAGAAAGAAGGCTCCACCCGTGCCTTTACCCTGACTGCCCAGGGAATGTGCGGCAACTCCATCTGCCTCTCCACGCACTCAGGGCTGCGGACAGCAGTCACTCCTAAGAAACCATTAAAGAAAAAGAACTTAGCAAACACTCTTTGCATTTCGAGCCTCTGCAGAGCCCATCTGCAGGCTCATTGTTTTAGATGGGTCTATGTTTAAGAAACCATGCCATGTGTTTGGAATATCTAGATTATGAGGGTCACACAAACAGAGTGGGGTTTTTTTTTAATTATTATTTCTTGAAATTATGATTACATCATGTTTCCCTTTCCTGTCCTTTCTCCAAGCCCTCCCAAATACCCTTTCTTTCTTTCTTTCGAACTCAAGACTTCTTTTTACATTAATTGTTATAATATATGTGTACGTATTACGTAACATAAACACAACCCGCTCAGTCTTGATAAGGTCCCTTGTATGTACACTTTCAGGGCTGACCATTTGGTATTGAATGAAGTCAGTTGGTGTGCTCTTGCCTGGGGAAGACTCTCTCTCCCACTCTCAGCGTTCCTTAGCTCCCAGGGTATTTTTTTGTAACAAACTCCTTGACCCGTGGTTTCATTTCCCAATCATTGACACATCTCACATTTCAGCTCCTGTGGCTCCCCATTAGGCATGAGACTTGTTGGAAGGTAGACGCTGAGGACAAAAGCCTGAGTGTGAGATTGGAGGTTTCAGGTAAACTCTGCGGTCCCAAAACACAAGCCTGTAGCCCCATGGCTGTCCAAAGAGGACCAGGCGCTGAGACACCACCTCACGCTGAGCTGAGTGGTTTCCGCTGAAACGTTGTACGCAGAAGTCCTACAGCAACGTGGGAAATTGTCAGAAAGCGGAGGTATGGAAGCCCCCAACTCCTGTCTTGAACAGGTGCTTGGTACGTGTCACAGAGTAACCTGGTCTGTTTTCTAACAAGAAATAGAAACAGATGGAAATCATCTGACACTCTGACCTCCTTGTTCATCCTCTGGGGAAAAAAAAAAAAAAAAAAAAAAAGCCCAGCTTCTGCCACACTCGGTCCTCTCACTTCCTTCCTGAACACAGCGCTCTCTGCACCCTCTGCTCCACACTAGGAGTGGGCGGTGAAGCAAACAGGAAGCCCCTGTGCCAGTCAGGGCAGCGGAGAAGCAGAGCCCTGAGCATGCGCACCCAGACACCAGACACCGGGCCACCATGGAGAAACACAGGCTTTGTGTGGGGGAACATCGTGAGACCCATGAGCAGGGTTCTATGTGCCCTTAGCAATTAAACAGAGATCGCTGGCCACCGTCCATTACTGATGAAAACACTATCCTGGAGAGACCTTCAGGGGCCCAGCATTACACTGGGCAGAGCCAGTGCTAGAATCCAGGTCTGATAAAATCCCTACTGCTTAGTCCTCACCTCTTCTTGTACAAGAAGAAGGGGAGAAAGGACACATCTAATCCCTGGAAAGTTGGAGAATGTCTAGCCTAAGGCTTCTCTGAATCAGGAACTATGCAACTTTATCTTTACTGACCACAGGCCCCCCAAGGCATCTGGCCTGCTACACCAAAGACAGCACTGTTTGGAGAGGTGCCAGCGCCGACGGGTCTGGAGTGGGAACAAAGCTCAGATCCCTCGCTAGGTGCAGGGGAGGGATCCCTCGGTAACAGTGTTCAGACAGCCGGTTGCTGCAGTGTAACCATGGGGAAACCCGTAAAAGGGAAACTGTGGTCCAGCACTCAAAGCCCACACTCAGAGCGGCAACGCTGAGTACTTCAGAATTGTGAAATCTGCAAACAAGTCTCACGCCCATCCACCCACTCTCATGGCCACTGGTCAAAGATGTAAGAGAGATTTCTCTGCTGATGACAGACACAGTCCACACTAATCAAAGATGGGGTTTTGATAAGGTTTTTTATAAAGCATTCTTTAAAGCTTCTTCAGATTATGTATCAATGTATAGAACAGATCACAGACTTGTACTTGCAGCCACACTATCTTTAGGAAATGCATATTCATAGAGAATTTCCTGTGGGTCCTCCAGCTGTTAGTTAACTTCGCCTTGCTCCTTCCCATGTACAGAGAAAATGGTGATTACTCTCTAGCACCTACCGAGGGCTATATTTTGGATCTTCAGTATCCTCTTAAGGACCTGTGTGTCCTCAGGAAGCAATTCAAGGTGGTAGAACCTTTAAAAGATGGGGCTTGTTTGGCAGGTCCCTTAGGTCACTGGGGTGTGTCTTTAAGAAGGATAATGGGAAGTGAGAGAGTTTCTTCCTCTTTCTCTTCTCCTTCTTCCTCTTCTACTCTCTCTCCTCTTCCCTGCTCCCTCCTCCTGTCCTGTCCATGAGGTCAGCCATTTTGCTTTCCTGTGTTGTCCCACCATCATGGGGCTGTCTTCCTGCAGAGTCAAAGAAACAGGATCAAGCAGTTATGGATTGGAATGCCAAAACTGGGAGCAAATACAAGTTTAGTGGGGTTTTTGTTTTGTTTTGTTTTGTTTCTAGACAAGATCCCATGTGTCCCAGGCTGGCTTTAGACTTGCCATATGTCTGAGATGATCTTAAACATCTGGTCCTCTTAGGCAGATATTATAGACATGTGCTATCACACAGGGTTTGTGTAGAGCTGGGGATCAAACAGGGCTTTACATGTGCTAGGCAAGCATGCTACCCACTGAATTAAGCTCCAGCCCTTTTTTTTTTTTTCTTTCTAAGTTATCTCCAGGGCACAAAACTGACTAGCATACTAACTCTAGCACATCAGGGCAGATGTTATTACTCCCATCATACAGATGAAAAGGGGACACTAGGAATTTCCAGGTGTATGCTTTGACTCGGATCTTGCATCTGGTAACAGAGCTACCCTTGGGTTCTGGGCATAATTCTGGATCCGGC
Organism: Peromyscus leucopus; assembly: GCF_004664715.2. Taxonomy (NCBI): domain Eukaryota; kingdom Metazoa; phylum Chordata; class Mammalia; order Rodentia; family Cricetidae; genus Peromyscus; species Peromyscus leucopus. Next base: position 21,441,577 of record NC_051070.1, on the reverse strand, counting down.
TTCTTTCCATCATCCTGTCCCTTTCACTCTCTCTGCTACAGCTGGTCAAAACGCATTTGATCATCTTGTATCTCCTTCCCTTAAAGAAAAAAAAAAAAAGAAAACCAAAAAACCAACCAAACAAAAAAGCAGCAATCCCAGTACCACTACCCACCTTACACTCTCTTTGACCACAGAGACCCAAAGTCAACAACGTGAATCTATTATCATTGTTTACCTAAAACACTAACCAAAGAAAGGTGAACAGCCTCCTTCTGTTTATGATTCCCAGAGGTTCTCTTCATGATCCAGTCACAGATCTAGTTCATAACGAGCAATCCGGACTAGCTAGTTAGCAGGTTGATTTCTGTTATGTAGTACCTATAAACTTACGTGTGTATCAGTGCACCTGCTTAAATTATAATGCTAGAATAGAAGTTTACACTCTTTAATTTTTTGGTTCAGTATAAAATAGCCACTCAGCATTAGTTACCTAATGGACATGTGATCTTTACAATGAAGAAAATGATGATGATGGTGGTGGTGATGATGATGGTGGTGGTGATGATGATGGTGATGATCAGGAAGTATCCTAGAAAAACACCTAGGGTGTTTTACCGAAATTGTCCATAGAGGATGTCCAACAGAGAGTTGCTGTAGGAAGTCATCCAGGGGATAGAGACAGCAGGGTTCCTACAAACTGGCTTCTGCTGGTAGGTATAGACAAAGGGTCAAGTGGCAGGAGATGTTCAGTGACTTCAGGAAGCAACTGCTTCAGGAAGAAGTATCTGTAACACAGAGAAGCATCCCCTGCTTACCATACCAGGAACCAACCAGCTCTGAGTCATAATTTACCAAGCTCAGAGCCAAATTGACAGGCTGGAGAAAAAAATCCACACAACCTTCTCGGCAGGGGTGATGGACTTCTGGTGCAATGATGACGTCCCGAGCATGACACCAGCTGGGGGAGGGGTGGCTGGAGTGCCTGGTCACCAAGTGAGTCACAGCATGACTGCCAGCAGTGTATGTTCCTGGTCCCACCATCAAGCCCACAGAGCATGATCAGCGCAGCGGTGCAGGGCCTCACTCACTAAATCATAACAGTCGTCCCTAGTCTAAGAATGAAACAAAGGAAGGAACAGTGAGCATAAAAATGACCAGATACATTTGCACACTAACCTGTGACCTCCCCAAAGAGCACGCAAGCATGAGAATACTTTTTAAAATACTCAGAAACTTTTTATCAAGAATATTCTCTACATAACACAAAAACTACCTCTGGTTTCTAAAGCAATTAGACAGAGTCAAGTGATTGTGAATAAAGTCTACAAATAACGGATGGTGTGCAGAATCCATATATCACACATCACTGATGTTGGCCATTGCCCTCAGTCCAACTTGCACTTAGGACACTCATTTTTTCTTTTTTTATTGCAATCATGGTTTGCTGAGTGCTTTTAGTGAGAATAAATAAGGCTTTTAAGTAATAGCACAGAAAATTTATAAATTGGAAGTCTATTTTTACTTTTAAAATAATTTTACTCTTACAAGCAATTGGAGGTCAATAGCTTCCAATCTTTTAGAATGTAACTTTGGAAAAGAAATCTACCTTAGTTACAAATGCTTTCTGGACTATTTAGAAATGGGGCTCAGGAATCAATCCACAGAGTCATATTTCAACTGTCTTGTCATTTTTTATATCTTATTTCATAGCTCATAGAGATGAGACTTGGAAAAGCATAAAAATGTACTTTCTGAATCATATAACCTTATTGTGTTTTAATTGAAATGAAAGTGACACATTTTGTTTGTGGGTCCCCTGGCAATGGGACCAGGACTTATCCCGGGTATGGGAACTGGCTTTTTAGATCCCATTCCCTAAGGTGCGCGATGCCTTACTCAGCCTTGATGCAGGGGGGAGGGGCTTGGTCCGGCCCCAATTTGGTGTGCCAGCCTGTGTTGACTACCCAAGGGGAGGCCTTACCCTCTATGAGGAGGGGATAGGGGTGGGATAGGGGTAGGTGGGGGGGGGGGGCGGGAGAAGAGGGAGAAGGGGCAACAGGGGTTAGTATGTAAAAGGAAATAAATTTTTTTATATTTTTGGTTGTGAGCCTAGCCTTTAACGGCTGAGCCATCTCTCCAGCCCGGAAATAATTTTTTTTAAATAAAAAAAATTATAAAAACAAAGTGACACATCATAGAGAAGACATGACAGCTCAGAGAGGAAAAAGTTGCCTGAGTTGTGGGTGATACAGGGTGGCAATGTGGAAAGACGCATGACCCTTAAAAACATCATTTCTCTGGATGTGGTATTGCAACAGATTAGCACACTCATGTCACTCACCACATGAGCTTAAATAAACGGCATAGGTTTGTGATAAATACAGACTGCTGTCTTTTATTTTAGAGTACACACTAGTAATGATGCTATTACTTCTGCACTTGAGGTCAAGTGAAAAGATTAGTGTGCCGTATTTGAAGATGAATCATGCACACTTCTTCCTGGTGCTCATATCTAAATACTTTCCAGGTGCCTCCCATGGCCTTAGCACCCAGAGGATGGCATCCCACATCCATACCCCAGTTTTATCTTTTAATAATTTTCTGATTGAAAAGCTGTTTAACTGATTGTTCTGTACCTGATTCTGCTCACTGTAAAGTTGGGGTGGTAATGTGTCCTATTGAAAGGTTTGGCAAGATTCGTGGAAAGCGTTTGGAATAGTGTCTAGCGTACAGTAAAGTCTATAAAATCATTAGATCATTGCATGACAATGACGTTTTCCCACTGGTATCCCTATCTCTGCTTCTTCTCAGCCCCTACTACTTCCCTTGGTTATCTCAACCAACAAGATGCAGGGAGGGGTTCCTGCTCCTGTTCCCCTTTACTCAGTTTCACTTCAGATTGATTATCCACTCTTGTGGCTTACACTACTCAGTAAACATTTCTAATATAGAACCCACAGTAGATTTGCTATATTTATATTTCCATACAGTGAGGCTGAAAGCAATATAATGGGTAGTATCTGACTTCTAACATGGGAAATTTCCTTTGCTTAGAAAACACCTTGATGGGTAAAATCCGGCAGTAAAGATGAGTCCCAAAGATTCTGATCATTAAGAAAAGAATAAACAAAGAGAGAGCTAATTCTTCCTTGTGAGAGGTAAATATGTATTTGGGCTTTGGGGTAATCACTGAAAACCAAGATGGGAGAAAGTAACTAAGCAACATAAAAAAAGGTTTTAGCTTGCATTTAAAGATGGTCAGTGGGGGAATTCCTGGTAATTGGGGTTGAAGAACATTTGAGAGGGAAATAAGGCCAACTGATGTTCAGATGGTTTACATTTCTAAAATATGAAAATCAGATAAACCTGATGCATGTTTAGGCTTGCAGTGTGTTGTATGTGGAAGAAACCAAGGAAGTGGAGGCACTTCTAGTTTCCTGTCTGTTACTGCTATAGCACAGCCTGACCAAAAGCAACTTGGGGGAAGAAAGAGTTTATTTGGTTACCATCCACCATTGAGGGAGCATGAAGGCAGACTCTAGCAGCCAGTCACATGACATATGACATCCACAGTCAAGAACAGAAAGAATCAGATGCCACATGATGCTCATTTGGGACTTCTGCTCAGCTAAGTTTCTTTAGTGTTGAGCTCTTCGGGGCCCAGTCCATGAAATAGGTGTGCCCACTACCAGGGTGGGTCTTCCCACCTGAATCAAGCTGATCAAGAAAATTCCACAAGCCCACAAGTCAATCTGATCTAGATAATTCCTCAATTAAGACTCTTTCCTCAGGTGATCCTAGGTTGAAGCAAGTTGAAATTTAAAACCAACCACCACAAGGGCAAAGTTCCATGTAGAGGTGAAGAAAAGTAAGAACCCTGTGTGAAAACCAAAGTTATGTTTTTAAGTTTTACTATGCCTAAGAGATCCATGAAACAAAAATCCCTCTGATTTGCAAGCCCCTTGCCCAAAGATAGATAGTTCCTGAAATGTTGGAGGCTGTTGTTTATAGAAAATAACAAGTCACATGTTTTCATTCCACTAAACAAATTTGTTTGACCTGACTGACACTGAATGTGCTTTATCACATGTGGATGGGAGGTTCAAAGGCAGGAAATGCATCAGAATGCATGGTTGCCCCTGATTGAGTGTAGGCCGGAGGTACATAGGCAGGAAATGCATCAGGATGTATGCTTGCCCCTGATTGGACCTGATGGGAAATACTTTGATTTCTTGCAAAGTGTGACTCAGTGACATTTCCTGGGCACCTGGGTATAGACCCAGCCAGAGCCCATCCACCGGGACAATATTTAATTAAAACTCGCTTCAAATTTGACTTGAAACTGTGGTAGTGGTTTCATTCTTACCATTGGGATTAACATTTTCTGGAAACCCCAGCAATATCCAGACTACCCACCCAAATTCTAAAGCTAGACCTTCACTATAGAACTCTGGGGCTGAAAGGCCACTTCAGAAGGCGTGTGCCTTGAGATGTTCCAAGGCTCCGAGGATGCCTTCCAGTTCACAGACTGTCAGAATGAACTCCCATGCTGAAAAAAGCAGGAAGCGTCTACAGAGGCCTTCTGGTGAGTCATCGTCTGGTTCTGTTTTGTGGTATCCCTATCTGGGGTATGGAGGGAGCTCTATGGGACCCCAACATTCTCCCATCCAGAAAAAATAGTGACATGTCACCCACCCACCTGGTTATGGTTGGTTGGAAAGTTTTATCTGTTTCCCAGGAAAAGTTTTGTCTGTCTTGTTGGAAAGTTTTGTCTGTCTGTTTCTTGAGAAAGTTACATCTGCCTGTTTTCTTGGAAAGTTTTGTCTATGTTTTCCGATTCTGTAAGTGCTGTTTAAACATGGAGCTGAGACAGAAATGGGTCAGTTATCTTCGCTGTCTCCACTGTTATCAGCTGCCAATCACCACCAGATGCCAGTCACCACCACTGCCATGGCTACTGTTATGGCCAGAGCTCAGAATTTATCTCTGAGCTCTCTGGTGGATTCGGGGTAATGGGAGTTCAAATGGCTTTTGGTTGTGGATAACATTAAAGTTGTTTTATGCTGTTCTATTTTATTGGAAATCTGGCTCTAGAGCTGGGTTGTGACTCTTCCTTCTCTAGACCCAAGCATATTTAAAAGTCTCCTCTATGTCTTGAGTCAGCAGAGCCAACTGACACTGTGACAGAGAAAAGAAAGCAAGGCAAAGCAGGCAAAAAATATTAGACTTGGTTTATGTGAACATTCTGTACCTCAAGCTTTATAAGTTTTTTTATTGGATATGGCCAAAAAATCTGTAAAATTCATTTAAAAAGTTAACTTAAAACTAGTAATATTAGGAGTTGATAGTTAAAAATCTATGCATAGGTGATCTTAAAGGAACCATATGGCATAATTTCATTTATGGATATAAGCAAGCAATGTATTGCCACCTCTTTAGGAAGTCACATGACTGGTCACCATTTTGCTAGGGATGGAGAGGGATGTCATGTGACTTCACCATCTTTAGGCAGCCATTTGGCTGACAGCCATCTTTGTTAGGATTAGAGAAGATAGATGTCATGTGACTGCATCACCATCTTGATTAAAAGTGACCACATGGAGTGGTCCTACAAAGGAGGCAACAACAGTTCCCCCAAATATTTTGGATTAGGGTGGATCTTTGTATGACAATTTCTATCCTGTCCTGAAAACAAGATTTATGAAAGATACGTTTTTAAAACAATGCCTATTTAATAAGGTATTAAAGCTGCTTCTATGCTTTCATATGCAAGAATGCTGACAACCAAACTTTGTAATGTAAGAGTCACCCAGGTGGTATTGGTTTTAAGGGGTTAGGAAGAACAGCTGAGACTTGCCAATATGTGGCACAGTTAAAGTTCTCAAAGAGATCACAGTTGCAATGACGGACTCTAGCAGTTTTGGAAATGCTGGTGTCATGTGATAGTCACCAGACACACCAGCCACAATAAAATGGAGCAGGCTGAAATCTAGAAGGGAGGCTTTGTATTTACTACTGAGGGTGGGATCAAAGAAGGGATCCAAGCCCCTCAAGAAAACCCAAAGGATTTTGGATAAATCCCAGATATTGAGCTTTGAATTGTTTGCACTGTTCAGCTTGGTTTTGCCTTCTGCAGATTGTGATTGTGCCCTATTTCCTCCCTCTTGAAGTGAAAAATAGTACTTTATTTTTTGATGTTGTAGGAGCACACAGTTGAAAGATTTTAAACTTTTTAAGAGGAAATTTTGGAGATTTACAGAAAATTTAGATTAAAACTGGATATTTTTTAAGGAGCAGTTTTTAAAATACTTAAACTTATAAGGCTATGGGGCATTTTAAGTTTTTAAATTTTTTATATTATTATTTGAACTTAAAAGTAAATTAAAAAAATTAGGGCCACAGCTATGAGCACCAACTACTAAACAGTAGAAACTGAGGTATTCCTATCTAAGCAATCTGGAAAGGGCTGGGGCAACTTCTCAACCAATGAGCCATGATCCTTTGGGGATTTACCAGGGTAGCCTAGGACCACCTACATGTTGGATGTTTGCATTATGATTCATAACAGTAGAAACATTACAGTTGTGAAATGTCAAAAGGAATAATTTTGTGGTTGGGGAAGTCACCACAATGTGGGTAACTGTATTGAAAAGTCAAAGCATTGGAAAGATTAAAAACCACTGCCTTAGAGAATGTCTCTCCTTACCTGAGGTCTATTCATGCTTAAGGATTATATGTCTAGCCTCCTTGTCTTTACTAAATTTGTTAAGCTTAAGCTGTTTTGAAAAAATAGGTCATACAAGAAACTGTTACATTTTGTAATGGAATACTATAAATGGGTCAGGAAGTTCCTAGTCTTGCTGTAGACAGAGTTTATGAGTTAAAAGTTTTATTTTGATACTAGGAGGAGCATCAATTCAGAAAGTGTTATTTTTTTAAGTATTAAACTTAACAGAGATAAAGCTATAAGGTCCTAATCTTATAAAAGCTTATATTTGTAAACTGTTAAAGATAATTAAGACATGCAAGTTAATAGTCACCTTAAAATGGTTAAATTATTTAGTACATTCAAAACTATAATTGTAGTCACACTAAACACTAATGTAATTAATCATGGGAGAATGGTTTATTTAGCTTCTTTTATGTGTTTTCAAGATTAATTCTAGGTTTATTTAGCTCAGATACAACTTAATCAATAATGGTCCTCAAACTTGTCAGAGATCTGGTAAATACGGTATTTAATATGTTTAATAGAGGAGGCTTACTATGACAGAGACCTCCAGCTCCTAGAAGTGACCCCAAAGTCTCCAAAGAAGATCACAGGCAACTACCACAACTTCTCCTAGATTGTGGTAATGCTAACCACTTGGCAATACTGCCCCAATGCTGCACCTGCTGCCAGGACCCAACCCAAACTGTGGACAAGCAGGACACTGGAGGGTTGATTGCGCCACTTTGCCTAGACAAATAAGATCAGTCCCCCACATGTTCTTCCACCTCAGAAAAGCCTCTTAACTGTCTGGATCTGGTGGCCAAAGACCGATGCTGTCCTGGTACTTCTGCCCCCAATGCCGTGGAGACCACAGGAGTCTAGAATGACAGTTTGGATAATGGACTAGTCTCTGTCATTTTAATTGACACACAGGGCACTTATATTTTCTTCTATAATGCATCCTTTTTAGAGCTCTGATGATATAGTTGTGTCAGGTTAGCAGCATCAGGCACCCAGATCCTTCCAAGGCTGCAGCCACCTTTTTAGTCCATTTCATGTGGAAAAATTAGGCCTTGCTTTTTCTAGAGTTACTAGGTCTCCTGTTGAGAAAAGATAGACAGGCTTGCCTTGCTAACAGACTTCATTTTAAAAGATAAACAGATCTCAGATGTGACTTTCCACTAAAGGAACATGTTTTGTAACGACTGTTCTCAGTAATAACTACTTGATAGTATCCAGTCTGGGTACCATTAAACTGATGGTTATTAGATCCCAATATCAAGGATTTGACTCAGGATACCACTCAAGGTGGAATGTGACAGCCAAAGTTATGTTTTAGTTTTCAATTGCTATGCTTGAGAGATCCATAAAACAAAAATGTCTCTGATCTGCAAGCCCTTTGCCAAAGGGCAGAAAGTCCCTGAAATACTAGAGGCTATTGTTTATGGGAGATAACAAACCACATGTTTTCACTCTCCTAAACAAGTTTGTTTGACCCAACTACACATCCAACTACACTGGATATGCTTGATCGCATGAGTGTGGGAGGTGCATGGGCAGGAAATAAGTCAAGATGTATTCTTGCTCCTGATTGAATCTGATGGAAAATACTTTAAGCCCATGAAAACAGTCACTATGGACCATTTCCTGGGACCTGGGCAGAGCCCATCCACCTGGCCAGTATTTAATTAATGCTTGCTTTAAATTTGACTTTATACTGTGGTAAAGGTCTTAGTCTTGACCAGTGAGATTAACACTTGAACAATGAGGTAGAACTGAGTATAGGAGTTCAAGGGTATTGAAACCTGTAGTAGAATGAAATAGACATTTGGGAATGTGTTAAAATCTTTCTGAGAGCATTACACTTCCTGGTGTACACAAGAAACATCATATGGGGGTGTTATTCCAGTCATAAAGTCTGAGTGATGTAGCAGCGGCCCTCCAAGGAAAGACAGGATCCAGTGTATAAGAGACTTACAGGGAGAGACTATGAATCCTATTCACAGATTATTAAACTGGAAAAGGCTAAAAGATTTCACAGAGTAGGGCCTATCTGGCTTCTTGGAAAAGATAAAGGAAGAAAGAAAGGAAGGAAGGAAGGAAGGAAGGAAGGAGGGAGGGAGGGAAGGAAGGAAGGAAGGAAGGAAGGAAGGAAGGAAGGAAGGAAGGAAGGAAGGAAGGAAGAAAGGAAGGAAAGAAGGAAAGAAGGAAGAGAAGTTAGGTGGAGAAATCACCAGATGATCCATCCCTGTGGATGGAAAGATCTTGAACCAAAGTCACTAATGAAAGGGGCCTGTAACTCACAGGAACAGTGAGCAATAGGCCCTGCACCATGCCCATTTATTTCTGGAACCAACAGTCCATGGAAAGAGCATTCCCAGCACAAATAGGAAGGTAGATCCACAAAGGCAACAACTAGGGCCATCATGTAGCCATGTTCCCAGAGAAGAGAGCTAGAACCACACATTTCATCACCCCTACCCAGGTCTGATGTGGCACTTGGTTCTCACAAGTAAATGTTTGCTAAGTTAACAGATTGACCCATCTTGCTTTTCTGAAAGCAAAAAGCTTCTGCAGAGCAAGGGAAATAAATGAGTGAAGAGACAGCCCAAGGGATGGGAGAAAAGTCTTTGCTAGCTATACATATGATAGATGACTTATTTATAGAATAAAGAACACAAGAAAGTAGCAAAATAACAAACAACACAATCAATAGTCTAAGGAGACGAACAAATTTTTATTTTCTTTTTTTAACTTTGTGTGTCTGGAAAGATGTACATGTTGTGTGTGAATACACATTCATGTGTGTGAGTACAGGAGTGTGTGTGTGTGTGTGTGTGTGTGTGTGTGTGTGTGTGCCACTGCACACTTGTGGAAGAAGAGAACAACCTCAGGCATCAGGCCTTGATTTCCACCTCTTTAGGGACAGGGTTTTTGGAGTCTCTCTACTGTACACTGGGACAGCTGGTCCAGGAGTTTCCAGAGAGTCCATTATCTCTACCTCCCGTATTTCCATAGGAGCCTTGGCTCACACTATGCATGAATCTTCTACATAGGTTCTAGCAATTCAAATTCAGGTCCTCACACTTTTACTTGCAGAGCCATTCCCCTGGCCCAGAAGACACTTCAGACGGAGAGGCGCAATGGCTACTAAGTGCTGAAATAAAAGATTTACCCTCCTTCACCACCCAGGAAACACCAGTTAAAATGACGATCAGAGTCCACCTCACACAAACTAGAATGGGTATCATAAAAATAAAATTAACCAGGTATAATCTAATCTCAAAACTTGTCAGGCTGAGGCAGGAGAATTGCTGTGAATTTGAGGCCGAGCTACATTACACAAGCAACTAAAACCAGAAAACAAATGATGGAGGGAAAAGGAGAAGGAGAACAGTCCTACAAACTGCTGGTATGAACAACAACTGCAGAAAAAGAGGCCAGCGGCCATGAATGTGAAAAGATTGCAGAGCAGGGGAGTGTACATGGGAGAAAGTGAAAGGAGAAAATAGGGAAATGATGCAAATATATTTTAATTTCAAAAACTAAAAAAAATTAAAGACTATGTAGTGGATAAACACAATAAAGTTTCATTTGACCATAAAAAAGAATGAAACTATCTCATTCATGGAACAATGTGTGTACATGGAGTTATTAAGTGACGTAAGGCAGATTCCATCATAAATATCACCTTTTATCTCAATCATAGATGTTTGATTTTATATAGCTACATAAAGCAGATATATATGATATATATATATATCATCAAAGCAAACATTATGTACAATAGATACCAGATAAAAAGAAAAAATAAATATGAATAAGTTAGTTCACCTTAAATAACTATTGAAACCACATGAATGTTAATTATCCTCTCTGTTTTATTGCATTTTTAAACTTTTAAGAATATTATATAAATGTTATTAGAAATATTTGGAAACATAATGACAGTTCATTAAAATTAAACAAAATGTCCATATGACCCAGTATACTCAGCAGAATGGAAAGGTGGGGCACAAATAAACATGTACCCTGATGTGCATGGCATGATTATTTGCAACAGCCAAGAGGCATTTGCAGGAAGTGGGAGAGGGGCAACAACCCAAACAGCTATTGATGAATGGGCATATCAAGAAAGACACTGTGTAAACACATTGCAATATCCATTCACTTAAGAAAGAAAGAATTTCTGACACATACTTCAATATGGATGGCCATAGAGACACTAGCTAGGTCAAATAAACCAGCCATTGGAAGCCAAATGCTGTAACAATTTCATTTCCATGTGGTGGACAGAGTAGTCAGCTCATAGTTACAGGAGGTAAAATGGCCATTTCCCAGTGGCTGGGAAGAGTGAGTTAGGGGAGTTGGAGTTTAGGGGTACAGCGTGTCAGACTAGAAGCAAAGTTCTTGATTGTGGGGGTGATGGTTGCACAACAATGTGGAAATATTGAGTACCACTCAATTATATACCTAAAGGGATTAAAATGGTGAGTCTTACATTATGTACATTTTACTACAATAAAAATACATTGTATTTAGATGTTAGAAAAGAATAGGGCATTCCACGTTGTCCCGCATCATTGCTGCAGGCTCTACTTTGGCCTCCAGGTCTCTCAGCATTGACACCAGACTCCCAGCTCAGCCATTTGGCTAATATTTGCTTCCAGGACTTTCTCCAACTGTCCTCCTCTCAAACCTGCTTTGGATGACATCTCTCAGAGTGCACCCAGAAGCTTCCTGTTGGAGCTTTTCTCTCAGCCAGCCATCCTCAGCAAAAGACCCCAAAGTCCAGGTGGCCCTGCTCTTTGGTGCTATTAATTCAATGTGACCAAAGCACATGTCATATTGAAAGAAATTGTCTTTATAAAACCCAACTTTATATATACTAGTAAAGAAAGTGAAAAGTAAAAGTAGAACTGCTTTGGTTAAAAAAAAAAAAAAAAAAAAAAAAAAAACCATCAGGTATGTTTTCTGACAGGGACTCTGGAGGGGACAAGAAAGCCAGAGTAAAAACATCAACTCAATTTTTGACAAAGGGGGACTGAGGTGGCTGAATGGGGGTGTGGGGCAGTGTACTCTGTGGACAACAAAAGGGATGACAGGAGAAGCACCATGTGAGTCAAGCCTTGCTTGGCCCTAAGCTGCCTTCTGCCCTGCTCCTCAGCCACACAACCCTTCCCACTTCAGGCATTCATTAACTCTCAGAGGCATTCATTAACTCTCATTGTCCTTTTTGTCTGCCTGTCTACTCACTTCATGGATTCTTGTCCTTCCTTTATTCATTTTTTATTTAGTTAGTTTACTTAATGTGCAGGAGTGTTCCGCTGGTATGTGTGCATGTGCACCACATGAGCATCACATGCCTGCGACAGGGTGCCTGAGACCAGAAGGGGGCATCAAATCCCTCAGAGCTCGAGTCAAGGGCAGTTGTAAACTACCACATGGGTGCTCCAAGTCCTCTGCAAGAGCAACAAGTACCTTAAAAGCTGAGTCAACTCTCCATGCCCTTCTTACCTTTTTCTCAATATTTTGTTGTTTTTTTTTTAATGTTTTGTTTTGTGATGGGTTCATGGTTTTGTTTTTGTGTTTAATTTGACTTGTTTTTCTTATTGTTTTGTTTGTGTGGTGGCTTGAAGGGTGTGGTTGTGGTTGTTGTTATTGCAGCTACACAATCTTAGCCACCTTGAATTCTGGACCCTTCTGGTCTCAGTCTCTCCAATGATGGGATTAGTGATGTGTACCCACACAGCCAGAGGTTCCAAAACACCGGGAATGCTGGGTGTAATGTTAGGCTCCACACACTACATGTTCAAGACAGTGAGTCAAATGTTCAAATAGGAAACATAAAATCAGTAGGAGACAGAGCATTGATCAAACTTATCAAGATACCAAGACAGCTGAACGAATGGTCTGTAAATTGTCAAGAAGGCCAACACTAGAAGAACAGAGAGAGTATGGATGCAAATAAAGTGTGCAAAAATATGGCCATTCCCAAAGTGGAGACAAGATACAGAGAGTGTATGCTACTGGCTGTTCCCTCAGCATCTCATGGTGCTAGTTTACCTCTTAGTAATCCCATAAGCAGAAGAAAAAAAAAGTGCTTTATTAAAGATAAATCTGCTCATAAGAATCCAGGAAAATGTATTCAGTAGTCTAGGGTGTCTAGGATGATGCCCCAGTAGCCTATTCTGATACTCTTGCTGCTCTACAAAATGCTTCAGATAAAGCTACCTAGAAAACCAGGTCCTGTCCTTGCTAAAGGCCTAAGAGAGGCCAATTATAACATATAGGCTCAGAAAAATCAAAAGTATCCCATGCTTTCACAATAAATAGCAGACTCCTTTGTTATCCTTTAAATGGTGTTCCATCTAGTTATTTTTCTAATTACTTATTTAAATGTTCTTTCCTAATATACCATGATGGCTAGTTCCTCCTGTTTCTCCTGAGCCCCTAAACCAAATTTGCCCTAGGCATCAAATTCATTATCTTCTTGTTTATGTTACTGAATACATTACAAGAAGTGACTTAGAGGGAAAGTGTTTAATTTTGACTTACAGTTTAAAAGGATGCAGTTTATCATGATGGGGAAGTGTTGTGGGATGATCTGTATGTCAAATCTGTTGCTCTGATTGGTCAATAAATAAAACACTGATTGGCCAGTGGCCAGGCAAGAGGAAGTATAGGCGGGACAAGGAGGAGAAGAATTCTGGGAAGTGGAAGACTGAGAGAAACTGCCAGCCGCCACCATGATAAGCCGCATGTGAAGACACCGGTAAGCCACCAGCCACGTGGAAAGGTATAGATTTATGGAAATGGATTAATTTAAGCTATAAGAACAGTTAGCAAGAAGTCTACCATGGCCATACAGTTTGTAAGCAATATAAGTCTCTGTGTTTACTTGGTTGGGTCTGAGCGGCTGTGGGACTGGCGGGTGACATAGATTTGTCCTGACTGTGGGCAAGGCAGGAAAACTCTAGCTACAGGGAAGGCAGGGCAGCAGGAGTGAGAGGCAACTGGTCACACTGCACCTGCAGTTCAGAAGCAGAGGGCAGACAGGAAGTGGGGGTGAACTCTAACTGCAAGGCCACTACTAATGACCCATTTCCTAAAGGTCCCACAGTCTTCCAAAATGGCTTCACCAGCTGGAACTGAGAGTTTGAACACATAAGTCTATGGGGGACATTTCACGTTCAAGCCACAGAAGCCAGTCACTCATGAATGTCCCTGCAGAGCCACCCCCATCTTCTCTGGCTACCGTAATCCTTCATCCATAAATATGAATCTCTGAATATGGGTGCCCACACTCATTAGCATGGCTCTCCGTGCTGACAAAAGTGCATCTTGGGTCAGGCATCTTTCTTAGTGGAACCAGTAAAGAAATCAGCAGCTAATTCTTCCACCAGTGACCATGGCGGCGGAAAACAAAAGGATGTCTCAGTACTGCTCATTAATCTAGGAGCGTGTGTTCCATATTTACATGAAGAGTATGGGTTAGGTGCTAGGCATACTCTGAGAGCGATGAATTCTGATGACAACTCTACTGAGTCAGTGTCAGTATTCCTGTTTTACAGATGGGAAGCCTGTTGAGGCAACTGTGGTCTTACAAAGAGCAAAGGAAAGACTCAGAATTTAAACCTGGGCAGAATTATTCCTGAGACAGAGCTCTTAACCACTAGACAGTGTAGCTGAAGTTTTTTTTCCAGTCCCTCCCAGGCCTGCAGCCACTCAGACCCAAGTAAATGCACAGAGTTATATTACTTATAAACTGTATGGCCCCAACAGGCTTCTTGCTATCTAGTTCTTATATCTTAAATTAACCCATTTTTATTCATCTATACCTTGTCACGTGGCTCGTGGCTTACCAGTACTTTTACATCTTGCTTCTTATGTTGGCGGCTGGCAGCATCTCCTGACTCAGCCTTCCACTTCCCAGAATTCTCCTGTCTACTTGTCTCGCCTATACTTCCTGCCTGGTTACTGGCCAATCAGCATTTTATTTATCAATCAATCAGAGCAACACATTCACAGCATACAGAAAGACATCCCCAGCGAAACAGTGGCTTAGACACCTCCATTTTATAAAGCAGACATGATTATGAAGTTTCTGGAAAGAGCATATTCTAAGAATCTATTAGGAAATTTTCATAGAACCTTTTCCCTTAACATAGAGAATGACTCAACAGAGGAAAATCTCCTGATAGTTCCCTGCCACTCACTGCTGAGTGGAAGTGGGATAGCAACATTGTTCTCTCGCCCTTCTTGCAAGATACAAGTATATACGGGAGATCAGAGAACTATCTACCTCTCTGTGGCAAAGAAATTCACGTAGAAACATCTCATCTCATAAATTCAAAGCTTATACAAAGAAACGCAGCCTCCCTCCTCCCTCAATTCAATGGTGTAAGCAGCGGTTTCCAAGAATGGTAAGAGTGTGGGATAGATGGATATTTACACCCTAGAAATAAGGTCCATTTCCCTCAGCCTTGGAATAGTTTTCAGAACCCTTTATGGAGTCCAGAGTCCATCCTTACAGAAAATATTATAGTGTTTGTATATTGCCTGCACACATCTTCCTGTATACTTAAATCACCTCTAGATAGCTTATTATATCTATTAAAATGTAAGTGTCTGTAAACAGTTGTCACACTATGTGCTTAGAAAATAGTGACAGGAATACAAGCCTGCACATGCTCCATATAGAAGGGTTTCTGCAAAAAAAAAAAAAGTTATATAAATTTGAACAAATCCAGGAAAAATCAACAGAGATATATACAATTCTGATGTAATATAATATACATAATGATTTTTCTGTCCAAATGTTTATAACAAGAAGCTATGTGGGCAAAAATAAGATTTTGCAGTGATCCTAATCAAAGGCATTTTTTGTTCTTCATTTTTTTTTCTTTTTGCTCTAAAATGCTGTGCTCACCCAAGGACAATATTTAATGTTCATCTCTAAGTGTTTGATATTCTTTTATCCCCAGAAATACAGTTTTGATTTGTAACAACCACAGCATTTCCAAGGTAGTAGTTAAATTACTGAATAATATTGACTGTGTGAGTCAAGGTTCCCCAGAAAAATTAGGATGAATAGGACTATATAGGGATGTAAGGAGATATTTATTTATTTATTCATTCATTCATTCATTCATTTATTTCATACAACAGGAAGGCTGAGATTTAGTTTGACTCCAAAGACCTGAGACTCCAAGGAACCAATGATGCTGAAAGCTTAAAGGGGAAAGAAGGTACTGATGTCAGCTCAAGGTAGGAGAGTGAATCCACACTTCTGCCATCCTACCAAAAGCAGTCTACACATTCAATGCAATCCCCATAAAACAATTAATGCAATTCTTCATGGAAATTGAAAAAAACTAATCTTAAATATCATTTAGAAACACCAAACACACACACACACACAGAGAGAGAGAGAGAGAGAGAGAGAGAAAGAGAGAGAGAGAGAGAGAGAGAGAGAGAGAGACCCAACCATGGGATAGGCAAAACAATCCTGAACAAAATAAGGAACTGCTAAAGATATCACCATTCATGATTTTAAGTTATTCTACAGCGCTATTATAATAAAAACAACATGGTACTGATATTAAAACAGATACATTGACTAGTACTGAAGACTAGTACTGAAGACTCACATATAAGTCAACACAAGGATAGCCACCTGATTTTTGACAAAAGAGTCAAAAATATACACTGGAAGAAAGATGGGATGTCAGCATTTAAATGGTGCTGGTTAAACTGGATAGCTATATGTAGAGAAATGAAACTAGACCTTTATCACTCTCCCTCAACAAAAAAACAACTCTAAGTGGATCAAGTGCTTCAGCACAAGCTCTGATACCTGAGTCTGGAAGAAGATAACATAGAGGATATGCTTGAACTTACAGACACAGCAAAGGAGTGTCTAAACAAGACTCTCATAAAAAAGGCCACTGATTGACAATGGTACCACATGAAATTAAAAGGCTCAAGGTGGTTGACTTTGACTGTCAGCTTTTAAAAGTTTTACAATAATCTACTAGACTCATATCCGTGAGGGCATTTCTAGATGGGATAAACCTCAGGCTGCCCCTCCTCCAGCCTTCCAGAGTGGACTCATAGCAGAAGTGCTGGGAACTTTCAGGTGTGGCTGCTGGAGCATCCACATCCATGGACTGAAAGCTCCCAGGTTCTCTGCCTCTGGAGCATGAAGCTGACCACTGTTAAACTGATATATATGGATCTGCTTCTCTGGAGAACCCTGCCTACTACATCAAGCTATCTGCTTAATGGTCCAATTGACATCGGAAATTAATCACCACTGTCAGATAAATAGTAACATAATGACTATCCTAGGTTTTTAACGTTCGCAAAAGTATGGCATTTTAAACACTATTCTTTGTCATTTTAACACGGATAACTGGACATTTTATGTCTTCCATCTTCCAGTGGAAGCAGATGCCACAACTTTCATTCTAGAAAAGTCCTTAACTTTTCTGAAGACAGTGAGACAGATTATCTCTTCATGCTATCTTGGCCAAGAGAAAACTCGGTGCTGATTTGCAGGCCAACTCCGTTTGGATCTGTATTGAACATAACTATCATTGGAACTGTTTGGAACTACAGGCTCAGTATGCTAGCTGTCATTTAATTGCCTGCCAGCTCTACACGCACCCTTTTTGTCTGCTCTGTGCAAATGAATATGGGCCCCTTAAATGTTTTCTTTGGCTTCTGGCACTGTTAGTCTGTCAATAATGAGCTCAGAAGAGGCATCATGGAGAACAGAATTATGTCCTGGCTCTGGTAACTGCCCCTACAGCCTCCTGCAAGGCTCACAGCTTGTCCAGGCTCCTCCTACAATGTGGGGTGGGGGATTTCCTAAGTGTCAGCACCTGCAGCCTAGGCAGCATCCCCTGTGTCTGGCTCCTACAATGCACTGCAGTAAATAGGACCCAGCAGCAAGAACTTACCCCCACCCCCACCAAGCAGATCTGTAGCAGAGTTCCCCTAATGAGACCCCTTCCTGTGAACAGATTTCCCCAATACCCCAGAGGGCAGATTTCCAGAAAGTTCCTGGGGGCTAAACTCAAGATAATTCTGCCAACACGGCATCTTGGGAACTTTCTTGCTACCCAGCAAGCCCCAGCTGCATCCTCTCCAAGCAGGTCTGGATCTGTGCCTCAGATCCACTCAGCATATGTACAGTGTCTGTTGCCTTTCTGTCCTGACTTCTATGCAAATATGCTATGCCATTCAACTCAACCATATTTAGTATTTTTGTGATATATGTGCTTTCTTGGGTTTCCATAAATTTGCTTGTAGAATTCAAAGGCAGTTAATTAGTTAATAGAATATTAACTGCAAGTAAAGGCTGAGCCTAGTTAACTTGCTGTGCACCAATCCCAGAACAGGAGCAGGCATGATGCAGTAAAGCAGATATTGCTGATGAGGGTGATGAAGCTGATCAGCCTAAGCCTAGGTTAGACTCTGAGAAGGGACCCTTCTCAGTTCAAACATTAGCATAAAGAATGACAAGACTTTAGAGATTGCCAAATCAAATCCTCTTTCCTAAACAGCTCCTGAAATCCATATTGCCTGCCCAGACTGGGAGTGAATTTGGGAGACAGTAAACCCAAACATGCATGGCTATAGATTGTGATGAGCTCTAACGAGGCAGACTGGAGAGTTTCAAGCTGGAGAACACGAGCAGAGAATGACAATTTCAGACTAAAATAGAAGAGGCTGATGAGCACCATGCTGATTAAGCAGGAAGGTCTCAGCTCAAGTTCCCAGGGCTGCCTCAAACTGAAAACGGTCCAAATTAACCATGCATTCCCTCACCGCTGCCCAGAAGATTGAGGGCTGTGATGCGGTGGGTGTGAGGACAGGGGCAGGCTTTGGTGTGGAACCCCAGGTCCACTGTGAACTAGTTATGGACTCTAAGAGGCTCCTTAACCTGAGTATCAACCACAGCAAGCACCCAGGCTATCACCTGGTAAGAAGCTACACTGAGTAGGAATTTCCCATGGCAGTACCTGGACTCACAAGTGGACTCACCTTCTCGCCCTGCCCTAGTTGGCTAGGGCCATGATAACAAAAAACAATAGAACAATAGAAATCTATTGTCTCATAGTTCTGGAGACCAAAAACCCCAAACAGTCACTCTGGAATCCAGAGAGAAAGCATGCTTCCTGGCTTCTCCCAGTTCCTGGCATCCCCAGATGCTTCTCAGCTTGTGAAACGATGTGCCAGTGTGTGCTACCATCTTCATATGACATTTCCCTGTGCCTCTTCATATCATGCCTTTGTGCATGGCATCTCTATGTCTGAACTTTTCTTTCTGTAAGGGCACCAGTACTGTTGACTTACCACCCAATTGCTGTGGGACGGTCTGTATGTCAAATTGCTCTGATTGGTCAATAAATAAAACACTGGTTGGCCCGTGGCCAGGCAGGAAGTAGGTGGGACAAGGAGAGAGGAGAATTCTGGGAAGTGGAAGGCTGATGCAGAGAGACTCTGCAGCCGCCACCATGACCAGCAGCTTGTGAAGACGCCGGTAAGCCACCAGCCACGTGGCAAGGTATAGATTTATGGAAATGGATTAATTTAAGCTATAAGAACAGTTAGCAAGAAGCCTGCCACAGCCATACAGTTTGTATGCCATATAAGTCTCTGTGTTTACTTGGTTGGGTCTGAGCGGCTGTGGGGCTGGCGGGTGAGAGAGATTTGTCCTGACTGTGGGCAAAGCAGGAAAACTGTAGCTACACCCAATAGCCTCATGATAACCCGATTAACTCTGAAAGATGGAGCCTCCTTCTGAAGTATTAGATGTCCCATCTCCTTTTCATTGCAATCCATAGCATATGTCCTTGGTTTACTGCCCAGAACAACATCCTTCCTCCACAGTGAACAACCAGTTCACTTAGAATACAGTTTCTACCTTATCAGTTTCCAGAATAAGGGGGAAGGTTTATATAATATGAATGTTTAGACAATGCATAGGTGTATATGTACACAACTCAGAAAGCTCCTTAGCCCTCTGTGCTTCCCCTCTGATCTCTGGCCTTTGATGACAACCTTCAGTCTCTGAGCACTCCACCCCCCACTTCTGGCCTGGTGTGGTCAGTCCTGTAGTCATGGCATATCCCCCTCTTGCCCTCTCTTCTTATCTGATTCCTGAATCTAAAAACACATTGCAGTGAAATCCCTAGGCTTTCACTAAACCGCAGAAATCTAGACAAAAATGGGAGAACCCGAGAGATGAAGAATGGGTCGAATCCTGACACTAGAGCCAAAGTCCTCGCCTGCCAAATAAAAACTTGGGGAAAGAAGTACATTTTTCTACCGACTGCTTCCTGTGGATTGTAAAGGTTGGCACCCACCACTATTAGAGAAGCAGGATCCTCTGGCACATCAGACAAGCACAAGAAACAGAGTATTGCTGTGTGGGCAGGTATGCAGAGATATGGTGGAGAAAAACTAGTAAACTGAAATAAGTTCCATATTCTTGTCATAAGCTAAAGGTCCTACAAAACAATAGAGGCAGATGGCACTGTCCCTCATATTCTCTCTCTGTGTCTCACTATCTCTGTGTGTGTCTTTCTCTGTGTCTCTGCTCATGTCTATGTGTCTCTTTCTGCCTTTGTCTCTCTATCCCCCCACCCTTTTTCTTTAAACACTTATGGGGACAGACACATACACACATGCCTTTCCACACACTTCAGAAAAATATCCCCACTTACAGTCCTGCCCATGGCCCATTGTAATGAGGGTGAACAACAACCCTAGTTCAGCCATCTTCCCGTAAGCTACACAGGATCTCATATTCTCATCATGAGGACCATTCTCATGCAAAAGACATCTATTCCCCCAGGACAACTGATAAAAGCAAAATATTTCTTGGGAAGGAGCACACTGCATCCTTAGTGCCCAGTAATATTTTCATGCTCTTTGGGAGGTTATATTAACTGGTCGTCACCTTAAATGACTGTCCCAAGGGAACAATAATCCAGCCACAGTAAGGATTGTTTTGTTTTTTGTTATAACCTCAGAGCTGTGCAAATCCCTGGACATCAATGTGATATGAATCTGCCACTACAGAATGGAACAAAATAATACCTAGACCATCACACTGATAGGAAAAGTATTGCACTTGAAACACAGCCTCCCAGTAAATCCTGGCTTATTACTATTACTGTTATTAATGGCCAAGAATATGCACAAGTTGTAGGAGACAAGTCTAGAGATCTAGAAGAAGAAGGGCTCCATGGAGAGACATCAAAGGGGAGGGGCCAAAGAGGAAACAGGTGGGGATTGGGACAAAAGGGAACAGAAAGCTTCCTCTTCCTTACAAACATCTGAGTCATGGGGCATGTTCCAAGGTCTGCCAACTCTAAACTCTGGAGAGCATTTCTCTTCTAGACTGATCAACATCCATTCTTCTAACTTCTTGGCTAGGGGCAGTGTGGCATGATAAAATGTAGGTGATGGAACAAGAGGACACCTCTGTGAACCAGAAAGCAACTGTGTCCCGGAATCTGAACCTGAACCAGATAACTAGGAAGCACATGGCCCTGTAAAGTAGGTGTCCTGGATTCCTTATGTGGGCCCACGAGACACCATACTGCCTAAAGGAGTAGCAAGTGCTATAACAAGTTTCCTAAAGTAGGATACAGGTGGTTTAGGAGGAAGAATTCAAATGGGTTTCTGGGTTAAGCAGAGTTAAACCAATTTCTGTACAATAATTTCCTCGGAACTTTTAATGTGTATAAATGCATTATGAATCTCCAGGTGTGGATACTATGTGACCTGTTTCCCCAAGTATTTTTAATAAAGTATGCAGAGACTAGTGTCCTTCTAGAAACTTCTGGGGTTGTAGGTAAATCATGGACATTGTCTTCTAGAACAAGTCAGCTAGCTGGAATTTATGAGCCCTCAGTTTCTTCAGCTGACAAATGAGGACATTTAATCAGAGGTTCTTACCAAATTTCACATCAAAGTCACTGTGAAAAGCTGATGAAGGTCATAAACCAACTGCCTCTGGATGTCCACAAAAGGCCGAAGCGTCTAAGCCCCTGAACTCTAAGGTGTTCTGCAAGCCTTTCACATCTAGCGTGGTGAAAACACCTGAGCTACAAAGCAGACAGCAGCAGACAGCCATGGCTACTACAGTTTCCCCTGTAAACCCACCTCTTTCCTATTCTCAGTCAACATGTTTCAACTGCTCCCGTCTTCAGAGGTAAGCATGCCATCCAAGCGTGACCAGTCAGATTGCCTCATACCTTGGACACAATGAAGAGACCGGGGAACTGTGTGGTGATGATGAAAGCCTTCTATAGGTTATACGCTGGAGTTTAGATGGGTAGAAGGAAGGGACGGGGCAGGAAGGGAGAAAGGATGGGACAGATAAAGAAATCTTTCCACAGTGGCTGCTCAATTAACAGAATAATAGCCTGAAGCCATAATAGCCATCTTTGTCTTAGGGAAGAAAAATGCTTCCCGAGAACACTGGTTGGGTCAGTCCAGAAGTGTATGTCTTCCTTATATGAACCAACAAGTATTTTCTCCTGCTTAAACTAACTTGCAGCTGCAAAATGCTGGATAATTCGGGGTATCAATCTTGGGATTCCTGGGGCTGGGAGGCTCAATTAAAAGGCTCACATTGAATGCTGAATCCACATTCAATAGCAAACAATGGTAGAAGGACAGTAGTGATGACTGCATCACTGAGAATTGGTATGACCTGACTGCAACCCCTAAGAGCTGAGTGCCAGAAAGACCCCAGGGACCTCAGATAATTTCTTCCATCTGATCCCTGCTGCCTGAAATGCCATCACTGAGCATCTGGGATCTTGACAGGGGGTAGCATAAAGGTGTGGAGGGAGTCTTGGGGCTTTTCCAGAGTGTAATGGAAGCTATCAATTCTCTTCTTTGAAAAACAAGCAAAAAATACTTGCTTGTGTTTTCAGTTTAGAGACCTCCTGGAAGCTAAAATACACTCTTGGGACACTGTCCCTTGTTGCTATAGAGAGGAATTGTTGGAGTTTTTAAAGGGAAGTTTTGGCCTCTCCAAAGACATTGGGTAGAAAGGGAAGTTGTTTGGCATCAGAAGGCAAAAGAAGAGGCACCACCAACAATAAAGACCCTGATGATTAAACAGTATATACTGGGGAGTTTTCAGCTCTTAGACTGGGAGGCACCCTAAGTAGAGTCCTGTCAGTCAGATCTGGAATTAATAGGTACACTAAGGGTTTTGTTGTTGTTGTTGTTTAAATTCTTCACTGAAGAGAGAGAACATTTATCAGTCCTTCTCGTCTTATCCTAAGGTACATATTTCAATGAAAGGAGTGTCAGGACCATATCAATAAAAGTAGAAGAGAAAGTTGTGACAACAGATTTCCCCTAAGTCTGGCTTTCCCAGGTTCCTCGTGGTGGGAGAACTCACTTCTCTAAAACATCGTTTATCCTACACCTCTCAAACATTTTGCTAAATAGTGGTTCTTCCCAATAGTGGCAGGCTTTCTAAGTTAAAAACTAAAGCTGTCAAGGTCTCTCAACTCACAGCCACAAACCAAGTTCATCATCAATCTTTACTAGAAAAGTCAAAGACATGATTTGACAGGTACCTGACCATCTTTCTACCCAAATGTTTATTTTTAATCAACGCTGGCCTCTCTCACCAAAGCCTAACTGTGCCATTCCTAGTCCCCAGGGCCTCTGGTCCTACCTAATTCTCCAAATCCAAAACATCCTAGGAAAAAAGTCAAAACATGGGGTGAGCAGCTGCACCCCAGCTCCTGGCCACTATCATCCCACTAAGCTAAAGTTTGACATATTTTTCTTTTGTCGTCAAAGATGTCAGTTCTGGGGCTCCACTCTAGAGGAGCTCAGATGAATCTCAGAGAAGCTCAGCGTAGGTCTGGGTACTCTGCCAAGAATGAGGACCGTGCCCCGTGGGCCGTTTTCAGTCTCAGACTGAAACAGACGATAATTTATGTTTGTCTGACTCGTCCAGAGCCTGGAAAGTGCTTTTCTTCATCTCTCGGCTTGTTTGTTTGTTATTCTTCAGAACCTGGTGGGGAAGCATACATTAAATCTGCTCCATGGCAACGCTGTCCCTCTTATTTCAATGGAGCCCAGGCAATTGACATTACCACCATGTAGGAGGAGCCAGAAATTCAGGCTGGGTGCTCACGTTCATTTCAAAGGTGTTGGTGCTGGGAAGTGGGAGATTTTTCCAATGTTTGCCGTCACAAACCCTCAAAAAAATAATTTTTTTTCTGTAAATATAATACTTCTTATAAGAAATAAGATTTTTAGGTTTAAAGGAAAGATTTATACTAAAACTAGTTTAAATCTACTTTATTCTGTTTCAAATGCTCGTGCATATTCTAACAGGAAGTTCATTAAAACTTAAGAATGTCTTTGTCAGAGGCCCTACACCATCCTCTCACATTGACACAGGCACACGAGAGGGTCTGGGTATCGTTGTCTGTTTCATAAGTGAACATGCACACTGGCACAGCCTGGGGTGTGGCCTGGACCACAGCACCCCCAAGGAGGACTAAAGAGTGTACAGTTCATGTTTGGTGTCTGCCCTGTCTTCACAATTTCTTATACTTCAAAGTTTCTCTTTGCTGTCTGTTCCCAGATCCCATCTTCATGTTGATCTCTGGCTGTCCAAAACCTTCACTTCGGCAGCCACAAACGTTGACTCTGACCTCTGAACTGACCTTCCTGAAAAGGTGGTTGTAAGCCCATGGCTGCAAAAACCGACCAGCCCGGTCTGTTAAAAACAGTTTGGTACCATGAAGATGCCAGGCACCATCTGGCAGGATGCTGCGGCCTCTCCCTAGCAACTGTTCCCACAGCTTGTCTCTGGTTACCTTGCCTGCTTCCCTAGTTACAGCCCTTCCATTCTTAGTGCGCCTCCGACCGACCCCACTGATGTGAACCCCCCACCCCCCGAAATCCTAGACCATCTTGTGCCGCAAACTACCAAGCTCGGAGTCTGTGAGTCAACCCCAACGCTTGTACTTCAGCATTAAACAGTTGGATCAATCAGTCCAACAGAGCTCAGTCTTGAACCCATATGTGGAACTTCTGGAAGTCTTTAAAAGCTATTAATCCCCCAAATACCAGACCCTGAATTTATGATTTACTTATTCTAGGGTAAAGCAGCATTTTTAAAGCTATAAACCTGGTCCAAAGGACCTGTCTAAGTTTCAAATCCCTAAGCTAACCTAAGCAACTCACAATGTTGCAACCCCATCCAACATGCAAAAAAACAATTCCTCACTCAGCAATGCCTCAGAGGCCACAAATACTTAAAAAAAAAAAAAAGAAAACTTACAGCAAGTTACTTTAAACAATTTATTTAGATTGTTTTCACTTTTCCAGTCTTCACTAAAACATATTTTATAATGAAATTTCATGAAAACAATTTTAATTAATTTTTCATCTTCCAGGAAAGCTCCAAGGAACTATACCAATGCCTTTGCATGTGGACTGTGTCTGTGTGGCTCCCCGATTGAATACTGTACTCCTTTAGAAATGATAGTTCTTTCACGCCTCCAAAGTACTGTGTAAAACCCCAAAATAGTCAGTTACATAAGAATGTCATTAACCATGGTTTTGTTTTTTCAATTAAATCTGCACAGTTTCTCATCTAGTCCTCCATTTCTCCCTGTGGCACATGTGGTCTAGACACTGTCCACCCATTATTAAGACCAAAATAGTGAGTCACAAGCTGCAGCTTAACTAGACGGCAGGAGAGAAACAGCACCCAGGAAACTTCTGTTTGCAATCCGACTGCCAGCATCTGTTCTGGGACTTTCCTTACCTGGTCCTACCTCTACCCAAGTCAATCATCTGCAAAACTTACTCCCTTCTTCTCTACCTGCAGGTAGCATGCCCATTTCTTAAAAACACAATAGAGCCCACCCCCTCTGAAGCTTCCCAGTTCAGTGGTCTTCTGTGGTGATACATTGTGTACCATAATAAATTTGCCTGAAGATCAGAGAACAGAACAAGCCACTAGATTAAACATAGAGGCCAGGCAGTGGTGGCACACACCTTTAATCCTAGCACTCAGGAGGTAGAGATCCATCTGGATCTCTGTGAGTTCAAAGCCACTCTTGACTACATGAGATTGACTCAGTTTAGGAGAGAAACAGAACCAGGCAGTGATAGCACACACCTTTAATCTCAATACTTGGGAGTCACATGCCTTTAATCCCAGCACTAGGAAAGTTGAGACAGGAAATGATATGGGTAGTCGAAGAAAGGTATATAAGGCATGAGGAGACAGGAACTAAAGTCTTCCAGCTGAGGAAAGCTTTTCTGACTGAGGAGTCCTAGAGGTAAAAGGCTTGTTCCTTTGTCTCTCTGATCTTTCAGCATTCACCCCACTATCTGGCTCCAGGTTTTTTATTAAAGATCATTTAGCAATTTGTGTTATAGTCTTGCCTGCTTCTAATTGTATGTCATTTATCTACACATTTATCCAAGTTAAGGCCACTTGTGTTTTATTATTTGACTCTACTTGCCCATAGCCCTCCATTCAATCCCTCTCCCTCATCTTCCATCCTGCCCCCACCTAACTGCCCACACTAGTCCATCCCTTACCTGCCTTTCTTCTCGATGTGGCACTTTTCCCATAATAGATTCCATAAAGACCTGGTGTTTGGCTTTGACTTAGATTTCTGATGGCAAACTATATAACACATAAAACTTTTAAGTCTGTGTCTAGACACTACTAAAAAAAAAAAACTTACAACCGCTAAGCTTCACTGGTATTAAAACTTTCAATGTGCTTCTCACTGAGTTGCAGAGTAACGTACTGCATAAACAGATCTGGACTATAGTCACTGAAGAAAATAAATGTCAGAGATGAAAGACAGACAACGTGACAGCGGGCATCACCAGGCAAGGCACATGGACACAAATCATATCCTTGTCAATAAAGACAACTAATCAAATCCTTATTTATATTCCATTATAATCCTCAGTTACATTACCAATGGCTGCCACTGGCCAAAACTCACTAGCTGCTAATTTCAGAGCTAGGTTGTACATAAAAGATAAAGGGGAGGGAAAGGAAATAGAGGCTTCCATAATAGGGCTACCGCCATCAGCATACAGATAGCCCTGTCCTGGCTAGAGAAATCCCATCCATTGCAACTTGAATATGTGGGAGTGTATTTTTGAACTTCCTTTTAGTGGTTTCATAGGCTTTATAAATGTTTATTGAGAATTAACTATATGTCCTCTACTAGGACTTGGAAATCTGAAAATAATCAACATGTCACTCCCACCTTGAAGCTGCTCCGTCTCCATGGGAGAATACCCTAAAGGTCATTTTAACATGGTATGAAAAGTACAGGACTCGTATGCTATCTGCTAACACTAGAGCACCCCAGAATATGCACCATATTAGAGAACCATAAGGAAGGGCTGACAAGTTCAACTGACAGCAAAGAGAGCCCATTGGAGGAAGCTGAATTCAAATGGGCAAATAAGTGAGAGGAGCAAAGGACTAATGGATATTTACACTAGGGGGAAGCCTAACAGACAGGAAACGAGTCACAGCATCATAAGTGGAAGGAGACT
Source organism: Peromyscus leucopus (assembly GCF_004664715.2). Classification (NCBI taxonomy): domain Eukaryota; kingdom Metazoa; phylum Chordata; class Mammalia; order Rodentia; family Cricetidae; genus Peromyscus; species Peromyscus leucopus. The sequence goes on along the minus strand of NC_051070.1, from coordinate 21,414,276 downwards.
GTAGGGTCCTGATTGAAGTGACACATGATGAGGAGTCTTCCACAGAAGTAGGACCTTCTGCTAGATGCAAAGGTTGGGAACAAAAGACCTAGACTTTATCTTAAAGGCCAAAACAGCATTTCCAGGTTTGGAAAAATAGTATAATTTTCATGGTCAAATATAGGAAGTAAGAAGAGCTGTGATCCTGCAAGAACCATGACTACATTAAATGCAATGGAATCCTAGTCAACATCTCTACTTCAACATGGCTTCAACTATTCCATGGGTCATCTTTACTGATGGTGCTGGAGGAAATGATCTCTGAGGTAAATCCCTTCAGGGCATGAGTCTATCTTTTTAGTCCCAATGCGCAGCCAAGTAACAGATTGGAGCCATATAACTGTCCTATATAGTAGGATCAATGCCACAGTGTTACCAAGGTGTACTAGTAAAACAAAGAGAGTAAAAGTGCCGAACTGAAAGCCAGCTGAGAGTACAGCCTGCCTCTTCTCTATCCTGGGCAGCTTCATTGTCCAACAGACTATACTGTTTCTCCAAATATACCCCCCCTTGTGTTGAGTAAATTTGTTAGTCTGGGAAAGAATGGATCAATAAATTATCATTTGAGGAAAAAATAATGATAATAAAACATGATGTTAAGAAGCTGAGTGTGATAAAGCATAATAACTTAAGAAGAAAATGTGGGAAAGAGCAATATTGAAGCAACTAGACATGACAAAAGTTTCCCACTTGCTAGAGAAGAGACCTTGGCTAGGCCATTTATTTATTCAATGGACTCAGTCCTGCCTTATAATATTGTTGACAACTTTCTTTAGAGTAATTTATATATGTGCGAGGTGGCTACCCACCAACCCCACAGTTCCCCCAGAGTTTTCTTGAGTGGGAACAGCAGGAAATATTACATAGAAGGATTTATTGTGGAGATAAACAGATAGAAAATAAAGGATAGCCTCGAGAGGGCCTGGAACCTTTTCCAATGGCCCCCAGCTGTCTCTGCCCCAGAGTATTTATAGAGACACCAAGGGGTGGAGCAAAAGATCTCCCCCCAGCACAGCCAAGTGCAGACCATCTCAGACACCTGCACTCAGGCCCGTGGTCTAATCCTCCTCTCTATGCAGACCTGCTGGGTAAAGCCACGAGGAACCTAAAATTAGGCTCCCACATATATGGCTATGTCTTACATTTAGCCATGCTTGTTCTCAAAGACTCAAGTGCTAGAAGCTTGGTCCCTCCTGTGCTAATGGTAAGAGGTGGTAGGACCTTTAAGAACTGGGGCCTCCTAAGAAATCCGTACTGGCCCTGCTCCCTGTACATGTGTCTTATGAGATCTCTCCCCATTGTACAAGATTCCACCACTGGGATGTCATCTCCCATGGGGTCCTCACCAGAGCTGACCTAAGGCCAACTGTGAGACAAATAAATCTCTCTACTTGATAAGTACCCAGCCTCAAGTATGCCCTTCTCTACCTCTTAAGAGATGGAATTACAGGAAAGCCATGCCTGTCTAGCTTTTATGTGGGTTCTGGGATTGAGACTCTAGTCCTCACATTTTACCAGAGCCATCTCCCCCAGCCCATATTAATGTTTTCCCCATGTGCACAGCCCAAATTATTTCTGATTGATAAAGAGTCTTCATTGCTCCTAAGACTCACAGGAGACAAGAGCCATGAGTGTGTGCATCATATTTTCCCACCCATGGCTCATTTCTTCTCCAAGGGTAAAGCTAGATCTTTCTGAGAACAGTGGACCACCTTTCTCCAAACAGAGTTCAGGAAATATCTATGGAGCACTTCTTTCCCGAACTTTCCATGTCTAGCTCCTTGCTCAAAAACCTTGACCTCACCTCCAGTGATACTTTCTCAGGGCATGCCAGGAAGCCTTTTCCTAGACAACCCTTGAACTTTTACCCACTAAACAGATGTCACATGCTCGCACCAGCCCCTCACACACGATTTAGGGGTGTTTATCTTCCCATTAGCTGTTGAACTTTTATCTCTCTACCTTATCAGTTTCATAATCTTTGCCAATTTTTCCATCTCCAAGAGATCTCAATCCATCCTTTATCCCGTCCCCTGTCCTTGCGTGGTTTAACTGATACATTGTTTCTGTTGCATACATAGTTGACTTGTCAAGACTATGCCATTTGTAAACCATTTTTTCCAAGCAGTGTTCCCAGCTGCCAACGTGTACTGCTGTTTAAATAGTCAAACTTCATTTAAACAAACACATTTATGTATTTTAATTATCACAGACTTGTTTAAGATAGTACTTCTCCAGACCCAAAATTATTTAGTCATTTTACTAAAAAGAAAAGATTAAAACTTGGAAATAGTGACTAATTTTTTTTCATAAAAATCAGTCCATATCCTGAAGTATATTTGTCCATTGATTGCAACATGTAAATCATTCATGTTGGTTAAGTAATTGTATCAGCAAATAGTTTCTATGTAAGACAGAAAATAAACACATCCTGCTGCTCAGAAAAAGATAGATTTTGTTGGCCTTAGGAAGACAGTGGATTAAGTAGTGTTTGAAAAAAAAAACATTTGGGGTGATACAGAACCTGTCATATTTCCTGCTTCAGGAACTACTCACATAAACACTGGAAAAGCTGTTATGGGGTGTTCCAGCTGTCTGCTACCAGATGAGGTTTTTGAGGTTGTGAACATAAGGAATGGCAAACACGATTGTGTGTTTAATAATCCATATAGACTCCAGTACCAAGTTTACCCCTGACAGAGAGTTCAAACTTGGAGGGCAGGGAGTTCTTGCAAACTCTCTTGCAGGGAGTCCCTGTGGCTCAGGAAAAGATTGTGCAACTACAAAAGAATTACATGGATTATGAAGGAATAGATTATAAGAGGTATCTTTTTTTTATTTTATTATAAGGGCCAGCAAGGTGACTCAGCAGGGAAAGGTGACTGCCAGAAAGCCTGATGGCCTGTCCAAGTTCAGTCCCTCAGATCCACGTAGAAGAAGAGAAGCAATTCCAGAATGTTGCCCTCTGACCTTCATACGCACGCCATGGTTTACAAACATCTACACATGTGTACTGCAAACACACACACACACACACACACACCCCTACATGAGCATGCAGGCATATAAATAAATAAATAAATAAATAAATAAATAAATAAATAAATAAATAAATAAATAATGTGAAAGTACTTAAAATGTACTATAAGCTTAAAAAGTAAGGGTTGGGTTGACAAAGTAAAAGTATTTAAATTTCTATCTAGAAATTATTCAGGTTACAATATAGTAAAAAATAAGATTTTTTTTTCTAGCAAAAAAAATATACCTCTGTAATTCCAGGAGAATCAGATAACCTTGGTGAAGAACTGTTTAAAGTATTGTTATAATAACAATAAACATCATTTGCACACAACAGCTCAATAATATACCAAGAATGGAGGATCCATACATCTGATTCAATTGCTCGGCTAGTCACCTCCTAAAATGAAGAGTGGGGAGGCAGTTGTGGGTTCTTGCTCATTTAGCAAATAACTTAACACCCCTGTGCCTCTGTATCCACCTCAATAAGATGGAGAAAACATCTATCTTAGAGGATCACTGAAATATGGGGGAAATGAGTCGATATTTATACAGTCCTTAGAACAGGGCTAGACACCCAATAGATGGTATGCAGTGTGAATAACAGGCAATCACAGCTGTGTGGACTCATCAGTCAGTAGAAGGGGCCTTGGGAGCCTCTGGTTGAAGCTCTTGTCTCACACTGGAGGAGTTCGCCAACACCCTGACACTGTGAGAGCAAGGAACTGCCTCCCCATAACCTGGGCTTGAATTCTAAGCCTGAAACAGCAACAAGTTGGTCTTCTAGACAGCAGCTTGTCCCATTGTCCCAGAGTTTAAAGAACTGTTTCTCTTTCTCTCTCTCTCTCTCTCTCTCTCTCTCTCTCTCTCTCTCTCTCTCTCTCTCTCTCTCCTTCCTTCCTTTGCTCCCTCCCTCCTTCCCTCCTTCAAGCCCAACACTCTCTGGTCATCCTCTAGTCACTATCCTGCACACTAGACCCCACAGGTATGTCTGTATCAGTTCACTCCATTATGTGGTCTGTCTGGAGCACCTGCCAATCATCTTCTGGACCCTTGACTTCTATTAATGGAGGGTCCAAATTGCGTTCTCATATTTTTGTATCCATGTCATTCTGTCACCTTATGCTTAGCTTGAGGTTAACAAAGCTGGCCTCTTCATCTGCCAAGGCCAGAGAAATAAGCTCTATGCTTCTACTGACATTTATAAGCTCAAGCTATAAAAAAAAAATACATTTATCCCATTAACTAGTACCCCTTGATTATTAATCAGGATAAGTGTGTTTGTCAAATCTGATTTAGTTCACCAAATCAAATTCTAAATGCCCTAGAGGAAATTGTGGGTTCTTTTTCCTTAGTAGAAATCATATAATGAAAATTTTGCAAGGCAAATAACTATCCAATTGATTTTTTAATGTAACTATCTTTTAGCATATTAAATTTGCCTAAAGCACCAGTACAAATATATTAAGCTTTAGATAATAATAGTGCATTATGCTATTACAGCGGATATGCTTTCCTGTATTTTGATTAGTCTAATATAAAAATTGGTTTATTTTCCTTGAATGTACTGAAACCAGAGAATTAATATGCCAAAGAGTCAGGAAGTCACATGATACTCAAGGAGCTATATACATATCTAAAATTCCCATAAAGTATAACCCTCATGTGAAAAAAAAGTTGATTTCTTATTTTTAAGTTCCCTCATTTTTATATAAGTGAAATGATAGCAATATAATATATATATATAACTGATAAATATGAACATTTTATATTTTTTCAGTTTCCTTTGAATTTGATCCCACAATTAGGTCACTCTTTCTAAGGGCTTACCACATAGAACCTCTGGCAACACTGTCTGCATGCTGGCTCCAAATTGTTTTTCTTTATTCAACCCCATGAGTTGCATCAACCCTGCATTCCTGCACTCTCAGCTACCCCCACACTTCAAGCTAACATTGACAGAGGAGGTGTCTATCCAAGCATTAAGTTGGTCCTGATAAGACAACCAGTTTCCAGTGTGCCTGCATGAGCATTGGGAACGTGAGCTGGGCTGCCTTTCTAATGCTACCCTACCCTCTTACTGAGCACATTGTTCTTGGCCTTCTAACTCAGTTTCTGGTGACACTTTCATGCTCCTTCACTATGGTTGAATCTTTTTCCTAAATACATTCTCTCACCTGGGGCTCAAACAACTTTCCCAAATTATTATGAGGTCCTCATTACTCCATTTCTGCCTGGGGTTCCACCATAAACCAAGGAGACCTCTAGCACCATCAAACTGTCTCCCATTAGACTTTTAAGTCCAACACCCTGCAGAGCACCCACTAGCCTGGAGACTGCATGCAGTTTACTTTGCTTCCTTTACATCTAGAACTGGTAATGCCAAAGAATAACCCGAGGAGACATGAAGACCATGTACACGGACACCTCAAGCATGAAAAGAGTCCCAAATAAAGGAGGACAAATTCTATTGCTGGGTAAGAATATTGCAACCATGAACCTTTCAACTCTTTCCAAGTTTCTGGTAATTTACAGATTAAATGTAAGCATACATTACCTAGAAGTAAAGTACATGTGGAGAGCTAAGGAAATTCACAAAAAAAAAAAAAAAAAAAAAAAAAAAAGAAATTTCAGAGAGTTTGTTCAATTGGATTTTAAAATATACCATGAAGTCACATCAGTCATAGAAGAAGAATCAAGCTTATCATCAGAGAGGGGGACTTACAATGTACAGGACATCACCCATGAGTGAGAAGTAAAGAAAGAATCAGTAATGTATAAAAATAAAAATAAATAAACTAATAGGAGGAAAGTATTTGAACTTTTACTGAGCACCTCCTATTAAAATAAGCTCTGTAAATATTAAGTAAAAATATTTTTAAGAAAATCACAAAGTATAAGGGATTGCACTGTACAAGGACATCTGACTTTTAAGGAAGAATTTTAAAACTGAGCAATAACAAAAGTTTTTTTTTTGCACAAAGAAAAAGACTAGTATTTTAACATTGAGGTAAGGAAAAGTAAAACATGAATCACCAACTGGGAAAATATTCATAATAAATATTAGATAAATGGTTTTGTGGGCAGACACGCTCATGTTGCAGGTGTGTGTATGTGATTGTACATACGTGTGAGCATAGGTATGAGAGCACAGGACTCACCAATTAGGTTAAGCTTTCAGCTTCTGCCTCCTCAGCCCTGGGATAGTAAGCTCCTGCTACCAGATCCATCTTTTTACATAGGCATTGGGAATTAGACTCAAATCCTCCTGTTTGTTTGCCATAACAATTAAAGAGACAAAGTACATATGTACAGATAATTCTTAAAAAGAAGAAATAAAATATACTTTAAAAGGTCAAGCCTAATTCTTCAAGAAATGCATATTGAAATAACAATAAAGTAATTCAAGAAATAATAAAAATCTGAAATGAGTATGTAAGAATTTCAGAGTAAGCCTGATCTGCTTGGAAGGCAAATTAATTTTAATACAAACTGACTATTTCTAGCTCTGTGTATTTTAGCAATTATTTAATTCCTCTAAGCCCCATTGTTAATCTATATGAAGTTAATAATAGAAACGTACTGGGTTGCTTTGAATGTTAAATGAGATAATCAGTGTTGAGCACAGTGTTCAACACATGATAAGCACTCAATATGTATTAGCTACACAGTACATATGCAGGAAACATTGTAGACAGAAACATTGCAGACTGTGTTAGTAAGTGCCTGGCATCCTACTCATACTGAGAATACTACAGGGAAAAGACCATCATCCAGGCCCTCCTGGATCTTCTAGTTGTGTCAGACAATTAAATCAACAGGTATAATTCTGTACAATCAGTGACTATTTAGTTCAGTTTCCGAAAAAGCACACAAGGCAATAAATAATCAAATCTGGGGTAGGCAGAGGCGTCAAGACCCACAGAATATCATCATGGACATGTGTAGGGCCAGATGGTTCAGTCAGTAAAGGTCCTTGCCACACAAGTGTGACAGTCTGAGTTCAATCCCTGAATCCAACTCCTCCAAAAGTTAGCCTCTGACCTCAACATGTTCACTGTAGCATGCACACACCCAACATACACACACATACACATACATACACACACACACACACACACACACACACACACAGGCTCACACAAGCATCACACACATGTATACATACACTAATAATAAAAAATTTAAAAGCACATGTGTGACACTTGTCTCATTTGATTAAAAATAGTTCTGAATTATGTTAAAAATGTGTCGAAAACTGACTACAAAGTGTCCAGTCCAAACTGCAACATGTACAATACTATCCTTACACCAAGCCCTCAGAGAACCTCTCAGAACAGAAACAGGGAACAGAAACATTAAAAGAGGACCAGGACATCTGCCACAAGATTGTGTCTTCTATATATGATAAAGAAACTGCACCCTTGAAATCTCTGAAATACAGTTTCCTAAACAAGACCTGACCAATGACAATACTAGCTGACATGCCAACATGGATAGAAGAAATCTCACAAGTTCCAACCCTAGATAAAGAGCTATAGGTAAAGACTGCTGAGAGGGGAAAAATCAGTCTTCCTCAGGAATGAGCCATTTAATTAGTTATCCAATATCAAGTGATCAGCCCTTAAAACCATATACCTACACGCAACACTAAGTGGACTCAGCAGCTGTATTTATATATTTATTCATTTGTGTAATAATGATGATGATTAAAGAAACAGAGGATGTCATGAATCTGAGAGAGAGCAAGGAGAACACAAGGAAATTGGAAGAAATGATATCAATATAGTACATATATATGAAATTTAAAATTAATTTTAATTTAGTTGAAGATTCCTGACAGCTTAGTGACATCATAACCACCTGTGCTGGCTGATCTAGAGTTATCTAAAGGGAGGGAACCTAACTGAGAAAATGCATCCATAAGATCTGGTTGTCAAGTATTTTCTTAATTAGTCATTGATGGGGAAGGCACCATCTCATTTGTGGGTGGTGCCATCCCTGGGGCTGGTGGTCCCAGGTTCTATAAGAAAGCAGGCTGAGCAAGCCATGGGGAACAAGTCAGTAAGTAGCACCCCTCCATCTCCATGATGGCCTCTACAACAGCTCCTGCTTCCAAGTTCCTGCCCTGTTTGAGTTCCTGTGCTGGCTTCCTCCAATGATGAACAAGTGCTGTGAAAGTGTAAGCTGAATAAACCCTTTCCTCTCCAAGTTGCTTTGGTCATAGTGTTTTATCACAGCAATAGTAACCCTACCTAAAACACTGCCTTAAGTCACATTGCAATATATTAGCCATGTGTTTGTTGTGACATTGGCTTAAACAGACTTACTGGGCTGACAGATATATAGAAATATAACACATATTATTATGTATGATACATAGTATTTGATAATGATAACAACATTACCTGCGTGTTTACTATAATATACTTTAATTATTTTAGAGTGTATTCCTTATGAAAAAGCTTCACTGTTTGTTATTCTGGGTCATCGAGCTCATGTTTCCCACATCTCTTGTTTGCATTATTTTGTTTGTGCTTTAATTTTATCTTCTTTTGTTCACTCTGGCCCTAAAAATAATGTCATACAATAGACAGGCAGAAAGATAGCTAGATGATAGATAGCGACCAGGCAGCCAAAACAAAAATAATTACATAGCCTAAGTGTGCAGTGGACTGTTCCATCTATGTTTACATAAATACATCCTATGATGAACCAACAACAAAATCACTAATGGCGCCTTTCTTAGAAAATGCCACCACTGCAAAGTGACAGGTGACTAGACTGAGGAGCCATCTGAACCCATTAAAACTTTTTGGCAACCATACACTTGGTAAAGTAATTTTCTAAACAAAACTCAGGTGTGGAAGACTGGGGGGTGGATTTGTCCAGGCTTAGTGTTTTACCAAGTAGATGTGAACTGAATTATATGAGGATAAAGAGCAGATACTGTCTAAAGAGATGATACAGCAATAGAACATAAACTCTAAGCAGGCTGGGGAATGGAGAAACAGACGTAGGCGATGAAAAGAAAGTAATGTGATGTAGGATCTGGAGAGCAGATTAAGTCACAGATAAATGTACATATCTGAGACTATGTCCAGAGAACCAATGCCTGAATCTGATCTCAGTGAGAAAGATGAGGACACAGTACAGAAGAAGACCATGTCAGCAGAGGAAGGTTTTATGCTGCGGGCCGCAGGAATATATCATAAGAACTCAGCTGGTTATGGCAAAGTCACTACCTGGAGGGATCAGGGAATTCCTCCAGAGGAAGCCAAATCCCAAGGAGTTTTTGGTGTTACTTGGCTTGTTATATATCAGCTTTCTTCTGTTATGAAAATCATGTGTGCCTTCATAGCTTTCCCAATTGACTTTTCCCTAGAAGGGCTAACAGTGTGGTCTGATCACTCTCTGGACATACACATTCCAGGTATTTGGAGAGCAGCCTTAGGAAAGGCTTTCTGGAATCAGATTATTTCCCTTAGCCACTTTCAAGGACTACAGGAAACACCACCCAGGTGGGTGCCCAACTTCCAAGGACTAACAATGATAACAGCCCACATGTAAGTCTCCTGACTTATGGTAAATTCCACAAGGGGACACCACCTAGGAGAGGTGGACGTTAAGTAATAGCTTTACACAATTTAGCTCTGACCCTCCCTTTATATACCAGGACTTCCAGGGCATAGAGAGGAGAAGAGAAAAGAGAATGGAAGAACTAGATGGGTAAGAACTTGAGAGGAACGAACTGAGATGGGGAAGAACTAGATTGAAGGGCTAAAAGAGAGGACTAGAGAAATAAGATGGAAGATGAGGAAGAGCCAGATGTGGAAGAACAAGATGAGGAAGAGCCAGATGAGAGAGAAGGAGATGAGAGAGGAGCTGATAGGGGAAAGAACTAGATAGATGAGAACCTAGAAGGGACAGAACTAGATGAATGAATTAAGATAGAACCTAGAGGGGACAGTAGATAAATATAGAGAGAAATCAGGCAAGAAAGGACCTAGTCATGAGAACAGAACTGAAGCTGTGTATAAAGGATGTTATGCCAGAGGAATTAAAGCAAGTGGACGATAGAGCTCCGTGTGCTGAGATTCTATTTCCTGAAAATAGTCCTCGCTGTTAGTAGTTCTCTCTCCTGAGCCCCTGGGATATATAATATTAAGGCTGGTCCCTCTAATATTATACAAGAGTTTTAAGTGGAAGGGAGCATAAAGGAGCCAGGGTCCTGCGGTGGCTGTCACTGAAGAAAGGGTCAAAGATGCCCAGTGTATGTCTCAAAAAAAAAAAAAAAAAAAAAAAAAGAATGATAGACGCATTGGGCTCATTTAGGAAGAAGTAAGGCAGGGAAAAGAAACATAAGTCCTCCTTACTAGGTCCACTTTTAAGATTTAGGAGAGAAAAATAAGAAAATTTCTTAGTTTAAATCTTGTGTTTATTTCTACAAACACAAGATTTTCCTCACCAAGTAAAGTTATGAAGTGTAATTCCCTGCTTTTGGCAGCACCCATTCGACATATGGCACCGTGGCTTCAATATTCAGGGATATATATTTCAACACTAATGAAACAGAATCCATCCTAGATTTGCCCTTAGTGTGGTGAGAAAATGAACTTGGGAGGGGAGCCACTAAAACTTAAAATGGAAAAAAAAAAAACCCTCCCTATAATATATTTACTTCACTAGATTAAAAGGTCCTTTCCAGATTGTTAAAGTTTTTCAATCCTAGAACCAAAAAAGAAAAAGGTGGATGAAAGATAGAGAAAGACTGTACAATAGTGGCTAGGAACTACAACGAATTTGCAGAATGTGTGTGTGTGTGTGTGTGTGTGTGTGTGTGTGTGTGTGTGTGTGTGTGTGTGTAGGCCAGAGGTTGAAACCTGATGTCTTTCTCAGTTGCTCTCTACTCACTTTTCGAGCCTGGTTTTTCCAGTTCAGGTGGACTGGCTGACCTGTGAGCTCTGGAGCTCCTCCTGCCTCGGCCTTCCCAGCACTACACTTACAGACATGCACTGCTGTGTCGTCTGTTACGTGGGCAGTGGGGATCTGAAAACAGGTCCTCATCCTTGCAAAGCAAGGTTTTCATCCAATAAGTCATCTTCTTGGCCCCAGAATGTTTTGCTCTCAGCGAATGGAGTGGGGAAATTCCAATCTCTTGCATCCTTGCAGGTAGGTACTCCAATTTAACTTATCAATTCCAGGATGTCTTTGAAATAGTGACAATGCAGTGTTAAGGTTAATAAGTTATTTCAGGCATATAAAAAGAAAAGGTGAAGTTCTGTTGAGTCCTCATTCATTTGATTAAATGATCTTGAAATTAAAGAATTATTAAGTCATTGCCTTTCAAAGCCCCCTGTTTGAAACCAAGAAAACCTCATCATAATTGGTTATGTTGTAAGATGTTTCCCATCACATAATCCACTTGTATTTTTCAAATTATTACCCATACTCTAAAAAGAAAAACTTTGAATAAGACTATATAGTTGGGGGAAAATATGTTGAAGAAATGATGGCAAATAATTTGTCCTACAAAGGCAATTTTTACTCATCTTGTACATTTATTTCTTGGAACACTCCCAAATTTTCAGCATTTCTAAAACCATATACTCTATGGAATCTCCAATGAGAATACAAGAGATTGTAGATACTGGAAATCTGCCAATCAATGTCTTAGGTCTAGGATTCTTAGAAGGAAATCAATATTTAATTAAACATTTTTCTCCAAAAGACAAGTCATCTGGGCAAAATATAAGAAGAGAAACATAAAAGTCAAATGGCATCATATATTATACAAACTTAACATATCTACAGAATATTTCACCCAATCACCAATGAACATGTATACATTCTACTCAGAAGCACAAAAAGCTTCTCTAATATAGACCACATAATTGGACACATGTATCTTATCTCACTATAATGCAATAAAACTTAAAATTTACAACAAACAGATCTCTAGTAAGTATACAGATTCATTAAGATTGAACAACTTGTTATGAAATAATGAATGAGTCAAGGAAGAAATAAAATCCTCAATAAAATTCTTGCAAAGCAAATACAGTCCTACATCAAAAAGATTATCTACCATGACCAAGTTGACTTTATCCCTGAAATGCAGGGATGGTTCAACATGCACAAGTCAATAAATGTAATAAACCACATACATGAACTTAAAGACAAAAATCATGGGATCAACTCAATAGATTAAAAAAAATCCTTTGATAAAATCCAACATGCTTTCAAGGTAAAAATCCTAGAGAAAGTAGGTACATGCCTCAACATAATAAAAGCTATCTTAGAAACTTACAGCCAACATCATCCTAAATGAAGAAAAACTTGAAGCAATCTCACTGAAGATGTTAGGAATGAAACGGGATTAGCACTATCCCCACTCCTTTTCAACTGAGTGTTTAAAGTCCCAGCTGGAGCAATAATGCAAGAGAAGGAAGTTAAAGGGATAAAAATAAGAAAAGAAGTCAAACTATCCCTGTTTTCAAATTCTATGATATTATAAACAACAAATTCTATCAGAAAACTTCTAGAAACAAACAAGTTCAGAATATGGCAGGATACAGAATGAACTTGTACAGATCAATAATTTTTCTATATACCAAGAGCAAACATACAGAGAAAATGGTCACAAACATACACTCATTCACAATAGACTCAAACCAAACAAAATATAGAGGAACTAACCAAGGAAATTTATAATGAAAACTAAATCCCAGAAGAAGGACGAGGGGAAGGGGGAGGAGGAGGAAAAGAAACTAGAAAATGGAAAAGTATCCCATGTTCATGGATTGCTAGGGCTAAAAGCTACAGACTCAATGCAATCCAAATCAAAATCCTCATTTTATTCTTCACAGAATTAGAAAAAATCCTAAAATTTATATGGAACCACAAAAGACCTTAGATAGCCAAAACAATACTGAGCAAAAAGAACAATGCTGTAGGGACTAGCACTTCAAATCTCAAATTATATGACAGAACATTAAAAATATTTAATGCATGCCTCCCTTTTAAGTTTGTGGTTATTACACAATAAGATACCACCCAAAAGAAGAAATTGTGTTATTTGTGACAACACAAATAGAGCTGGAGAACACTGGGCCATGTGAGATAAATCAAGCAAACCCTGACAGACAGTGCCTGTTCCACTCGTACTTAGAACCAAAATCACTAACTCATAAAACCAGATTATTGGAGGCTAGGGCTGAGAATAAGGGTTGGCCATCAAGCTGTACAAAGCCTCAATTACAAAGCAGGAACAAGTTTAGGTGCCTTTGATTCTTTTTTAGATCTATTCCTACCCCACCACACTTGAGTTGGGAGACCTAGGCCACTCCTTCCCTTCGAGACTCACCATAGCCCTACTAGTTACCTGACTAAGATTGTCCAGTTGGCCTGTTCAGCCTTGAGACCCAGTACTAGTCTACACTGGCAGATGAAATTTGCTTCAAGCTCCTTGACGAGCCACTAAAGACGCCAGTCTGTAGCTAACTAGCAAATAATCTGAGATAGAAGCTGTAGCCACCAATATCAGAAAAACAGAAAACCTCAACCCAGACATGAATACACATTCATGAACATTTTAAACACCCCTGCTGAAAGAAAAAAGGCAACCTCAACAGAAGGAAAAAGTCAACCAACAAACTAACTCCAGATTTGTAACTCCCAGTACAAACATAAAAACCACACATACACAGAGAAAGAGAGAGATGCTCCTGTTTTCTCCAAAAGAAAAAAATGCAAATTCCACAGTAATAGCTCTTACTGAAACAACGTAGAAGAACTCATAGAAAAAGAGTTCAAAATAATGATAACTATGATCAAACAACTCATTGAAGGCAAAGACAAAGAGATGAACAAAATTAAGACGTTAATCCAAGACAGAAAAACAGAGTTTGAGTGGGAATGACCTACAAGGAAGGGATGAGAGACTCTGTAGGAAGGAACAAAGCTAAGTCCACACCAAAGAGCAGTGGAATCCCCAGACAATTGGGGTAGTATGGGAGGAGGGGCACCAGTATGCTGGCTACATAGGACCAGGGTGGTAGAGATGAGACAGGTGGGACCATAACGGAGGCAGAAAGGATAATGAAATTTACCTACATGAGTTCCAGCCTGGTGTGACCACTGGAAGTCCCAGGAAGAAGCTTTTTATTGTATTCTTTAACTTAGTTTTCAAGTATTTGTTTGAATTTTTTTTTTTTTTTTGCATCAGTGTTCATCACAGACATTGGCTTATATTTTTCTCTTTTTATTAGATCGTTATCTGGTTTTGGTATCAGGGTAATACTGGCCTCTTGAACAGAATTTGGAAATGGTCCTTCATTTTCTGTTTAGTGGCATAATTTAAAGAGTGTTAGTGTTATTTCTTCTTTGAAGATGTAGAATTCTGGGCTGAATCCATCTTGGCCTTGGGCTTTATTTAGTTGGGAGATTTTTAATTATTTCTTCAAGCTCATTGGATGTCATAGGTCTACTTAAATTATTTTATCTTGATTTAGTTTTGGCAGGAGATACACTTGAACACATTGTCACAGGAAAAGACTTTTCTGAACAGGACCCTGGTAGTACAGACATTAAGACCAATCATTAATAAATGGAGCCTCATGAAACTAAAAAGCTTCTCTATAACAAAGAATACCATAATTCTAGTGAAGAGTTAGCTTATAGAATGGTTAAAAAAAATCTTTGCCAGCTGTCCTGGTTAGTTTTATTGCCAACTTGACTCAACCAGGAAGAGCAATCTCAATTGAGAAAATTCCTCCATAAGATTAATATGGTTCTTAGGCAAGTCTGTCAGGAACTTTATAGATTAATAATTGATACGGTAGGGCCCAGCTCAAGATAGGTGGGGCCACTCCTGGCAGGGGGTCCTGAGTTGAATAAGAAAGGAGACTGAGAAAGCTGTGAGAGGAAGGCCAGTAAACAATGCTCCTCCATGGCTTCTACATCAGTTCCTGCCTCCAGGTTTCTGCCACTGAGCTCCTGCCTTGACTTTGCTCCATGATGGGTTGTGATGTGGGAGTACAAGACAACAAAACCCTTTCCTCCCAAGTTGCTTTTGGTCGTGGTGTTTTATACAGTAATAGAAACCTTAACTAAGACAGAAATTGGTATCGGGGGTGGGGTGTTTATGTGATATACTTTATGATGCTGTTTCTAGAAGGATTGAGGAAGTGTTTGAAATGGAACTTGGGGCTGGAAATGCCAACAAGTGTTCAGATATCAATGGGCTATTCCATAAGGGCTTGCAAAATAAACATTTGAAAGCAATGCAGACAATGGATGCTTGGCCTGTGATGTTTCAGAGGGAGGTTTGAGAGTATCTTGAGTAATCATCAGGGCCATCCGATATTTTGAATTGTGGCTCTAATCACATAGAGCTGAAGACTCAGCAGTGATTAAACCAGAACCAACTAACCAGGCAGTGGTGGCGCATGCACTCACGAGGCTGAAGCAGGCAGATTTCTGTGAGTTTGGGGCCAGCCTGGGCTACAGAGTGAGTTCCAGGAAAGGCTCCAAAGCTACACAGAAAAACCCTGTCTCAAAAAAACAAAAAAACAAAAAAAAAAAAAAAAAAAAAAAAAAACAACAACAACAAAAAAAAAAAAACAGAACCACTAAAGTGAAACCTTTGCTTTTCTAGGACAATCAGTATTGGTCATCTGGGACTGAAGAATCAGCCACAATTAAGAAGAGACCAGCATCACTAAGGTGAAACCTGGTAGTATTTCCTTAGATGAGCACACAAAAGCTGTGGTCTAGGGAGAAACATTGTATAAGATTTTCCCAGGTTGTACTGATTTTGAAAACATGAAGAGGTCATGAAAAGCAACTGAGGATTGGTACTGTGAGAGGCCAGGAAAGGCCATTGATGAAGATGCATCCTCAGATGCAGTAGAAGCCCCATAATTGAAAAAGCCATGAAAACAAGTTCAGGCTTGATACTATATGGCAATGTCAGCATCTTTTAAGAGAGCCCAGAAGAAGCTATTAGTAAAGGTGAGGCCCAGTTGCAGCAGGGATCCCAGCATTCTGGAGATGCCAGTATCATGGGATTACTACCAAAGATAGAAACATCTATAGAGTGGAGATGGCCTGAGCCTAGGAGCCAAGCTGTGTGTGCTGTGGATGGCAGACAGAGCTGGAGAAACAGAGTTGCCAATTGGCCCATAGGCTGTCTGGAACCCTGGATTTTTACACTGTTGAGTTCTTGGTTTACTCTGTCTAGAATGTTACTGTGCCTTGGTTCTTCTCTCTTGGACTAAGGAAGTATTTAACTTGTGTTTGTTTGCTTGCTTGTTAATTTGACAGGAGTCCAGAGTTGAGAAACTTTGGATATTTTAGAAAATTTGAAATTTGAAAGAGACTAGATGTTTTTGACTGAATTTTGAAGTGTCTAAATTTTTTAAGACTATGGGATTTTAAAAGTTTAAATGTGCTTTTTTTATATTGAGATTTTGACATTAATATGAGATCTTGGATATAAATAAGAAATGAAAGGTTATGATTTAATAGTAATGTACTGCTATGTCAAGTTGACAAGGGGGTCAACTGTCCTTATCAGGTTTTTGGTTTGTTTTTTGTTTGTTTGTTTGTTTGTTTGTGAAGTCCTCCTTTTTACTTTCCTCCAAATTACTTTCAAGTTTGGATTTAAAGTCAGTCCCACAAGATGAAAGTCATACTTGGTACCATTATACATCCATGAATCTGTGACTAGATCAGTTATAATGCCCCTATTATTTTGCTAAATGGACATAGTATTAAACCAACTCCTAGTAACTAATTGTTATACCCAAAGACTAATGCATCTTTCAATCCTCATCGAGAAGCTTCTATTTGCAACTGATGACAACACAGAGACCCATAACCAACCAACGCACTAGAATAAGAGACTGAAGAATGCTCGGCTCTAAAAGAGACATCTATATCATACCTCCTCCTCCTGGGCTCAGGGATCTGGAAGATAGCCCAGAAAGAGTGTAAGAGTCAAAGGTGATAGATGACCATAAGGAAACACTGTTTCCTGGACATGTCAAAGCAGCTTCAAAGATTAGGAGAGTCAGAAGTAGTTACACATAAAGACTCACAATGATTGTGACGGCACAAGACCTGTGCAATAGCAAGTGAAATGAAATACCGTCAGGGAGAAGGGAGGTAGGCATAACGGCCCGCCTCCAGCTGAGAAGCTGTTGGCATTTGATCATTGCTAGGATAATCAGTTTTATTGAAAAGTGTAGCCCCTCTTAGGTTAACCATGCTCCCCTGGAAGGCCACCCAGCCAAGAATTGTACTTGATGAGATTTTTAAATGAGGACACAAAGTTGGGTTGGTAGTGAGGGAGGGAGTGGATCCTGGAGAGTTGGGAGAAGAGCCAGAAGATGATCAAAACACATTTTATGAAATTCTCTAAGAATGAATTTAAAATGAGTAAAAGAAAACAAATGTTACCTCCACAAAAAAAAGGTAAGTAATTGAGGTAATGGATATGTTAATTGGCCCAATACTATTCTACACTGTGTTTATAAATCTTCATATTACATTTTCCCCATAAATATATGCAACTGTAGTTTGTTGACTTATTATACAAACAGATAAATAAAGCTATAGTTGGGCTTGTTTTTCCTTTTAATTTAAACATCATTTTTTATTTAGCCCAGCTTCATTTGTTGTACACAAAAACTGGGACCTCTAATGATAACTATAAAAAGTTTTAAAATATACCATAATAACTTAATAGTTAAGGACTTAGAGGCTTTACCAAAGTCAAATTTGTTATTATTGCTTGAGATGAGTTTCAGTTCTAAAACCACAATTAATAAATTACGTAAAACAATAGGTAAAAAAGACACGCATACAAACAACTTATTTTATGTAAACACAATGTTCAAGTCATACAGACATTATAAAGCAGTTTATTCCTAACAACATAAAAGTATGCCACATGTTTTCCTCACATTGAAATTTGGGAAGCTGGGAAATGAGTGATATTTGCTGTCCACTCCAAAGAATGGGAGAGTCATGGAAAAAAAAAAAAACAATTGGGCATATAACAATATAATTTCAGAATTACATACAAACAGAAGCAGAACACAATGCATTACATATAGATTATTATATGTGAAATCACCTCACCTAATGGTTCAGGAATCAACTATTTTTACAGTGTTTCCAGAAGAAATTATCTCACTGCAAAGAGAGAAAGACCAAGAACACTACTATCTGCTCTGTCTCAGTCTCCAGAATAAATAATGGGGGCAGTTGTTCAACTTGACACTGTAACAGCCGAGCTGGTGCAGAGCTCTTTAGCCTCTGCTTTAATTGGACAGCCTAAGCTCTGAGACTTACTCTGTAATACCTGTTGACCAAAATATTTCATGAATTGCTCCTGGAATTGTTCACAGGAAATAATGAAACCTATCGCACTGAGTAATTTTTCTCTTTAGGATGCCAGAGTGAAATCCTGCAACATTTGATTAAATAGCAGTCTCTCTGGAGATAAATTTAGCAATGATAATTTGACCAGGAAAATCTTTTTCTGGTGCGATATGTTAGAAGAGACACAGGCACTAAGCACCCATTTGTCCTTTCCCTCCCCCAGGTGACAGTCTAGGAAGTTTATCTACCTTTATTCGTGACTGCAGCATAAATTGAAGATAAGCTGCTCCCCTGTAGATAATCCTCCATTGTGATTTCTTTGGCCCTGGTCTCTCTGTTCCTCCAAGCTTTTTCTCTAAGGAGAAATTCTTCTTGCTCAGGGAAAGCTGGTCATAGATGACTCACACATAGAAAGTGAGACTATGACTTGGCATCTTTTTCCTTTAAAATTATTCATTCTCAAAGAGGATAAATCATTAAAACATGCCCAAAATACCAAAAGTTTTATTTGAGCAAACATTTTTGAGATTCATGAGTGAGTCAAAGTAGAAAATAATGAGAGTTTAAATCAAGAAAAAGAGATTAGAAAGTGCTAGAAGCCAGAGAAGAAATGAGAGAAATATCAACACAACTACCCACAAACAAATTTTTACTTATATAAAAGTTCCAGATTCAGTGTGATGCTAATTCATATTGTTGACCAAAATGACACCTTCTCTACATTCTGGAGTGAAAAAAAAAAATTAAACCATTTTGCCTTTGAACATGTTATATGTTTCCAGAAAACAGCAATGTTCACCTTTCAATCTTGGAACAGGATTGAATTTTCAACCAAAACTCCGCCTGAGAGAATCACAAGAATATAAAAGAAAGTTTGCTTGTCTGCTTTGGAGACACAATCCTTCATCAGCCTTTGCTAGTTTCCTTCTTACCTGTGTCCATGCATCCCGGGAGCATTTCCTGACTTCCTCCTGCAAAACCATTGAGAAGAGTGTATCAGCTGGCAGGACTCATTCTGTAGAAACAGGAAGCTGGGGTGTCAGGTCTTTGTCAGAGCATGTGTCCCCATGCACCGCTGGAAATCTGTCACACAGGCATGAGCCCCCTTTGTGCAACAGCAGCTGACCTTTCTCCAAGTCCAAAGCCAAGACTTCTTTTACCAAAGTCACTGAAAAGACAGGCTCAGAATAAAGTTTAGAAGCAGACTGGATGGGGGATTTTGTTTCTTGTTTCGAAGCTGCATTGCATTTTATTTTCTAGGTGTTTCATAACTGAGTCAATCACTTCTTTATCATTAATTTTAGCCCGTGTGTACAATAATGGGTCTCACTGCCATTGTTATGCACGTTTATCATTGCCCCCTTGCTTGTATGTGCCTCCCTCCCCCCACCACGAACGCAGACTGACCTCCCTTGTCTCCACCTACCACCCTGTAACTCCGGAGTTTCTCTTTAAAGTCAACTGTGTTTATAGAAGAAGTAAGTGTTTCTTCAAGACTGAAAGTATATCTTAGAGACAGAAATACATCTTAGACTTGGATTAAAATTTAGATTTTGAATTTGGATATAAGAATTAAAGAGGGTTGGTTTTTTTTTTCATTCTTTACTGAACTTTAATCCAAAATTTGCAGAGAATATGACTGTAACACTTTCTAACCCTTTAACTTACCACTTTTGGTAAAAACCTGAAAATATTTGTGATGTGATGTAGTGATATTTTATTTGTGCTGAAATATGGTGATATTTTATTTGTACTTTAATAAAGCTTATCTGGAGATCAGGAGGAAAAGGCCAGCCATTTTAAGCAAACAAGAAGTCAGGCAGCACACACCCTTAATCCCTTGGCAGGCAGGATCTCTGTGTGTTCAAGGCCACACTAGGGAACAGAGCCAAGGGTGGTGACAGATGCCTTTAATCCCAGTACCAACCATAGAGACCTAGAGGTCTGTACAGACAGTCAGACAGACAGTGACAGAGCTGTATAGGAAAAGGAAGTGAGGTAACTGGACTAAGAGCCAATGAGAGGGCAGAAGAGCAAGTCATATAAGCCTGGGTAGACAGGAAATCATGCTCTTGGAAGCTGTAGAGGTGAGGTTAGCTGGTGACTTTCCACATTTCCCTGATCTCTCTAAGGCTTTAGCCCAAATTTCTGGCTCCATGTTTTTTATTTAATAAAACCATTTAGAAATTCATCTACAATGTGACAAGTTGATATTTCTCATGTTTCACTTCTCACTTTGCTAATATCTCTCCAGCATTTTTAAATTCCCATTTCTTTTGAGTCTTTATCTCTGTCCTTTGTTTACAGAATGTTTCATCATATGACTTTTTAATTTCCTTTATCTTCTTGTTGATAGTCCATAGTAGGGTTATAGAGGAGGAGCATTTTGTTCATTTCTTCCAAAGACATCAAAGAAAGAGAGACTTCTTGTCTTATTTAAGGTTTCTATTGCTGTGAAGAGACATCATGACCATGGCAACTATTATAAAGTAAAATATTTAATTGGGTGGCTCGTTTTCAGTTTCAGATGTTCAGTCCATTATCATCATGGAGGGGAGCATGGCAGTGTGCAGGCAGACATGGTGCTGGAGTAGTAGCTGAGAGTCCTACATCTTACAGACAACAGGAAATGGACTTAGTGTGCCACTGAGCTAAGCTTGAGCAAAAGAGACCACAAAGCCCACCCCCACAGTGAGACACTTCCTCCAAAAGCCACACCTACTAATAGTGCCACTCCCAATGAGATTATGGGGGCCAATCACATTCAAACCACCACAGTTTCTCTGTCAATTGTGTCAATACACTTAGTTCCAGCAAGTAGCAAATGCCCTCGCATATAACTGGGGTTCCATACATGGTACATGGCCTGAAAAAATGACTACCATATTTCTTATATTGTTATGAGCTTTATACTTGTCAACTTAGTATTAAGTAAATGAATTCCTCTGCTATATACATCTAATGAAGTAGAAATACCTTCATGTTGCTGACAAATTGTAGCTCTGAAATAATGTGCTATCTACATAAGCCTGAGTTTGATACCCAGGACCTATGTCAAAAAGCCAAACATTAGTGCATGCTTGTAATCCTACCACTGAGAATGTAAAAACAGGGGGACCCCTGGGGTTCACTAGTCAGCCATTCTAGAATACTCCTGGCTCCAAGTCATTAAGATATACTGTCTCAAAAAACAAGGTGCACAGTACCTAAGGAACAACATATGAGGTTGACTGTGGCATACATAAGCACAAACACACACATGTGTACTGCACATACACAGTGCACATACATATACATACAAAAGAAACTGTAGTTTAGTAAAGCAAAAGATGTTAAAAAAAAAAACATCAATAGTCATGCAACTCTTGGAGTCTAAAAATATGAATGTGCAAAGACCATATTAACCTCTAATGAACCTGTGAATTATTCTTTGCCAAAAGGTTACAGTCAAGTGAATTATTATGAGCTATTATTCCCATTGTACATCATCCCCAGGTTGTAGATAGATAGATAGATAGATAGATAGATAGATAGATAGATAGATAGATAGATAGACAGATAGACAGATAGACTGGTTGATTTGGTTATGTCACATTTGCTAGGCTATTGAGATATGTGTAGAAATACTTCACATATCTTCACTAATGGATTTCCTCTAAAGCCATTCCAAACACAATTACAGTTCCTTCTAAATTTTAAAACACAATTCAAAGATCAATGTTTTACTAAATATTTAAGCTAATAGATCCCTCTGTTCTGTATTAACATTCTTTTAGATATTGGTTCATGACATAAAATACCTCTAAGACCTTGTATGCCGACTGCACATATGCTCATATGCACACCTTTCTTTTTGCAATATTAATCACGATTCTCAGCCTTGCCTTTTGGTAAGGCCCTCCAGATGGCCCACTAGTTCTGTTCAAATGAACTCCAAGATTCCCCCCTTTCTAATGCCAGCTGCCAGCAGGAGCTGTTTGTGGCAGCTGTTTCCCCTGTGGTCAACAGCAGCATCCACTGCTTGGGCTTAGGTCTCAACACAGTCTTCAAGCTCTTCCTTGGCCTACCTGCTCTTAGTCACAACTGTTCCCAATTATCTATTCAGAAAAAGGAAAGGAAAAGCATTAATAATTGAAAATATCATCATCAAAGGATAAGTGTTTGAAATAACAGGAAATATGTAACTCAGTATCGTGGTCTTTGATAGAGGTAATGAGTTGTGAGAGATTTGGACTACCAAGATAAATTCTATTTTTTGTTATTTTAATAAAGAACAAAGCTTATATGATTTTTTCTAAGTGATTGGGAGTGCAGTGAAGATGAGGGATATGAAAAGAGAGAGACAGAAAGAGGGATGGAGGGATGGAGAAACAGAGGGAAGGGGGAGAAATGCAGGTCACTTTTCTTCAAGAAACATAAGTGGAAACTCCAGGCTAACTAAAAAAGATAAGTTTGTCCTCCTGTGCTGTGTGCTTTGCTGTGGGATGTTCTCTGTGCTGTGAATGTGTTGCTCTGATTGATTGATAAATAAAATGCTGATTGGCCAGTAGCCAGGCAGGAAGTATAGGACAGGCAGGACAAAGAGAGAGGAGAATTCTGGGAAGTCGAAGGCTGAGGCAGGGAGACTGATGAGAAGCAACATGTAAAGATACCAGTAAGCCACAAGCCACGTGGCAACTTATAGATTAATAGAAATGGGTTCATTTAAGATATAAGGACAGCTAGTAAGAAGCCTGAGCCATTATGCCATACAGTTTGCAAATAATGTAAGTCTCTGTGTGTTTACTTGGGTCTGAGGGCCACAGGAGCCGGGCAGGAACAGGATAACAATAGCTACAGTGCTTAGTGTCTGTTGACCCTGCCTCCACTCTGTGCCTCTCCTTACACTGTCTTCCCTGTCCCTCAAATCTCAGTGTCGCTGCCTAAGTGCTTTCCCTAAGCCACCTGCTCCCACAATATTTGCCTTCATTGTGCCTTCATTCTGTGTACAACCACATGTTGTTTTGATTTCTTCATATGTAAATGTTCTGTGAATTTATTAAGGTGTATTGAATGTAACAGGTTGCATCTAAAATATAATGCACATATTACAGCATGTTGCATAGTAACCATATTTAATTCAATATACTAAATACATTGTTGTATACTTCGATTACTGTTTTGCAGAAGGTAATGCCATGCCTACCATCTAAGAGGTTTCCAGTACCTGTGCCTGAATAAAGAAATGAATTGATAAATATAGAAAAAAGACAAAAATACATAAATTCTTGGTTAAAAATGCAAGCTTTCAGTCAGTTTCCTGGGCTCTAATCCCTTCTTTGACACTGATCAGCTGCATACACTTCAGAGGACAAATTTTCCATAAGCAATAATAATTGGATCCTATGATAGTTAAATTTACATGTCAACTTAGCTGGGCTATGCTGCCCAGTTATTTGGTCAAATGACAGCGTAGAGCTGACTGTAGAGAAACACCAATTCCAGAACCTAGGAAACTGAGACAGGAGGGTTGCAATGAGTGTGAGGCCTTCCTGTACACCACAGGGAGTAGCAGGGCAACCTGGGGTATAGAATGAAATCGTGTGTGTGCGCGCGTGTGCGTGTGCGTGTGCGTGTGTGTGTGTGTGTGTGTGTGTGTGTGTGTGTAGAGAGAGAGAGAGAGAGAGAACTCTTATCTGAATTTAAATTTTCAAGCACTACAAATTTCAGACTTTCTATATTGTCTACAAATTAAATAAACCAATACCTTAAAATAAATACCTCTAGATAGACAGTCGGGAGATACAACATGTAATGTTTGACATTATGCAGTAGTTACATGGTAAAATACTAGAATATTTACAAATAGATAATCCTGTACGTAATACTGGTTCTGTTCCTCTGAAAATGCTAACCTGACCTGAGGTAGGGAGCCCTGTTTAGCCAATAGTAAGCCTCTTCCAGAAACAGAAAACTGGAGCCAGGCTCATGGCAACCACCACCATTCAAATTCCCACTTACAAGTAAAGACCTCATCTGCAAGTGTCCACCACGGCTGCTCCTCCCAGGACTCTTCATCAACATGATTCTGTTACTCTCTTGACGTCTCTACCATTCCCCAGCAGATAGTGAGTTAGTGTGCTGGCTACTCATGTCAACTCAATGAATAAATTAGAGTTATCTGAAAGGAGGGATCCTCAATTGGGAAAATACCTCCATAAGATCCAGCTGTAAGGCATTTTCTTACCTAAGCGATTGATGGTATAGGGCCCAGCCCATTGTGGGTGGTGCCATCCCTGGGCTGGTGGTCCTGCCTTCCATAAGAAAGCAAGCTGAGCAAGCCATGAGGAGTAAGTAAGCAGCACCCCTCCATGGCCTCTGCATCAGCTCCTGCCTCCAGGTTAATGCTTTACTTGAGTTCCTGTCCTGACTTCCTTCAATGATGAGCAGCAATATGGAAGTGTAAGCCAAACAAACCCTTTTCTCCCCAACTTGCTTTGGGGACATGGTGTTCTGTTACAGCAGTAGAAACCCCAATGAAGACAGTGAGTTCTCATTTATTTATCCATCCCCTGCCTGTGTCTTCTGCTCAGTCACGGTTCCCACTTTTCATCTTCCATTTCTCTGCTTCCTCCTGACTCTGCCAAAGACAACACTACTCTGTGACTTTCCCTTAAGCAATCTTTGAACTTCAGTACCTATGGTTTGTGTCTTTCTTATTACAATAGCTCACCCTCTACTGTGAAAGACAATTGGGTTGGTAAAACTCATGATTTCGGGTCGTATGGCCCAGACCTTGGGCACACAGATCCAAAATAATGAGCTGCTATTTGGGATGGAAGTCACAAATGCCAAGTTCAGTCACCTGAGTGTTTTCTCATGGGGGGGGGGGCAGAAAAGGTTTCCTCAGAAGGATCTGTGAGTACGTGATGGCATGTCACATGGCTACAAAAAAGGAAAACAATGCTGTTTGCAGAAAGAAGAGAAGTCAGAAGCTGATGGACAGCATAGGAACCCTGGGCACATCCCCACGGAGGAAACAGTTGCAACCTTCAGTGGCAGAGTGGGCTTCTTTGATCTCTACTTAGTCGCTTTGGGGATGACTCTGGAGCTCTTTGGTTACAATAGCAATGAGAATTGGAATGAAGATTCTGGCAGTAGCCATAGTGCTGATAAAAATACAATTACGTGGCATTGATAGCACTCATGGAGTTAGAATGAGTCCTTTTATTCTTACCCTATTAGAGAGTATGCAGAAATGCTAATTAATGATTTCAGGTGGAGATGGTATTGATCAGGAATAGTTCAAATTCTTGTGGGATATTCACCTGTCCCACAGAGTGGTTGAAGATTTAGCTCAGTGGCAGAGTACTTGCCGAGTAAGCACAAGGTTCTGGATTCAGTCTTCAACTCTGGGAGGAAAAAAACACTATGTCCCAGACTTTCTAACCCCTTGTAAATTCAGCTCTTTGATGTGATATGAAATTGCAGACAGACATAATCACAGTAAGGCCAAGGTGATCTGTCCTAGTTTGGGAAATATTGCCTAACTAAACCATGGCAGCAGCATTTCTGAATACATAGACTTTATAGAGACTGAGATGCACCATCCAATGCAGTGGCCACTTCTCATCTGTGTGTGTCTGTGTGTCTGTCTGTGTGTGTGTGTGTGTGTGTGTGTGTGTGTGTGTGTGTGTGTGTGTGTAGATATATATCCAAGAACTGTAAATTAACTTTTTTTCAGTTGCATTAGACACATTTCAATGTACCAATAGCTACGGCAAATGCTATTCTATTTGACAGTGCACATGTAGAACATGTGTGTCATCATAGAGAGTGATTGATAGATATAGAAAGCATTCGGTCCAACTTGTTGAACAGTGTCAATGTAGCATGCAAACTGTGCTATTGAGGGTGAAGGGTAAGGGACATGGTCTTACCAGAGTTATCCTCATGGAAATATGGCCTTAAGATTTCTAGGAAGATATTTCTGGAAAGAGATGCCAGAAAAAAGGATGTTTCAGTCCCTTTCCTCAAACATCTTTTGTTTTTAAAGAAAGGATCTCTAACCTAGCTTGACTGTGAATTCACTATGTAACTGATATGACCTGGGACTTTTGATCACTCATTCCCACTGTGCACCACCACACTTGTGTAGTGCTGGGAATCAAATTCCTGGTTTTGTGCATGCTAGGCAACCATTCTCACACCTAGGGGGCTTGCCCAGCCCAGACACTGAATTTTTGAAGAAGCTGTTTTACTTCCTATGAAATGAAAATGAAATGAACACACTGGATGACATGTCCAGAGGGCCAGAACACAGGAGCTCACCTTGCTGGGGCTAGGACACCACATCATGAGAAAGGTATGCCTGGATGTTGAGGTACAAGTAAAATGCAAAATTCAACAATTCCTTATAAAATGACTGCTGAGAAAATTGGTGATTTTTCTAGATAAATTCTACAGGCCCCTGAGAAAGAAATCATGTGGCTAAGAAAGGAATGGAAATGCTGATGGAAGAACCATGGATTCCATCCAGAGCTCAGAAATCCTTTCTTCAAAGGCAGCAATGTTATCAAGTAGTCTTGAGAATTTTTACCCTGGTGTTAGGGACTGTGGGAAGCTAGTGACTTAATCAGCACAAAGAAAAACAATCTAGAACTGTTCAGGAAGTGGAATAAGGAAGAGAACTCAACATCTAACAGTAGATGGGAGTATCCCCAAGCTGACAATCCCCTAGGTGACAGTTGCAAGGTATTCCAGAACCCTGCTGTGGCCAGAAAGGACAAGAGCTCATGCTGGAGGCATGCCTCAGCTCTGGCTCTCACTTGTCTTGTTTGGCCAACAATGTTAGGACTCACACTATTTTCCTTTTTTAACCTTCTCATAATGGGAAACACACATAATTGTAGACTGGAGGAACATTTAGCTTTCATTATATTGTTTACTAGACAAATCCTTTTACTGTTGGATTAGAAACAGAGTGGTCTTTGGTTCATGTGTACATAGATTCCACTTAGTCTCTGCTGACTCCAGCTTATGTTATTGTCCGAGTGTTCACTCTTCTACCCACTGAGGGCCTGGCTTGATGACCAAATAACAAGGTCCCCATCCCATAATATTCTCTTCTGAGTATGTTCCAAAACACCAAGGGCACAGTGTTCTGTCATTCAGCTGCTCCCGCTTTTGCTGCCACCCTCCATCCAGGAAATGTCACCTTGGATGGAAAACACGACTTCACCAAATTGACACGTTGACCATTTTCAAAACTTTCGTGTTGATGCCGTTTTCATCCTCCCAGTACTGCTCAAATTCAATGTGAGTGTCAACTTGTTTAGCAGAGTCTCTTCCTGGCTTTCATTCCTCAAGATGTTTTCCCCCTTTGGCTTTCTATTTTCTTATCTCTTGTCTGTTTTTCTACATTTGCTGTAATGTGCGCCTTCTATTTGTGGTATCTTTTCTCCCCACATTCAATTTGTCTGTCATGTTTTAAAGGACTGTTTTTGAGTAAATGATAGCATTTCCCAGACAACTGCTGGTATAATAAGCTATACCTGGTACCCAACCTTTCATTCTCTCTCAAACATAGCATATTGAGCTTTAGTCTGGTGGGTTAAAATTTCTAGTGCCTTTTAGAAATGTCTGAAAAGCACGGACGGTCTGCTGATGAATGCTTACTGACCACCTTCAGGGAAGGGGTTGGAGTTGAGGACAATGCTTGATTTATAGGGTTGACTGATTTCCATGGCATAAATTCCCTCATTGCGGATAATTCATGCCACCAACATGACCTCAACCAGTTCACAAGATGTGTAAAAATGTAACAGTTGCCTGTGTTGAACCAATTCAATCCAGTCCCAGTAAGCTACCGCAAAAGCTTGTACAGAAATACAAAAGGCAATGTTCCACGGAACAAGTTATATAACAAACAAGTGTTTTAATTATTTAAATTCTGTTTTCTTTTGAAAATAAAATAAGGTCATATCTGAAAGAATAACATGTAGGAGTTTATTTGGTAACTGAAAAAAATTAATAGGAGCTATTTCTCAACCATAAAAAATGCCAAAATGAGGTAAACTAACTTAGCTCTTGCTCTTTCAGAAACTCCTTAAAAAAAAAAAAAAAAAAAGATTATCATGAAAGATTGGAATCCAGTCTCTATGACTGCCACAGAATAGCCAATCCAGAGGCTAGAAATCATCCATGGGCTGGGACTGAGCTTAAGTTGAAGAGAATAAAAATGTCAGACACTCTCAAAGCTCTAGATGATTTACTAGCCATTGAAACATCCTTTGACATTCAGGAGAAGTTATGAGAATGCCTATTCTCTGTGCTGAGAGATTAGAGAAATCCTAAGGGTTGCATTGGAGAGCAGCAGCGGTTTTCATAGATCTAAGTATTATTGGTATTCAAAGCCAACTTAGAGCTCTGTTTAGTTCTAGTGGGCCAATATCAAATAGAGAGTAAAGCAGGTTAGAAGTGGGGAAATCCTATTGAGGAATAGATGCTTTAACACCAGTCATATCACTTCAAATGCTTTCATAAAATACAAGGGATTCTACACAGAGTTCACTAGTTAGAGACACCCAGTGAAGGACAAAATGAATGTTTTCTAGAAAATGGTCTGCAAATAACGCCATACCTGAAATAGTTAGACTAAAAGAAAAACACTGAATGCTGATACTTTACTGATTTCAAAGGTATTAAGATACCATGAGAGCAGGGTGGTGGTGGTGCATGCCTTTAATCCCAGCACTCAGAATGTAGAGATGGGTGGATCTCCATGAGTTCAAGGCTAGCCTGGTCTACAAATTGAGTTCCAGGATAGCCAGGGATACACAC
This sequence comes from Peromyscus leucopus, assembly GCF_004664715.2. Taxonomy (NCBI): domain Eukaryota; kingdom Metazoa; phylum Chordata; class Mammalia; order Rodentia; family Cricetidae; genus Peromyscus; species Peromyscus leucopus. The sequence goes on along the minus strand of NC_051070.1, from coordinate 21,385,008 downwards.
AGAAACCCTGTCATGTAAAAACAATGTTTAAAAATAAGGTATCATAACAATCTTGAATACTTGTACCATATACCAGAGTTATCTTCAGTTTTCTAATAAATAACCATACTAGAGTGTGGTCTAGATAGACTGGGAAAATATTTAGCCTTGGGAGGAAATAAACAGAAATAATTTCTTCTATAATATGAATTAAAAATGGAGGACCATCATGTTAGTTGACATAAGTCAGCTACAAAAAGATGAATTCCATGCAGTCTCATTTACATGTGGAATCTAAAAGAGCTGGATTCACAAATATTGAAAAGAGAATGATTGCTATCAGAGATATTGAGAGATGAGGGGTAAGAAGTTGGTCAAGGGACACAAAATGTCATTAGACTGAAGGAAGGGGCAAGCAAGAGGTTCTGTGTGTAAAATCACTTGCCACACAAGCCTGGTGGCCTGAGTTTGAGTGCTGGAACCCATGGGGGAAAGAGAGAATGGGCTCCCACAAGTTATCCTCTGACCTCCACACATGACAAGCCTGTATACTCACATACACATTAAATGTCACAAATACACACACACACACACACACACAGATGATGATGATGATGTAAAAGTTTTAAGATGAAATAATAAACTCTAGAGATCTATTTACAGCATGGTCTCCATAGCTAATAGTAATGTATTTATCATATACTTCAAATCATTTAGAAAGCATATTTTAAATGTTCTTACCCCAAAATAAGTATCTCAGACAACATATATGTTAATTTGATCAATGGAGCCATCCCACAAGAGGCATTTCAAAACATCAGGTTGTACATAATAAGTATATGTGGTTTTTATTAGTTTAAAAATAAGTTAACTAAAATTTTAAAAGTAAAAATTATTTTGCACAATTTTACAGATAACTGCTGTGGGATGTCTTTCTGTATGCTGTGAACATGTGTTACTCCCATTGGCTAATAAATAAAGCTGCATTGGCCTATGGCAGGGCAGGGTGGAGCCAGGCAGGAAAATCCAAGGGAGACAGTGAAAGGAGAAAGGAGAGTAGGGGAGACGCCAAACCACCGTCCAAGGAGCGCCGGGCAGTGGTGGCGCACACCTTTAATCCCAGCACTCGGGAGGCAGAGGCAGGCAGATCTCTGTGAGTTCCAGGCCAGCCTAGTCTACAGAGCGAGATCCAGGACAGGCACCAAAACTACACAAAGAAACCCCGTCTCGGGGGAAGGGGGGCGCAGGGGGCGCGGAGGGAGGACACTGTCCAAGGAGCAACATGCAATGAGACACAGAACACGTGGTGATACATAGATTAATAGTTATGGGTTGAGTTAAGTTATAAGAGCTAGCTAGTAAGAAGCTTGAGCCATAGGCTATATAATTTACAATTAATATTAAGCCTCTGGGTGATCATTTTATAAAAAGCTGCAGGACTGTGGGACTGGGCACCTACGAGGGACTGGAGAAACATGAGCCCACAGAGCCAGGTGGGATCATAGTTATTCCAGCTACGGATAACTAGATTAAAAATAAAATAGAACTTGTTTTTGCAAATTAAGATGTCATTTTTGGAAGTTTGTCATATTTATTAAATTAGACACTATGCTGTGAATCCTACACTGATGTGCTGGATATTTTTATGTCAACTTATACAAGCTTTAGTCATCCAAGAGGATGGATGGAGCCTCAATTGAGAAATGTCCCCATAAGATCAGACTGCAAGCAAGCCTGTAAGGCATTTTCTTAATCAGTGACAGATGTTGGAGGGCCTGACCCATTGTGGGTGGGGCCACCCTGGGCTGGTGGTACTAGGTGCTATAAGAAAGCAGGGTTAGCAAGCCACAAGGAGCAAGCCAAGACTCAGCACCCCTCCATGGCCTCTGTGCCAGCTCCTACCTCCAGGTTAGTGCTCAGTCAGTTTGAGTACCTGCCTTAGCCTCCTTCAGTGGACTGTGACTCAGGGACTTAGGATATGTAAACCAAATAAACCCTTTTCTCCCCAACTTAATTTTTGGTCATGGTGTTTCACTAGAGCAATAATAACCTCAGTAAGACAGAAGAGTAATTTATTTAATCTTTTACAGCCCTATGAGGTAGATATTATGATACATATTTTATAAATTAGAAAACTAAAACTTGGGTCAGTTACTTACATTCACACATCTATACATGGAAGACCCAAACTTGAGCCCATATGTGACCAAAACAGTCATGTTTAGCCAAAGTACTACACAACCAAAAACCATCCTTATTGTCTTTGCCCATCCTTTCCACTGATAGAAACCTAGCTCAAAACAATAAGTCCAGGCATAAACTACAGCAAGAGATTAGAAAAGGTAAAAAGTTCATCAGCTCCAGAACGTTGAATAGCCTATTTAGGCAACAGTATTTCACTATACAAAATAAATCTGTGAGAGGGAGAAAAACTAAAAGAAATAATATCAATATGTTATCTCTAATAATCTCTGTGGCTCTAGGTAGTATATCATTACCGCATTTCCTCCTGAATCTTTTTCTGTGTATTTTAGAAACAAAAGTATTACTCTATTGTGAGAAAAGAGTAATTTTTAATTCAACAACATCATGGACTTGTATACTAGGACAGGTCCATAGGGTCGAGGAAATTGGCTCAAACCAGTTGCCAAGGCATACACATAACATATATCCTTATGAGCCAACCTGGAGTCTGCCTGAGGATTAGCAACAGGTGCTGTCAGAGTTCCTGATCATGCCCAGCCAATGAGGGATGACCTGCAAAGCCACCAGATTGGGACACAGCTTGGCTGCTGGGAGGAGGGTATATAAAGCTAATTATTATTATTATTATTAAAAGATTTTATTTCCTTTTACATACCAAACCCTATTATCCTCCCTCTTCTTCTCCCACTCTCCCCACCTGCCCCCATCCCACCCACATCCCTTCCTCATAGAGAGTAAGGCCTCCCTTGGGTAGTCAACACAGGCTGTTATACCATGTTAGAGCTAGACCTAGCCCCTCCCTCCTGCATCAAGCCTGAGTAAAGCATTGCACCATAGAGAATGGGGTCTATAAAGCCATTGTGAACCCAAGGTAAGTCCTGGTCCCATTGCCAGGGGACCCACAAACACATCAAGCCATGCAACTTTCACCCATATTCAGAGAGCCTAGTTCGGTCCCATATAGGCTCCCCAGCTGTCAGTCCAGAGTCCATGAGCTCCCACTAGCTTGGGTCAGCTATTTCTGTGGTTTTTCCCATCATGATTCTGACCCCCCTTGCTCTTATAATCCTTCCTTCCTCTCTTCAACTGAACTCTAGGAGCTTGGCCAGTGCTTGGCTGTGGGTCTCTGCATCTGCTTCCATCAGCCACTGGATGTAGGTTCTATGATGACAGTTAGGGTAAACATCAATCTGAGTACAGGGGAAGGATAGTTCAAGAACCCTCTCAACCATTGCTATAAGTCTTAGCTAGGCACAATTTTGTGAGTTTCTGGGGGGTTTTCATAGCTTCAGATTTCTCCCCATTCCCTTAATGGTACACTCTGTCAAGATATCTCTTTCATTGCTCTCCCTCCTGTGGTGGTATTGTGTTCCCCCAAATATTGTGTACTCTAATAAATTTAACTGGGGTCAGAGAACAGACAGCCACTAGATACAAAGGCTAGAAAATGGTGGCACTCACACCTTTAATCCTAGCATTCCAGAGATAGAAATCCCTCTGGATCTCTGTGAGTTCAAGGCCACATTGGAAATAGCCAAGCATGGTGACACATGCCTTTAATCCCAGAAAGCCAGCCTTTAATCCCAGGGAGTGGTGGTAGAAAGCAGAAAGATATATAAGGCGTGAGGACCAGAAACTAGAAGTATTTGGCTGGTTAAGCTTTCAGGCTTTGGAGCAACACAGTTCAGCTGAGGTTCATTCTGGATGAGGACTCAGAAGCTTCCAGTCTGAGGAAACAGGATCAACTGAGGAACTAGTGAGGTGAGATACCTGTGGCTTGTTCTGTCTTTCTGATCTACCAGCATTGACCCCAATAACTGGCCTCAGGTTTGATTTTATTAATAAGAACTTTTAAGATTCCTGCTACACCCTCCCCATCTCTCCCTCATGTTCCCACCTCCCATCCCCTCCCATCCCTTCCCCTCTATTCCCCTCTCTGTTTGCCCAGGAGATCTTAACCCTTTTCCCCTTCCTGGGGTGATCCATGTGTGTCCCTCTTAGTGTCCTCCTCTTTACCTAGCTTCTCTGAGGTTGTGGACTGTAGCCTGGTTATCCTTTGCTTTGCTTCTAACATTCACTTATGAGTGAGTACATACCGTGTTTGTCTTTCTGGGTCTGGGTTACACTTCTCAGGGTGATTTTTTCTAGTTCCATCCATTTGCCTACAAATTTTATGGTGGCATTATTTTTTACTACTGCATGGTACTCCATTGTGTAAATGTACCACATTTTCTTCACCCATTCTTCTGTTTAAGGGCATCTAGGTTGTTTTCAGGTTCTGACTGTTACAAATAATGCTGCTATGAACATTGAGCAACTTCTGGGTATATGCCCAGGAGCAGTATTGCTGGGTCTTGAGGTAGGTGGATTCCCAGTTTTCTGAGATACCGCCATACTGATTTCCAGAGTGGCTGTTCAAGATTGCATTTCCACCAGAAGTGGAGGAGTATTCCCCTTTCTCCTCATTGCCACTTATTATGTAGAAAACGTTAAAGCTCTGTCAAAGAAAAATAACTAGAATAATTTAAGAAGCACATAATTGATTTAATACCAGATGAGGGAATTATGGGAATTATGATTTAATGTTCAAACACATGAGAAGAAGAGAATGCCATAGCTGGCCCTGTCCTGGCTGTGGGGTGAGGATGGTAGAATTCTCAGTAAAACAGGAAAGAGGTGCAGCCCAACTTCATCATATCTCATCTTCCCCTGCCAAGTCTTTTCAAAGATGTCCTTGTCTGCCTGTATCTGCTCACCTCTATTCACCTTTAACTCTGTCACTTTTCTTTTTGCTCCAGGACAGGAGGCTTTGTCTTGGCTCATGATTTCTAGGGGTTTCTGTCCATCATGGTCTGGACTCTGTGGCACAGGGGAAGGATGGAGGGTTGTATACCAGATCTCATACCACTGCTGCAAAAACCAAACTAGAGCCAAGACTGGGCTCTGCCTTTCAAACCCCCTCCTCTACTTCCCTTATTCTTCCTGCTGGCTTGCCCACTTAAAAGGTTTCATAGCCTCCCAAAACAACACCACTATCTAAGGACCAACTGTTCAACTGTATGAGCCTGTGAGACACATTTCACATTTAAACCATAACACTCACTGTTACCAAGTCTGCTGCCCTTAATTTCCTCCCTCAACTCCACAGGGGGGAAAAAAACACGCTTACAACTGATGTCAGTGTTCTCTCTGCTCCAAATCCATGTGTCATATTTGATCCTTGTATTATAGGAATGGTCTTTTAGCTACAAGTGATTCTTTGAACATCCTTTTCCTTGAATCCTGTGACATACTGGGTACAAATACACTGTGGGTTGCGTCTACAATAAACATCCACCACCTGATCCCTTGCTAACACAGTGCCAGTATGCTCAGGTATGGGACAGTTCAAAGGAAATGGCTCCATTGCACTTTCCTGCAATTAGCTCAAGATTTCAGTGCAATCAACCAGGTACTGGCCAGTGTGACCCCAGGATAAGTGCCTCCCACTATTCAATTCATGCATTGGAGTTTAGTTTTTGATGTTTGGCACTGTGACAGATATTTTGTGATAAGGAGACGGGAGCTTCCAAAAGGCAAGGCAGAGCCTGAGCGAGAAAGAAATGCTGAGGTACCCAACCCAACAGCACCTACCCAGACTTCCTGTACGTGTTCTCCTAATGTTTAAGCCACTCTTAATGAGCAACTCAGGTCCTAGAAATCAAAGAAATCAAAAATGATATTGGCATGTGCTTTCTTTCTGGCTTCTCTACCACACCCAGGTGCACTGTGGTGCTTGCCTGAATACTCTGTCACATTCTGCATGTTAGTGCTCTGGAATTTTATCATTGATTAGCTTCTTTTTTTAATTTTCCAACTTCACACATACATTTATAGGCATACATAAATATGCATCAAGGCCCCACTATGAGACAAATTCTCTTTTGGGTCCTGGAGTTATGTATAGTGATGAGGTAAGACAAATGAGCTCCCAAAAAAAACAACAAAAAAGGATTGGTATACAATATATTAGTTACCTTCCTATTGCTATAATGGAACACCATAAACAAAAGCAACTTATGGAAGAAAGAAATTTTTGGCTTATGATTCCCTGGGGATAAGAGTCCATCATGGCAAGGAGGCACAGCAGCAAGTGTGGTGGCCAGAGCCAGAAGCTGAGAGGTCAGTCTCAACAGCACACAGGGTGAATGGACAGTGGGGTGAGGCTACAGAACCCTAAAGCCACCTTCAGAATGTACTGCCTCCAGCAAGGCCAACAACCTCCTAAACCTCTAGGAACAGTGCCACCAACTGGGACCAAGTATTCAAATCCCTGAGCCTATGGGGGCCATCTCTCACTCCAGCCATCACACATAATCTATATAGGTTCATGGGGTGGAGGTGAGGAGGAACTGAGATTAGGATATTTCCAAGCCTTTAGATTTGGGGGGTGCTCTTTGTAAAGGCGCCCAATTTTTGCTTTCTTTTCTATATTTTCTTTCTCATTTTGACTTACTCATGGTACTTACTCAGCCATCACCCCTTTTTTTCTATTCTTGGTACGTGTATGGTATTGAATAAAATGTCTGGTGAAGTTATATAGATCCAGGATGTTCTTTGTAAATGGACTCACTTTATCTTGAGTGAGTTTTAGAGAGTTATATCCTTCTAAGAATTTGCGTCTTTAAATGTATTAACACAATGTTTTAGGAAATCTAAATGAGGTGGCACTAAATTTCTCTCTTTGTAGAGCTTTGTTTCCATGCCACACATTAGTCACAGTGTCTTTGTTACATATGGTTCTACATACTCTCTCATTTCTGCTATGATTTCTTTTTTAACTCATAGGCAATTTAAAATTTTCTTTCTTATTTTTACATGATTTAATCTTCCTGATTATTGTTAAGGATTTGTATCTTAATTGCATTTGTGATCAGAAAACATTTCTATGTTATTTTAATACCTTTTAAAATTGTAGGATTTCCATTACAATCCAGGATACATCCATTTTCATTATATATATATATATATGTTTGTATGTATATATATATGTATATGTATATATATGTATGTATGTATATATATATATATATTCATGCTTCCCCTTCCCCAACTCCTGTCAAAATTATTTTCCCACCTCCCTATCCACAAACTTTGTTGTTCTCTCTCACTCTCTTGCTCTCTCTTTCTCTTTCTCTCTGCCTCTCTCTCTCTCCTTCCCTCCCTCTGTCTCTGTCTCACATAAAATGTTTAAAAAAACACAAAAACAAAAAGGAAAGATTGTAAGAGCCAGAGGTAATGAACAACTCCAAGGAAGCAGTCTTTTCCAGACACAACAGGACTGATGCACATACGAACTGACAGAGACTGTGTCAACATAAATAGGACCTGCACAGGTTCAAGCTCAATGGAGTCCCAGCACTGAGAGAGAGAGGTGGACATAGAGTCCCACCCTTAAACAAAAAGCTAGTTGCAATTGATACCAGTTGCCAAAGGGCACGTCAGTTTTCTCCAGTGGATTGTATATTATAATATTGTATATTGTATTTTCTCCAATAGGTGCATATTAACCACATTCCAGGGCAGGCCCCATGCCCAGGCCAACATGAAATTAACTCTATATTTGTTTGTTTGCTTGTTGTGAAATTTTTGTTTCATTTTGTTTTGTTTTGGCATTTGTTGTCTCGTTGGTCTTTTGCTTGTCTCTCCTACTCCCTTTTTTCACTTTTTGAGGCAAAAAGTGAAAAGCATGCATCAGCACTACAGTCCCATTTGTTCTAAAAAGAAACATTCCAGACAGCTATGGTGATTTCTATACGTGATCATTAGATAAAAATGTGATGCATATTGTTCAGACTTTCTCTTTATTAATTTTTTATGATGAAGACAAGTATGTTAAAATCTTCAACTGTGACTTGTTTATTTCACTTCACAACTTTATAATTTAGCTTTGTATATTTTGAAGTTGTATTATTAGGAGCAAACAAATTTAGAATTACCACATTGCTCCTGTTCATTAAACACGTTGTTTTTCTCTCAAGTTAAAAAAAAAAAAATGCATTTGCCCTTAAACCTATTATTTAAATAAATTATTCTAGCTGCATCTACTTTCTTTTGCCTGTTTTGTCGTTTTCTCTGCCTTTAATTCCAATCTTTATCATTTCTACTGCTTTTTAAACAATTGCATAAGATGACTACCACTGAAACGCTCTAATTACAGTTTTGCTTTCCAAAATAAGATTATTCACTTCGCAAAAGAAACAAGAAACAGAACTGCCACTTCGGAAATGGAAGCTTGCGGTTTTGAAAATGATTGGTTTGCTACGGTGAGCTCAGTACTTTCTCTAAGGACTAGTTCTTGTTTTCTACTGGGCTTTGTTAGATAAACATACCTGTGTGGACAGATGCCCAAGCAGGAAGACCGGAAATGTTTCCTGAAGAGGTAATGCGGGATGATTGAAAGAAAATGGTCCCCTTAGGGCTTGGGCTATTAGGAGGTGTGGCTTTGTTGGAGCTGCTGTGACCTTGTGTATCCCTGAGGGGGTAGGTTTTGAGGTCTCCTGTGCCCAAGTTACTCAGTGTGACACACTGTTGCCTCTGCCGCCTTCAGATCAAGATGTAGAAGCTCTCAGCTCCTTCTCCAGCACCATGTCTGCCTGCACACCGCCATGAAGACAATGGACTAAACCTCTGAAACTGTAAGCCAGCCACAACTAAATGATGTTTTCCTTTATAAGAGCTGTCATGGCTGGTCATGGTGTCTTCACAGCAATAGAAACCCAAAGTAAGATGGGGGTAGAGGGAAAGCAATTCTGAGTGTGGGGAGGGCAGGGTGGGGCAAACCCAAGTTCCCACAGAGTCCAACAGGTAACTGGAGCAATTAGCAAAGCAGAAGTGAGCCATGGCCATCACTTGCTCTTCTACACAGTCACAGCCAAAAGGCTCAGAAGCCGTGATGATTTATCCTTTATTTTATTTTATTTATTTATTTTACATTCCAATTGCAGTTTCCCCTACCTCCTCTCCTCCTGTTCCCTCCCGCCCCACCTCCCCTCTGCCCCCACCTTCAATCCACTCCTCCTCTGTTTTCTTTTCAGAAAGGGGCAGGCCTCCCAAGATTATCAACAAAGCCTGGACTCAGCACCTCCCCTTGTACTTAGGCTGGGCAATGCAAGCCAGTTCGAGGAATAGATTCCCAAGAGCTAGCCAAAGTGTTAGGGGCATCCCCTGTTCCCTTTGTTAAGAGTCCTACAAATAGACCAAGCTACACATGTGTCACAAACATAGAGAGGGCTTAGGTCGGTCCCATGCAGGATGCCTGGTTGTTGGTTCAGACTCTTTGAGTTCCTATGAGCCAGGTTAGTTGTTTCTGTGGGTTTTCTTGTGATGTCCTTGACCCCCTGACAAATCTCTACCCTACTGGGATGTTACCAAACTTTGAAGAAGAAATCTGGTTTTAGATTTGGGTCAGAGAACAAGAGAGTTTGACATGTTTGTAGCTAGTTCTTTTGTTAATCCTATGCAAGTCAAATTCATTGTGTGTGGCCTACATTTGTAAAGCCTCCTCTCCCCAGGCTTTGCAATCATGGAAAGAGCTCTACACAGCACTGAGAGGGAAATGATTGGAGCCTTTCTATCCCTCCTCATCCTGCCAAATGTGATAACCCACTCCTTACTAAAATGAGAAACACTAAATGCAAAGGGTTTTAAGAACCTTGGTCTGGGTGACTGCCACAAACAGCGTGATGAATGGATTCTCTAGAGGCAGAGATGGAAATAGTATATAGTAAGACTAGGCTCTGTAATGGAGAGGTACCAAAAATTACTGCCAAAATAAAACTCTAACTTGTCTGGGTCCTTATTGGCAGTGCTTTGCCAACAGTCAAATCTGTACTAACTTTGGCAGCCTCTGCCCGGGTTAGTGCAGTCAGGAAGTCAACTTGCTCCATTTCTGTTTAGTTTGTGTCTTATTCCTCCTGAGAAAATTGAGGAAAGAAAGAGGAGAAAGAAAAAATTCCAAATATAGCTATACACATATGAACATACACTCATACATATGCACACAGGCACACATATGCACACATGCACACACACACGAGCATACATGCATGCACACACAACTGTTCTCAGACACACATGTGGTGATATATCAGGGACATTCAGTCAGAGGATTCGTGGAGTTGGCAAGGTGAGCAGGGCTGTGGCTTGTTCCTTTGTCTCTCTAATCTTTCACCATTTACCCCAATATTTGGCTCTGGGTTTTTATTTTAAGACCATTAGGATTTGTTTAACACACACACAAATATATACACACAGGCACAGACATGCACACATACACAAAAATATGTGCATTCTTCCTCTCACTTATTATTTTAGTTTTTTAATGTGAGGTCTCACCAGGGAACCCTTAGAATATTTATCGTCACCAAAAGAAGGTGATTCAATGACAGTCTGAAGAGCAAGCTATTGGAAGGGAGAGAAAGGAGGACCCGACATCCGCCATCACAAATCATGTATAAGTGCAGCTATAGATGCTGTCTCGTGTGGTACTCAAGACAGAACCACGGAGTGCTTCCATTTTACAGTGAGAAAACGGAAGCACAGAGAAGATGCATGACTTGTCAAGGCCGTAGATTTAATAAGCATTGGTGTCGGGATTCAAAACTAAGACTCCTGCATTGAAATTCTATATTTTCAGCCATCATTATGGCACCATCTCTGGCTCAAAACCAGATGAGAAACTTGGCTCCAACAGCCTGATTCTGAGATAGTTGAGATTCTGACCAAGCATGAAGTCTGGGAGGGACAATGTAGAGAAATAAATGGCCAGGTCAGGACTGGGCTCATGGCATGGACCAAGGAAGGCCACTGCAGGGAGGCAGGAAGGGGAGATGCCCAAGTTTGTACACACACACACACACACACACACACACACTCACACCACAAAATGCCTCATCTTCCCCAAAACTAAATCTCTCCTTTACCATTTCCTTCTCCTCTAAAAAAAAGGGCACTCTTCACTATCTCTGAGCATAAGGCATTTTATTCCAGTATCAATGAAGTGTGTGTGTGTGTGTGTGTGTGTGTGTGTGTGTGTGAGAGAGAGAGAGAGAGAGAGAGAGAGAGAGAGAGAGAGAGAAGAGAGATTTATTCATTGCAGTGTGTGTGTGTGTGAGAGAGAGAGAGAGAGAGAGAGAGAGAGAGAGAGAGAGATTTTCATTACAGTGTGTGTGTGTGTGTGTGTGTGTGTGTGTGTGTGTGTGTGTGTGACTGCACAGGGACCCCAGGGCTTCATACATGCTAGATGAGCACTCTGAGTCACAACCTTAGCCCTGAAAAGTACTTCTATTCTCCTTTTTCCAACTTATAGATACAACACTACAACTATTTTTAGTACATTTCAACCCTTTTTATTTACTTATCCATCTAGAGCAGTGGTTCTCAATCTTTCTAATGCTGTTACCCTTTAATACAGTTCCTCATGTTGTGGTGACCCCAACCATAAAATTATTTTTATTGCTACTTCATAACTGTAATTTTGCTACTGTTATGAATCATAATGTAAACATCTGATATGCAGGATGGTCTTAGGTGACCTCTGTGGTTACAAGTTGAGAACTACTGAACTATTGATCTAGATCAATTTATTAAATAGTCCATATCTGTTTTATCAGATAAAGAAAACATAAGAACATTGTGGCAGAAAAAAAAGTTCGTCTTCAGCCATCATGGATTTAATTAACAAAATTCTGTTAGCATGTGTTTAAAATTATGGTCACATAAGACACACGTCTCTGTCATGAACTTTGGCATATTATTTGGTCATATGTCACTTACATTGAACTAGTTGGACAAGAAAGTGGTTTCTTTAGATAAGAAAGCAAGTAAATTAATGACAGTGAACTTTCATTCTTAATTTATACAATATAGAATTCTTATAACTGGAACTCTGGGGGCCCAGCCCCTCGATAGTCCCCTCCCAGGGTCCAGGAAGAATCTACAACCAGTTGATAATTAATCTTTGATGATATAAAGTGAATCCATGTACACAAAACTCCTTAGTCCATACACTTCATTATTCTGAGTCAGTTCTCTCTCTACACAGCTTCTATTCTGCTCCCATGCCTAGCTCCTTTCTTGCCTGATTTCTCTGTACATCTTGTTCTTACCCATCTCATTCTTACCCATCTGGCTCTTCCTCATCTTCCATCTCATCCTCAAGTTCTCTATTCTAGCCCTTCAATCTAGTTCTTTCCCATCTAGTTCATTCCTCTCCAGTTCTTACCCATCTAGTTCTTCAATTCTCTTTTCTCCATCTCGTCCTCAAGTTCTATCCCTCAAAATTCTCTTCTAAGTATCCTATACCTCTCCCTTCTTTCTTTGTCTTTGAGGTATTCAGTTATAAACCCAAGCAACAGCAATCCTCTGGCAGAGCAAAGTCACCAGGCTTGAATTCTTACAGGGTCATAAAGGCAGATAAGAGTTTTCCTCAGGGAGTGACCATCAGGTCACTTTTACAACCCAAAAGGGGAGTGGTAAAGGAGGAGGTCAGCTAATGATCAGTTACTATACCAAGAAAAGGCAATTTATGTGCTCAGTCTACATTCCTAGAAGTGGTTAGGTAAGAAGTTAGGAGTCTATAATGTTAGTAAGGCTGTATAAGAAAGGAGGGTCTCAGCTTAAATTGCACAAGAAATAAAGCTACCCTTCTGACCTAGGAGACAGGTGTTGTTTCCATAAGGGTGTTAACTAGTTAGGAGATCTTTTGGCCTTGGATGCTTGACAGATATTTCAGATAGAATACACTCTTAGAAGTTCTTGGAACCACACATAGCATACAAGAAAATCATTGTAGGAATCAGCTAATATATATACACAAAAGCTAAAATATCACCAAGATTTCTTAAGCCATGGCTTGACCTTCGGAAAAGTCCTTGACTTTTCCAAGTAGTAGCTTGTGTCATAGTAGCTGGGTTCCACTACATTTTCCTGCAGCTTGCAGCATTCTTAGGGGGTTGAGATGAAAACAAAATCCATAATTCATAAGGCATCTCTCCATTAAATTCTCAGGTTGTCATTTCAGAGAAACTTGTAATTGGTCACCAGCATTTTCATCATCAAGGGTTTATTTTAAATATACAAATTATACTTGAATATGATAAGCATCTCTAATCCAAAACCAAAACTATTTTAGTGCCAGCAAGCCACCACACCTGTCTTCAAGAGATGAGCTACTGCCCAAACATAGGTATCTAGAAAATATTGAACAAAGTTGCTCTTAAACTATGTATAGAAGGTATATATGGAACATAAATACATTTCATGTTGTCCCACTCCCAAAATTTCTCATTATGTACATGCAAACCTTCCAAAACCAAAAACATTCTAAATTTGAAACACTTTGACACTTCTGGTCTCCATTGTTTTGGATAGGGGTACATGTCATGAAAATCCATGTTCCAACATGATAAAATGTGACCTTCTAGACTTGGCTTAAAGACTTAAAGGCTCATTCTCAGTTTCTCCTTCCAACCTGATCTCAGATCTATCCTTTTCCAGGTGCTTCATTTCCCTAAAAAAAAAAAAAAATCCATGGAAGCTTTAGTGAAATATTTAATAGCAAAAACATCATTTTATTTACCTTATCAATGTCTACCACTGTGCCTTGGGATGCATTATGGAAGGAAGGGAGACATGTTCAAAACAGTAAATACCCAGATACCTGTCCACAAACAAAAGTAAGATTTAGCCAGACAGATAGCCACAAAAAACAACTATTGAAATTCTCAGGGTGGGGAATTTTGTTTTCCAACTGAATGATAACAGTTCTGCCTTTCCAATGAAGGAAGACTTGTCTTATGAAAAATTGGTGATTATAAAAAATAGTTATATATCTCTGTTTTTTTAATATAAAACTTCAGGAAGTGCATTTGTGAAGAGTATTTTTTTTTTTAAATCTCCAGCAAAATTTTTCTTCCATAGTTTCAGGACCTGTAGCTGAAACTAAAATACCATTGGGTTTTCTGAAACATTTCACTGGGCACCACAACCTGTCTAAAAATTAGTCACTCTGAGAATCTCCACTATGTTCAATGACACCCATACTACAGGGTCCCATGACTTACGCGCTGGCCCTAATGTCCAACAACAGCAAAGAAAGTCGGAATGCTGGGAGAAGGTGGCGTGCGACAGCGTTCTACTAAGGGCTAAAGGGGACACGGACCTCTGGCTTCTGTCTTCCCACATCAGCCCAGAGTCACAGTGGGCTGTAACTCGCTGCCATGGCCACTCTAGAGAATGTAACTTCAGCACTAAGGTTTTTGTCGGTGGTGGTGTTTTTTGGTTTTTGGTTTTTCGAGACAGAGTTTCTTTGTGTATCTCTGGCTGTCCTGGAACTATCTCTGTAGACCTGTAGACCAGGCTGGCCTCAAACTCACAGAATTTCCATCATCCCCATGGGAGACCTTGACTTGGAGGAAGTGGGAATGAGGGGTGTGCTGGGGGGGGGGGAGTCTGGGGGCAGGAGGAGGGAGGAGAGAGCAATCTGTGGTTGGTATGTAAAATGAATAGAAAATCTCTTAATAATAAAAAAAATGAAAAAAATTCGCAGAGCTCCGCCAGTCTCTGCCTCCCAAGCGCTGGGATTAAAGGCGTGCGCCACCACTTCTGGGTCTGCACTAAGGTAGGGTGTTTGCACTAAAGTATCTTATAGCACATTGTTTTACAATGATAAAACTACAGACTATGATTGATAGAAACTTGACTTCTGTGACTGCTGTGACAAGTTACTATGAATCGGGTGACTTACACCAGCAGGATTTCACTTTCACGGGGACCCAGACACCAGTTATCCAGAATCAGTTTCTCTGTGTGAGACTGAAGTGTTGACAGTGCCACCCTCCCAAGTCCATGCCTTCTGCAGCTCCTGGTGGCTGCTGCTCCTTATGCACGTCCACGTCCCTCTCCTGTTTCTACCCCACAGTCACCTGCCCTTCCCTGCTCTGTCTGTTTTCAAGTCTCCCTCTACCTCCCCTGAGCGCACGTGACTGACGGTGCTTCAAGCTCATCCTGACATGCAGGTTTGTGTAGATCATCGACTTGGAGGACTCCAGAATGACCTCTGAGCCAAGCCTCTGGGAAACTGTGGGGGGTGGTCTAGATTATCTTAACTGATGTGAGATAAACCATCTTCGTTGTGGGTGGGACGATTCTTGGGCAGGAGATCCTGGACTGCACAACATGGAGAGAGCAAGCTGAGCACTAGCAAGTGTACTTACTCCTCTGTTTTCTGACTGTGGACGCAAGGTGCCTCGACTTCCCTGCCACGAGGAACTGAGAAGTAAAATAAATTCTTTCCTTTTCAAGTCACTTCTGCCAAGTATGTTATCACAGCAACAGGCAAAGAAACGATACCTGGATAACATGGGATAATCTCCTCATTGCCAAATCCTTAAATTGATCACCATCTGCGAAGATATTTTCTTCACAATCCTAGAATCTGAGAATTAGGATGGAGATCTGCTGGGGAAATGACATTTTTTTTTCCAGCATATCACATAGACTGAGACCAGGTTCAAGCAAAGAAAATGATGAAAAGAAGCCAGAAGCCTGGCACAGGCTCTCCTCATGTCATGGCTGGGTAAGGGCAGATGTGTGCAGAGTCTGCTCAAGGGCTCATCACCATGCTTGCAGATTAATGGATTACCTGCCTTCAAGGCAATCACTGACTAATTAAGCATCTGATCCCCTTGCTGCTTCTCTAATGATGGAGATATTTACAATGAGAAGGGGCAATATTTTTACCTGGCAGTCAAGTAGGATGAGCATGTTCTCTGATTGTACAACAAGGATTTTTATAAAAGCATGTTAGCTCCCAAATTACCTGGAGACCACTTCTTTTAAAGTGTGCATAAGAATTGTGTCAGTGAGACAGATAGTTACAAATTGGATGACAGAATTTATTTCAAAAAGTCAAGTGATGCTCTGGGAAATATCTGGCCAGATTCTGGATTCCTGGGGCTTAGCTCTCAGCTGCTAAGGTATGCAAATGTTCCCATCCAGGGCCCAGCTGCTGTGTGCAGAAATGTGCTGATGGAACTAAATTGGGATTCTAGAGAACACAAATCAAATTGTAAGCAAAATTACCGAAATACACCAGCCCTCCTTTGGAGCATTATGGGCCAAGCAACGAAAAATGACTAATGAGTAATAATACACAGTCCTGACAGGAATCATAAGCTGGGAAGGAAGTTGCATGTAAAATAATAATAAAGAATATTAAATTGTCATGAGGCCCTGTCAGAGACAAATGAAATCAGAACAGATTCTCAGCACCAGTCATTCACTCGCCCCCTTTGAAAGCGTCCCAGGAATCTGCAGACAAGGCATGCTTTCACCTGGGTTGCCTTCCCATCAGAAAGGAATGCTTGCTAAGATCTGGAAGCTACAGATAAGGGCTGGCCATGAAAGCAGAAGGCTGGCAGAGGCATGCAGGTTCATTGTCTACTGAGAACCCAGATGGGAAAACAGGCTACCTTAACCCACTACATATAAATAAAGTGATTTATTCTGCAGGAGACATCCTCAGTTTGCTGGCTTTGCATTTCTTCTTTTCTAGCATTGTTCTCTTTAAATACAGAGTGGGTGCTGGGGCAATAGTCAGCAACGTGCTCACCATGCAAGCATGAGGATGTAAGGTCTATCTTGGTACCCACCTAAAAGTCCAAGCAGGGTGACAGGAATATATAACCCCGTGACCGAGAGAGAGAGACAAGCAGGTCTCTGGGGCTCAGTGGCCAGCCAGACTAACCTAACCCTTGTACTCCAGGCCAGTGAAAGACCTGCTCTCAAACAAAGTGAACATCTGCTAAAGAACAACATCCAAGGTTGACATCTGGCCCTTATCTCAAACACACACACACACACACACACGAACACACACACAAGTTCATACATACATCCACACACAACCATACATACACACATAAATAAATGCTTTTAGAGGTAATGTTTTTGTTTGTTTGGTTGGTTTTTTTTTTTTTTTTTGGTTTTTCAAGACAGGGTTTCTCTGTGTAGCTTTGCGCCTTTCCTGGAATTCACTTGGTAGCCCAGGCTGGCCTCAAACTCACAGAGATCCTCCTGCCTCTGCCTCCTGAGTGCTGGGATTAAAGGCGTGCGCCACCACCGCCCAGCTAGAGGTAATGTTTTAATTTTATGATTAATGCATTTTAATTTCAAATGTAGATAGAACTTCGGCGTTTTAATTTGGGGACTCTTTGAAAGTTTAACTCCACTATGAACCAAAGGCTGAGGGGCCCCCAACTGGATCAGGCCCTCTGAAGAGGTGAGACAGTCGATTGGCTTGATCTGTTTGGGAGGCATCTAGGCAGTGGTACCAGGTCCTGGGCTTGTTGTATGAGTTAGCTGTTTGAAACCTGGGACTTATGCAGGGATGCTTGGCTCAATCTGGGAGGAGGGGACTGGACCTGCCTGGATCCCAGTCCTCGGGGGAAACCTTGATCTGGAGGAGGTGGGAATGGGGGGTAGGCTGGGGGGAAGGGGAGGGGGCAGGAAGGGAGAGAACAAGGGAATCTGTGGCTATTATGTAGAACTGAATAGTATTGTAAAATAAATTTTAAAAAATATGATAAAAAAAAAGAGAAAGTTTAACTCCAAAGCATTCATCACAGTAAAAAGTGACCTCCTTGGTTCTTCAAGGCTCATTTTCATGAGTTAAGCTGAGAAATTCCCTACAAAGTCTAGCCTCAGCCTCTTGGCTGTGTACTTGCTGGTAAAATCAATCACACTTCCAGAACACAAAAATCTCTAGGTTAGAAAGGCTACTCATAGCACCTTGCCTCTTCATTCTAGACTTTGTTGACCTACAATAGCAGTTCTCAAATCTAGTTGCTCATGAGAAACACTTGGAAATGTTTATGTGCATACTAGAAGTCTAGTACCCACCTGCAAATAACAACAAGGAGATTTATCATTAATTGTAAAAGCTTGGCCCATAGCTTAGACTTGTTCCTAACTAGTGGTTATAATTTAAATCAACCCATTTATATTAATCTACATTCTATCATGTCATTACCTCTCTTCCATCTTGCACTTCCTGTTTCCTCTCTGTGTCTCCTTTATACCTAGATTCTCCTCCTCTTTCTTTCTCTCCTCAGAATTCCCACCTATACCTCCTGCCTAGCTATTGGCTGTTCAGCTTTTTATTACACCAATCACAGCAAATACATCTTCACATAGCGTACAAATATCCCACAACAGAAAAGAGCACCAGGAAGTGGAATAGAGCTCAGTCCTGTGTTTAAGGAGATAAACAGATTAAGAAATAAAATAAAGGGAGTGGTGACCCCAGCCCTAGATCCCCCACCCCCACCCCCACCCCCAGCTAAGTTTCAAACTTGTGAAAAGGAATTAAAGAAGAGTTTAGAGTCGGGTGTAACAGTGCACGCCTTTAATCCCAGCACTGGGAAGGCAGAGGCTGGCAAATCTTTGAGTTTGAGGCCAGCCTGGTCTACAGAGCAAGTTCCAGAACAGCCAAGTTTAGGCAGTGAAAGAAACCATGGAAAATAGAAAGCTGGTGAAGATGTAAGTGAATGAGGAGACCATGTTCCAGCCCCAGCAAGTTGCAGAATTTGGCAGTTTCAGACACGTGTGTGGTGGTTTGTGTTCCCCAAAATATTGTGTACTCTAATAAATTTATCTGGGGTCAGAGAACAGACAGCCACTAAATACAAAGGCTAGAAAATGGTGGCACTCACACCTTTAATCCTAGCATTCCAGAGATAGAAATCCCTCGGGATCTCTGTGAGTTCAAGGCCACATTGGAAATAGCCAAGCATGGTGACACACACCTTTAATCTCAGAAAGCCAGCCTTTAATCCCAGGGAGTGGTAGTAGAAAGCAGAAAGATATATAAGGCGTGAGGACCAGAAACTAGAAGTTTTTGGCTGGTTAAGCTTTTGGCTGGTTAAGCATGTGGCTGGTTAAGCTTCAGGCTTTCCAGCAGCAGTTCAGCTGAGAGCCATTGGGATGAGGACACAGAAGGCCTCCAGTCTGAGGAGACAAGACCAGCTGAGGTTCCGGCGAGGTGAGATAGCTGTGGCTTGTTCTGTCTCTCTGATCTACCAGCATGGACCCCAATAACTGGCCTCGGGTTTGATTTTATTAATAAGAACCTTTAAGATTCCTGCTACACATGTGGTTCTAGCTTTAGTGTTAGGGGCAGAGGAAAGAGGTTATGGAATTTGCCTCCTCAACTAAAGAAAGCCACTGAGGCAAGGCATGCATCGGGGGAGTCCCTGAATGGAGGCCTAGAGAGGCCACTGAGTAAAGCTGTGAAGTTGAAGCCTGGATTGGAGTCCTCAAGATGTTGGAGATGGCACAGTCGTGGGATACTTGTCAAGGAGAGCTGCTAACAGGGAGTGGAAGCAGCTCAAGAGAAAGAAGTGTGTTACAGTCAACAAAGCTGGAAAGAGTTGGAGATCTGAAGAGTGTTTTGACATCAGACATGGGAATGCAGATTTTGGAGTTTGCACAGCTGGGTTTTGGTGTTGCTTTGGTCCAGTATGCTCCTCACTGTTGGAAGTATATGATCTGCCTTTTGATTTTTACTTTACAGGGGATTACAGTAAAGAGATTGCCATGTGTCTCAGAAGAGAATTTGAACTTTAGATTTTTAAATAAGTTTAAGACTATTATAGACTATGAGGATTTTTGGAATTGGACTGAATGCACTTTTGTATTATGATATGGCTACAAGCCTTTGAGGACCAGGGAGAGGAATGTGGAGATTTGAAAGAAAATGAGAAAATGGCCCCAAAAGAGAGTGGCACTATTAGAAGGTGTGGTTTTGTTGGAGGAAGTATGTCACTGTGGGGGTGGGCTTTGAGGTCTCATTTGCTCAAGCTACACTCATTGTGGTAGACAGTTCACTTCCTGTTGCCTGCAGAACAAGATGTAGAACTCTCAGGTCCTTCTCCAGCACCATGTCTGCCTGCACACTGCCAGGTCCCACCATGATGATGATGGACAGAACCTCTGAAACTGTCAGCCAGCCCAGTTAACATTTCTCCTGTAAGAATTGCCGTGTCTCCTCACAGCAATAGAAACCCTAAGACACTCACCAAACTTGCCCTTCATCTCTTTTCACATCCTGACTTCATTGGCTAATCCACATGACAGAACACCTGAGACGTAGGACTTACAAGGACAAAATATTTCCTTAGGCTGAAGTTTTCTTTAGGTGATGGCCCAATGGCTTTGGGACCCGTGGTGAAGAAGCTCATCATGGTAGAAACTTGTAGGGAGGAAACCTGATCACTTCCTGATGAGCAGGAAGGAAAGACAAAGGAAAAAGATCCCTTTCAAAGGTACAATGGTATTCCCTCAATGGCCTGACTTCCTTCTATTAAGCCCCGCCTCCCAAAGATTCCACCATTACCAACAGCACCACTGTCTGGTGACCTGGCCTTTAACCTGGCTGTGGGGGAAACTTCCAAACTCGCTGCTATCACTATAAAAAGCCTTCCTGGGAGTGTTCTCATACCTTTGCCCTTCCTCCCTTCAATTAACCCAGCTCAGATCTGGAAGCGAGATAGCCTTTCACTTTGCAACTCAATTACATTCAATAAATATCTCAGAACTGGGCCAAATGTCTTATCATGACTATTCCTATATTCTCCTTCTCACAGAACTTCAGAACTGTACAGCATTTACAGCCAAATTAGTCTGTGTTCTATCTATTCAAAGGGCGTTTAGCAGATTCTCTAGTCTCTGCCCATGAGGTCACAGTGACACCTGCCCTTAAGTTGTGACAACCAAACATATCTAGAGATACCAGCAAATATTCCATGATAAGGAGGAAGAAATGGACCCATCCCCCCGTGACAGTTCTAGCTATACATCAGATATCCCCAAAGTACTTCCATAGGATTGGTTTCTATCAGATGCAGGCAGAGAGAGACAGACTGGGCCTTACTCCAACAAGGCCACACCTACTCCGGCAAGCCCATACCTCCTAATTGTTCTAATCCTTCTCAGTTATACTCCCTGGGGACTAAGCACTCCAGTAATGGCCTATGAAGCCATTCTCATTTAAACCACCACAAAAATCTGTGGAATTTCAATCCAGGCTAAAATGATGTACTTTGAAATCTCCTTAAAATTACAATTGTGGGTAGAGAGGACAGAAAGAAGGTGGGCAGTAGATACTAGATGGACTTGAACAAGAAGAAGAGCTTCTAGTATTCTGTGGTACTGTAGGAGAATTAAGGTTGACAAGAATTTACTGTATATTTCAAAATAGATAATAGAGAAGATTTTCAATATTCTGAATATGGAAAAATGATAGATGTTTGAAATGATGTGCTAATTATCCAGATCTTGTTATAATACACTGTATGCATGCATTAAAATGTCACACTGTATCACATAAATTAAAATATTTATTTAAAAATATTCCAACTGTGATTTCTCCATTATATACGTTTAATTCATGAACACCGGCCTTGTGCCATGAATAATGAAAACACTAAATTACTTTATAAAGTGCCATAGTGTTGGGGGGAGAACACAGACCAGGAATTTCTTATCCTGAGAAATGCTGCGTTGGTCTTACTGGCTCCCACCGCTCATTCTCACCCATGAACAATTGCTCAGTTCTTCATCTGCCTTGAAAAACGTGAGTATGATGCACTTGCAAAGCCTTTTGGAATTGTAGATTGGGTAGAATTTTATTTGTATTCAGTTTGAGCACCAAGTATTAATTATTTGAGCCAGTGGAAAAGAACAAAACACCAAAAATAGGAAATTTAAATAATGTAGATTTAAACACATACTGATATATGTATATTCCTAATTTTTCAGGAATTAGAAAGTCACCAAAAGTTATGCTATTTCGTGACTTGTAACTCTCCAGAATGATTAATTTCTAGCATATTTGACCACTACATCACTGTCTTAGAACCACTAAGCAGGTGAATTGCCATGATGCCTAACTGTCTGAGGGGCTTTCAATACCTTCTTCTTTTCTTTTTCTTTTTCTTTTCTTTTTTTTTTTTTTTTTTTTGTTAGGTTTGTACAAGAATCACCAGTACTTTTATAAATTTCTTCATTCTTAGTGTTGTTGCCATTAAATCTGTACTAAAATGGAATGGAGCCGTGGTCACACTAGCCATGCATGATGCCATTGTACCCTTAGTGCTACTGTGCCACGCTAGTCTTCGCTTCAGTTTGTATGAGTATGAACCCGGTAGACAACTCAACAAGGGGGAAACCATGCCCGGTACCTAGCCAACTTCTCACTGTTAGTCAAATGATGGATCTTGGAAAAGATCTTACAACTGCCACATTATTAAGCAGCATCATTTCTAACTGCATTCTAAATATATGTCCTCATCCCCACAGACAAGGTTTCTCCCTTCATCAGTGAAATGTCTCAGACAGAGAACTTACAGAAAATCATAGCAGATCCAAGTTCAGAGAACAAGTGACCAGGTGATGCCCATCCCCATCTGATACATCAACAACATGATTCCTGCACCTATGGCTCTGAGAACATCATGGAAGAGGAGTAGAAAGATTTTAAGAAATGGAGGAACAGGAAGTTTTCTGTGAGATTTTTTTTTTCTCCTAGAAATATCAGAGAAACTACCCATGAGTCTTATCAACATGGATGCCTAAATAAGACCCCAAGAAGGACATCACCAATAGACATGCTAACATTGACGGGGGAGATTTCGTGGAGTCTCAAACTGAAACAGAGAACTCCAGGCAACTAAACAATTCTGAGAGCAGGAGAAATAGTCTTCCCAGGGAAGAGCTCCAAAATCGGTTACCTAGCCCTGAAATCATACACACAAATAACCATATAGAGACTGAGCAGGTTGCATTTATATATTCAGTAATATATACATACATATATATGTGTGTGTGTTGTACAAATACATGTGTATACATACTTATGTATTATGTATGTATATGTGTTTATATATGTATCTATAATAGTAATTAAAGAAACAGAGGCTATGAATTTGAGAGCAAGGGTTGGAGGGAAGGAAGGAAAAGAGGAAATCATGTGATTACATCTTAATTTCAAAAAAATAGTAAACATTATGGAAACACGAGGTTTATCATTTTTACTATTTGAATATACAGTTCTGTGGCTAATGTAGATTTATATTATTATGTCACATTCACCAACACCATTCATCTCCATAGCTTTCTGTTTTTCTCCAACATCAACACTTTTTGTTTGTTTTTGTTTTTTCAGACAGGATGCCATGTAGTTACGGCCAACCTGGAACTCAAAACATAGCCAAGGACAACCTTCAACTCCTGATTTTCCTGCCTTCATCTCTGGAATTCAGAGGTTACAGTGTGGACAGGACACTCAGTTTACGCAGTGCTGGGGACCAAATCTAAGACCGAGTGCTTTCGAGGCAAGCACTCTACCAACTGAGCTACGTCCCCAGCCCCCAACACCAACACTTTTACATTATCACTTCTGATAAGTATTAAGTTGATTTCCTATAGCTTTTATTAAGGTAAGTGTAAACTCTCCCAAATGGCATCAAGAACAGAGTTTATATATATTAAGTGTGCTTATACTTCACAGGCAACCTTATTCTTTTCAGTCAGGTCTTGTGTGTTTCCACTGCTCAGTGCCTGACTGACCCTATTCTTCCACAGCTTGCCAACATCAGCCCCAGGGAACACGTAGCCAAGAACTCCTGGCCGTCTTGACCACTACACAGAGTGCAGTGCTGTGGGAGAGCCGGGATATCTTTTCTATCGATAAAATTGAAACATTTTGTTTTTTGTTTTTTGGTTTTTTTTGTTTTGTTTTGTTTTTGTTTGTTTGTTTTTGTTTTTGTTTTTTTTTGTTTTTCGAGACAGGGTTTCTCTGTGTAGCTTTGCGCCTTTCCTGGAGCTCACTTGGTAGACCAGGCTGGCCTCGAACTCACAGAGATCCACCTGCCTCTGCCTCCCGAGTGCTGGGATTAAAGGCGTGGGCCACCACCGCCCGGCAAAATTGAAACATTTGAATAGATATACTTCACTTTTTTAAAAAAAGGTATTCTGCTCTTTGAACAAAGGCTATTATAACAAAGCAGGCTCCTGGGTTGTTTGTTTTGTTTTCCAGAAGCATTCTGCTTTTAGGCCAAACCATTTTTAACAAACACAAGGCAGTGTCTACTAAGGAAGACAGTGTTTTCCCAATGCTTCAATAATATTGTTTACGTTAGCTTCCCATCGTCCTAACTTGGTTAATAATGTTTATTTTGACTGTCCTGGCTCCTGAGGAACACAGAATGTGCCTTGGTACACATCTATTAAGTTACAAAAAGTCCTTTATGTTTCTAAATAAATAAACAAATATTTATCACATTATTACAAAAGTCCAAACTTTGGAATTAGAAAAATAATTTCCAAAGGTTGTTTGTTTGTTTGTTTACATACTGGAACCGAAAATGTTCTTATTTTGTAAAAGAAAATAGTGACAGTCAGTAAACTGGCCTATAAAGTCGAAGTCCTGCTCAGGACCTCAGACAATAACCCCATAGAACTCTGGGCCCTGACATTAAAACTATCCTGTAAGGAAGGCTGTGGATTTAGCACAAAGGTAGAATACATAAGGTCATGAGTTCAATCCCCAGTAGAAAAAAATTTAAAAATATAAAAAATAGACTTCTCTGTAAGGTAATATCATGTAACAATTAAAGAGTGTTTCCCTACAGTTTCTTATCAAAATGTGTGGAAATTTTAGTTTCCATCTCTTTTTAATAAAAGAGACTGCTTTTCGGGATAAAGATCATTTACATTTAATTTCCTGTAGTTAAGTGAATACTAATTTATCATTCTTCTTGAGCTGCCAAAGCAAGTACCTAAAAGACAAAAGACTGAATTCAGAG
Source organism: Peromyscus leucopus (assembly GCF_004664715.2). Lineage (NCBI taxonomy): Eukaryota > Metazoa > Chordata > Mammalia > Rodentia > Cricetidae > Peromyscus > Peromyscus leucopus. Next base: position 21,359,917 of record NC_051070.1, on the reverse strand, counting down.
TTTTTGTTTTAAAAAAAAAAAAAATTCTTCTCACAGTCCACAGGCTGGGATAAGCTCTGTGGGTGGGAAAGGTGGGTTTTATTCTGAGAGCACATCTTGTAGGTGACCACTGTCTTCCGTAGTATATGTGACCTCTTCTTCCCTGGCTCAAGGACAGCTCTGGTCTCTCTTACTCTTCTCAAAAGGATACTAATCCTAAGGGATCAGAATGCCAGCATGACCCCACTTAACAGTAATTACTTCCATAAAGGTAGTTCAAATGCAGTTACTTTGAAGATACAGGGCTTCAGTCTCTAGCTGCTAATATCTTCTTAATGGAGAAGTCACCAACAGATTCGTCATCTGTACTTAGGTCCTCAAAGAAAAGTGTATAAACACAAATATTAAAGGGTTCAAGCCTTACTTGCCCCAAGTTGACTCAAACCTAGAATTAACTGTATGAGGATAATAACATACAACTCTTGAGAATTCTTCTAAAATACAGAGAAGGAAGGAGACACTACATAACCAAGGAATAATTTTTTTTAATGATGCAATGAAGTTCAATTCCTGGTGTTTGTTTCACGTACTTTTTTTTTTCTTTTTCTTTTTCTTTTTTTTTTTTTTTTGAGAATGGGTCTCAGTTTGAAGCCCAAGCTCATCACGCTCTCTGGATCCATCTGTCTTTGCCTTCCAGGTGTAGGGATGACAAGCACGCACTGGCAGCCACAGCTGCTCACTATTTAGAAGTTGCATTCCCAATACAAGTGGGCAAAATTGTAATACCTCATATATTTAGATCAGAGGGGAAAAACTATACAATGAGCACCTATAGTTCTGAGCAGACAGAAAAACAACATTTACTCCTGTGAGGTCAGGGCATGGGCACACACAGGCCAGTCACTTTGTAAAAGTCCCGGCAGCTGTGATTTTCAAACCCCAAACTCTCCGCAGCAGAGAATTTGAAACAGCACACTCCAGCATTGCAGGAAGGCGGCGGCATTTCTTCCCTACACCTCCTGAAACTTTGTAGTTGAGGTTTTCAAATTCATACTAAATCACAGCCCTGGGAAAGTCTGTACTAGGCTATTAGTGAGCTTGCCTTTTTCACAAAATGGAAACTTTGTCCAGCATTTTCTCCTTTAGTCAGAAGTTCACTGACTATTCAGGAAAAAACATGGCATACCTCAATTAGGTCTGACACAGACCTCTGTGACTGACTGTCAGGTGTAGGAATGGTTCTCATTGGACATTCAGGGATGAATCTGCAAGGATCATTTCTCAAGTGTGTGTGGGCACATGCAAGTAGAAAGAGAGGTTCTTTTTTCTGCTACTGTAATTTTCTAAGTAGAGGTAGGCACATTTTGTTAGTTATTTTTTTCTCCCTGACACATTAAAAAATGAAATAATTAGTATAAACATTTATTTAACCACAAATGTTTAGTGGTGATCTATGAAGTCTCTGAACTCTTGAGCCCTGGAGCAAAATAAAGAAGTAGGTGCCTTTTCCCATTTTGTGAGTGGGAAAACGGATGTCAGTGATGAGTGAAGAGTGAGGCAAGAGCATAAAGTAAACATTAAATGCCAGGTGCCACGGAGACCACATTCAGTTAAATTTTCATTCAAAACTACATCTTTCATTCTGTGTTTTCCAGAAAAGAAAGGCCAGGGCAGAACAAGAAAGTGTTTCCACTGGCCTTTCTTTCTAGGTACAAAGACAATAGAATTCTCTTACCTTGGATTCTAGTTCCCCATATCTACCCAGCAAGGGAAATTGAGCAGATACTACATTAATAAATAGTAAATAGTAAGACTGAAAATTACATTAACAAAAAGAGAACTAATTTTTGAATGTATTGTTAGCATGTTCCATCTTTTTCACTTTGAAGACAAGAGGGAAAAGCCATTTTTATCAAGGAGTAGTGGTACTCCTTGTTTTTATACTAAAGGGAGAGGAATAAATATGATCGAAATACCTGTATTGCCATCACTCAGGAGGGTGAGGCAGGAGGATTGCAAGTTTGAGGTGTGTATAAACTACATAACTACTCCAAGCCCTGTCAGGGTACTTTAGCCTGAGTGTGTGTGTGTGTGTGTGTGTGTGTGTGTGTGTGTGTGTGTGTGTGTATGCTGGACAGTTTTATGTCAACTTGACACAAGCTAGAGTTATCTGAAATAAGGGAACCTCAATTGAGAAAATACCTTCATAAGATCTGATCATAAGGCCATTTTCTTAACTAGTGATTGATGGAGGAGGGCCCAGCCCATTGTGGATGGTGCCACCTCCGGGCTAGTGGTCCTGGGTTCTATAAGAAAGCAGGTTGAGCCGGGCGATGGTGGCGCATGCCTTTAATCCCAGCACTCGGGAGGCAGAGGCAGGAGGATCTCTGTGAGTTCGAGGCCAGCCTGGGCTACCAAGTGAGTTCCAGGAAAAGGCGCAAAGCTACACAGAGAAACCCTGTCTTGAAAAACCAAAAAAAAAAAAAAAAGAAGCAGGTTGAGCAAGCCAGTAAGCAGCATCACTCCATGGCCTCTGTATCAGCTCCTGCCTCTAGGTTCCTGCCCTGTTTGAGTTCCTGTCCTGGCTTCCTCCAGTGATGGACTACAATGTAGAAGTGTCAGCCAAGTATACCCTTTCTTCCCCAACTTGCTTTTTGGTCATGGTGTTTTATTGCTGCAATAGAAACCCTAAGACTATGTATAGTGGGTATACTTAATAATCAAAAAAGCCATTCAGGCCATTATTAGTAAAGACTGAAATGAATACACTTATTAAAATTGTGAAGGTCACAGCAATGTTCATCAAACTCCAAGGTGTATAGAGCAGAAATTCAAAGTTTTCTTTAATTTCTGATAGTTGTAGAAGATTCCGAAATTGACCAGTTGCCCACTTCTTAGGCAACTTGAAAAATTCTTGAAAGAAGTTAGCTAGGTATCTGTGGTAGTTTGAATAAGAATAACCATCACCAATTCCCCACCCACCATCAATCCCCCACCCACCACCAACCCCTCACCCACAACCAACCCCCCACATAGGTTCATATATTTGAATTCTTAGTCACAAGGATTAGAATTAGGAGATGTGGGCTTGTTAGGATAGGTGTGGCCTTTTTGGAGGAAGTGTGTCACTGCAGGTGGACTTTGAGGTTCAAAAGCCTATGCCAGGTCCAGTGACTCTCTCTTTCTGCCACCTGTGGATTAGGATGTAGAACTCTCAGCTACTGTTCTAACACCTGCTTGCAGGCCACCATTCTCCTGCCATGCTGATAATGAACTAAGCCTCTGAAGCTGTAAGCAAGGCTCCAATTGAATGCTCTCTTTTGTAATAATTGCCATGGCCATGGTGTCTTTTCACGGCAGTGTAACAGTGACAAATGAAATGATAAGTTGATATTTCAGGACTCTTTATACATAATAGTAATAGGTGCTCAGTAAACCATCTACTAAGTAACTAATAAGGTTTCCTTAAAACTCTATGTCACAACCACTGAGTCCATGTGTATAACTGCCCTGATATGCTAGGAGAGGGTGAGTCAGTTTTCTTTAATGGTGTAGCCACTGGTATCTCAACCACACTCTCGTGGAAGACCACAGATCCAAATGAATATGGGCGTCACAAAGAGAACTTGATGAGTTTAATATTTTTTCTAAAAAAGAAAACAAGAAAAGGACACAAAGTTGAATAGGTAAGGAAGGGAGATGGATCTGGGAGGAGTTGGGAGAGGGATAAATATGATCAAAATACACTGTATGAAATACTAAAGAACTCATTTTTAAAAGCTCTATTCTCTTAAACGATTAGGCTGTTTCAGCCAAACAGGGTATGACCAATATTGTTGCAAGCAGTTCTTGTGCATATAAAATTATGTAATCTGAAAGATTCAAAAGAAAGATGAATAAAACCTCATATCACACTTTGGCCAGATGATCTGCATGTAGCTTAATGTGACCCCTTACATGGTCTCCCATAATCATCTCCTAAGTGGCCTCTGGCTCCTTTTGCACTCAGCCCCACATGTGGAATAAGATCTAAGTAATTTCACAGAGGTTACTATACCCCTTGCTTAAAATTCTTCAATAAATCCCAAGAACAAGAGTGTAGATCCTTTAATAGGTTAGATGAGGCTGGCTCTGACTGGCTCCTCCTCTCTCCACAGTTTTCATTGGTAGGAGTGGATTTGTGGGTTGTTTAGTCTGGGTCTTCATTTCATTTTGTTTGTGTTTATTGGGTTGTGGCTTTTTAAATGTATTGAACTTATAGCAAACAAGAGTTGTGAGAGAATCTTCTCTCTGTGTGTATGTGTGTGTGTGTATGTGTGTGTGTGTGTGTGTGTGTGTGTGTGTTGCATTTATGGGGCCATGTTTGTGCATGTGTATATGGAGACCAGAGTTGACATCAGGTGTCTTCCTCAGTTGCTCTCCACTTGATTTACTGGGGCAAGGTCTCTTGTGGAACCTGGAACTCACCAGTTTGGTTGGTCAAGCTCACCAGTGTGGTGATAGTGTATTCCCGAATATATTGTGCACCCTAATAAATTTATCTGGGGTCAGAGAATAGAACAACCACTAGACAGATATAGAGGCCAGAAAAATGGTGGCACTCACGCCTTTAATCCTATCACTTGGGAGGCAAAAATCCATCCGGATCTCTATGAGTTCAAAGCCACACTGAAAACAGTCAAGCATGGTGACTCGTGCTTTTAATCCCAGGAAGTGATGGCAAAAAGCAGAAAGGTATATAAAGTGTGAAAACCAGGAACTAGGTTCGTTAAGCTTTTAGGCTTTTGAGTAGCACAGTTCAGCTGAGAGGCTTCCAGTCTGAGGAAACAGACAGGATCAGCTGAGGTATTGGCGAGGTGAGGTGGCTGTGGCTTGTTCTGCTTCTCTGATCTTGCAGCATTCACCCCAATAACGAGCTCCAGGTTTGTTTTTATTAATAAGAACTTGTAAGATTCGTGCTATACACCATCTTGCCCCTGGAAGCCCATGTTTCTACTTCCTGAGTGCCAAGATGAGAGACAGCCTTCATGGGCATACTGGAAATCCAGACCCCAGTTATACATTGAGCCATTCCTTTCTTTTTTATTTTGTTTATATGCTTTTGGGTAAAAATAGAATGGGGGTGGTGGTATAGTGATGATGCTGATGGTGGTGATAACAGTGGTAGGGATGGTGGTAGTAGTGATGCTGATATTGTCAGTTGTGGTGGTGATAACGGTGGTGGTGGTGATAACGGTGGTGGTGGTGATGGTGGTGTTGACAGTGGTGGTAGTTGATGGTAGTGGTGATGGTGGTGATAACCGTGATGGTGGTAGTGGTGATAGCTATGGCAATATTGGAAGTGGTGATGATGGTGGTGTATTTTTTTCAGTCAAATTTCAGCAAGACAGCCATTTCATAGAACTCGCTTTTGTCTTTCTTCACAAGCCAGCCTGCACCTAACAGGCTCTTCTCCCTCTTTCTTCACTACCCTTCCTCTTCTTCACCTTTTATCCTTCGGCAAGCCAAGAGGTATAGGGTTTTTACTTCTTGTATATCACCCTTTCTGACTTCTGTCATTGTTCCAGCTATCTTAATGATAAATGTTCAAGTTACTTTGTCATGATATTGCTTGTATATTATTCATTTTGGGGTTCATGTCAGATTGGCTCAGTCTGGCCCATGGTGTGAACTCAGGGGATTTTTAATTAATGAACAAATCAATGGGATGAATAGCTACAAATGGAGGGAAACCTGCAGGAGCCAAGTGAAGAGTCAGTGGCCTAAGGTGGCTTTCCAGATCTTTCTAAATAGCAGCATGGGCCACTTTCAGGAAATCTAGTGGCAAAGTCTATTTTGGCCTGAAGGGACATCTGCTTTGGAACTACTTAAGTCCTGTATGTGCGTACACTTCTACAAGCCAAGTATGGGGGCTGGAGAGAGGACTCAAGGTTAAGAGCATTCACTGCTCTTGCAGAGGACCAAGGTTCAGGGCCCGCCTCAGGCGGCATCACAACCGCACATCACTCCAGTTCCAGGTCATCTGATGTCCTCTCTGGCCTCAAAAGGCACCTGCACTGAAGGGTAAAGTGGGCCCTGTTACCTATGCTTCTCCAGGTACTATTTCTGTCTTCTAGAAATTTCTTCACATTTTTCTCCAGTGAAATCTTCTACAAGATTTTCAGTGTAGAAGCCTTGTGCCTCCTTGGTTAGCTTTATTCGTGTGTGTGTGTGTGTGTGTGTGTGTGTGTGTGTGTGTGTGTGTGTGTACGTATAAGCTACTGGGAATGGGATTTTTATGATTTCTTTCTTGGCAAGAAATACTTGGTGCATATGAAAGTTACATGCTTGTACATCTTGATTCTGTATCCAGTTTTTTTGCTTGCAAGTATTTGTCAGATCAAAGAGTTTTCCAGTGGAATCTTCAGGGCCTCCAAGAATTGAATATCTGCAAACAGTGGTAATTTCACTTCTTCCTGTCTTAATTTCACTTTTTATTAGTCCTGATTTATTGCGCTAGCTAGGATTTCAAACGCTATATTGAATAAGAGTATCAAGAGGGACAGGAGAGATGGCTCACCAGTTAAAAGCACTAGGTGCTCTTACAGAGAACCCAACACCAGCCTGGCAGTCCACAACCACCTATAACTCCAGTTCCAGGTAGCCCAACATCCTCTTTTAACCTCTGCAGGAACTGCATGCACACGGTGCACCCACCTACACACAGGCAAAATACCCATACAAATAAATAAATAATCTTTTAAAAAAGAATATAGAGTTAGACATCCTTTGATTTATAGCTTTACATGCCAATAAGCTTATTCTAGGTTGAAGATATGGTAAGTAAAAAAAGTGGACTTGTGTAATACCTATCTACACGTAGAGGACATTCTGCCTCAGCAACACACTGCACTGTAGAGGACTGGTGTCACCATTATCATCAGGCAGTTGACTGAGATCTGCAGCTCATTGTCACTGCTCAGCATTACAGACAGTATACTGGTATACTGTCACATAACACTAATCTGGGGAAAAACATCAGAATTCTAAGTTAGGTTTCCATTAAATATGTGCATACTGAATGTTTTTTGTGTTATAGAAAAGTTTAAAAAATATTTCTTAAGTTAAATGGTCATAAGTCAGAGGCCTGAATTTTCAGTCCCTAAGAAGGGGGGAAAAAACTCTCTCTCCAGACTCTAGTCCATTTTTGTACTAACACCATTTCATACAAAAGTACCAGACACATCTATTTTAATGCATGTAAAAATGCATTCAATACAGGTTCTTTGGAATAGAAAAAAAATCCCTAAGGACTTAAATACATATCAATAAAGGACAAGTTAAAAGCTGCAGCCCATCTGGACAATAGCACACCATGCAGAACATCGTGAAACTATCAGAACAGAGAAAGATCATTGCCACATGTCCATGTGTCACATGAGCTCTCACGTAAGTGCTTAAACAAGAGGGTTAGCTTGGAAGAGGCACAGCCACTGCAGAAAAGAGAAGGGGGTGGAATAAGCAATGCTTCGTGTGTAGAAGAAGCCCTGGATGTTGTTGTCTCCAGGAAAGGGTAGGGATTAGAAAAGGGGGATTCTAGCCGGGCATGGTGGTGCATACCTTTAATCCCAGCACTCGGGAGGCAGAGCCAGGCGGATCTCTGTGAGTTCGAGGCCAGCCTGGCCTACCAAGTGAGTTCCAGGGAAGGCGCAAAGCTACACAGAGAAACCCTGTCTCAAAAAACCAAAAAAAAAAGGGGGGGGGGATTTCTTCTTTATTAGCTACATTCTTGTAGTGCCTAAGGTTTTTGTCGTGTCTATGGCATTTTCAAAAATAAATCATGTGTGTTTATATATACAAAACAAAAGCTACCCAGAGGAAGTACGGGCAGAAGAGGAAGGGCGAAACCTGGCTTGCACTATCCACCTTACTCCCGGTTTCCTGTGCTATAACCCAGCAAGCCATTAGGTTCTGTAACATCCTAGTCGGAGTGGCACTGGGCCTTCTTTGGAATGCAGGAACTTCGAAGGCTGGAGACAGTGCTGCAAATAGTCCTCGCACCAGACAGACAGCTGTCCCTATCCAACACTCCCAGGACCTTACCTTCTTCATGAACTCTACTTGCACATCAGGCAAATCTTGCAGCATCTACGACCTTATCCCTTCACACTTAAAGAGGGCATTTATATCAGACTGCCCTATACAACTGTGGCTGTAAAGACAGAAATTAAAGAACTATCTTGTGAAAGACCTCTCTTTTGCAATGACTATCAGATTGCCTGTTAAGCATTCTTGATAATAAAAAGAGAAAAGGACCTGATTCAGCCTGGCCCAGCTGGAAGTTTACTTGGTGAGTTCTGCTGGTCTGGTGGCATGGCTCAGTGTCCTTCAGTCCCACAGCAGTGTGGAAAGCATTCCCCAAACTCCTTAAATGAAATTATAACAGTCTTCCAGCCAATCCATACCCAAGAGCCAAAGGGAGTAATTAAAGGAGTGAATGTTTTATTCTTTAGTGTTTAATAGAATACATAACAAGTCACATAATCAATGATTCATTACTTCACACACAGCAGGGAAACCAGTATTGAGTGTTTCCATTATACAACTGGTTGTGAATAGATAAAATAAAACATTTGGGTGGATGAAAGCAATTTCAAAGTTTGAGCATCTCTGAAAAGATTTCATCCGTGTGTTTTTGTTTTCCTTTTACTATAGAGGGGCTCTGATTCTTGGGTTTATGTTTTGTTAGAAAAGTCTGATATTATATTTTCCATGTACCCTTAGATTTTTAAGAAACAGCTCAAAGAGATGTATCACTTAGCAAATAACATTTTCAACATTTCAGAATCCAAATAATTATTACAAACAGGATTTTGCAAGTGCCCAGAAAATTTAATTTACATGTTCAAAATTCATAGCCATGGTGAATGTTTCAATCCTTTGTCATCAAATGGATATTAACAGTGGTAACTGGTGAATGTATTGAAGAGTTATACCAAAGTTTACCTGGCTATAAAGTCACAAAGACAGCATTACAATTAATGTCTGCACACTTAAAAACACATTCTAAATAAACAAAACTGGCTCGAAAAGAATTACAAAAAAAAACTTTAAGTGGCAAATATTCTTGGTCAACTGGTCCTTCCTCCTACCTACAACAGCATACTTTGTGAGCCTGTCTTCTGCTAGGATTCTTCCATCCTTGTTTAATGGGGCCCAGGAAAGAATCTTAAATCCTCACTTATTAATACTTTGAGATATGTACTGTCCAAAACTGTCACAAAGAAAAGTTGACTACAGCATAACTTAGTTATGGCTATGTGAAAACTTCTTCCAGGAACTATAGACTCTGAATAAGTCTATAGAATAAGAATACTGCATTTTATTCATTACTCAAGAGACAGATTATCCCAAATATTCAGATTTTAAATGTTTTGTAGTGATGAAAAACATAATAAAAATTGCAAGCAAAGTCTTGACTAAGAGTTTAACAATAAAAATACCAAGTTTACTATTTTTAAAATATGTCAGTTTTACAGTACTTGTAATTAAGACTGTAAAAGAAATTCTTAAGAAATTCACTTCCTTCACTATTTTTTTAACTATCTGCATTATAATTTATTTTACATGTAGGAGTACAAAAAATGATTTGAATACTAGATTGGAGTTCACCATAATTTGAAGAGTTAAAAAATTGTCAAAGCTTCGTCATACATGGCTTGATGTGATAACAGCATTCTATGGAAACTACAATAAAAATTAGAATACATTGTAAGCACTGCCAGTTTTCTCTGAGTATTTGCACATTATATATTTCCTCAGAGAAGCAGCACACACATATTGAAAATCATATATATATATGATTCTGCTTTTAAAAAGAAGACAATTTGGGCTAGTATTATCACTTTGCTAACAATTGAAAAACCTAAATAAGAAACACCAGAATAAAAACAGTATTAAAAGGGGGAAATTTTCTCACATCTTCAAAGAATATTTTCTTCTACATGTCTGAAAACTTAGAATGAATGTGGTTCATAATCCACATGTATTAAAAAAACAAACATCTGATATGCAAGCATGGAACATGTACCTATTTTTTCCAACCACAATGACGGTCAACACTTCTTTATAAAAATTAGTTATTAAATCTAATGTCATTCCATTATTGATCAGCATCAAATGGTAATTGGATCAACATATACAAATGCTTGCCTCTCTGAGATGGATTAATGCAGCCACAATTATTTGAATAGTTTACAACATTCTCCCAGGTCATTTCAAAGATATTTTTGAGAGCCTTACTCTATTTGGCATACTAATCAAATTCACAGGTGTTAATCAATACTTCAGAACATTTTATAAGCCTTAACGTTTTCTTCTAAAGCCCAAAGCCAAGGAGAGAAAAGTACCCATTCCGAATGATCCTGACTCAGTCACACTATGTTCCTTTCATAGAATAAGGTGACTACTCAGACTTCACTTTGGGCTAAAAAGTACAAAGTTTTCGTGTGTTGGCTTCAACAGCAGAGGGACAGTCACTTCCAGGGAGAGAGACTCATGTACTATTCCTAACACTAAATCCCCAGGCTTCAAAATTACAGGCCAGCCAGGTGTGGTGGGACACAAAAAGATGCCTACGTGTTCACGAGACAATTGAATCGTTTTCGAAGACACCATTCATAAGACTTGAGAGCAGACAAAACTTGAGCAGTTTCTCATGGCTCCTAAAGTTGTGCAGATTTGACGAGGGGGGATCAGAACTTCCATCTTGCCATCTGTCAGCGTATTTTGATCTGTTCTAAAGATGCTCTTAATCATCCATTTCTTTGTTAAGCAATCTAACAGAGTACCATAACATGGAGAAATCTACGACACTCACATTTGACCAGTGAGTGACAGTCCTAAATCATTTCAGGCTTGAAACAAAGGTTCTGGTCCATTTCCTGATCCACTGTCTAAAAACAAGCTCAAAACTAAAGTTAACACAACTTCCTGGATCCCTGCTTCCCTTTCTTCAAAACTGCAGACTCTGTACATAAAGCTAACATTTATTTTTTTTTTTAAAAAAAAAAAAAAAGGTAACTAACAAAAAACACTTAAACCTCTCCCAATTAAAATAAAAACATTATTGGATTAAAAATAAGGATAGCTTGAATACAGGTAGACAGATAAGTGACATATGATCAGTATACAACTAACATCTCAGCAAAAATGTATGGAGCAAACCCAGCCTCCTAGTTATGAAAGTTTTCCTGACCCAAGTTCACAGGCAAGGATATATGAAACTCACCAAAATGTGTTGCTTTTGTATATACACCATCAAATGCAAGTTACCAGGGGTAAATACAGTAAGTTTTATAGCGTTAGTAGATGAATTAAAAAACTAAATGATTCGTGTAAAATGTTTATATATGGTATATACAGATTGGATCACATGAGTCTGAGAATAAAACTGTCCCAATTCATAACATCTGCCATGGACACAGTGAAGTACAGTACAAGGTTCGTTTTTAAAAAGAAGGAAAAATAGTACTAATTTAAACACTTAAAACAATTCTTACAAAATCTTTTAAAACATATTTCAGAGAAAGATGATAAAACAAACACACACACAGAAAGGCTTCTCCATCATCACAGATAATTCAAAGGGTGCCTCTCAGCGGAAAGCAGACGGATTCACCTCCCTTCGGCTGTGGTGTACACAGGATACACGCTAGGAACTCATTCCACGTGAGAGTAAAGGCAAAAGGCAACCAGGGCTCCTGTTGCTGCTGCGTTTACCTGAAACGCCCTGTTATTGCTCACTCAGCTCACACTGAAGTATTTGCCTTCGTTTAAAAACATTTCACTTCACAGCTATCTACAGATGGGCGGCTCCCGGTGCTTACGTTTATCTTCAGCTCTGTCATTTGAAAAAAGAGTCCACTGAAACGTCAAACGAACGCACGAAAGAAATGGCGTTGTTCGGGTTTTCAGAACTGCCCAGCAGTCCATATTTGCTGGGCTTAGAGTAAAACAGTAATTTAAAAATAATGATAATAAGCGATCTTAAGTCTAAGCTAAAAGCAAACTTACTTTGCTTAAGTAAATAGGATTTTAAAAATGAGGAAATATAATCAACAAGAAAATAAACGTTCAAACCACTAAAACTACTAGGAAACTCTTTGGTTAGGTTATTACAAGTATTAGCAACTTAACAGTTTAGGACTCAAAATAGCTCGATAAACTTCCAGCTGAAAGTGGGACTTTTTCTAACCTGATTTAAAAAAAAAAATCTAAGTTTACACGTACTGTTTGATATTTTTAAATGTGCATGTACTCAAATGGATGGTACAGACTTCCAGCTTCCAAATAATAAATGAGCATGTCCTCTCCTCCCTCTCCGCCCTTCCTCCCCGCCCTTCCTCCCTCCCCAACCCTCCCACTAGTCCTAGACCTAAGGGCTGTATGATCCTCCTGCATTACTCAGTCTCTGCCAGTGACTTTCTGCAGCACTGGGGGCCTGGGCAGCCTCGCCTCCCTCCTCGGGCTGCCTGCTCCTTGCCTACAAGGGCTGCCTTAACCAATACAACCTAAAGCTCCGGCAAACAGCTGACGAGAAAGGGCGCCTCCGCAGGCAGGAGGATCATGGCTTTCTACAGTTTTAAGCCACAGGAGATCTATTGTGTAGGGAAAATAGGATCCTCCCCGTTTACCAGTACTAGGATTTACTTCTACCTCTTAACTTTTTTTTTTCTTCTAATCACTTTATTTACAGTCTCTGAACTGCCTCCATGGGGTCTTAATTCCAGCATTACAGTCTTCCATTCTGCCGTCTAAAACTTTATCTTTCTAGTGGGGAACAAGTCTTTTAAAACACTATCTCCACACAGCGCTCTCAGTTCTGATCTCTGAAACCACTAGGGAGTCAAGGGACTTAAGGTTTCAAAGCCTCCCACACTGCACGCTGGACACCGTCCAGTCGGGTCAGAACCATTCAGTCACTCCCAGGTACTTGGTGACTTTGCGCCCGCACTGCCCCACCAGCTCTGGAACTCAAGTACAATCTGGGGGGGGAAGGGTGGTTGGAGGCCAGGAGTGGAGGAAGCAGAGGTGAAGAAGAGCTACATCTGAGCACTCTCGGTTAGCGGGGTCCAAAGAAGACGAAGAAGCCCAGAGGATTTGTGGCTGCAGATTCTCAAGTGGGGAGCTGACGGGTCTGGGTGAGCTACTGAGGGAGAGACGGGAAGGGCAGAAGGAACCAGGGCACGAGGGGAAGGGGTCTAGGGCAGCTATAATCCTGTGCCCCCGCGTGGAGGAAAGGAAGTGGGCGCGGGAGTGGCCAGGGGTCTGGGGAGCTCACTCCCTGCAGAAGACGTACTCGGTGTAGCTGGTCCAGATCTTGTCCTCGCTCTGGTCGGTGCTGCTAGCAAAGGCGCAGGTGCCCGTGGAGCTGCACGCCACCATGTGGAAGCCCGACTCGGACAGCTTATCGAAGGCCTGCTCTAGGAAGTTGAACTTGAGGTAATAGCGCGAGGTGTAGCGCTCCGGGGGCCGGTCGGGATCCCGGCTCTCGTTCAGGGTGTCCCCAAACACCTCCTTGGCCAGCGACGTCTTGCCGCACACGGTGATGCGCGCCACCCGCCGGAACTTGGCGTCCGCCTGGGCGTCGCGCCCGATGGTGTAGGAGCCTCGGTAGCCGATGGTGATGTAGCCGGAGCGCCGGCTGCCGTCCAAAGACTGGGACGGTGTGAGCAGGGGCCCCGCCGCGCCCCCGGACGGGCTGCGGCTAGCCAGCTCCAGCGTGGGCGACGGAGCCCCGGCCGAGGCGCCCTCCTGCGGCTCGGTCTCCGAGTAGCCCAGCGGCTGCAGCTCGTCGCCCACCGAGCCCTCCTTGGGAACCCCGCGGCGCGAGTGCGGCGGCGGTGGCCCGGGACCCGGCTGCTGGGGCGCCCCGAGGCGACGCACGAGCTCCGGCAGCTCGAAGTACTCGGCCTCGCGCTGCAGCCGGCTGCGCTCGGGGAAGTAGTCCGGCAGGACGAGCTGCAAGTCCCGCAGGTAATCCAGGATGTAGCGGAAGAGGAAGCCGTCCCGATCCAGAAAGAAGCGGCCCTTGCTGTCCCGGGCCAGCTCCTGCGGCTGCTGCTGCGTGAACATACGCCAGAGCAGCGAGTCGGGCACGGACACCACCGTGCAGCGCCGGGTCACATACACCTGCCCCCCCACGTTCAGCTCCACGATGTCCGGGAAGAGCGGCGGCTCCGCCGAGGACGACGACGAGCCGCTGCCACCCCCGCCTCCACCCCCGTTGGGTAATCCTCGGGTGCTGTCCGCCAGAGCCATGGCCAAAGAGGTGGCCGGGATGCGACAGGGAGCGGGGTCGCGATCGGGAGCTGCAGCGGCTTTTATCCCGGGAGCCCTGCGCTCAGGCGGCCGCCACCGCTGCCGCCGCCGCCACCGAGAGCCGCGCGGTGCGAGCGCGCAGCTGTGAGCCCACGAGAGCCCCGGTGCGCTGCGCCCGCCTCGCCGCGCGCTCCAGGCGAGTGGCGGGTCGCGGCCCGCGCGCCGCTTAAGTAGAGCCGCCCGCTCGGGCGCCGCGGCGCGCAGGAGGCGTGGGCGGCTGCGGAGCGGCGGAGCTCGCTCCCGGGGCGGGGAGGGCTGGGGGTGGGGGGAGAGGAGGAGCGGGGAATGGATTTGCATGCTAAACGCCGAGGCGGCTCGGGGCTGCAGGCTCCACCCTGACCCGCGCGCTCCGGGGGGCGACCACACTGTCACCGCCCTCCGGCGCCGGGACCCAGCTCTCCTTCCTCTTCCGCAGTGGGTCAGAGCCTCGGCGCTTCCCCGGAAGGCTGTTCTCTAAAGCGATCGTCTGTGTCCCTTTCTCGGCCGACCGCAGCCTGTACCCAGGGACTCCAGAAGGGCTCGGAAACTTTCTGGCAGAGTGGGAAAGGTTTGGTAGCCTGCGGCCTAGCGCCCTCTAGACCTACCCGGCTTTCAACTGTGCAGAGCGCTGCGGTAGAGGATCCCCGTGTCTCTGGAAGTTCTGAAGAGAGACACAGCTCTGGAGGGACATAGGGGTCACTCCAACCCAAAGGTTTTCACGTGACTGCAATATAGCCTCAAAAATATCCCTAGAAACCACACGCGAAGGCTTCGCGAGGATGCTATGATAGTTTACTTTCCGAGTGCATAAAGTCTTCGGCCAGGAAACCTCAACACAATACTACAGCACTACAGCAAACAGAAATGGCTATGAGAGGAAGTTGGGTGGGGAAAGGTGGGGCTTCTAGTTCGTTCCTGTGAAGGCTTCCTAGCGCCTCGAAAGCGGAATGTGAGGCCTCGGGTTCCTTTCCGCCATCTGTGAATCGCACCAGAAAATTTCAGTCTAAGGCAGTTCTTAGTAATATTTTATTTGTTCCCTGAAATTTTAATACACATACACAAGAAGCCGGCTTTCTGGTCCTGGGTAGCGATTCTAGAGGTCCAGGAGCACTGGTTTTCCAGGTCCCTCCCTCCCTCTTTCTCTTCTGTACTTAAAAAGACCGTGCACCAGAGAAGCGGATGAGTAAGTTCAAAGGCCCTTTAGATCCAGCCCTGGTCTCTATGACCTCCTACTTCCTGTACTTTCTCAGTCATGCGCAAATTGCAGCCCACAGAACTCCACCTCTGCCAGGGAGCCTTCCCTGGACTCCCCGAGGAATGAGACAGATCGCTGTCTTCAAATTTCCATCTTGTTTGCACTAGGCTCATTCTGAAGTTCCAGATTTGTGAGTAGTTGTGTGGTTGTTGGTTTTGGTAAACAAATAGGTAAGGGGTTCCAGAAGATCGAGGTAGAGGAAGGTCTCAGAAACCACAAGGTTAATAAACGCTGTTCTGCAGTGCTCAGTGTCAGGCTGTGAAGAATTCAAGGCTGAAGAATAGCCAAGGCTCCTTCAGAGCAGCCAAGAGGCAAAGGGTTGGGGATCTGAACAGTTATCAGATCACTTTGAAGGACAGGCTGTCGACCACAATACGCCAGGAAAGATCTTTGTTCTCGATAATGATATTTACCCTTTGTGCAACCAAGGGACGAGCTTGATAGTCTTCTCACGGATGAGTGTCATTTTCATTTTTGAAATGTTTATGTCTGACGAACAATCACTGCAGTCGTGTCAGCGAGCTGAAATAAGATCAAACCCCAGACCAGGCTGCTTAATTGCAAGCACGGATCTTTGGTACTGAATATATTTTGCCATTTTTGCACTGTTCTCTGGGATAAATGATAGTTGACCCAAGTGTTCTAAGTCCCAATACTGAATCTGTTACATCAGCGTCTGAGGCCTGACAAAACTTGCTCTTTTCTGTAAATCCAAGAAAAGACTTTTGTGTCATCTTGGCACAATTGGGTCATTACTTTTGTTCATTGTTTCGGTAGATTCTGCCGGGCCCCCCTCCGAGATCCTTCCCGTCTTGAGGACTTCACTACCTCTGCCACTCCCGTGGACCACGCCAGCATTTCCTCCTGCTTGACTGCCTGGGGCTCCTAACTGCTTCTAACCAGCACCCATCAGTCTTTCATCACTGGACCAAAAGGAGGATCCGATCGGACCCTACATCGGGCGTGTCCCTCTGCTCAGAGCCCTACAGTACCCACCCAGCTCACACAAGAGCAAGACCAAAGTCCTCCCAGTGACCTGAAAGACTGCCTGCCTGTGTCAGACCCACACTTGCTTCACTGGCCCATCCCTCAACACTTTGCAAAGAATGTGCTGGGTGTGACCTCACAGACTTCTTTTTCTCTTTGCCTAAATGGCTAGTGCTTCCCCTACACTGTGTACACCTCTTTTCTCCTGACCTTCCCCAGGTCTCCTTCCTCCATCACTCTGTGTGATGATGCCCAGCTCTATTCTCCAAGCTTCCCTGCCTTGCCTGTTGAAAGTCTCTCTCCCCGTGTCTTAATGTAAGATCCAAAGAGTTCAGTTATGTTTGTCAGCTTCGTTCATTGCTATATCCCTAGTACCTAGAACATGGCTGGGCTTTTATAATTATGTGATATGTTGCTCATTCACTTATTCCATCAATATTCATTCAGGGTCTATCACTGTGTTCCAGAAAGTGTGTTAAAAATAATCACTGCCCTCTTAGAGTTTATAGTACACACACACACACACACACACACACACACACACACACACACACACACTGTTCAGGTAGTGATGAACATCACAAAAACATTTGTGAAGTGAAATAAATGGATAAATATAAGGATAATACATTATGGAGAGTATCCAGGAAAGGTGTCTCTGTGAAAATGAAAATGGAACAGAAAAGAGAAGGTCATAGCACGTTCTGGAATAGTAGCATTCTAGGTTTATGTTAAACAAGTCCAAGGGGTCTGTGTGGGGAATGAGTTTGTCTCTCAGTACAAGTTTATGCGCAGTGTCATCCACTTGTATCCTGTAAACACCAAAGTGTCCTTGACGTAGTCACTGACTACAAACTGGAGAGATGCTGTGTGCCTACAACAGGCCACAGTCATTGTTCCATACCTCTAGCGATGACACATTCATCCACCTCAAGCTACTTCCTGCGGAGGAGTCCCTAGCATTTCCTACAGAAGCCAGGTTGTGTATGACAGACATTAGTGGATTAAACGAGATTTGAGACACAAATATTTGAGAATTTCCTGGTTGATTTTTGTGTCTTTTGATTCTTGCCCATGGGTTAGTATCACAACACCTAATAACTTGGATGATTGAATCTATTGGCCTGGGTATGTTTGGTGGCGGGGGCCGGGGGGTGGGGTCACAGCTCTTTAGAGCAAGCATCCAGGATGTTTTAAATACAGCCAATTGGATGGAGATCCAGAAAGACTTTGGAAATCATCCTCTCTATGTTTAGGTTCAACCCATTCTCCAGCGAAGGATGCATTGATGGTCACTGTTCTTTTTCATGTGACTCTTTGCACTTTCCTAAGGAAAAGAGAGCACACCTTTGCAAGAACTCAGACCTTGAAACTAAAGTATGAGCTACTAGAAGCATTTCTAGCCTATAGTCTCGCCTTACGCTTTTCCAACCTGTGTTCACCACCCCCACCTCACCCCACCAAAGCACTTAGAAAATACTCTGAAATGATTTGAGGGACTATGAAGCTAAAAGGGAAGGAATAACTGGAGCGAGATGAAGTGAGTGCCTCGGAGGACTGAATGAATTTAATACATGTGAATATGATCTGTAAGCTGTAAAACACCATTCAAGTGTCGGAATCATTATTTGCCACCACTTATCATGGTGCCCGACAAGTCTGCTCAAATAAATACTGAATGAATAAATGAATGGCAGAGACATTAAAATGGATGCTGAGAGGAAAGAGCAGGAGAGACAAAACCAGAAATTGTCCTGAACAAACGTTTGGTGCATTTATCATCCTCCCAATATGTGTAAATCTTCTCTGTTCTGTGAAAATCATTGACTTTAGCATTCAGAGGGAGAAAAGAATTGGGTGCAAGGATTAATTAAATAGCATTAGGCTTAAGAAAATTAGGAAACATTGATCTTAATTAAGATTTGTTTTTAAATGCACCGATATCTAATCTTCAAAGAGAAAGAATATTGTGTGAAAGACATTGCCAAGTTACTAGGAAACAAAGAGTATCCCAACATTATAATATCACTGTGGGCTGGTGTTTTTATATCTAATATTTTATATTTAATAGAACTAAACAGAGAAGCAAAGTGTCAGAACTTTTTTATTTTTATTTTCATGTCTTTACAAACAATATTTAAAACTTTCCCAGAAAACATTGATACAATAGTGAGCGTTTCATTAGCTCTCACACGTATCAGCCCTGTTTATATGGCAAGGCAGACATGAACTGATTTAATTGCCACAGTAGCTCTTTCCTGTTATAGCATTATGACAACCCAGTTGGGGGATAACAAACTGAAACAGAGAAAGGTTCATTTGCGTTCCCAGATCACACAGCATGTAAATAATTGCACCGGTATTCAAACCCAGGAGTCCGACCTTAGACTGTCTGTTTCTCAACACTGCATCTCACAGCCTCTCGACTGAGTGCTTTATTCGTGTAAAGCTGTGGTTTCTACGATTTTGCCACTTTGCAGATAAGAAACCCAAGGCAAAGGGAGGTTAGATGACTTGGAAAGAGATCTTAGTGCAGCTCCACACCTCTGCTGGAGACAGTGATGGTATTTTAAAGCCTGAGGTTGACGCCCTCCGGTGTGGTTTCCAGTGGAGCCCCTGTGGAAAGAGGGGGTTAGAAGTTAGGTGATTGGGTCTCCTTCCTTTCCCATGAAACCGTCCTCAGTTAAGATTCTCCAGATCCACAGATAGAGGACAGACAGAGGCAAGACACCATTGTCCCCTCTGTCCTCTATAACAATGAATGTGATTTATTTCTGCTGCTCTAATACATCACCATGGTCTGCGAAGCATCGGACTCGGGGAGTGTTTGTTTGGTTTTATTCTGATCTCATTAACTCTCGACAAGGATAAAGTGGGTCTGTGAAACTGCTGAGATCCAGGTTCTGGTCTTTGAATGCAAGCAGTATCCACTGGTCTTCTGGGGCTCATAAAACTGAACAAATGCATTTGACTTGTGGCTTTAAATATCAAAGTTGGCACTAGAATAACTGAACACACACCCACAACATACACACACAGAGTGATTCTGGAATTTCAGACTGAGTCCTTTTGTGTTTTTGGTGCCTTTGTGTGGTTCAGGTTCATGTATGTTCACAACAGTTTGGGGAGTAATTATCCAGCCTGACCTACAAATGAGGAAAAATCATCTTTGGAAGCTTCGGTGAGTTAAGGCACCCTTCAAGTAGTATCGGAACACAAATTGCCTCTCCTGGAGCTGAGATCAAGCCCTGAGTGACACTCCCTGAGTTCACTTTTGTACGTTGGTTTGGTTTGGTTTGTTTTATATTCACTATATAGTGTCAGACTTCACCCAGACAATTCTTTTAAGTATAGTACGTCGTTTGACTGTATTCACCCCCAAACCCTCCCCTCTGTCCCCACTTCTGTCCCTGCTGTCCCCTTCTTACCTAGTCCCCCATCTATTTTCATGCCACATACCTATTAACAATCTTATGTACCTAAAAAAAAAATCTAGAATTTACTAATGAGAGCCAACGTGTGATATTTGTCTATCTGAGTCTGGTTTGTTTCATTTAAATTGATGGTTTCCAGTTGCCAGACTCCATCCTCAATGCTTGGTGTACTCCTCAACCGCCATGTCAAATCTCACAAGTGAGTGACACCCAGAACAGTCACCCTGGAGCCCCACACTTAGCTGAGAGAAACTGGAATTACATCTGGTTAGGACATTCCTTCAAAGGCATTTTACACACCAATGTTAGACTCGGTGCTGTGCAGAGCTGGTCTCTTTTTATAAGACTCTAAAACAGGGCACTTCACTGCAAGAGAGACACAGAGGCCCAAAAATAAACTAGGACAAAGGCAAATCCATGAGTCTGAAGCCAAGGTGATGATTGTCAGGTAGTCACCTTTTGACATTGGGTTCTAGAGAGTGCCTCCCTGGAGTGCTCTGACATGCTGAATAAGACCAAGTTTCAATTACTCAAAAAAGAAAGATGAAGGGCTGATTCAACTGCTGAGATTTTAATATGTGGTTCCAGAAAGTCTGCATATTTCATTGTGAGGTTTGGCTGAGAAGCCAAGCCACTGGCTAGACTATAATGGTTAATTTTATGTAATTGTGCAATCATTTGTTTGGTATAATTGTGGATGGAAAAATCCTTCCCCCAAGTTGCTTTCCAGTTACTACAGAAATGTGCATAATGTTTTACAGTGAAAGAAATGGCCTTAAAGGATGTTAAACCTTCAATTTATATTATTCAATATGACTTACTCTAAGAAAATACATGGAGGTTGTTTTTTTTAACAGTCAAATATAGACAAGAAAAGCATGTACTTTGCAGTTCAGTGGTCCTGTATTCTTCTCCTGACTTCATTTAAAATCTAAAATATCAAGAAAATTTGTTTAAATGTTCTCAACTATGTTGCATGTCAAATTTTAGCAAAAATGCTTGTCTTACCCAATGCATAAGATAACACAGAGTGTTTCATTCCACAGCATCTGACTCACGAAGACAACATCAGGAGTCTTCACAATCCAAAGACAGTGGCTTTCTCTGCCTAATCCCGGAGCCTTGGCTAGGAAATGATGAAGAATTAAGGTTAGAGGTAGCAGGAGTCCTCTCCAAACAACTGTAGTGTTTCCACATTACCTGCCAGCCACCATGGCTCCAAGAGAGAAAAAGCACACATGCACACTGCAAAGGAAACTAATTTTTCATGGCTGCAGCAGATGTTACTGAACAGAAGCCAACAATACAGGAGAGCTTTAGCCCATCTTCACATGTGTTCAACCATGTGACTATTTATGGAGCACATGCTATGTACGCAATCTGCTAGCCATCATGGATGGACCACTATGAGTCCTTGGCCCATAAAAAGACTATTTATTGGACAAGGCTGATGGTGTTTGCCACCTGCCCTCACAATCATAGTTTGACCACCAGAAGCCATGTGCCAGAAGGAAAGGACTAACTCCCAAAAGTTGACCTCTACCAGCCACATCCTTGCCTTGGTGCAATGTACTCTAAAACACACATGCGCGCGCGCACACACACACGCGCGCGCGCACACACACACACACACACACACACACTATTTTGTACAAAGGTGGAAAAGTAGCAATATCAGAGGCCACTAAGAATTCCATGTATCACATGTAAGTATCTCAGGAAAGGAAGTTACTTCCATGTTAGCCAGGGATGGGACGTCTGACCCAAGACTCTGTAGGTTCATTAAACCAATGTAATATAGTGTCTGTACAATGATACATATACAGTGATAATATGTATTATATCTATATACAAATAAATATATTATATACTACGTACAACACATACTATATACAACAGCATGTTTATCTTTGGTTTTGTACACCAGTGTGGTGCATGCACATGTGCATATTCATATGTGTGTTTGGGTATGTACATATATGTTCATATGTGTGTAGGAATACATACATGTGTAGTGGGTAGCCATTCCAGCTTTGATCTGGAAGTTCCAACCCCCACTGAGGCTTCGGTAACTGTCACGCCTACAAGGCGGGTCCAAGAGAGGACCCTGAAGACCTGAGATCCAGATGCGTTGGCTCTCTTGGTTGCTGGACCCAAGTTACCCCACAGAATAAACCTCCCTTTTAACTACGTAGAATGGCCTTAATAATTTCACCAATATACATGTGTGCATATGTGAATGTCTTCCTCTGTCATGCCTTATCTTTTTGAGATAGAGTCTCGCTGCACATAGAGCTCACTGATTGTCTAGACTAACTGGCCAGAAAGCTCCAGGGATCTCCCTAGCTCTGCATCCCCAGCACTAGGGTTGGAGGTGGGCACCATCAACATGCCCAGCTTTTTATGTGGGTGGCGGGGATCCAAGTTCAAGTCCACATGCTTGCATGGCAAGCACTGTGTGTGCTAAGCCATCTCCCCAGCTCTGCAATCGCTTTGAAACCTTGGGAATCATTCGGATCAAACCTCTGAGTTTTAATAAGTCAAAGCTGGAGTATAGGAAGGACTCTTGCAGGCCCGAGTGTGGCAAACACAGCAGACAGGTTTTGCCCTTTCACCCCATTTTCCTCTTCTTTGCTAAAGACTGTTCCATTCCTGGAGCTAGCCCCTGAGGTCTATTCCCTTATTTGGCCACGAACTCATTCCTGAGACAAAACACCAAGGTCCAAGAATCA
Organism: Peromyscus leucopus; assembly: GCF_004664715.2. Lineage (NCBI taxonomy): Eukaryota > Metazoa > Chordata > Mammalia > Rodentia > Cricetidae > Peromyscus > Peromyscus leucopus. The sequence goes on along the minus strand of NC_051070.1, from coordinate 21,337,190 downwards.
AAATTCATTATATGGCTAATGTGTGCAATCAGGGTTTACCAGTTCTCCCTAGCACAGAGCCCCCCTTCCCCCTGAAAACCCCACTCCTGCAGAAACACCCTCTCCTGCTTTTCCTGCTTGCTTGTGCTTACAGCTGCTGCTGCCACATCTGCAGCCTCCCTCCTCACCTGCCTTCCCCTCCAGGGTAATAAGTCTCCTTTGTGCTGAGATTTGGTGTTTGCGTATGTCCTATACCAAGTCTGGGGGCGGGGGATGGTGACCTCCCTTTCACATACAGTTACAGAGACGTAATGACCGATAAGTAACACCCCTTATCTGACATTTATTTTAAACAACGTAATCTTAGAGTCATTTTGCCAGGCAAAGGATGGAAATAGTAAATGACAACTCCCCACTTTCTGGGCAGGCTTTCTGAAAACCTAAATACACTTTAATAAATAATCATTAATTTTTTAAAAGTTAAAGCAGCCAGATTTTCCATCAGCTCTCTATTCATTGGCCCTAGGACCACGGAGACCAGCGCTGTGCATTCAGTGTGTGTTTGTAAATATTCCATCACAGAGGTGGAGACGTACATACTATAGACAGAGACAAGAAGCTCTTGTTCACTTCAGACATTGCCACTGCCAGTGCACTGCCATAATCTAGAAGTCTATCCTACCTCATAGCATCTAAGACCAGATGCCCCTAAAGCACTCCAGGATGGCAGGGTTTTGTTCTGTTGTCAGGAGTATGGTGCATATTTGTTGTCTGGCCCTCTATCCTGAACCTACCAGCATCCTCCTTCTTACTCTTCTAGTGACCCAAGCTAAGCCGATCCGAGAACTCTGGGATACCCGGTGGTCCATGTGTTGAGCGCCTCTTTCGTGGAAGGCTCAGGGTAATCGCTTCTGAAGAGCTGGTTCCGACTGACTGCAGGTCCTACGTGGGTGCCCGAGTTGCCACTGTATCTCAGGCAGACTACACTGGAGAAGTTGCAGACACTAGACACGTTTTATAACAGACGACCCTTTGTTTATGGTAGTGCACTTTGCAACCAACAAGTACTGGTTGAAGAAATACAGTTGTCTGTTTAGGAAAGTAACCCCATCTTTGCTCAGTTTTTCCTTTATGTCACATAGAATTTGCCTGGTGATGATGACGATGGTGGAGTGAAATTATGAATGCGTATTCATCCTGCTTAATCTGCATGTCCTTAAAATATTTATATTTTCACTTATTGATGGATATATGTTTCAAATAAGCTCTGCCTGTCTTTTTATTTGACAGTAATATTTTCGGCTCTGGTTAGACAGCAGTTTCGGGTAATCAAATAATTATCCTTGAATGCTTCCTCAGAGCACTTGCAGAAGTCTAAATACATGCAAGCATGCAGTGGGTCTTCCCGGGTTCCAAGCAATGCTTCAGATGCCCAGTGGAGAACACTGAGCTTCCTGGTCTGTGCCGCAGGTAAGGCGATGGAAACGCCTCCCATGCGAGAACATCAAAAGACACTTGGTTTTTCCTCAAGCTATGTTCTCAGAGACTCCAAAGAAGCCAAGAGCTGGGTTTCCCTGAGGGAGTGAGCCAAGGGGTAGACAAGGGAGTAATTAAAATGATGGGATGCGTTCTAGCTGTGAGCAAAAGAGGGCAGCGTGTGGCTTTCTGAAAACAGTACCACAGACGTCAGCTTACTCTTGGATATTCTTTTCTCCTCAAAGGAGGAGTTCAGAGAGCCAATGGGGTGTGCAGTGGGGTTTCTAGCCAAGAGGGCATAATGGAAGCATCCTGCCCCACCCCTACCCTCCTCTGTCTACCTCAGTGCCCCGCTAGCCTCCTTTATTAAGAGTGCCTGTCTACATCCCGCAGCTCAGAGTCTGCTGCGAGAGCAAAGCCTTTTCAGCTTTCCCTGGGTTAATCAATACTCCTTTCACTTAAATTCTCTTTTGACCTTCAAAAGTAACTTTTGTTGGTGGCTTGTACTCCTGTTTGTATGAAAGAGGCCCGGTTGCTAGACCCGACCATTACAGTATTTCTATCTATTTCTATCTGCCTAAAGATAAATTTCTTCCTTCCAGAGATCTAATCAAAGGTAGGGCCTTGCTCCTGATGTCAGAAAAGACCTTCATTGGGAAACCAGACTCAACATACAGGAGTCAAAAAAAAAAAAAGCAAGTTTTGGTTCTATCCCTCCCTTTCTTTTTGGGACAATTACAGGGAATCAACCTAGATGTCACCACATGTGACCATGGAAAGTGCTGACACCCAGGAGGAAGGCATACAGCCTCTGCCTGTCCTCTAAGTCCCATCCCAGATTGCGGTACCAATCTCACTAACCAAAACCTAGGTAAGTGGCCCCATCATGGGGTCCTATGGTGCAATTATCCATCAAGGTGGGCAGGTAGGGACAACATTCTTGGAGGAACAACGGGTAAAGAACAGAGAAGTCATTGTCGGATTCAGCTATACATCTAGTCACCGCAGAGTATTTTCATCCATTTAAATTTAAGATGTGTGAAAATCGTCCAAAGATCCATATATTCATATCAGTCATCACACTCAAATGAAGGGTGATCGTATGAGCAATAACTAACGTGTGCAATTTCTGTTGACGCCTCCTATCAGCTCTCTCCCTTGCTAGGTTACTATACAAAGCAAACTAGACCAAGTATTAATAAGAAAAGAGGTTTGCGCTGGGTAGTTTGATGTCAATTTGACACAAGCTAAAGTCATCCGAGAGAAGGAACTGCAACTAAGAAATTACCTCTCTAAGATCAGGCTGTAGGCTAGTCTGTGGGTGTTTTTTTCTTAATTAATGATTGATGGGGAAGGACCCAGCCCATGGTGAGTGGTGCCACTCCTGGGCTGGTGGTCCAGGGTTCTATAAGAAAGCAGGCTGAGCAAGTCAGGAGATGCAAGCCAGTAAACACCCCCCCCCCTCCGTGGGGCCTCTGCATCAGCTCCTGCTCTGAAGCCCCCAGGTTCTGCCCTGAGTTCCTGTCATGGCTTCCCTCAGTGATGAACTTATAAGTCGTAAGGTTAAAAAAATAAAATAAAATAATAAACTCTTTTCTCCCCAAGTTGCTTTTGGTTGTAACCAAAACATATTCATCACAGCAGTAGAAACCCTAATATGAGGGTTATTGCAAGCTCTTTTGGGGAGATCAAAGCCTAAGATTGCTCAATCCCTCTCTTTGGCCTCTGCTGAGGATCCCTTGGCTGCTTTACACATAACAGAATAACCGGAAAGAAAACAGCTGTGGTTGAAAGAGGGCACACTCTAGGGATGCCTTGATGTTTAACAGCTGGCTCTAATGAGGAGCCACTTACGGTGTCAGGGTAGCTACATCAGTCCCTTTCCAGGGAGTGTCCCCAATGACCCAACTACTTCCCAGTTGACCCCACTATCTAGGTCTCAAACTCTTAATATCACTACCTCTGGGACGAAGCGCCTAGCACAGGAACCCTGGGGAACAAGCTGCATTCAAACCATATCGCCCTCCTTACCCTAAACGTTAAGTTTCCATAAATCAGGTCATTTCATTTGATTTTTGAATCTAAAAAAAAAAATGATGTTGTTCAATAAAACTTTACTGACCTGCTTTGTTAACTGGTTTCAACTTTAAAAAAAGTTATGAAACTTCTTTATTTTGGGTCATATTTTTAAGTCATTTGGGGAAGAGAAATTTTAAAGTTTCAGCATTTAGAGTCTCTGAATTTAAATCATATTGCTTGGCAAAAAATTTATAAATTTCTTCTCAAATGGACTCAGTGGACATGAATATAAAAGTGGTTTTTGTTTTCTTCGTGTTCAGAAATGTCCACCATGCATTCATAACAGTGGGGTGCAGAGATCTCCAGACACGTTAAGCAGGGGTCACCATCTCTCAGTTGTTTCCAAACTATTTTGACCACTTATCAGGAACAACCAACAGATTCCATACATTCACCCTTCATAAATGGATGTTAAAGCATTAACAGTACCTTTAGATACGTTATAACAAATAACTTAGAATTATGTGTTTTTACTATCCCACATATGATATTATTTAGATATTACAATATGCCACCTTTCCGAGGGGAGATTGTGGGCATGTTAACTGTCTTCTTTTTTTGTTGTCAGTGTTTATTTCTGAGACTGTAAATTAATTATAACATTTCTCCCTTCCTTTTTTTCCCTCCAAACTCTCCCGTAAAGCCCTCCCTCCCACTGTCCTTCAAATGTATGGCCTTCTTTCCCACTAATTGTTCTTGCACTCATATATGTATTTGTAGAGACATACGTAGTCCTAAACACAACCTGCCCAGTCCATAGACTGCGACTTGCATGGGTTGTGTCGTCTTCACCTCTCATCAAACCTCTCTTTGCGACTGACTGAGACCACTACAGAAAACCACAACCAATCAAAATGCAGAGTTGTGGAGTCCAGTCTCAACGGGTACATCTATCTGTAAGGCACTCCCTCACCTAGGGCTCTGGAACATGGCGGAAGAGGGGGCAGAAAGACTGCAGGAGCCAGAGGATCAGGGAGTGTGCCACGAGACCAAGTCTCCTACTAACTATCTTCTTACAAGCAATTACAATGCAACGATAAGCCACTGGCTGTCTTAGGTCATCTATATATTAAAAAAATAAAATTAAATAAACACTACAACAACTGGGGTTCTGATCTCTAGTTTTCTAAAATGAATGGGAGAGGGCAGCTATAATTTCACTTTCTACAAAGTGTGGAGCTCTTGGTCAGCCACTCTCCAAGTGCTGCATGGCCATAGTAACGACTAAATAAGCAAGATAAAGTCACATCTTGTGTTTTAAGTCAAAGACAATGTTGTTGCTCTCCTTAAATCACACGTGATGGAGAAAGAGTGACACCTAGTGGTAGAAGCTATTGACTACAATCACCAGGAAGCCAAAGAAAAGTCTGAACTGTTTCAATCACATTAAAGCGAATCCCTGGCATCTGTGTTGGTGTCTCAGTTACCACGATGGATGTTTATCATGCCGGCTACTTAATTAGAGTAACTTACTTTATGCTCTTGCCTATTTCCAGATACAGGAATTCAGAAAAGAACTTGAATTCCCCAAGTATTTCCAGGTACAGGAACTGCGTCTGGGAAAAGGCGCATGTGGAAGTAACTATGAGTCCTTTTAGATGATGTGATTTAACTTAACGAGTCTGTATCTGAGAGGCCAGCTCACTTGAGAAGACGTGTTGTTCTCCAGATGTCACTGAAATATTGCAATTGGAAGTAAACAGCTACTCTGAGGTTGTTGTGTCCCAGCGGCAGATGCCAAGCATAGAACAGTATTTTGTATGTGTTGGACGAGCACTAAGTTAATAAGTGAGCATCTTAAACAAGGCACAAAATTACACAGAGAAAACTTGTCTCAAAAAAAAAACTTTTATAATAGAAACTAGCTAATTATGTAGCTTATAGTTTTGTTTACATTGTGAGTGGTGAGTAATTTTAATACACCATTAACAGGTAAAAACCATGTGTCATCTGTCTCTGAGGCCCTGTTATGAAGAGACAAAACTGTGGAATTTGATTCCATCTGCAACTATTTTATTACCACATGCTTGTTCACGCACACGCACGCACACAGAGTGATCTTTCCTTCTCTCAAAATTCATAAATCAGAACCTTAATCTGAAAAGACAGTTGCTAAAGTGGCAAAATACACTCCTTCAAATCTGCTAATGACATGCTTATTCCATGCCTCTCCCCTGGACAACAAAGGATGCCACTCTATTCACCAGATCCTCTATCCAGGCTGCTGGACTCCTCAACTTCTAGGTCTGCTGCGATCCCAGGCCACACCTGTAAGGATTTCTAGTGTTAGAGGGAGAGGTTCATGGGATTTTGTTTTTTCTAAACTTTTCCTAGTAAAGCTGGTGAAGAGTCAGGAACAGAACCTGCTTACAGAGGAAAAATTGATTTTCCGCAGTGGAGTCTCACTGCGGATATTAACCACACCTAAGAGCAGGCTCCATGCCCAGCAGCAGAAGGCCAACAAATGGACTCAGTGGTATTTTTGTAGACTTTTTGTTTTGTATTGCTCTGTTTGGTGCATGTTTTGTCTCACTGCTCTTCTGACTGAATACTATGGCTACAGATTTTGTATTTTTATGGATTCTGTTTTGCGTGAGTGCTTCTTGTGCTTTCTCTTTGTTATTTTTCTTTTTCTATTCTTTTCTAAAGCAAGACTTCTCATGTTCCCATGACAAGACTTACAACAGAAAGGTGTGTTGTTGCCCACACTCAGCCTGGCCCAGCTTCTCCTGAATTTTATCTAACCACATGACCTAACCTCATATATAAAACAAGAAATGAAGAACAAAATTACCAGGCTTTCTACTTTAGGATTTTTTTAAACCTGTTTAGGAGTGAATCCAAAGAATTGTCGGGGGTTGGGAGTGGGGGCGGGAGGCAGGGTGTAGTTGGGCTTTGTTTTGAGACTGCCAGCACCCAGATAATCACACAGAGACTTATTATTAATTATAAAAGCTTGGTCTTTAGCTTAAGTTTGTTCCCAACTAGCTCTTCTAACTTAAATTAACCCATTTATATTAATCTATGTCTACCACATGGCTCTTTACCTCAGAATCTATAGATATTCTGTGTATCTGACTTCCTCAGTGTCTCTCTGGCATCTCCCTGAATGTCTAGATTCTAACCCTGAGTTCCTCTCTCTCTCCGGAAGTCCCGCCTATTCTCTCATGCCTAGCTATTGGACATTCCGCTCTTTATTAAACCAATCAGGTACCTTAGGCAGGCAAGATAAAACAGCAACACATCTTCACACGGTGCGACCAAATATCCCACAACACAGAGGGTGAAACAGCCATGAAGAGTGAGCACTTTGTATTTTATTCCAGTTTTCCTTCTCTTCCCTAGTATACCCTCAGCAAACCGCTTACCCAGCATCCAGTTAGGAAGGACTGTCTAGCAAATGGAAGTAGAGCTCCTGTTCCCACGCCCTCAGTCTGGCGGAAGAGGCAGGTGCCTTGGGATCCGTGGCATTCTTCTGAGACACCATAATGTAAAAGAAATGTGGGGCGTGAGGGAAAGATGCAATAGGCAGGTCCGCAGCAATCCCTGGGCCCCCAAGAAGAGACTGTGATGAGATTTGGGGAGTTAAGAGGCCCCAAAGGGCCCGACAGCCGTGAAAAGGGATTGGACAGCAGTGTGGTCTCTGCAACAAGCCCATGCATATATATTATGACACCTCAGCGGAGCCACCCCCAAGTCCACACATCAGCAGATGCCAGTGGGAGACGTCCACAACAAGCTTCCATTCCCATCGCACTCTGATGCTCAGGAGTCCAGAATTTACAGGAAAATGCATGAGCCACCATTATTAAAAAAAACGAGCTCATCCAGAAGAGATGAGGTTCTGCCCATTGTGTGGGATGAGTGGCTCCAGCAGTCTTAGGATTTATCCCTGAGGATAAAAAAAAACAAGTCAGCAGCTACAGCACATTCTGAAATCTAAGCAGCTGGAGTCATATTGCCTTATTTTACTTATTTAATGTTTTAAATTGAAATGGAATTACATCACCCCCTTTCTTCTTTCTAGCCCTCCCAGTAACCCTCCCTGGGGTTCCTCCCATGCTCCACCACTTTCCAGTTAATAGCCTTTTTTTTATTATATCAGTTACATAAATATTTACGTATATGTGCATGTATATGCACAACCATATATTAATAGAATTTGCTGTCTATGTGTATATGGTTTCAAGGCTGGCCCAAGGACAACCTATAAGGGCGCTCATCCCTCAGAGAGACTAGTTCTCTCTCCCGGCAGTCAGTAGCTGCCTGTAGTTCTTTGCCTAGAGGTAGCTACCATCCTCATCTAAGAAGCATCTCTACAGCAAATGGAGACCATCCCAGAGAACCACAGCTGGACACAATGATCCTGGGGAGCCCAGCCCCAGTGAATACATCGTGAAAGAGGGGGCAGAAATATCATAACAGCCAGAAAACCGGGAAGTCCACTGTGAAACAGTTGTCTCCTAGAAATGGCTGAATAAACAAGAATGGGGCAATAGCAATATCAATGGACAGTCTAATGTACAAGGGGACGTGTCTCCTGGGGTCCCACTTACAGACAAAGAAGTATGTGTTACCCTCGTGTTTACAAAATGTTCAATGAAATCTCAGCAGCTCTCCTCATCCCTGACCCACAGCTTTGCCTCTGAGTCCTATGACCTCACAGCATGAAGGCAGGGAAGGAAAAGGAGGGGGTACACATTAATCTGGAATGTGATACATACATTGTGTTAGCCAGGCCTATTATACGTCCCCAGACATACGGGAGGTGAAGAGAAATAGGACATGGGCAGTAAGCACTACTAACTACCGTAGAAGGAAATGATCCACACATCTCCACCTCCCACGGAGATCTCCCTGAGTCCCTGCCCCATTATACATCTATCTCCCGTACACTTCACATCCCACAGGTGTTTAAACTTTAACAACTGTTCCATGTCTGGTCACCTTATCAGAAACCTGAGAGCCACAATGAACTGCCCACTCCTCTCCCCTGGAGGAGACCACACACAGTAGATCCTGCTTCCCTTATGCTCCTCTTCCTGCTTCCTCTCTCCATCTGCATCTGAATTTCTCATCCTCAGCATGGCTGATATTTGGGGTCACATAATTGTAGCTAGAGTTTTCCTGCCTTGCCCACAGTCAGGACAAATCTTTGTCACCGGCCAGTCCCACAGCCACTCAGACTCAACCAAGTAAACACAGAGACTTATATTGCATACAAACTGTATGGCCGTGGCAGGCTTCTTGCTAACTGTTCTAATAGCTTAAATTAATCCATTTCTACAAATCTATACCTTGCCATGTGGCTCATGGCTTACGGGTACTTTACATCTTCCTTCCTTCCTTCCTTCCTTCCTTCCTTCCTTCCTTCCTTCCTTCCTTCCTTCCTTCCGTCCTGGCGGCTCCAGGCAGTCTCCTTTTGCCTTCCTGTTCTTTTATTTCTCTTCTCTGTTAGTCCCACCTAGACTTCCTGCCTAGCCATGGCCAATCAGGTTTTATTTATTGACCAATCAGAACAACTGGACATACAGACCATCCCCCAGCACAGCCAAGTGCAGATCATCTCAGATACCTGCACTCAGGCCCGTGGTCCTAATCATCCTTTATTCGGACCTGCTGGGTAAAGCCACGAGGAGCCCAAGAACGGGCTCCCACAGGACATACAGAACATCCCACAGCACATATTTTGTGTGTGCGTGTGTGTGTGTGTGTGTGTGTGTATGTATGTATGTATGTGCAGGTGCTTGTGTGTGCAGGCAACCTTGGCTATATTTGCGTAAGTACCATTTTTATTTTGGTATGATCTCTCACTCATCTGGAACTTGGTAAGTAGGCTAGGTTAGTTGGCCAGCAAGCCCCAGGGATCCACATTCCCCTGTCTCCCCAGCGCTGGGATTACAAGCATGCCTCCATACCCAGCCTTTTTTTAACAAGGGTTCCAGGGATGGAATTCGGGTCCCTCTGCTAGCTAGGCAAGCATTTTGCCACCTGACCCATCTCTTGAGTCCTTGGCTCACATAGTTCCTTGCTCTGTGTTCTGTTGGATATTCAGCAACATCACATCTACCCATTAGATGCTAGTGTTACCCTTCCAGCCTGGACAGCCAAAACTGTCTCTGGTGTTGCCAAATGGCTGCTGGGGTGCTAAGTCTCTTAGTCAACCCCCAGTTGAAAAACACTGATTCATAACTGCTCACGTTTTAGGTGGAAACTCGAGCCGTTGGGCACCATTTGTAGCTAGAGATTTCTCCAGTCCCGCGAGGGGGGGGGGGCACAACCACTCAGACCCAAGTAAGCACACCCACGCAGAGACTTATATTACTTATAAACTGTATGGCCATGGCAGGCTTCTTGTTATCTAGCTCTTATATCTTAAATTAACCCATTTCTATTCATCTATAAGTTGCCAAGTGGCTTGTGGCTTACCGGTACTTTACATCTCACTTCTCATGGCAGCAGCGGCTGGCAGCGTCTCTCAATTCAGCCTTCCTGTTCCCAGAATTCTCCTCTCTGCTTGTCCCGCCTGTACTATACTTCCTGCCTGGCTACTGGCCAATCAGCGTTTTATTTATCAACCAAATCAGAGCAACACATTCACAGCATACAGAGTGATCGATATCCACAGCACATAACTGCTTTACTTCCCTTTCTCATTGTCTCAGACCAAGGTGGTTTTAATGGTCTGTTTGGATAGTTGTGGGGTTATTTTTGTTGGTTGGTTGCTTGGGTCACTTACTTTTAGTTAAAGTTCTGCCAGTAAAATCTCTCCTGATATCCCACAGCCCATCCATGCACACTGCCATCCTAGGCCATGAATACATTATCTATAGTTTGGCCAAAATGATCTTTTAAACGTTAACCTGGCCACATTAGTCTCCATTTAAAACGCCTTTACAACTAGGCACTGTGGTAAGTTACTGTAAACCCAGCTACTCACAAGTCTGAGACCATGACTGGAAAAAGTACAGAGACAACTAGCCAAACTAGTGGAAACACATGAACTGTGGACCAATAGCTGAGGAGCCCCCATGGTACTGGACTAAGCCCTCTGGATAAGCAAGAAAGTTGTTTAGCTTGAACTGTTTAGGGGGCCTCCAGGCAGTGAGACCAGGACCTGTCCCTAGTACATGAACCAGCTTTTTGGAACCTAGTGCCTATGCTGAGACATTTTGTGCAGCCTTGGTACAGAGAGGAGGGGATTGGACCTGAATCAGCTGAATGTACCAGGCTCTGCTGACTCCCCAGGGGAGACCTTGTCTTGGAGGTGGTGGGAATGCGGGGTGGGTTGGGGGGAAGGCTGGGGGATGGGAGGAGAGAGGACAGGGGAATCTGTGGTTGGTATGTAAAATGCATTGAAAATCTTTTAATGAAAAAAAAAGAAAGAAAATCTCAGGAATGAGAAGGGAAGGAAACCAAGATAAACATGTTCCACAAGATAATTCAGCATGAAGCCTCTTTTAGAGCTTTACCTCTTATTTATGTTTTTTACATTGTATCTGTGTACATCCATGTGCATGGCATTCCTGCAGAGGTCAGAGGACAGCATAAGGTTGAGGACTCATACCACTCAGGCAGAGGACCAAAGTGAGGTCCCCACACCCAGGCTGGACAGGTCACCACCTCCTGTAACTCCAGCTTCAGGGGATCTGATGCCCTCTTCTAGTCTCCAGGGGCACTCGGACTCACGAGCAAATAATACCCACCGTAACACACACACACACACACACACACACACACACACACACACACCTGCACATACACATAAACAAAAATAAGTAAATCTTTAAAAACTAAGAATTAAAGTAGAAAAGAAAAATAAGGTGCAGAACAATAAACACCCAATGTCAAATTCTGCCCTCCAGGTGCACACAATTGGGGGGGAGTGCACCCCTGCACACACCATACACACACACACACACACACACACACACACACACACACACAGCACAGCACATAAATTATCTATTTTCACTCCTTTGAAATACAGAATACATTGGATGTATCTATAACCACCGTGCTATGTAACAGAACACCAGGACTTACTCTTCTGAACAGAAAGTATCGGTAGCATGAATCTTAAAAGGTCTTATTAATAAAAACAAACCTGGAGCTATCCACTGTTCAAGGCCTCCCCGTTTTCCACCCGCTGTCCCTGTGCCCCCTCTGTCTCTAGTATCTGCCATTCCTCTCTACCATTTCTTTGGATCCAGCACTCGTAGATTCCACATGTGAGTGAGATCCACAGTATCTGTCAGTCTGTGCCTGCTCATTTCACTTCATATAATCTCTGGGTCTGTCCATGTGTGTGTCCAAGTGACAGGAGTTCACTCTTGGGGGCTGATTAACACCCAATTTGATGTCTAGTACATTTTGCTTTTTGTAAGATTTATTGTATTTTTAACCATGTGTGTTATCTGTTTGTGCGCATGAGTGCAGTGCCCTCAGAGGCCAGAAGAGGGCAGCGGATCCCCGGAGCTGAAATTCTAGGCACTTGTGGATACTGGAAACCAGACTTGGGTCCTCTGGAAAAGCAGCAAGTTCTCTTAACCGCTGAGCCATCTCTCCAGCCCCAAGTTGTTTTGTTTTTTGTTTTTGTTTTTGTTTTTTATTTTATTTTATTCATCATCTTATGGACACAGATTGTTTTCATATGGTGGCTTTTGCAAGTACTGTTATAATAAATGGGAGAGTGCATACACATCTTAGACATAGTGATTTCCATTCTTTTGAGCATATACCCAAAAGCAAGATGCCACACTCATATGGTAATATTATTTTAGGTTTTTTTCTAGGATGTCTAGTCTAATTTCGAATAGCTTCAGGAAGACAGAGACACTGTCCTCCGTATCCTCACAAACCTTTAGCTTGCATCTTTTTTTATGGCAGTCCCTCTAACATGACTGAGGCGACATCTCCGTGGGGTTGTAATCATCATTACTCTGACGATTAAAGATGTAGACTATTTATGTAGGTTATTGCTTCCGTGTATCTTTTGGCCACTTGTACGCTTTTTGTTGGTTTGTTTTGAGAAAAGTCTGTCTAAGTCACTTGCTGGTTTTAATAGACATTTTCTTTTTGATGGGTAGTTTGAATCCCTTGTGTATCTTAGACACCAGGCCCCTGCCACATATGGTTTACAAATATTTCCTCTAAATTTGTAAGTTGTCTTTTCACTCTGTTGGGTTTTTTTTTTATAAGAATGGGACCCTTTTATAAGCATTTTGTGGCAAAAAAAAAAATACATCACAATTCATTAACATTCATTTCCACTTGTTGAACATTTTTTATCTGCCACTCACTAAGAGAAATTTTAACTTAAACTCCCAGGGTTTTGACTGTCACCCAGTTCCTTGCACTGGGTGGATGGGAAAGTCACCTCAGTACAGTAGGTGGCACTATTCCACTGAGTTCTCGGGTGCTGTGGGTCTGAAAGAGCCCTTTCAGTTTGGTGTGGGAGTCCTGTGTCCTCTTCCTCCCAACTCACCAATGCCACTCCCTCGGGTCCCCTGGAGGAAGCCTCTCCCCTCTCCCTGGAAGCTCCCTCAGCCAGCCACACCACGTGGTCGCCCTGTGCCTCACCTAATGCATTTCTCCTGGTAATGTTCTCTCAAGAGCTCTGCGTGTTATCATGTCTCCTGAGATCTCTTCTGGGGTCTTCCAAGCAGATGTGTAATCCCTCTCTTGATGAACCCTTAGTACCCTGTGCTGCCACATGGTTACACTTACATTTCATTCACCTTGACAAACACTTCAGGAGCGCTTACCACAGAGCAGAAGTTGTACCAGTCCTGGGGACCTAAAGACAGTGGGTACATGGGACCTGTTATCAAAAGCTGAAGAGCTAGATGGGAAGACAGAAGCTTGGGACAATGTAGTAAGGACTGACAAGAGTCTGCAAGGTGACTCTGGGGGTGCTTTATGGAGGCACAAATGACTGCATCTGGATAGTGGAGGGGCCAAGACACCTTGTGAAAAAAACTGGAAGCCTAAGATGGGCAGTAAAAGCGGCTACCAACAATATGGAGAAGGCAGGAAAGGCAGCCTGGCCGGAAGGACCCATGGCAAGGCCCACAAGAGAGTTGCTCATGCATGTGGTTTGGATAGAAAACAGAGCAGAGCCGGGCGGGGGTGGCGCACGCCTTTAATCCCAGCAGAGCCAGGCGGATCTTTGTGAGTTCGAGGCCAGCCTGGTCAGCAAAGCTACACAGAGAAACCCCGTCTCGAAAAAAACCAAAAGAAAAAAAAAGGAAAAGAAAACAGAGCAGAACAGCACTGGGCATGCAGCCCAGGGGTAAACACATGCCCAACACCTGGATTTAACCCTCTGCCCTGTAAAAAAGCGAAGGCAGCGATCTCTGGAGAACTTGGAGAAATTAGACAAGAGAGATGAGTCTGGAGAGAAGATCAGATGTCAGAATACCCACATCATTTTAGGGTGCTTCTCTAGCCCATCAGCTGAGAGTCACCGGGGAAAGACCATGTAAATATCCATCTGCACTGCAGGCTGCATTGCTGGGAGGCTCTGACTGAGTGTGTCTGGGAACACTCCAGAAATCTCTCGTTTTGTCAAGTGTCCATGGCTCTGGGACGCTTTGCTCAAGAACCACCTATTTAAGGAACACTTCTCCGAGAGTGGGAAGCCTCTGACAGGTTTATTTACACAAGTGTAGGACTTGTGTTTTAGGCTGGGGGTATAACTCACTTGGTAAAGCATTTGCCTGCCATGCGTAAGGTCATGGGTTCTACCCCAGCGCTGCTAAAAATTAAATTAATTAAAATGTAAAACAAAGGGATGTTGAAGGGGAATGGAAAAGAAGGAGAGGAGGGAGAATAATCAAGAGTAATGGGCTAAGTATGATCAACACACGTAGTCAGACGTTTCCCAAATCTCTCCCACTTCCATCCCAAAGCTGCTTAGTCCCAAGTAAACACACAAAGGCTTATATTATTCACAAGCTGGATGGCCTATGGCTTAAGCTTCTCACTAGCTAGTTCTTATAACTTAACCCATTTCTAGTTATCTATACGTTGCCACGTGGCTTCATGGCTTGCCGGTACTTTCATATCTCGCTTCTCCTGGCAGTAGCTCGCGCATCTCTACCGCCTCCCTTTTCTCTTCCTCTCTCTCCAGTTGGAATGTACCGTTTAACCTTATTCTATCCCACCATTGGCCAAGCAGTTTTATTTATCAACCAATCCGAGCAGCACATATTCACAGCATATAGGAAGACATCCCACAGCAAACACACATTATAAATATGGAAAAGGCATAATAAAACCCTTTACTTTGTACAATAACTTTGTGCTAATATGAAAAACTTATAATAATTTGTGGGCTGGTTGTACTGACAGGTGCCTGTGATCCTAGCACCTGAGATGCTGAGGCAGGAGGTTCATTGTAAGTTTGAGTCCAGCCTGTACTACATAGACCCTGTCTCAAAAGAGAAAAAGAAAAGATCTGTATTTTAGAGAGATTGTTTTCATGGTTCAAAGAAAGGTGTATTTAAAACAAGACTCCCGGTCATGGTGGCACATACCTGTGTTCCCAGCACTTGGGAGCCGAAGCAGAAAAACTGCAAGCCTGGTATACATAGAGAGACTCACTCTAAAAAATTAAAATAAAGGAAAATAAAGATTAAAGGCAGAGAACGACTTAGGGGGCCTTTTCTGTGGTGAAAAATAAAATTGTCAGGGTCTCCCTGAGAGGAACAGCCAGTGAAAAAATGAAATACCCAAAACTCGGTGATGAGATGTTCTATGGAACATATGTGGGACTCGTGTCATACACGGAGTGCACCCAAGAGGAGACCACATCAGGGGTCCCCTCGGTGTCATATAGAGCACCAGCAGCCTATAGACATCCAGGCAGAGATATATGGGGGGGCAGCTAAGTGTCTGAGCCAGAGACAACCATGAGTCTGTGGCCCAGGAACATAAGACGTAGCAGGACCCAGAGAAAAGGCTCACCACGGAAGCCCAGGCAGAGCACTGAAGAGCACATGGTGATGTGGTCAGAGGAAGAGGAACCATGGAGGGCCTAGAGGAGTCTAGTGAGAGAGGCTGGAGGGAGGGAATCAGGGGAGTCCAGTGTGGGCTGCAGAAGGAGTGTGCTGCATGAGCAGGGGGGCTAGGTCTGGGCTCAGGGACATGGACTCTGAAGTCACACTGCCTCCAACCCTGTCTATCACAGTACAATGAATTATGCTCTGTCTCCTTTCCTCCTTCTGTAAACAGAATGTACCCATATCACTGGGTCACAGTGATATAATTATAAAGTTGATATGAAAGCATTAACACTAGTAGCTGGTCCACTGTGTTCCTAATGAGTATTCATTATTTTGTTGTTGTTATTACTATTATTATCACTATCGTTATTGTTTTTAATGTTTTCACCTTCCTCAGGGACAGAGACCACTTTTTAACTCTCTATATCCCCAACACCTAACAGTAGCATATAATTTGTAATAGACACACCCAAATATTTGCAGAACAAAATCACCTACAAGGAACTCTTATTGGGTTAGATGATTTGTTGTGATGCTAAATAGTTAGAGTTCTGACCCACTGAGTCCTAGGTTTGATTTTGTTTTCCCCTAAAATAAGAAGAACCTATTTTTGTTATTCCAAGTACTCCTAAAACCCTAGAGTTGAAGAGACCACAGAAATCACCCTGTTCAACATCCTTATTAATGGAAAACTGTGCCCAACACCCACGGTGCTCATCTCCACTCTTTCTTGGTGAAAGCCAGCTTACGTCCAACTCACTTCTCCATTACCATAGGCGTTTAGTTCTCATAGCTTGAATAAGAAACGCCCCTTTATCACTTCATCACCTGGCCCTATTTCTACCTTAAGGTGTGATCCAAGAGCAATCTCTGGGCTGGGAACCCAGCTCTGTTAGGAGAGAGTTTGCCTAGCTTTCACAGGCCCTAGGTTAGATCCCAGCACAAACAGGATGTGATGTTGTATGCCTGCAATCCCAGCACTCAGGAGGTAGAAGCAAGAGGATCAGAAGTTCAAGGTCACCCTGGGCTACATAATGAGTCTGCCAGCCTGGGTTACCTGAGAGCCAGTATCCAAAAAAAAAAAAAAAAAGATGCAAATGAGGGGCAACTGGAATGTACAACCCAGAGCATCAACTGTCTGAGCTCTGTGCTGATTTGCACATAATGGGACAGTCACAGTCTAACATGCCCAGAAATGCAGTCAGCCATGTGAGGGATTTGGAAATTGTGGCCTTCGTGTAAAGGAAGTTACAGCAATAACTTCTGCCTGTGGCCAACTGACACACCAAGTGTGTTTGTACACTGATTCCTAATAAAACAACCCTTAAAAAATGATATATGTTTAACATTTATCTTCTTATTTTCTGAGTAACACTTAGCTTGAGACCACTGATTTTTCACAATTTGATCTGTAATTGATCATCAGAGCAGTGTGGTTTGGTTTTTCGTTTGTTTGTTTGCTTGCTTGTTTGTTTATGTTCTTAATGAGATAGGTCTCACATAACTTAGGCTACCCTTAAACTCACCATGTGCCTGAGGCTTCCCTTGAATATCTGACCTCCTGCCTCTAGCTCCCAAGTGCTAAGAAAACAGGCATGTGCCACCACGCCCAGCACAGCCAGCTGTGTTAACCTGGTTTCTTCTGTAAATTACTAGAATGATTACTAAAGCTTCATGCAGGGATCCAGAAGGGAAGAGCAGTTCTGGATATACAGTCCAGGAAGTCACCTCCTTGCCTTGATCTCTGTTTACAGCCATCTTTAAAGCTAAGTATAAGATGGAGATGGCTTAAGTCATTGGGAAGTCTCTGTATAGTCAAAAACAGCATATCGCAAAGGCTTTTATGAAAATCCTCATGAATTACATTCCCAACTCTGTGTGAATGAGCATAACCAAGAGAAGCTGTGTACAGTTTCCACACATAATCAAAGGAATCTGAAAACCACACTGAAAGGCATCAGTGGGCAGCAGCTGCCCACCCACCTAACTGTGCAGTATTAACCAAGACTCAAACTCCAAGCAGTTCAATATCAAATGCTTTGAAAAAATGCAGAAAGCCTTAATGCCTGAAGTGTACACCATAGAAACTACATTTGGGTGCCTACTCAATCAACTTCCTGTCCAGATCCATGCCAAAATTAGCCAAAGATTCTACAAATACAAGACAAAGGAAGAGGAAAAGAGCTGAAATACTGAGATGTCTCTAAAATGGAGCCCAATTCTTCCCCCATCACTGGTGGGAGAAGATGAATAACAAACTCCAAGTTGATTTTGGTATATGTGTTGATGGTGGGCAGGTCAAGAGACTTCCACTGACATCTGTTTCCTGGAACTTTGGGAGTTACAGCAATTATACTACGTCAGGTCAGCAATGATCACTGGCTGCCTTCTGCAAATAACATCGTCTGGTGCAAGTTGTAGGGCATCCTTTGACATAACACTGAACACCTCCTGCATCAGGGCAATGATAGAGCAACCTTTGAGGTAAACAGCAAACACTTCTGCATTCAGGCTATGTCAGCAGCCTCCTCTAATGGCATATTGTTTTACAACCTAAAGGGAACTGGGCTGCTAAGAGCAGAAGGGGGAACTATTTGAGGAGAAAAAGGATACCAGCAAGAGGGCTATCTAAGTTTGGGTTTCTATTGCTGTAAATAGACACCATGATTACAGCAACTCTCATAAAAGAAACCATTTAACTAGGGCTGGCTTTCAGAGGTTTAGTCCATTATATCATGGTGGGACATGGCAGCATGTAGGCAGATATGGTGCTGGAAAAGGAGCTGAGAGTTCTACACCTTGTTTCACAGGCATAGTAAATGAACTGTCTACCACAATGAGTGTAGCTTAAGCAAAGGAGACCTCAAAACCTACCCCCATAGGGACACACTTCCTCCAACAAGACCATATCTACTCCAACAAAGCCATACCTCCTAATAGTGCCACTCTATTTAGGGACCATTTTCTTTCAAATTACCACATTCCACTCCCTGGCCTCCAAAGGTTTGTAGCCACATCACAATGCAAAAATGCATTCAGTCTAACTTCAAACGTTCCCATAGTCTATAATAATCTTGAACTTATTTAAAAGTCTAAAGTTCAAAGTCTCTTCTGAGATTCATGCAATCTCTTATCTGTAATCCCCTATAAAATAAAAATCAAAAAGCAGATCATGTACTTTCAACCTATAATGGCACAGGATAAACACTACCATTCCAAAATGTAGGGAAGGGAGCATAGTGAGGAAATACTGAACCAAAGCAAAACTGAAAACCAGTTGGGCAAACTCCAAACTCTGCATTTCCATGTCTGATATCAAAATGTTCTTCAGATCTCCAACTTCTTTATTGACTGCAACACATTTTCTCTTGGGCTGGTTCCACTCCCTGTTAGCAGCTTTCCTTGATAGGTATCCCATGACTCTAGCATCTCCAACATCTTGAGGTCTCCAAGACAATCCAGACTTTAACTTCACAGCTGCACTCAGTGGCCTCTTTAGGCCTCCATTCAGAGTCATCTTTGACACATACCTGGCCTCAGGGCCTTTCCTTAGTCATGGAGGAAGATTATAACTTCTATCCTTGACTCCAAACCAGAACCACATGGTTGAAGCTGCCAAGTTCTGCTGCTAGGGCTGGAACATGGCCTCCTTGTTCAATTACATCTTCACCAGCTTTCTGTTTTTCCATGGTTTCCTTCACTGCCTAAATTTGGCTGTTCTAGAACTTGTTCTGTAAACAGGTTGGACTCAAACTCAGAAATCTGCCAGCCTCTGCCTCTAGAGTGCTGGAATTAAAAGCATGCACCATCACACCCAACCCTAAGCTTTTCTTTAATTCTTTTTCACATATTTGAAACTGAGCTGAGTGGGATCTTGTCCTGAGATCACCACTCCCTTTATTCCATTTCTTAATCTCTTTATCTTCTTGAGCACAGGACTTAGCTCCAGGACTTTCACTTCCTGGTGTTCCTTTTCTCCACAAGTTGTACATTTTATATTTTTCCTTGCTCAGCCTGCTCCTTTTCATTATATACCTTTATTAGAATTAACACTAATAATCACATGATAGAGTCTATACTAGGCTGTTTTGGTATTTCCTCTGCCAAAGGAGTTAATCCAAATCTCTTCATTTTAGCCTCAGGAAGACTTTTCAGACAAGAGCAAAAAGCAGCCACATTCTTCATGAAAATAGCACAAGGATGATCTCTAACCATACTAAAATTCTTCTCCTCTGAAACCTCTTGAGCCAGCCACTCACAATTCAAATCACTCTCGGCACCACTGTCATGCACGCTTCTTCTTGTATGAAGACATTAAGCCATGTTTAAAGCAGTGCACTGCTTTCCTAACCCAAAGTAACAAAGTCCAAATTCCTGCAAAGAAAAACATGGTCAGGCCTGTCACAGCAATACTCCAGTCTCTGGTACCAACTTCTTTCTTATTTGGGGGTTCTATTGCTGTGAAAAGATGTGACCACAGCAACTCTTATAAAAGAAAACATTTAATTGGAGCTGGCTTACATTTTTAGAGGTTTAGTTCATTATCATCATGGCAGATCATGGTGCCATGCAGGCAGACATGGTGCCGGAAAAGGAGCTGAGAGTTCTACATCTTGATCCATAGGCAAAAGGAAGTGAACTGTCTACCACACTGAGTATAGCTTGAGCAAAGGAGACCTCAAAGCCCACTCCCACAGTGACACACTTCCTCTAACAAGACCATCCCTACTCTAACAAAGCCATACCTGCTAATAGTACCAATTCCTTCAGGGGCCATTTTCTTTCAAACCGCTGCAAAGGGTAAAGAGAAGCAAGGAAAGACATGGAGGCAAAAGACTGTACTGTACATGTATGAGAAAGTAACTCTATGAGGATGGCTTGGGAAATGGTTCAGGAGGTAAATAAAGTGCATCAATGAGAAATCCCAGCATGGCTGTGCACACCTATAACCCCAGTGCTGGGGAAAGTGGAGAGAGGAAGATCACCAGGACTTGCTGGCTGCCATCCTAGTTCCAAGTTCATCGAGAGACCCTGTCTCAGTAGAATAAAGTAGAGAGTGTTAGAGCAAGACAGCTCACATTCTCCTCTGGCCTTTGGATGGGTGCCTGTACATACACACAATACACACACATACTGTCTTGGGATTTCTACTACTGTGAAGAGACACCATGACCATGGCAACTCTTATAAAGGGAAATATTTAATTGAGGTGGCAGTTTACAGCTCAGAGATTCAGTCCATTATCATCATGGTGCGGAGCATGTCAGTATGCAGGCAGACATGTTATTGAAGAAATATATGAGAATCTTGCAAGTAACACAAAGTCTGTTGAAACCCTGGGCCATATCCTGAGCATAGGAAACCTCAAAGCCTGCCCCCACAATGACACACTTCCTGTATACCCACTCTAGCAAAACCACACCTCCTAGTAGTGCCACTCTCTAAGAGCTTGTGGGCCTAATTACATTCAAACTAACACACACACACACACACACACACACACACACACACACACACACAAACACATACACACGCATGTACACAGACAGGGTGAGGGAGAGAGAAGAGACCAACCTACCCCAAAGAGTGATGGGAAAAACAAGCTTGATGACATGGGAAGAAAATATAAGAGATATGGAGATTTAGCTCAGTGGCTGAGTGCTTACCTAGCAAGCGCAAGGCCCTGGGTTCGGTCCTCAGCTCCAACAAAAAAAAAAAATGGAAGAGATAATTGTCACCTAATGAGCTATGAAATGATCCCTAGACACTTTGTCCCTTAGAGCGGCTGCTCATGTATTCTCAGAGCTCTGCCTTCAGCTTTTGGCCCTCGCTAAGCAGTCTCCCAGCTCCCTTCTCTGAAAAGTTGATCACAGTTCCTTATTTGCAACCTGCCTGCCCTGTCTCTCAGGGTACATTCTCTGTATATCTTTTTTTATTTTCATTTTCTTTTTCTTTTTCTTTTTCTTTTTTTTTTTTTTTTTTTTTTTTTTTTTTTTTTTGAGACAGGGCTTCTCTGTGTAGCTTCATCCCAGAGATGCAAGGATGTTTCAACATATTAAAATCTGTCAATGTAATACACCATATAAACAAACTGAAAGAAAAAAAACCCACATGATCTTCTCATTAGATGCTGAAAAAGCCTTTGACAAAATCCAACACCCCTTCATGATAAAGGTCCTAGAGAGATCAGGAATACAGGGAACATACCTAAACATAATAATAGCATAATACATAAAACATAATAAAGGCAATTTACAGCAAGCCGACAGCCAATGTCAAATTAAATGGAGAGAAACTCAAAGTGATTCCACTAAAATCAAGAACAAGACAAGACAACCTAAATGTCCCTCAACCAAAGAATGGATAAATATGGCACATATACACAATGGAGTACTACTCAGTAGTAAAAAACAATGATATCATGAAATTTGCAGGCAAATAGATGGAACTAGAAAATATCATCCTGAGTGAGGTAAACCAGACCTAGAAGGACAAACATGGTATGTACTCACTCATAAGTGGATACTAGATGTAAGTCAAAGGATAACCAGACTGCAACTCACAACTCCAGAAAAGCTAGCTAACAAGGAAGACCCTTAAAGGGACACATAGATAGTCCAGTGAAGGAGAAATAGATGAGATCTACATGAACAAACTGGGAGTGAGGGGGGTAATGGAGGACAAAGAATGGGGGATGAAAACATAAAGAAATGAGAGGTTTGAGCTGGAACAGGGACAGAGTGGGAGAGCAAGGAGAGAGATACCATGATAAATGAAGACATCAAAGGACTAGGAAAAGGCAGGGTGCTGGGGAAGTTCCCGGTAATCCACAAAGATGACCCCACCTGGGACTAATGGCAATGGTCGAGAGGGTGCCTGGACTTGTCTACTCCAGTGACACAATTAGTGAATACCCTAACTGTCATCATAGAGCCTTCATCAATTACTGATGGAAGCAGATGTAGAGATTCATGGCCAGGCGCCAGACCAAGCTCAGGAAATCCAACAAATGAGAGAGGAGGGATTCTATGGGCAGGGGATGTCGAGATCATGCTGGGAAAACATGCGGAGACAAACAGCCACACTAGTGGAAACCCATGAACTGTGGACTAATAGCTGTGAAGCCCCGTAGGACTGGACTAGGCCCTCAGGATATGTCAGACAGTTGTTTAGCTTGAACTGTTTGGGGGGCCCCCAGGAAGGGGGGTCGGAATCCGTCCCTGGTGCATGGGTGAGCTTTGTGGAGCCCAGTGCCTAGGGTGTGACACCTGGTGCAGCCTTGGTGCAGGGGGGAGGGGCTTGGACCTGAATCAGCTGAGTGTGCCAGGCTCTGCTGACTCCCCATGGGAGACCTCGACTTGGGGGAGGTGGGAATGGGGAGTGGGTTTGGGGGGAAGCCTGGGGTGGGAGGAGGGAGGACAGAGGAATCTGTGTGGTTGGTATGTAAAGTGAATAGAAAATTGCTTAATAATAAAAAAGAAAGAGAGAGCGAGACAGAGAGAGAGAGAGAGAGAGAGAGAGAGAGAGAGAGAGAAGACTCAAGGATACCACTATTGAGCATATACCCAATGAATGCTCAATCATACCACAAGGACACTTGCTCAACTATGTTCATAGCAGCATTATTTGTAATAGCTAGAACCTGGAAACAACCTAGATGTCTCTCAACCGAAGAATGGATACAGAAAATGTGGTACATATACACAATGGAGTATTACTCAGCTGTGAAAAGCAATAACATTATGAAATTTGCAGGCAAACGGGTGGAACTAGAAAATATCATCCTGAGTAAGGTAACCTAGACTCAGAAAGACAAACATGGTATGTACTCACTCATAAGTGGATACTAGATGTAAAGCAAAGAATAACCAGACTACAACCCACAACTCCAGAGAAGCTAGGAAACAAGGAGGACCCTAAGAGGGATGCACAGATCACCTTGGGAAGGGGAAACAGAGGAGATCTTTATGAGTAAACTGGGGGTCGGGGGGGCAATAGAGGAGAGAAGATGGGGAATGAGAACATGAGGGAATGGGATGGTCGAGTTGGGGGAAGGACAAAGTGGGAGAGCAATGAAAGAGAT
The DNA here is from genome assembly GCF_004664715.2 of Peromyscus leucopus. Lineage (NCBI taxonomy): Eukaryota > Metazoa > Chordata > Mammalia > Rodentia > Cricetidae > Peromyscus > Peromyscus leucopus. The sequence goes on along the minus strand of NC_051070.1, from coordinate 21,313,565 downwards.
ATCATGATAGTGGGAGACATTATGGGGCAAGCAAGAAACCTGGTGCTAGGGAAATTCTTGGGAATCTAAAGGACAACCCCAGATTAGACTACTAGCAATAATGGAGAGGGTGCCTGAACGGGCCTACCCTGATAATCAGATTGGTGACTACCCTAACTTTCATCATAGAACCTTCATCCAGTAACTGATGGAAGCAAATGCAGAGATCCATACCAAGCACCAGGCTAAGCTCTGGGAGTCCAGTTGAAGAAAGGGAAAAGGAATTATATGAGCAAGAAGGGTCAAGATCATTATGGGGAAATCTACAGAAACAACTGAACGAAGCTCATAGGAACTCACGAACTTTAGACCAACAGCTGTGGAACCTGCATGGGACCAGATTAGACCCTCTGCAGACCGAGACAGTTGTGTTGCTGGGTCTGTTTGAGTGGACCCTGGCAGTGTGATCAGGATCTATCCCTTGTGCATAAGCTGGATTTCTGGATCCCATTACCTATGGTTGGGCACCTTGCTCACCCTTGATGTAGGGGATAGGTGCTTGGTCCTCCCTCAGCTGAATGTACAAAGCTTTGCTGTCCCCTCATGGGAGAATTTACCCTTTTGAAGAAAGGGATGGGGATGGAGGAGGAAGGCAGGGGGAGTGGGAGATGGGATGAGAAGGAGATCTGTGGTTGGTATGTAAAATGAATTTTAAAAAATTAAAAATAATAATAATGATAGAACAGAACTCTTGGGGCCTTTTCTATGGTAAGAAGCTAATATGCCAACAGTATGACACCAGAGACCCAAGACCAGAGACCAGAAGAAACAGATGTCTCTGCTCAGATAGAAAACAACCTGAGCCCTGGTTTCTGACATCCCCTAACCAAAGCCTTAAGATAATGTAATTGCTTGCTTGCCTCCTCTCCATAAAGTACAGGAGATCAAAGGATGAAGGGGCACCTGGCCAAATGAAATTTTACTTTTGTCATTTAGCAGAATAAAGATTCAATAAGAAATGCATTCAGTTGTACCGAATTTAGTAAAAGTACACTTCTTAAATCCTTGAGTTCTTGAGTGGGGATATGTACCTGCTACAGAAAGTAGCGAAGTAACGGACTGTTTCCTTCTACAATCACGCAGGCCTGTGTTCACATTCATGGCTCTGCTGAGCCAGCTTCCCAAGAAAGAAGAGAGGTGAGCGAACTACAGCTGGTCTTCTATCCCTTTAATCTGTGCTGAGTGAGACCAAGTATTGTAGGTTCTTATCTGGTGGAAGCATTCCACTGTGAACAAAAGTGCCTTAAATCTTTAGACCCTGTAGGCTGAGGATATGGTGCAGTGGTACAGCACTCGTCTAGCATGTGTGAGGCCCTGGCTTCAATACTCAGTACCCATGCCCTCCAAATCATATGCAAGTTATCTATCTCTTTCATACCTGAGGATGATATACTAACCCCTTGAAGAACCTGAAGAAATTTTTTAAATTTTAAAGCAGATCTCTAATTGGACTTAAGACACACTCAACAAGAGGGAGACCATGCCTAGTACTGGTTCTAGCTAACTACTCAGTGCTAGTGAAATCATGGTTATTGAAGGAGAATAGACAACCACAAATTTACTAAACCAGCACAATCCCTAACAACAAAATATTTGTCCTTATACCCCCAGATGAGGGCAGTCTTCATCCTTCATCAAGGAAACTTCTCTTTGCAACAGATGGAGATGAGTACAGAACCCTCAGCCAATCAAAGTGCAGAGTTGTGGAGCTCAGTCCCAATGGATACATCTATAAAACACTCACACACCTAAGGCTTGGGTTACATTGAGAAAGGGGGAGCAGAAAGATTGTAAGAGCCAGAGGATCGGTGAGTTTGCTGTGAGATTGTGTCTCCTAGTAACATCAGAAGCTACACCCATAAAGTCTGACCAGCATGACTGCCCAGATATTAACTGAGCAAGGATGATACCAATGGACAGGACAGCCTGGAAAGAGAAAAGCCCATGAGGCCTCGATCCTGCACAAAGAACTGCAGGCAACTGAAGAAAGCTGGAAACAGGAGCGGTGGCCTTTCCTGGAGAAGAGCACTCCAACTGGTTGTCCATTTTCAAACAGTCAGCCCTGAAAACATACATACAGGTGGCATTGTATGGACTGAACAGATTATATTTAGAAATGTATATGTCTATACATATATGCATGCAGTAACAACTAGTTTTTTTTAAAAAAGAGGCCATGATTTTGAAGGTGAGTGGAGAGAGAGAGAGATGTGGGAGAGTTTGGAGAGAGGAAAGGGAAGGGAAAAATGTTGTAATTAAATTAATATAATTAAATTATAATCTAAAAAATGCCGAAATGTGAAAAAAATATTTAAAGAAAATCCCATCTTACTTACATGACTTTGTGTCTAAAGTGTGACCAAAAGACAGAGGTCAGTTTCCTGAATATCAGTAACATGAAAAATTCTGCCTCCTTCCAGAAAAGAAAATAGAAAAGGGTAGATGGTCCTTCATGCTTGAGAAAACCAAGACTTTGTTCTTGTTCACTCTCCATATCCAGTGCAGCAGCTGGTTCTGGCTCTGTCACTGTGTCCACTGACAGGCTGTGCCCATATGTGTCCACTGTCCACAAGAAGACAGGAGACAGGTCAAGCTCTAATGTCCATGCTTGCCCTTGTTCCTTAAGGCAGTCCCCAAACATGGTGCAGGGAAGGGAAACATATCATCACCAGAGGAGGATCTGCAGGCAGGAAACAGGATGCTGGGTGAACATCAATGCAGCTACAACACAAGCCAGGAGCCCAGCCATCCGGACATGCATGTTCCTGCTCTTGGTTAGTCATAAGATCCTTCATCACTTTTCCCTGTCATTAAACTCTGGCACCCAAATCTTACTCATTTTAGGACAAAATCCATTCCAAAGTATCACACCATACCACTAATCTGGTTACACTTAGGTCAAACATGATTGTTCATGACTGATATCCTTTCCAGAAAGCAGGGAATTAAGTCTTCCCAATGCATCAGTACCCATCAGAAGCCATGTCTGTGAAGAAGCCCACATGAGTGGTTCCATCTCCTACATCAGGGAAGGCTAGACCATCTGAAATACCTGACAACATAGCAAATGTCTTTCTGGGATGTTTTCTTACATTTTGAAGAACATGGAACTGAAAATGAGAGGAAAATTATAGCAGGAGGCCAGGGAAGCAGTTGCATGGCCATCGCCCTGGTATGCGTTTTCCCCTTCGCAGCTGGCATTACTGCTTAGCCAGGGTGTTTGTGGCTTCATGGAAACAGAAAACCCCTTGAGGTTGGAGTATTACAACTGAGAACTCTAAATCCAGGAGGACTTCAGCCTCACTGAAAGGTACACCCAGATTGCCAGCTTTACAAGTGAAAATGCAGGGCAACCAATCAAATCTGGATTACAGATGAACAAAAGTATACATGTTTATAAGTATGTCCAGGGCAGGACTCAAAACATTCTTATATGAAGAAATTCGTTTTTTGATTTATCTAAAAGTAATTTTTATTCCATAACTTTGAGGATACCAGAAATACTACCACCAGGATAAAGAAGCAATATGAATGCATCCCCATCTCCTTGTAGGCTCTGAATACTGGAGAAGATTCCTCTCAAAAATTAATAAGCATGAACCACACAAAGTGGTACATGACTGTTACCCAGCACTCAGAGGGCTGAGCCATGAAAATAGTGAACTCAAGATCAAATGCCATCCAAAACCCCTAACCAAAAACTAACTAGGAAGTTGATTCTGCTCAGACATGGATTTATGAATCTACTTTATCCTCACTGACAGGCCGTGATATTCCACAGCCCCAAATTACAGATGAGTTGCTTGTGTGGTACAAGCAAAGTAGGCTGGGAAAGCTGCTAATATCAAGATGACATCATTATTGTCAGACCCAGACAGAATTAAAGTCAGGAACTTATGAAGAAGAACAAAATCGACGCCTTCCTGTGTAAGATAAGCACCATCTCAGGGACTTTTAAAAACCTTGTAAAAATAATCTCTCACATCACCAGGGAGGCTACCTGGAAAACAGGACCCCAAGAAAAACATGGGGATCTCCCAGTGACGGAGAAATGGCTGAGATCTACATGAACAGCCTGGACATGAGTGGGAGTAATGAAGGGCGAGGGTCGAGGGAAAGAGAGCGGGAGATCCCAGCTGGATCAAGAACAGAGAGGGAGAACAAGGAATAGGAGACCATGGTAAATGAAGACCACATGAGAAAAGGAAGAAACAAAGTGCTAGAGAGGCCCACAGAAATCCACAAAGATACCCCCACAAAAGACTGCTGGCAATGGTCGAGAGACAGCCCGAACTGACCTACTCTGGTGATGGGATGGCCAAACACCCTAATACTTGTGCCAGAAACCCCATCCAAGGGCTGAGGAATCTGGATGCAGAGATCCACGGCTAGGCCCCAGGTGGAGCTCCAGGAGTCTAATTATCAAAAAAGAGGAGGGTTTATATGAGCGAGAATTGTTGAAACCAAGGTTGGATAAAGCACAGGGACAAATAGCCAAACAAATGGAAACACATGAACTATGAACCAAAGGCTGAGGGGCCCCCAACTGGATCAGGCCCTCTGAATAGGTGAAACAGTTGATTGGCTTGATCTGTTTGGGAGGCATTCAGGCAGTGGGACAGGGTCCTGTGCTCATTGCATGAGTTGGCTGTTTGAAACCTGGGGCTTATGCAGGGACGCTTGGCTCAGTCTGGGAGGAGGGGACTGGATCTGCCTGGACTGAGTCTACCAGGTTGATCTCAGTCCTTGGGGGAGGCTTTGCCCTGGAGGAGGTGGGAATGGGGGAGTGAGCTGGGGGGAAGGGGAGGGGGCAGGAGGGGGGAGAACAATCCATGGCTGATATGTAGAACTGAATGGTATTGTAAAATAAAATAAAAGGAAAAAAATCTCTTCCTTTACGTAGACACGGCATGCTTTGCACAGCTCATGTGTATATATGCATGGATGGGTGGATAGATGGGTGTATGTGTGGATGTATATATGTGTGGATGGATGAATGGATGGTGGATGTGTGTATGTATGTATGTATGGGTGTATGCATATATTTAAATGAGTGGATGTATTATGTATGTGTGTGTATGTACATATGTATGAGTAGATGTATGTATGCATATACATGTGTAGCAAAGTTTAACACTCTGTAAGACCATAACAGTTCAGGGAAGATGGTCACTGCAGAATGTTTGCTGAAGATGAGCTGATATGGACCCCTGTCTCCAGTCTCCAAGATCAGAGCTATGGACTCTGTATTCACATCCACACAGCTTACTTGCATTTCTCCTTTTTGTTAAAAAGACCCCTGGGCCCCAGGCTCCTAGAACACTCCCAGCCTTTGCTGTGGCACAGGCTTCCCCATTATAATACTCTCTGTTCCCAAATGAGTCTGCTGACCTTGAGGGAACTATTCTCTGCACATCGTGAAGGTTGACATGGGCTTCATTTGCCTGTTTAGAAAATCAAAGGGTCTGAAGCCCCTGAGATTATCTGTGGTGGGGGTCATTTAAAGCTGCTCCCATCTCTGTGCTCCTTTCGGCAGGCAAAGTGCTGGATCCACACTGATTCTCCTCTGACACAATGTCCCCCACCAACCTATCAGTGCTCCTTAGTAGTGCTCCTCAGCAAAAGCAAGAGCAAAAAACCCATTCTAGCCAAGAGAGGCACAGCTTCCACTGGGCCTCAAAGAACTTACAGTACATCACTAATTCTAATTCTCTTGAGTCACAAAAGTCACTTGTTAACTAAATCCAGGGGAGCTCTGAGAGGCCAGCTCTCTGCCCCAGCGCTTCACTGCCATGAAATCCTAAGAAAACAGTCATCATTCTGCTTCCCTAGAACTGCAGGCATTTCAGCCCCAGTCCTGGACAGAACAAGGGAGTTGGGAATTCTCTGTAGACAATTTTGTCTTTATCTTCCTACCAGCAACATCCAGGCAAAGTAAACTAATAACACCGGGCGGTGGTGGTACACGCCTTTAATCCCAGTACTCGGGAGGCAGAGCCAGGCAGATCTCTGTGAGTTCGAGGCCAGCCTGGTCTACAGAGTGAGATCCAGGGCAGGCACCAAAACTATGCAGAGAAACCCTGTCTCAAAAAAAAAATTAAATAAATAAATAAACAAGTAAATAAATAAACTAATAACTATGTCTTCAAGAGGTAGAACACAGAGTACCATAATTGAGATATGTAGGTATAAATATGAGTCTCTACTTCTAAGCTCAGTTTCCTTGTGTGAAAGACACAATCATTGAGCCATCAAGCTTCAGCAAGCACTTGATGGATGAGACAGAACACAGTTCAGTTTCTGTATGCACTTGTGAGTTGTACTACATTTTAAACTTTCCTAGCACTTAGAGTTCATGTGTTAGAATCAAATTCTGTGTTTCCTTTTCCCACACTTTTCATTTGAAGTAGTGGTTTTGCTATTATTGCTCAGTTACTTTTTCTTTTCTTATCTTTTTTCTTGTCTTTTCTTTTCTTTTTGAGTGCTTCAAAATGTTTTGACAGTCAAAGATGCTTCTTATTGGTTGCAGTGGATGACAGTGCAAAGACATGTAACTAACTGAATCGTTGAGAATAAGAGATGTGGGAGTGCTCAACTCTAAATGGAAATCTCAACACTTCACCAGGGAAGAGGAAAGGGCTCTTAATTATTAACTGATTTTAAAATACTCAAAATCTAACTCTTCCATTATGTCAGTCCAACAGAAAAAGAGTAAGAGATATTTCAGAGAGTCTTTCTTCCTCCCCTGGTGAAGGGCTCTAGCAGGCTGGAGCATGGCAAAAAAATGGCGCTGACAGGCCTTGCCCTTCCCCTTCCCTCTCCCTTGTAAACCACAGATAACATCCCTACAGCTAGTCACCGAGGTCTGTTCCTTTATTTGGACACCTTTTTCTTTCTTTCTTTTTCCTTCCCCCACCCCCCCCCCAGAGCTGAGGACCGAACCCAGGGCCTTGGGCTTGCTAGGTAAGCGCTCTACCACTGAGCTAAATCCCCAACCCCTATTTGGACACTTTTTATGCCAGACTTATTCCTAAGGCTGATCACCAAGGTCAGACTATAAAAACATTGAAGCCCAGCAATCAAAGGCCCCCTTTTTTGGCTACCCTAATTCACATGCCTAATCAAAACAAACCACGGAATCCTTGCCTATTTAGCACAGACGTCCCCCTTTTTCCTCTTAAAAAAAATCACATCTACAAGGTCATTGCTGCTGTTTTCTATGTGAGTCATAAATCAACCACTTTACTTTTCTTCCCCGCTTAATAAACGATCTCTCTGTGAAAATAGATGTTTAGGTATAGTTTGTGCTGGGATCTGGGAGGCAGTACCCCACTGTGTGTGTGGATCCCTTCACCTGGTACTAGGCTACTCGGAGCGGGTGCATATTAGGATTCTTGAATTGTCTGTGGCCCGTGCTTTAGTAACACAGCCTAAGACAGTGTTCTCAGGGTGCTGTTCTGGGATCTCCACATGGGCACCATCAAGTAACTTTGAAGAAATGAAAACTGTCAGAGTCCTCCCAAGATGCTTTTCTTTATTGTTATTTGTTGTTGTTTAGACAATGCATTCCAACATATCAGGCAACGTGAGAATCGTGTTTTCATGGGTAGGTTCCCTTTGCTCCCTGACTGCCTTAGAGGCAGATCACGAGAGGCCCAGGTGAATACTGCACAGACCACGAATCTACTCAAGAGCCATAAGCTGAGAAACCCAACCATACATAAAAGTGAACACCAACAACACAACCAGTCTCTATCATGGAGATGTTACCCTTAACTTTTCAATCAGAAGATCTTGGTTGTGCATCAATGAATGAAAACTTTCTGAATGAAAATCTCCAGGGCAATCGGTGTTGGCACATGCCTCTTAAGCAATTCTAAAGCACACAGGAAAGAGACAACACATAAAAGATCCGCCCACAGAGAGGAGCAAGCTCTGGGGAAGTAGCCTCTGCCATCCATGCCAGATAAAGTGCCATCAGTCCCCATGTCCAAATGCACCGTGAAGCCAGCATTCAGCTCCAGGGAAGACAGGCCCACATTACCCAGCAGCACCTGGTTGCCCAACAGAGGGAAGGTCATGTGCATAAGGCATCTACTTCATGGGTAAGTCAGTTAGCTTTCCATTGCTGAGGCCAAAACACCTCTGTAGCACCAACCATCTCCACGGAATATGGTAGTAAGGCTCACAGCTTCAGTGACTTCAGTCCATAACCAGTTGGCACTACTATTTGGGGACCTGTGGTAAGGCAGAGCATGAGGGCAGAGAGAACATGGGAGAGCAGAACTGATCGTCTTACAGTGGCCAGGAAGCAAAGAGAGAGGAGGGAGCAGGGTCCCAAAGTCGGAAAGAGGCACACCCATACCACAGTGAGCTAACTTTCTTATACAGCAGCTCACTCCAAAGTTCCACCATCTCCTAGCAGTGGCATCAACTGGAGATCATGCCTTCAACACATGACTTTTGGGAACATTTTAGATTCTTAGTCAAAGCATCAGGGGACACCAAAATTGTAAAAACCTTCTTGAAAAAAAAAATGGCATTCTCCAAAAAATGTCAAAGCAGACTATAACTAAAAAGGAAGGATGTCACCCACAGTGGGCTAGGTTTTTCCACAGGAATTAACTTAATTAAGATAGTCCTCCACAGACATGCCCTTGGGCCAACCCAATGTAGACAGTCCCCTCGTTGAAACCCTTCTCCTGGTAATTGCCGGTTGGGTTAAGTCGACAATTAAAGCTAACCATCACAGACAGAATTTGATTTTTTTAGTTATGTCAGTGTTACATAAAATCCAACTTTTTACTCACTATTTGCCTTAAGATCCTACTTCTAGATCCAATCAGCTATATATTCCTAGGCTTAATCTTGATTACAGGATATTGATTCAACATAGGAATGGCACACACAGATTGTTTCCAATGACCACTCCAAAAATCAGATGAAAGAAAAGACTTCTAGAAAGTATGTCATGGATACAGAAAGATATCCTATATTTTCATGTCTGGGGATGAACCACCAGTAAGCTGCTGTCTGACTCAAGTTTAACCTTTTATCAGAAGTTCACTGAAATAGTAGCCTCACAAGTATGTCCTGTCATGTGCCCAAATGTTGCAACCACTTAGAGATGGTAACTATGGAAATTTCAAAGGGGAACCAAAAAAAAGTAGTGATCTGAGGTAATTCATACTGATACTACCCACTTTCCTGGTTTTCTAGTCAACTCAGCAGACTACTCACCTTCCATGTTCTCAAGACCATTCCCACACTAAATCAATGATATGGCATCAGCTCCTCAGAGGTTCATGTGTTGGCATCTTGGTCTCTAGTGTGACAATGTTATGAAGATATATGACCTTTTGAAGATAGAACCATGGGAGGTCGTAAGTACATTAGGGCATGCCCCTATAAAATACTGATGCAGTTCCAGCCATTGTTATCCAGCTTTCTATTGAGCCATTTGGACACTTATTCCTATATTGACTCACAACTGTGATACCATCTACCATGAGGTCTTCAACAGAGCTAAAGTGATGCATAGGGACAAGCTCTTGGTCTTCTTTAACAGTTGACTAAATAGTGTTCCTTATAAAGTACCCAGCCTCAGGTATTTTGTTAAAACAAAATGAAACAGACATCTTGTGGTTGACATCTATATATTCTGCTGATCTATTTATCTAGAGAATGCTGCCTGATAAACTCTCTGTTTCATTCTGGTTACATCCCTAGGAATCAACAACCAGTTACTCATCTAGATTCCTAGCCACATTGCCATGGGGGTTGTGGGGGGACCCAACGGAAGTATTTAACTTTCATTGTAAAGAAACGTCTAAAGTATAAAAATACACGTGCACTAGCATCTTTTCAAATTTATTGGAGAAAGAACCCTTACCCTAGTGGAAGAACACCTCAGGAGCCTCATTACTCACAGCTGGACCCAACACAGCCATTCAGATGTTTTAGGAAGACATTTTCCCAGGACATCCTTGGTGGAACAGCTGCTTGCCTTATCTGAACTTCCCTTATCATTCCTGATGGCAAATGGCCCCTGTAGCAGAAATCTTAAAAGTTCTTATTAATAAAATCAAACCCGGGGCCAGTTATTGGGGTGAATACTGGAAAGTCAGAGAGACAGAACAAGCCACAGCTATCTCACCTCACCAGTTCCTCAGCTGGTCCTATTTCCTCAGACTGGAAGCCTCTGAGTCCTCATCCAGAATGGGTCTCAGCTGAACTGCTGCTCAAAGCCTGAAAGCTTAACCAGGCCAGATGCTTAACCAGCCAAATGCTTCTAGTTTCTGGTCCTCATGCCTTATATACCTTTCTGCTTTCTACCATTACTCCCTAGGATTAAAGGCTTGCTTCCTGGGATTAAAGGCGTGAGTCACCATGCCTGGCTGTTTCCAATGTGGCCTTGAACTCACAGAGATCCCAGATGTATTTCTGCCTCTGGAATGCTAGGATTAAAGGCATGTGCTATCACTGCCTAACTAGTGGCTTTTCTGTTCTCTGACCCCAGATAAGTTTATTAAGGTACACAATATTTTGGGGAACACAATACCACCACATTTCCCCTTTTCTATTTTAATAAAAAGAAAAAAAAGCAAAAAGTTATAACTAACATAAGAAAAACTATATACAAAAGTACAATAACTATTGTACACAATATTTTGGGGAACACAATACCACCACAGGCCCCATTTCCCAGGCGTGTTCCTAGGATGACTGGTCCTTAAAATTCCAGATATCTTTGGAGGCAGAAGATTCCAAAGTCCCAAAGTAAGGTTCTAATTGCTCTATTAATATGTGCAGGAAGGCTAAACAAGACCTGAACAAATAAAACACCAGTAGATATGCAAATGTGGAAGGAATAAATTTCACAGGGCTCCACCACTACACAAATAGCTACAGGAAAGTCAGAAATGTTAAGAGATTGAGAGCAGTCCTCTTTTCCCAAGGCGGAGTCCCCTTATTGATTATCTGATACCAAATGGTTAGCAGGTTGTATTTATATATTTATGCATATATATCTAACAATAACAATTTAAAAAGAATTTGAGAGGGAGTGGGTGTGAGAAGTAGAAGTTGGAGGGAGGAAAAGACAGAGAGAAATTATGTAATTGTATTTTAATTTTAAAATATCCCTAAAACTAGTCAGAAAGTGCAGGCAGAAATGCTACTCCCATAACTGAGATGTTACTTTTCAACTACTTAAAGTACAGAATAAGGTAGGAACTTGCAACTCCCATCCTCACCCAGAGTCCGCATTTATTCATTTACACTCCTGACCAATCAGCAACTAGAATGTGCCTGGTAATAGGTACCGGAGATCAAAAGACAAAAGCTATGGATGCCCCTTACCCTACAGAGTTTGGCACTAGTCGTGGTTCTTCAGAAAATCAGAGGCCATGTAGGGGTGTGTGTGTGTGTGTGTGTGTGTGTGTGTGTGTGTGTGTGTGTACAGAAACAAATGCATTTTATTTATATCAAGGAACTATCTCACACAATCATGGAAAGTCCAAAATCTTCAGAGCAGCTCAGCAGGGTACAGACCCGGGAAAGACTTGATGTGTCACATTGTATTCCGCAGGCAGGAAGGAGAATGTCTTGCTCTCTGGGCAACTTCATCTTTTTTTACAAGCCCTTCTACTGGTTGGACAAGGCCACTTGTAGTAAAGCAACCAGTTTGCTGTACTATAAGCTTACTTTGTAGTGTGTTATCACATCCTCAGGACATCTTAAAGTTACATCTAGAATAGCATCTGACTAGGCAATTGGCTAGCATGGCCTAGCCAGAAAGGCACACAAAATTAACCATCCCGGGTCTGTAGTACAGTGTGTTCCATGGACCAGAAAGGGTTATTCCCAACCTTCTTGCCACCCTGACCACCCCATCATTTACATGCTTATGTGCAAAGAGAGAGAGAGAGAGAGAGAGAGAGAGAGAGAGAGAGAGAGAGAGAGACTTTAATCATTGAAAAAAACACAAGAGGTTCTTTTTTAAAATATCTATGAACAAAACACAATGATATATATAAACACCCCAGTGAAATCCACTCTTTTGTATGTCAACTGAAACATGATTCATTTAAAAATTGACTTAAAATCTACTTACTGTGTCATAACACTTCACTGCCAGATCTGCTTAACAAGGAAGTTTCCAGAAGAGGAAGATATATATGTACAAACACAGGCTTGTGGGTCCTTTGATGGCTTTTAGGAAATTCCTGCTAAACAGCAGATGTGGGCCTTAGCAGCTTCTTGATTAGAAAAAAGAGGACAAAAGATGATAAGAAGGAAGAAGAAGATAAGTAGAGAAGGGTAGAGGAAGGGAGAGATTGGCTTTGCCTCCAGGTTGCTCTCCCCTTGTACCTCAAACCCTTTGCCAAAAGGGAGCCCCAACTCCCACCCAGAGTACTAAGGTCCAATCATACCCGTTTCCATGGCAATAGATACCAAAAGAAAGAAGCCGGCTCCCACAGTCCCCTGAGCCAGACTTATCTCCACTAAAATGGGTACATAGGGATCATTCCACCCAACCCAAAGCCAGCCTTCCTGTGGAACTGCCTGAGCACTTCCCCTCAGTGTCAATCCCATCCTGGGAGCACATTGGTTTTTTGAAGCACTCATGTCTCATCTGCTACTCACTATCTCAGAGGCTAACAAGGAGGCTTATTTATCCCTATTGAAAATAACAAAAGTTTCCTCTCCCCTTCTCCACTCTTCTTCCTTAATTCATTTATTTTAGAAACTAGAATTTCCAACTTTCCTTCTTTCTTTCCCTCCTTCCCTCTCTTTCTGTGGCAAGGCAGGAGCCTAACTTGCATGGATGACTCCAAATTGCAAAATTATCTCCTGTCATAAGAATCTGAGAATTTTTTTTTACTCTCTGAACATAGACAGTTACCTAAAAATGTTGGTCACCTCAATCAACTGATGAAGTTAAGAAGAACATGTGACAAACAGTGGGTGAAGTCCTCTTGCTCAAGGACTAGTTACTGTTTATCTTGACAATATGCACAAAGGAATGCTCTACTTGGTTGTACAAAAACATGAGATTTCTGACTGTCTTTGCTCTCTTAGTAGATTGTCTATGATGTGCATCACCTTCCAATTTCATATTTTCTCTCTCTGCTTATAGAGAGAGTGTCTGTGTTGGGAAGCTTTCATTATAATTATATTCTGCCAGGATTTTCTTCATCTACACCCAGCATGCTTTGCCCAATGTTCTCTCACATACAGAATGCTCTCAGTTGATTTCAGTCATCTCTATTTTCACAAACCTAAGATCAAGGCAGATATTTTTGGTTGATAAAAATAAAATAATATTGTACTAATTCAAGAAATAAAACCACTGTCAGAGAATTTTTTTTAAAAAAAAACTTTGTAAATCAGTTTGAATTATTAATTATGTTCAACCGAAGAAAAAGAACAACATTCTTCCTTTCCTCTGTAATGAGGATCAGTGCAGAGAGGAAGGGACAGAGAAACAGTCAGTCCTGCAGACATCATCCATAGCACCCACTCCAAGGCTCAGGAGATGCTGAGATACTGAGTGGAAGACAGAGGATGGGGAGGTTTCTGCAAAAGATGTCTCCGGGGCATGAAATAACCACTGCACTCATGAACTCACTGCAGCTGTGGTTACCCGCACAAGTCTTGCATAAGTGTGAATCTGTCCTTATTTCATCATGGAAGAGGGAAGAACTTGTGGCACCCGCTCCTTCCTGGTAGACAACTGACAGCTAATGATGGATGAAGGAGATGCTACTTTCTTCAGTGATACAGCCACTGACTGATACGTTGCCCACTGATAAGTTCCCACCATGCTTATATAGGAAACTATGACTAAACTCAATGGGTCACACACAACAGAAGACATGAGAGTAAGAGGGGGAATTGTTGGGCAGAAGGGAGCTTGAGCAGGGAAAGGGGGGTGATGAGAGAAGGTAGTGAGAGGTAGAATGACTAAAATGCATTTATACAATATACATCAACTTCAACCTGTCGAAGGGAAAAGTAATTTTAAAGTCTTGAAAAGACAAAGGAAAATATCCTTTGTGAATAGCATGGAATACAGAAAGAGGAAGGAGAACAGGGCTAAATGAGAATTCTGCAAAGCGGGATTAAAGTGATCACTCGGAAAGTACCAAGTCTCACAAAGTACCATGAGAGATCCTATTGTTATTTCTATTTGTCTAAAGTTATGATGAAATACTAAAACAGCATTAAACAAATGCATAGCCTATGTATGCACTGTGAGTAATGACAAACATTCCAAGTGACAGGAACTTCTGTCATTGGAACACTGTTGTGAGAATTTTCTCCCTGGTAGGGGCTGGGGGAATACTCAGTCATATCTTTGTAAGATTCCAATGACAAACCTAAGTTCAATTCTATCAAAGTTCCCACTGGGGACTCAGTGAGTTTTCTGGACTCACAGAGCATGTGTGTCGGGCTGCTGACAGTAGCATGAAGGACCCCCAAAGCAACTGTACTGTAAAAGTCTTTACCCCTCATGGATGGTGGCTTCCCATTAGCTGCATAGAGTCCCCTCCCCCTAATCTTCCCCAGCCTATATACACTAACCCCTTCCCCCAAGACACTGAGGTCACATGCAATTAGGGTATAGCTGTATAAAATTGGTTGGGAGGTGGCTAGGGGGTCAGGGAGGATCCATTGAATCACACTTTGCCCTTCTTCTGTGAGGGAAGTCAGCAGTAAACAAGCCCAGATATAGTGATCTTTTGCAAGCAAATACACATAAACTCTTCAAGTTGGCATCTGTTGGGCTCAGAGGGCAATCATATACATCACTATTGTTCCTATGCCACCCACAGACTGTGCTTGACTGTGTAGTAAATTTGACAGGCTTTGACAAGTATGAATCTCACTTACTCATAGACTAAATGAAGCTATACATCAAAAAGTATAAAATGCAAAACTGAAGACTATCTATAGTGGGTAGCTGTTCCAGCTTTGACCTGGAAGTATTACCCCCATTGAGGCTTCTGGTAACTGTCACACCTACCTATGGCCTGCCTCTGAGTTGGGGCAAGAAGGGAGCCCTTAAGAGCCAAGATCCAATGTGCCAGCTCTCTTGGTTCCTGATGATCCTGGATGATGGATGGTAGACCAAGCAGAGTTCTCCAGAGAACACCACTGGATTGCACTTCACCTCTCCCGGATCCTGTAATCTATCCCTTTACTTGTTGTATGTTACCCCAAAATAAACCTCCCTTTTAACTACATGGAGTTGCCTTAATACTTCTACCAATAACTATCTGACTGAATACTTGATTCTTACTTTTGCTAACTCTGAGGAATAAGGAATTTTCCTTATTCCTTGACCAGGAAATGCCTCATAAGCTTGTACAAGTTGCCAGAATCAAAATGGAGTCACTTTTGTAGAACCCTAATGTAAACAGATATCGAAAACCATGTGGGATTTTATGCATCTATGCCTGATGACAACATTTCACAGTAAGAGAAACAGAACCACAGCCTTTATAAAGGCCACTACAGTCTCACACACAAACTATTCTCAAAGGATGTCTGAATTACAAATGTCATTAAGTCTTAGACTGATGTCTCCCATGTTACCAATCTTTATGGCCAAGAATTGTCTCAAAATATCATAGGTAATACACCTCATTTCACCTTGAAAACCTTTGCTGTACTTCGATCTCCTTGAATATGCAGTTAATGACAGATACATTCCCATTGCCATGCTCTGCCATTCTCAGATGAATGTATTCTTGGGAGAATCTTTCCGATTGTCATTCAAATAGACTCTCCAAGGCTAGAGATGGTCATGGCAGCATGGGGGACTGAGAAGACAAAAGGGCATCTGCCACAACCAGAGATCCTTCAGTCAAGAGTCCCATCTCAACACCAGTGAGCAGTGTAACCTAGGATATAGCATACAAAAGAACAGAATCATGTGGCATGAGTTATCCCCACTGCATGGGAGAGAGGCACCGAGATGAAACTCTGGGTCTGACCCTAGGAGAAAACTTTTTTATTTATTTATTTATTTACTATTTTTATTTTTTATTTTATTTATTTATTTATTTTGTTTTTTTTTGAGACAAGGTTTCTTTGTATAGCTTTGGAGCCTGTCCTGGAACTCGATCTGTAGCCCAGGCTGGCCTTGAACTCACAGAGATCTGCCTGCCTCTGCCTCCCAAGGGTGCTGGGATTAAAGGCATGAGCCACCACTGCCCGACCTGAAAACTTTTATTTCTGAAGGAATTTTCCCAAAGATATGAAGAAGTTGCAGTACCAAAAAAAAAAATTGAGAAAACATAAAATGTTAATCAGAGAACAAGAAAGAACTACAATAAAACAAATAAATAAATAAAACCAGGACTGTCGGCTTCAGTTTAGATCCCAAGAGTCCCTAAAAGTTTAGTCTCCAGGGTGATACTGATGAAAGGTGGTGGAGTCTTTGAGAAGCAAGACCTAGAAGGAAGCCTTTAGGTCAGTGTGAGTGTGTCCTTGAAGGGGACTGTGAGACTCCAAGCCCCTCATGCCCTTCGTTCGCTGGCTCATCATTCAGCCACCTCTGTGAAGGTGGTTTGCTCCATGACACACTCCCTCACAATGTTGTTTCCTGGCCTGAATGACTGTGCTCAGTAAATCATATTATCAACTAGACATTCTAAAACAAACCTTTTCTCCTTGTAAGTTAATGAGCTCATGTACGTTGATAGAGTGAGGGAGAGTTGAGTAACACATCACCAAAATAAGAAACCCATTCCCAGAACTAAATAGCAGAATGAACACAACTGAAGCCATCTAATCCTATGAGAATGCTGAACAAAAATGTAGGAAAGACGGAGCTGGCAAGACTCAGCCGTGAAGATGTGGAGGATGAGAGTGTAGTCATACTATCTATCTGATATATTCAGAAAGGGAAATAGACAAGGAACTAAATCTACAAATAGTAAAAGAAATTTCTCTGGAATGAAGAAAAAGACTTGACTTTTCAACAAAGTCTATGGTGTGATGTGGAAATGTCAAAAGGATGGACCCAGATCTCCCTTTAAAGATGTCTACTTACATTCCTCATAAGCTACACTACAACTTCAAATTTACATACAGCAAAAGAGAACATGACATGCCTTGCTTCTCTTCTGCCTGCTACATGTGCATCAAACATTGTTGCAAGGCTATTTAGAGTCTTCCAAATTTATTTAAATAAGGAAAAATCCATTTTGTCCTGCTTTTATCAGGTGTCCAGTGTAAGGCAGTATAGGCTGCAGATAACCCTTCAACAATCTCTAGTTAACTAGGACTCAATATCACACTACTTTATACTTCTGAGAAAACCACACACAGTATCTTTCTTTACCATAAAAATCATTCCAATCGATTATCAGCAGTCTGGGAATCCACTAATAGGAAGAGTTCTTCACTACACGATATGCTGAGCTGATTGCACTTAACAGTGATTTTGTCGGGTCGTGGGTCGGGTGGTATACTTCTTTAACCCCAGCACTCAGGAGGCAGAGACAGGCAGATCTCTGTGAGTCCAAGGCCAGCCTGGTCTAGAGTGAGTTCCAAGACAGCCAGGGCTGCAGAGAAAAACCCTGTCCCAAAAAAAAATCCAAAAAAAAAAAAAGAATGATTTTGTAGTCATGTATTGAGTCAGTGGTTCCTATTCCTCACTTCATGACCTGGGAACTCAGTTCTTTTCTTCAGGCCTACAAAATTCCACGCAAGTTTTAATAAGTTGGTAGAGAAGGCAGAAAGGGCATTACATACATGCAAAGTAAACAGACTCGTGACTTTTAACAATGTAAATTGTAATTCAAAGCAAATTCATTTTAATATTCTTTCCTGAACATTTTCTTCCATATTCACACACACACACACACACACACACACACACACACACACACACACACACACACACACACCCCTGTGTATGTGCAACCCCACACATGAGCATGTGCATACACACATGACCCATTTCTACTGGAGAACACTACACTTTATTCATTCCAGTGTGACTGACGTCTAGAAAGCCTCAGGTCTGCCATGACTCATCCATCTTCATTCCTACCTTCTTTGTTAAGATCTGCTTCTCTTTCCTTCCTTAAGGGCCGTGGAGAACAGAGCCAGACAACGGCCGGAAAGGAAAGAGCTGGGGTGCAGCTTGTGACCACAACCGTTTTAGGAAAACTAAACCAAGGAGACTCCCCTTACTTTCACCATCTTCAAAACATATTTTCGTAGTGACGATGCAACAAGTGAACAACAAATAAATAGCCTAGGGGATGAAGGGTGGTTGAGCTTCTCCTAAACTGTCAGCTTACTATAAAGTGAAACCATAGTCCCCACCCTGAGCTTGACTCATCAGATTGTGCTCCAGAGCATCACAGGAAAGAAGGCTGGGGCAGTGCCAGAGAAAGGAAGCTGAAATGCAAATACCCAGAGCCAAGTCAGCCCTTCGGATCTTCTGCAAAGTTAAACGGTTGTCTTTTCAACTGATGGACTGGGTAAAGCGGATCACCCTCCCCAATCTGAGTAGCCCTTATCTAGTAGTAGCAGGCATCCTACAACAGATGGGAAGTTCTTCCTCCACATAGCCCTTGAACGGGCAAGAAGGGCTTTTTTTTTTTTCTTTTGGTAGAAAACAGCTGCCCTTCCCCAGTCTCAGTCTTGCTGGTGTTTGAGCAGGAATTTCAGGGCTGGCTCTTTATTCTCTAGTCTTCAGATTTATCCTGGCACTACCCAAGAGCTCTTCTGGGTCTGCAATTTATCAACTGCTTATCTCGGGGCCTGTTAGCCCCTCTCTCTCTCTCTCTCTCTCTCTCTCTCTCTCACACACACACACACACACACACACACACACACACACACACACACAGTTCTGTTCCTCTGAAAAACTCTATCTAACACACTCTGAAATAAAGTTTCCAGGGATCAGAAAACCTGGAGCCCCTAAGCCTCGTGGGCTCACTCATGGGGCTCACTGTGGCTCTGAAGATGTGACCAGCACTGGCTGTAGGCAGGCAGTTTCAGTTCCACTCTGTGGGTCCCCACAGGGCTGCACCCAACACTACTTTGTCCAGGGGGCTAATCAACATGATTTTGCTGGAAAACAAGAGCTCTGACTGCTACTTAGCTCTAAAAGAACAAAGTCATGGCATTTATCAAACTTTTAACGTGTTTTGACAATATTTATCTATAATTAGTGGATAAAGACATAAAATGGTACATATTGGTGGGATAAGGATATTCTGACATATGTGTTCATGTGCAATGTTGAAATCAATTAAATGTATCTATCTCCTCAAACACTGATCGTTCCTGTGTATATGTGTGTCCATGTGTGGGTATGTGTATGTAGGGGTGCATGCATGGTGTCCTGATGCACATAGAGGCAAGAGATTGACTTTGGATATCTTCCCTCAGTTGTTCTTCACCGTATTTGATGAGACAAGATCTCCCTGAACCTGCTGAAGCTCTCTGATTGGCTAGATGAGCTGTCCATCAAACTCTGGGGTGCCTCCTCTTCAGCACTGGGATTACAGGGTTGCACCACCATACTCTGATTTTTGTATAGGTGCTGGGGATCCAAACTCAAGTCCTCATGCTTTACTGACTGAACAGTTTGCAATAACGTCATTTATCTTTATGGTGAAAACTGGATTTTAAATCATCCTTCTCCAGGTTTTTGAAATGTGTAATCTTTTGCTGTTGTCTGTAGTCACCCTACTGTTCAACAGCAGACCAAAACTTCTGTTTGTGGGAATTTGTTTACTTCTTCGCTTGCTTGCCTGTTTGCTTGGGTTTTCTGTTGTGGGTTTTGTTGGTGTTGTTCATTTTCTTTTAACCAGAACTTTTTTGTGCCTATCTAACTAATGTCATGTCCACTGATCAACCTCTCCCCACCACCACGATTTCACTTCCAACCCCAATGAGATCAGCTCTCACTACTCCACAGATAATTGAGGTCATGCAGTGCTTGGCCGGCTGTGCCTTTCTCATTTCACAAAACACAAGCGTCTCCAGTTCCATCCACTCAGTCACTTCCAAGAGGAGGGCGTCCTTCGTGGCTGAATAGCACTGCTCTTTAGTATGTTCCGTTCTTTCTGCACATTCATCACTCAGTGGACACAGGGAGTTTCCACCTCTTCGCTGTTGTGAACAGCAGTACAATGAATGTGGGAGTTCAGATGGCTCTTTAATGGACTAATTTCATTTCTTTTGGGGATCAGCCCACTAGTGAGTTTGGTGAATGACACAGTAATTCAACTTTCAAACCTCTATCCTGTTTCTCCAGATGGCTATATGAATTTACCTTCCTACCAACCCTGTGCAAGTTCTCCCTTACCCCACACCCTCACCAGCACTTCCTACCCTTATTATTCTTAATAATGGCCACCCTGGGGCGACGTGAGTAACACACTATGTTCTCAACGTGTATTTGCCCCTTTACTGAGGTTGAACATCTTTTCATAAACCATTTGGCCATTGTTCATCTTCCTCTGAGATAACCCCATCTGCATGGATCTAACTTGCTAGAGCTGTTTCATGAAAAGACTCCCCTTCCTCTAATGCATGCCTCTCACTTCTGTTATAAAGCCTTTCTATGGTGAGACAACTGAGACCGTCACAGGAACTTCTTCATTCCATGGAAAGTCAGTTGCAAATACCATCTCCAAACCTCACCGCTTTTGCTTCATCATCTCTGTTGCAATAAAACACCCTGATCAAAGCAGCCTGGGGGAGGAGATGGCTTATTGGGCTTACAATTCCACATTACAGTCCATCATTTTTTCTAAGTTAAGGCAGGAACACAAGCAGCTGTGTTGTGTTCACATTCACAGTCAAGAGCAAAGAAAGAATAAACTCATGCTTGCTGGCTGGCTGGCTTAGGTCCCAGATGGCTTTCTGTCCTCTTATCCAGTCCAGGCCCAGTCTATGAAATGGTGCAACTCACATTCGGGAGAGTCTTCCCACCTCAATTAACAATCAAGACAACCACCCCTGACATGTCCATAGGCTAACCTGATCTAAATGACTCCCCACTGGGTCTCTCTCTCTCTCTCTCTCTCTCTCTCTCTCTCTCTCTCTCTCTCTCTCTCTCTCTCTCTCTCTCTCTCTGGGTTGTGTCAAGTTGAGAGTTAAAACTAACCACCATAAAAAAAAAAAATAGCACTCAAGAGTTTTGGCTTTCTCCTACTCAAAGTGAGAGTAACAGCCAAATGTGGTGGCACACACTTCTAACTTCAGGACTGAGAAAGCTGAGACAGAGGGATTGTGAATTTGGGCATAGTCTAGGCTACAAAGCAAGGCTCTGTCTCAAAAGTCAACAAAAAATACTGATAGTAATAATGGGGGCAACACTCATAGAGTTTCTTTGTAAAAATGAAATTATCTACATTAGTGTATACACATATATTGAGCAAATACAGGCATTTAAGCTAGAAAAATTAGAATTTCAAACTGAAATTCTTTTTCTTAATGATTTTTATTTTCATTAAAGTTTCATTACATTATTTCCCCCTTTTCCTTTTGTCCCTCCAGCCCCACCTGTTTTTAATCCACTGTAAAAGCTGAGAGTTAGGAGATGGCTTATAGGTAAAGGCACTTGCTGCTGAGCCTAACAACTTGAGTTTGATACCAGGGACTCACATGGTAGATGGAAGGAAAGAATCATCTCTTCAAGGTTGTTCTCTACACAAGGCCATGGGCATACATGCACCCACACACAGACAGACACGTGCACACATACAAAATGAATATGAAAAAACAAGTGTCCATTTCCTTTCAATGCAGCAAGGTCACACTAAACACCAGTTACATAAACTCTCCAATAGTAAATTGTAGAATCATAGAAGTGTGATCTACACAATGACACTAAAATACACTCTCTGCCCACAGCCACCCCAAATATTTATTTTTATTTTTTTTTTATATAAGGACCTACCTTTCCTCTGGAAGTTGTCTGTGGAGCCCACCTATATTACACAAATCCCACCTGAGATGATTCCTTGATATACACAGCTACCATTGGTGCAAATATTGAACCTCTGTCTGGGCTTCCTCAACCTGGGCCATGGTTGGGAATGCCAATTCAGGCTTACAAACAGCATCTAAATATGGCCATGTCCTCAGCCTCTGAGTTCCTATTTTCCATACCATGCAAGTAGGACTGACTGCGGCCACACCTCCTTTTCTCCGACTCTTCATTAACTACTTAGGATAACCAGAATACCTACTCTTCCCTGATTGCCCCCTATGTTTCTTTCTCTTGCACTTTTTCTTCTGTGCGTGTGGAGGCATCGGGATAAAAACCAAGAACGTGCTTGGTACAATGCTGTGGCTTTAACAGCCTTCGAGGGGTGTCTGAGAAGGGGTGTGAATGTTACAGCACTTGGTCTTCTGCGGCTTCAGGATTCCTAGCCCAGTGGTTGCAAATGTTACAGTCCTGTGTTCTCAGAAGGTATCAGAGTGACAGCCAAATGACTATTGGAAAGTATTATAGCTTGAAAGCTCTCAAAGGGCTTCAGGATGCCAGCTAAGGGCAATTCTTGCCAGAGAAATTTTGAAAAAAAAAAAAAAAAAAGATTGCCAATGATGGTAGCAAGAGTGCAGGTCTCCCATCTCTGGCATGTCTTGGAGGTTATCAAAGTCTGGAGCTCCAGATTTCTCAAGTGATGAGTCTTAGAAGCTGGAAACAGCACTGGGGATGGACTCTTCCTTCAGGTTGAGTCCTGGAGGCTGGCTGAGGTGGGAATTCTATCGCCAATGAGTCTTAAAGGCAGTCTTCCTTCTCCAAAGAGCATCTAAAAGACAGGCCCTTGGCAAAGGAACTAGTTATGAGCCAGACTGACTCCATTCTCAGGCTTCTTCACTCTGAAGCCTTTCTTCTCTTCCTCTTCTAAGGAATGATCTGAAAGGGTGATTTTACCAGCTCCTCTCTCCATTGCGTAGAACCAGGTGGACCCTAAGTGTCTGAATGTGTGTGCCAACAAATAAGACATAAAATGGAACTGATCAAGGAAGAACTGTCAAACCTGGAGGTGGGAGGGAGAGCACTGGGCACACCAAAGTACTGCTTTCTGCCACTGTAAAGGGAGGGAAATGGGTACTTAGCTGCCCAAAGGAGTTTCCGTCAGCTTCTGGTACCTACAGAGACCCTCCCATTACTTCTGTACCCAGGTTGTTCCTAGGATCTCTACCGGAAGCCATCCTGTGCTTCAGGCTTTGTGGGTTGCAGCTTAATTTCCTGACCTCAGTGTGCTTGGGACAATTACCATCAGTTCTTGTCCAGTGTGGATTTTTGCTTCATTCCCAGAAGCCACTTCACTGACAGCTAGGATGACAAGGTGGCCTGCCAAATGACAGTCTACTGCCAACAGCACCTTGCCCTTAGGGTTCTGGAACCCTTTTAACCCTTATATTCCCTTTCTGAAGAAGTAACCTTAGCCGGGCGGTGGTGGCGCACGCCTTTAATCCCAGCACTTGGGAGGCAGAGGCAGGCGGATCTCTGTGAGTTCGAGGCCAGCCTGGGCTACCAAGTGAGTTCCAGGAAAGGCGCAAAACTACATAGAGAAACCCTATCTCGAAAAACCAAAAAAAAAAAAAAAAAAAAAGAAGTAACCTTATCTGCTGTTAGGAGGATGATGATGGCTCTGGCTACTTCTGCTAAGAGGAGGCATGGTTAAGGGGGCAGGAGTCAGGGCTGTTTCTAACATCCCCTGTACCATTTCAATATTGAACTGTTCTAGGCAATAAGAGATAAATTTTTAAGAAGCTCAATAAACAGAGTTCAAATAATAGGACAAAGAAGATTATTATTAAAGAGTATTTCCAAAGGGCCTGTGAGGGAGGCTTACCAGGACATTCAATGCCACATCTTGAAACATGAACCCCATGGCTCTGCTAGTTGTTGGTAGATCTAGGAAGCACACTCCGTCAATTTTCATACTATATCCTTGACTATTCCTGATTGATTTACATAAACAATCCTCTTCTGTGGGAATGGTTTTTCTGAGAAATGCTATACGAAGCTTGTGTGTACAAATCAAACATTCACCTAACTTTAATCAAGCATGTCTTGAGACTATGTACTCATCCTTCTAACATACTGTAAATTCAGCCCATCAGAACTAACTGACCTGTAAGAGAGCATTGTGATAGGTCTGACTGTTCTTTGTATTTCCAGTGTAATTCATTCCTTCAGTTCAGCTGAGTGCACACCCTCCATTGTGCCTTGTTCTCCATTTCTCTTTTGTAAATCTTTAATGCCTCTGACTCAGAACAATATGTGTGTGTGTGAGATGTGGTGACCAGTTCTAAGGCCATTCGTTGAACACAACAAAGCATTGAAACTGTGCCCCCAACCCCCTGCCACATACACAATAAGTTGGAGGCAACAGACAGACTGATACCTGATTGTGTGCTTTTCTCAATCAGCTGGGCCAAGGAAAAATTTTCTCTCCTATGAGATTCCTATAAAAGATTGGTTAAGATGAAAGTTCCTCATTCCTTTATGTCACCATACTTGCTGCTTTGCAGTTCAATAAAGAGGATGGTCTTTGTTCAGAATAACTCTTAAACTATTTCAGATTACAACTAGAAGAGAACAGCAGAGACCAAAACTCTTCATAAATCAAACCCATTGTTGGGTAAATGACACCAGTATTAATCTTTCTTCTTTTATGCACCAACACCACACTCTTCTAAGAAGAAACATAGTGCCCTCCTCAGCAATGAGAAGGTCTAGACTCCTTCCATTTCAGAAGGTTTCAACTGCCAAAGAATCTGCCTCGCCTTGTAGTGCAGCCATGTGCTTACAATCTGGCCCAGGCTACCAGAGAGACTCCCAGACAAGTTCTGATATTGGGAAGGGGGTGACAAGTCCTCCCACATCAGTTCTCAATCCCAGTGCCACAAGAAAAGTGACATACTGCTTGGTCCTGATATCTGCTGTAAGGGAGTAGTCAAATGTGGGTTACTGATGATTGCTGAGAGAGGGAGAAATAGTCTTCCCCAGAGATGAGCCTTCTAGATGTTTACCCAAGACGAAATACCAAGTGGTTGGCCTTAAAAAAAATACATACAAGCAACAATAAACAGACTCAGCGGGTTGTGTTGATGTATTTATGTGTGTATATGTACATAGAACAATAATAACTAAAGAAAAAGAGGCCATAAATCTGAGAGGGAGTGAGGAAAAAGATGTAAATAAATTTCCAATTTAAGATTCTTTAATAAAACTGGATTATTAAGAGCTATGTCATTTTAGGGGACAGATGAAAAGAAAACACCCAACATCTCCAGATGGAAGCCTTTCTGAATTATGAACAGCAGATAAAGTCATCACTCTCCTTGTCATAAAAGTCAATTTTGTGATTTCTAGGATCAAAACAAGAGTGACCACAGCTACTTCTCATGGGTAAGCTGTCAATCTTTTGGTCACCTAGTTCTTTCTTTACCCTGCAGGCTGCTGGACAGGCCCTCCTGGCCCAAGTTAGACACCTAAAGCACCAGTGGACACATGGACAGCCCTAGAAGAGTTGGAGCCCACGATTGGGGCTCCAACTTGTTCTGTGCCTCCCCTTAACATCTTTAAGCGCAGTTGTCCCTTCTCTGAATCAAGAGAAAAAGAAGTTTTTGATTAGTGCCCCCTCAGTCATCTGATAATAGGATTTCTCCCCAAAGTTCTGCTCTGTCTGGTGTTGTCTGTAAGAAACCACTCAGTTAAGATTTTCATAACAAGGTATTATTAGTACACAGTTCGTGGTTTCAGAGTTTGAAGGGCCCTCCTCGGTAAAAATGTTCATACAAATCAGAGGCCCAAATCCCTTTGCAATCATTTTGTTCTTTAACTATACTTTATTGCTGAGTGTTTAAGACAAAAGAGGTAGTCAATAATTAACTTTTTTTGTTACTAAAAACCAATAAAAAAAATCTAATAAGAGTTATTTTCAGGGACCTAGGAGCCATTGTTCTTTTCCCAAGTATACGATCTGCTGGGACGGGTCAGGGTCTTCTATGTGATTCCTTTGGAAGCACAGGGAACATTCTCCTCCACTGACTTTCTTCTACACAGGATGTATCCTGGTTAGAGTCTAGTCTTGGGGTTCCTCATGGCCTCTCTGATCAAAAGCACATGATTTATCAGAGTCGAGGTCTTTCGGAAGGATCCCATTGGTCCCTGATTCTTAATTGATCTTGAAGGGCAAGGAACAAGTACTGGCTGCCATTTTAGGCCCTCTGTCCTCTTAGGCCTCCAAACTCTGGGAAATACCCAAAAAGACAGTTTCACCCATCTTTTAGTTTTAATTTTTGTGCAACATTTCAACAAAACCTGAACCAAAACAAATTATGGCTTTCTTATTGTTTGGTTTCACACAGAGTTAAAAGACTGGGTTTTGTCATGGGACAGTCTGTTGTGTGTGAGGGGACCCTATCTTTGAGTCATAAGGGAATGTTGAGATAAAAATATTAATTTCCTGGAGGAGTTGACAGTGCAGACCCCAGAGGAGTGTGTTCCTCATTGTTCTATCTAGGAGAAAATGCCTTCATATAGAATCCTTTCTAGAATCACTGAAAAAGTTTTATTGACCAATTGATGGCACCCTGAGGAAACACCACTAATATCCAACTCCAATGCACACATAGGCTCTGCCATCTGTTCACTACTGTACAATAGTGCCCCGGGGAGAACCTATAACAGGCATCTGAAATACATTTCCAGAGAAAATATCACAGAGTACCCTGAGAGTCACAAAATTCAAGTCAACAACTTCCACCCAAGTTAATTATAAAAAATAATTTAAAAAACCACTTTAGATATTTGAAAAACAAAATTGAAGAAGAGCAATGAAAAAAGTTCCAACCCCTTGGGAGTTTTCAGTTTGCCAATTATTGTTAGGGTTCCAAACCAACCTATCCCCACAGTAGGACAATCAACGATTCTGGTCCCTAAAGAAGGCACTCACTTAAGACCATGTATCCATCCAACTCCTGTCCTTCATTGTCCCCATGGCTTCCAGTTGCATAGACTAACACTGTGAGGCAAACCCTAACACCCTGAAGAGAATGCTTCCTATGTCCCTCAAGAAAACAGAATGGTTTTACATCACCACTCTGTGCTATGTCAATCCTGCTGTCTTCCAGCAGACCCTCCAGCTTCCAATAGGAAGCCCTTGCAGATGTGCACCTTATACCCTCCCAATGTTCCAGCACCTTCTGCATCAGGTGACCATAGCACACCTGTTGGGTGTTGATCACAACTTAGCAACTTATAGGGCTCTGGCATGATCACTGCTTATGGTGTGACAGCCAGAAATCAAGAGGTCCACATGACAAAGTCCTTGGTCAAGTGCCATTTGAAAGAAAGACAGAAGAAAACAAAATGTAGGGCAGAGCCTTCACAGGTAGTCAGGCCAGGTTTGATCAGGACACCTTCTAGTAACACCTGCTGCCGCTCCTGCCAGAAACCATCAGTTTCTTCAGAACCTCACCTCAGCCCTTCATGATGGGCAGCAGATCTCCATGAAAGGAAACTAAGGGGAAACAAGACCAACATTCCTAGCAGGGGGATGATCGGGCTCCCTTCAGCAAGCCTGACCTCTGACCCTGGAGACTGACAGCTGTGCTCATCACTTTGGAGTGGTTTACAGAGTCCAAAGTTACAGAGTCCTGGTTTTTTGTTCTAAAGAACTACAGTGAAATATAGGTGCTCCAAACAACAGAAGCATGGCGAAGCCCACTCCTCCCAGCATTCCAAAAGTATTCTGTGGATTGCCATGATTCCTGTTGACTTCCCATAGGTTCCACCATTTCATTTCTGTTGCAGTCCCAGCCAATACACCAGCTGAGATGGTTACTTCTCCAGCCTTGGGTTGTGGACTTGTACATCCTCCAAGAATGAAGTAAATAGACAGCAAATGGGAAACTATGAAACTTTATTTGCCATGTTGAAATGAAAAATTCTAAGAGGAAAATGAAAAACTCAAGTAGAGCAGTGGATGCTCTGAGATCCCTGGTGGCAGCAGGATGCTAAACAAGATTTGATGTGAGTGCTACAGCTCTATGCTCTCAACAAGCTTCAGGTGCCTAGCCCAGAAGTTACAAATGTTACAGCCCCATGCTCTCAACAGTCTTCAGGGGGACAGCCAAAAGACTGTTGGCAAGTACTACAGTCGGAAAGCTCTTGGAGGGCTTCGGGGTGCTAGCCAACATCAATCCCTGGCAGAGCAGTTCTGCTCAGTGCTTACTGACGGGGTAGCAGGAGTAGTATATCTGTCCCGTGCAGGTATCCAAGGCTGGGCTTGCAAATTTCCACAGGTGTGAAGCTGTGTGTCTTGAAGGCTGCAAATAGCTACAGGAATGAATTCCCTTCTGCTGCCAAAAACGTGGAGCCTTGGAGGCTGAGGAGGCAATGAGTCTCCTCAGCTGCAGTTAGAGTCCTGGAGGCTGGTCTGAGCAAGTTCCCTGCCTGGGACAGAAGCCTCCAGTGTGGCCAGTCTGCCTCCTCCTCAACAATCCTTAAAGGCAACCATTGATTGCCTGTAACTCTTCATTTGGGGAGAGTCTTATGAAGTTTCCCCATCCATGATAGCATGTCGACTGGTGTTATTAGTATGCAGGTCTTGTTTGGGCAAACATATTGCTGATATTTCATGGGTGCGGCTTCCCTGTCTTGTCTAGGCAACACGGTCCAGCAGCATGCATCCTGGTCCTCTGATCTTCCACTCTTTACCTCCTCTTTCACAATGGTCCCTAAGCCTTAGGTGTAGGGGTTTCATTGTAGGTACACCAATTAAGGTTGAGCACCCCACGTTCATTTATTCTTTGCATTTGGACTAGCTGTGGATGTCTGTAACAGTTTCCATGTGCTGCAAAAAAAAAAAAAAAAAGCATCTTTGATGAGGGGTAAGAGCTGAACCATCTGTGGGTATAAGGATAAGTGTTTAGGATGTATCCAGAAGTTATATCCATTGAGAAAAATGACAGTGGTAGGGTCTCTTCTGGGTCCATGACCTCGTTAGCCACTGGTTAGTGACTCCATTCTCAGTACCAGGCATGACTTTCCTTCTGTTAAACAGGTTCTAAGTCCAGTAAGACACAGCCAGGGCTTTTGTTTTTGTTTTTGTTTTTTGCATCATTCCCAGAAGCTGGTTCACTGACTGCTAGATGGTGACAGTGGACTGTCAATGAGCAGGCTACTGGAAGGGACTCTTTGCCCTTGGGGTTCTGGGGTCATTTCTGCCTGTGTCATATTTGTGCTTGTTTCCTTATGATAAACTCTCAGGTGTGGGATACCTAGTAAAGAGAGTGTGTGTTCTTCTGATATATGGTCTGTGGTGGTATTCTAATTGTACTGAAATGTGATTTTGATTGTATGTTAATAAATAAAGTTGCCCGGGGGTCAGAGCTATTAGAGCCATAGACAGAGTGTGGCGGTGGTGGCACACGCCTTTAATCCCATAGATCTCTGTGTGTTCAGGGATACAGCCAGCATTGGAGACATATGCCTTTAAGACCTAGGGAGCTGTACATTCAGACAGTGACAAGGCAGCCATGTGTTTGGGTTTACAACCAATGAGAAGGCAGAACAACATACTATAAATAAATAAATAAAAAAAACAACGAACAAACAGGATATAGCTCTCTTTTCGAGAAGCTGGGACACAGAGGAGGAAGGGTGAGATTTTAGCTCTGAGCTCTGACCTCTTGGCTTTCTCTTTTACATTGTTTCAGTGTTTCTTATTTAACAAGACAGTTGGTTACATCTACAATGGTCTCCAGCAGATATGGACAATCCATCCATTTTAAACCATATATGTATATATGGAATCATAATATCCTGGCTACTATACAGCCTCCTCTCATCAGCTCTGCACCTACAAGTGAGCTCAGTACATCATTGCAAAAGAAGTCTGAGTGAGGTCATGTGGGAAGTGTTGAAATGATGGCAATTCCATGGTTAAAACAAAAGTGGAAGGGGAGAAAGTGGAGGGAAGGGTTGAGTATAAAGGCACAGAGCTGGTAAAGGCACACAGCCAGCAGCTGCTCCTGCAGGTCACGCCTCAGCCGGAGCTCCCCCTCCAGCACAGCAGGATGCTCAAGGTATTGTAACCCTGGCTGTAGCTTGCCTAAATTGCTCTTCTGGTTTGATTCTTCCTTTCTCGATTGGTTGGTCTTTTAGCAGCTATCTGCTCTGCTGCAGAAATGACATTTTAACTTTTCTCGGAGCCTCTGGGCTGCCTCATAAGCTGCGTGTTCGTTCACATCAGTGTATGACAAATGAGAGACATGATCCCATTGCTTCCTCCTAGCAAGAGAGTCTGTCCTTGTAAGTTCACTGACTCTCCACCTCTTGCTTTTATATGTGCCCTCCGTGTGATACAAACAGATTGCATCTCTAATTATCTGTTTGCTGCCACGGTCCCTGTCATCTCCTGGTAAGCTTTTTGAGTCAGAAAGCCTCACTTACTGGTTTGGCAGTTTAGAGAGGTATGCATCATGAGTTCACAGGGGCTCCTGACATTTGCTACTAAGTGACTCCATTCTCTGCTTTAATCTATACATTAGTCACAGTGTTTCACTAGAAAGATATGCAAATGCCACCATAAAGTCAAGTACACCAGCAAGACATTTGACATATAGATGAAGTATGACTCAGAGAACTGAGCAGCAGTGATTATTCCCCTCACAATCTCTCCCTTCAAGGTCAGGGAAGGTGATTTGTTCTTCAGCTCACTGATCATATTCAGCACCATCAGGGAAGCCCACTGGTCTCAGAGTCATAAGTTACATGAGCATGGCCTTCTAATGCTATCCCCACACCTTGGGTTCTATGCTGGTGCCCCCCACCTGCTATTCAGCCATCCAGTGTTCAACTAGTACTTGGAAATTAAGTCAGAAGATTTTGTTTGTTTGTTTGTTTGTTTGTTTGTTTGTTTGTTTGTTTGTTTAGAGACAGGGTTTCTCTGTGTAGCTTTGTGCCTTTCCTGGATCTCGCTCTGTACACCAGGCTGGCCTTAAACTCACATAGATCTGCCTGCTTCTGCCTCCCGAGTGCTGGGATTAAAGGCATGCACCACCACCACCACCACCACCACCACCACCACCACCACCGCCCCGCAAGTCAGAAGATTAAGTCAGTTCTTCCCCCTTATTTCCCTCTCTCTTCTGCATGTAAAATGTTTAAAAGCAGTATTACGGTTTTCCTCTGCCCTAACCAGAAACATCCATCGCAGTATCTTTTTGTTCTCCTGGCCATCTCCTCTCCTGCTTTCTCCTATTCCAACTCCTTTTATTTTCTATCAAAGTTTCAAGATGCAACAAATACTCCATTCTTTTTAAAATGACAGTCTTTATCTGACCGATAAATCTGAAGACTCTAAGAATGGGTTAGGCAAGCTTGTGGGAACTCACGAACTTTAGACCAACAGTTATGGAGCCTGCATGATACCAGACTAGGCCCTCTGTTTAAGGGAGACAGTTGTGTAGCTGGATCTGTTTGAGGGCCCCTGGCAGTGGGATCAGGATCTATCCCTGGTGCATGAGCTGGCTTTCTGGAGCCCACTACCTATGATCAGATGCCTTGCCCACACTTGTTGCAGTAGGAGGGGCTTGGTCCTCTCTCAACTGAATGTACCAGGCTTTGCTGGCTCCCCATTGGAGCCCTTACCCTTTTGGAGGAGGGGATGGAGTTAGGGAAGGCTAGGAGAGAGTGGGAGGAAGGATGAGAGAGGGATCTATAGTTGGTACACAAAATGAATAAAAATATTTTTTAAATAAAAAAAAAAGAATGGGGTTAGGGCTGAGGCAGGAGGATTGTCACAAGTTCAAGGTCAACCTGAGCTAGAGAGTGAGTCAAAGCTAGCCAGGGCCACATAGAAAGACCCTGCCTCAGAAAAAAGACTAGTGGGTAGCAAAGGCGGAAGATTTCCACGTAGGCACTTGCTCTGTTCTATGACTCTACTTTGACAGTGAGTTCCATGTGAGAGACACTTCCGATTCTTTAACCTGGTAAGTCCTCCAGCTACCATTTGTAAACAACGAAAAGGAAGTGAAGCAATAATATGATCATGAGATGAGGAAAGGGAAACTACTGAAGAGTTTATTACAAGAACTCAGTGCTGGCATGTGGTGACATACCCTTCCAGTTGGATATTTTAAATTTTATTCTTCTGTGAAGGCATGTAGAAACAAAAGGATTACCTGTGCATTGAAGGGCTTGACAGTTTAAGGAACTGCAAAGTCCTCTACTACCACTTAAGAAACACAAATCAGGGGTTGGGGATTTAGCTCAGTGGTAGAGCGCTTGCCTAGCAAGCACAAAGCCCTGGGTTCGGTCCTCAGCTCTGGAAAAAGAAAGAAAGGAAGGAAGGAAGGAAGGAAGGAAGGAAGGAAGGAAGGAAGGAAGGAAGGAAGGAAGGAAGAAACACAAATCATCCTGCCCTGGGGGGTTGTATCTGGTTTATGAGCAGAGGCAGAACTCCTTCTACATACACTGATCACATAGCACAATATCCTTCCAGCCCCCTTCCCACCTCCCCCGTCTGGTTCTGCCAGGCTTCCCTTCACCGTCCTCATCATGCTCGGTCGTCTTTATCAGTGTGACTGGGCAAAGAACTTAACAGTTGCATATTTCCACACCCTCATGCCTAATGAAATGGGTGCCTAGAACTCAAATTCAATCACATCAACCGAGTTTCTTCTCACAGAGCAAAATTCTTTACCTCAAGGTCTCTTAGCACAAGAAGTGAGTGGATTCAGAGCGATGCACTGTTCTAACCTGCTTCTCTCTGTAGTCTGTCACAGAAAGCTTCGCCAGCATGATTCACGGCTTGAAAGTGGACCATCTGACAGATGGTGTCATTCAGAGGAGCAAGAGGATGATCCTGGATTCTCTGGGCGTTGGTTTCCTGGGAACAGGCACAGAAGTGTTTCACAAAGTCACCCAATATAGTAAAGTAAGAAGTCCAAAGTTTGCTTTCAAGATTAAAAACAAGCGTGTGCACAAGCATACATAGAAGTCTGTGCCTGTGTTCAACTTAGTTTGGTTGCATTTGATATGGATAGCATTGTTCCGTACATTTTTATGAGTCCCTCTGTTTCATGATATGATTTTTAAAGCCCATTTCTATCCATTACTAATTCAGGCCTAAAAACCATTCACTGGTAATACCTCACAGCTATTCACTTGTATGACTAAAAGTACATTTCAACCCAAAAATCTTAGCAGTGAAAACATTTAACCATGGACAGCTTCTTCATGCAAATATTCTCTAGAGAAAAGTCTGTTCAAGTGCTCTGAGCACAAAGTAGGCATCGCCATGGGAGGCACAGCCACTCTCAGGGGGACTTACTTGCTGTAGCCAGCTAGTCTGCCCCATCCCATCTCCCACCCCCAGTATTTACCCCAAGATCAAGTAAGAGTGGAGTCAGGCTCACTTGAATGGAGTTTCTAGATCATGACTTGGGGATAAGCAGATGCATGCCTCTCCCTTACAAGACCAATGTGTATTCCTCAGCAAGGAAGAGAGACTTCCCACCAGCTAGCTGCTCTCTCAGGGGTTCGGAGAGGCCTGATGTCAGGATGCCTTGAGGATGAAGGGGAACTCTTGAAGTGTCAGCTCAGTGTATTGTTGTGTTAACTGGCTTTCCTCTATTCCAGATCTACAGTTCCAACACCTCCAGCACTGTTTGGGGTCGACCGGACTTCAGGCTCCCGCCCACATATGCTGCTTTTGTGAACGGCGTCGCTGTAAGAAAGTTTACCAGCCTTTTCCACAATTAAATCATTAAATCATAAATTCAAGACAGGAAAATTATTCACAAATGAGATCACTGGGGTTCAGAGATCTGACATGCCTGCCCTTACTCCTCACGTTCATGTTTCTACAATAAAATGGAACTTTCCCAACAAGTTATAAAGTAGAAATAGTAGAAGGCTCTAGACTAAAAGCACCTGTAAGATATTCTAATTCTGGACCTTGAATGGATATAGCAAAAATGCATGATGTGTATGCACTCCAAGATCCAGATACAATGCCTTCTTGATCGCTTCTCTTGCGGGCCCCAGTATCTGTACAGTAATGTTCTCTTCATTTAGTGATTTGGTTATTTATTCAGAAAGAAACAATGACCACACAGTATCTCTATTTTCTCGATGAAAAAATTAGGACTTCTCATCTGACAGATAATTTTCAAGTTATTTCCTGTGTGTCAGGGAAAGTCCACAAGACATAATACAGATATACACATGTAGGGCTTCGAGAGCTGTGTTAACTGGTCTGGGAGGACAGCAGCTCAGACTAGCTGAACAAAGCCCACTGACGTGGCAATAAGAAACACACAAGCCACACCAGATAGACACAAAACCTATTTTAATGAACTTCTGGTTATTCCTAACTGTTTCAGATATGGAAAAATTAGATGGTTGAGATGAAAAGGGAAGAAAACCTCAGGGCATAAACCAACTGTCTGAAAATACAGCTTAACAGCTAGCTAATGGAGGTCTGTGAGCTCTTTGCTGTCCTTGCAACTGTGACAAAACTTTTAAATGACTTCATGACAGAGACACAAAAATACGTGGCCCAATCTATAATAAATGACATTAAATTTTTGGTGTGACTTGTTTAAAGGGAGAAGGACAGGGAAGCCTTGTGAGGGAGAGTGTAGGTCTCCCCAGGAGCTGTGGTCTCCAGGGCAGAACTCAGCATCCTCCAGGAAACCACTGGCTCCTCCCCGAGGTCCTGCCTTCCTCTGACAAAGCAGCAGGGACCACTGTCACCCCACCATGCGGTTAAGAGTCACAGCCAGTTGTTGCTGGGCATGGGGCCGACCTTCAGTGTGGTTAATGTGCCTGGTGAGACGCCATGGGAAAAAAAAACTAGTTTTTCCTTTGCAAACGATGTCAATTTGTATTTCTTGTTCTACTTTTCTTTTGTAAATTCTAGTTTGATATTTTTTTGTGTCTGTTTGTCTGCCTGTTTATTTCCTAAAGAGAGAGAGAAAAAAAAAGGCATGGAGTTGGGTGGGTGGGGAGGTGGGGAGGACCTGGGAGGAGTTGGGAGAGGGGAAACCACGATCAAAATATATGGTATGATTTTTTAATTAAAAAAATATTTAATTAATTAATTTTTAAAAAAAGAATCGGTTCATTTTTAGGGTGTAATGTCAGGTAATGGGGTTCCTAAACCTCTCAAGGTCATTGCTAATTAAATGCTTATCCAGTCCAAAAGCCAGGGCATTTAAGGGCATTTTTGAGGGGGTTTGTTTGTGTCTATTCATACAGGTTCACTCCATGGATTTTGATGACACGTGGCACCCTGCCACCCACCCTTCTGGGGCTGTCCTACCAGTCCTCACAGCTTTATCGGAAGCCTTGCCTCAGACTCCGAAGTTTTCTGGCCTTGACCTGCTGCTGGCATTCAATGTTGGTATTGAAGTACAAGGACGATTAATGCACTTCTCCACGGAAGCCAAGGACATACCCAAGAGGTAGAGTGAGAGACTGTGCCATCAGGGAGAGCCACACTGCCCTCTGTCTGTCAGAGGCTGTCGGTGCAGAGCTGCCTGGCTTAGAAGCCGGCTCTGCTGCTGTTATTACTGCTGCAAGGTAGACCATTTTTCAGCCACGGAACAAGCCCTATGGCGATACAGAAAGATGTGATTTGGAAACGGTTGTGAAAACATCCTTTGGGCTTGTCAAGTCAATCTAGTTACTAAGACCATGAGATAACTTGGAGGTCTGTCACTCCGAGGTGATTCCTGTCACTTGCATCCAGGAGTATTCTGGGTATCACAGGATTCCCCTCAAGCTGGAGTTACAGGCAGTTGTGAGCCACGAGTTGTAAGGCTTGGCTTGGAACCCAAGTTGAGTCCTCTGCAAGAGCAGTACGTGCTCTTGAGTGCTGGACCAACTCTCCAGCCTCTATAATTTTTTTGTGAATTGCATTTTTGTTCTCTGAAAGTTTCATAATTTATTCACTGTACATTGATCACGTCCTCTGTCCAATTATCCCTTGTGTCCCCCACTTCATCTTTTTCCCAGCTGAACATCTTTTTCATTTTTTTTATTAGTAACCCTGAGTCCAATTAGTGCTACCCATATACACGTGGGTGGGTGATCACACACTAGGGCCACATCCTCAAAGGAGAGTGACTCCCCCCCCACCTCAGCAGTCATCAACTGCAGTGGTTCCTCCCATGGGGGTGGGGCCTATTGCCCCTTCCCCCATTGAAGTGGAACTTTGACTGGCTTGATCTTGTACAGGTCTTGTGAAAGTAACCACAGCTGCTGTGAGTTGGTGTGTACGATAGACATGTCATGTCTAGAAGTCAGTATTCTACAGCTCTCTTCCCATCTGCCAGCTCTTATATTATTTGTTCCCCCTCTTCTTTGAAGTTCCTGGGCCTTGGACAGGGGGAAGTGGGTATAGATGGGTAACCCATCAACTGCTGAGTACTCAGAGCTATTTATGATCAGCACTTTGACCAGCTGTGAGTCTCTGCATTAACCACTGCCTACTGGGAAAAAAAAAAAGAGCTTCTCTGATAGCAGCAGCAATTTATAGGTGCTGCTATATTAGAACTATTTAGAATGCAGTTTAACAGTATGGACCATTTGGCAAAACAACGGTAGATTCCAACCCACTGCCCTTCCCCAGGACCATGATCTCCCCAGTCATGAGCTTTGGCCGGGTTTACAATACCAGGCATAAAATCTATCCTGTGCAGCAGACGTCAAACCCCATCAGGAAGCAGTCGGCTACTCCCATGATTTCCCTGCCACTACTGCACCAGTGGGTACATCTTGCCAGCAGATCACTTAGTGGTGTGGCATGCGATGTCCAGTGCTGGGTCTGGATGTCTTTTTCTCCCAGCAGCCTAAGTAGCACCTTCTACTAGCTACCTGGCAGAGAGAGAGAGAGAGAGAGAGAGAGAGAGAGAGAGAGAGAGAGAGAGAGAGAGAGAGAGTGAGTTTCCTGGTCAGTTTGAGGTTGATTTCTCTGTGTCCTGCATTCAAAGTGAGTGATGTCTTCAGCTATAGGGTCTTACACTATGGTGACTATTGGTAACCAAGAGCAACAGCATTAGCTTGCATTGTTTTGGGTCCTTTTGTGGACCAGCAATTCATAGGGAGCTCACCCTTGCCTGACACTGAGATTTTCATTTATTAACCCATGTCTTCTGGGAGGAGCATTGCCTACCTATGCAGAGTACTTCCATTAAACCTTTCTTTATAAAACATTGTATATTTTAATTAGCTTACCAAGTAGTGGGTTCTAATAAGGCTTCCTCACGTATCCTTAGTTTTGGCTAAAGCAGCCCCTGCTTTTTCCACTCAATCCCTTGTATCTCCATGTCAACTTTTAACCTGATATTCCCCAACTCTTTTCATGTCCCTTGATTTCTCCTGTCCTCTCTAATTGACTGTTTTCCTTGGGCTGGAGGACTGTAGGCATCCATATAGCTTTTTCATGCCCCCTTCTTTTTGATTAACTCTTCTACTAACATCTCTACTAACTCCTCATGGCCTCCATGTTTGAAATTTTCCAACCCCTGTATCTCCCTCTTTATTTTCATTGTATCTGTATTTTACTATCCCTTCTCCCTTAAGGTGTTCATACCAATGGCCTGTTTCCAGGATTCTGGCTTCTACACACACCCCAGGTTAAACACATTAACCAAGAGATCCAAATATAAGAGACAATATGCAGCATTTGTCTTTCTGGGCCTGCGTGACCTCACTCAATATAATTTTCTCCACTTCCATCCATTTACCTGCAAATTTCATGATTTTGTTTCCATTGTCTATATGTACCACATTTTCCTAATCCATCCCCCCATCAGTTGAATGTCCTGCTTTTGCCTTTCAGGTTCCATCCTCCCTCTGTGGTGGGGACTTTGGGAAGTGCCGCTGCTGCATCCAAGTTTTTAGGGCTCAGCTTGACAAAGTGCCGAGAGGCCCTGGCTATTGCTGTTTCTCATGCTGGGGCACCCATAGCAAATGCTGCCACTCAGACCAAGCCCCTTCACATCGGCAATGCAGCCAAGCATGGGATGGAAGCCACGTTCCTGGCAATGCTGGGTCTCCAAGGAAACAAGCAGATCTTGGACCTGGGGTCAGGGTTTGGTGCCTTCTATGCCAACTACTCCCCCAAAGGTCTTCCAAGCCTGGATTCTCACATCTGGCTCCTGGATCAGCAAGATGTGGCCTTCAAGAGCTTCCCGGCGCATCTGGCTACCCACTGGGTGGCAGATGCAGCTGCAGCTGTGAGAAAGCACCTCGTGGTTTCAGAAAGAGCCCCGCTTCCTACTGACCACATCGACAGAATTGTGCTCAGGATCCCCGATGTCCAGTATGTAAACAGGCCCTTCCCAGACTCCGAGCATGAAGCTCGCCATTCCTTCCAGTACGTGGCCTGCGCCATGCTGCTCGATGGCAGTGTCGCTGTCCCGTCCTTCCACAGCCAGCAGATCAATAGGCCACAGGTGAGAGAGCTTCTCGAGAAAGTGGAGCTGGAACACCGTCCTGACAACCTGCCAAGCTTCAACACACTGTACTGTGAGATAAGCGTCACTCTTAGGGATGGCACCACCTTCACGGAGCGCTCTGATACCTTCTATGGTCACTGGAGGAAACCACTGAGCCAGGAGGACTTGCAGAAGAAGTTCCGAGCCAATGCCTCGAAGGTGCTGTCTAGAGACACAGTGGAGAGCCTCATAAGGGTAGTAGGAAACCTAGAAAACCTAGAAGACTGTTCCACGTTAACCACGCTTCTGAAAGGACCTTCTGTCCAAGAGGAGGCCTCAAAACTATCCCACACGTTCTCCTTCCATCACACAACTTTGCACTAGAGGAGATTCAATTGTTTGCTTTATTGCCCCATCCACCCAGCAATGAACAGAGCAAAGTAGAGAGTCCATAAACAGATAAGTGTATTTGGAAGGAGTCTTGTCCTACAAGCTTGATAGGGCCATTCCTGCTACCTTCGAGATAATATTCAAGAAACAAACAACACACAATCTTCTGTGTATTCCCAAGGGTAAAGTCTAAGACCCGGTGATCTGCTTATAATCTTTTCTGAGTAATTATTTATTAACTCTGGGAACTCCACACATGCTGCTGGCTGCAGGTGGAGCAAGCTCTGGTCTGGGTCACCCCCTATCCAGAGAAGATGGGTAGTGCCCAACCCTCCTGTCTGCAATGGCTGGTTTGAGAGATCGGCAGGTTTAACATTGCTTCCTTCTTTCCACACATAGCCCTGAGTATGTAGCCAAGATTCTTCTGCTTCAGGGCCTCTACTGAAGACATAAAAGACAGTCTGGGATGGGGTAGGACAGTTTGACTTAGGACCCCCAGTCTCACTCTTTACAACAGATAATGATAATAATCTGTTAGCTCAAAAAAATTGGACAGATGACAAGTCAGAGATACAATAAAAATGAAAAGGGAAAAAATGTAAATGTTTGAGTAATGGAAATATTAACTATAAAACATAGAAATGCCACATTAGCAACCATGATAAATATGTTCTGAATTCCTGGTGTTTTCAAGAAAAGAATGGGACTTTTAGCTCTGGATGTTGACTTTCAAGCATCGATGTGGAAATGTGCTGGGTGACTGTTTGAGAACGTCAGCAGAATATATCACTTCCCAGTTCATATGGGGAGAAATATGTAATTAGAAAAATGATAATCCAAGGGAAGCAAAGAAAGAAGGGGAAAAGAAATACAAAGAAAACAAGATGTTTGGAAATCACCATATAAAATGATAGAGTATAACTATAATTCAAAAAAAAAGGAATAATAAATGTTCCAGCTAGGCAAAACCAAGATTGTTAGAACATGCTTTCTTTAAAAAAAAATGCTTAGCAGTTTTGTTGATGTCTTATTAATCACCCACTTGAAGTATACAGTTCAGGAGCATTAGTAAATTTGTGCTATCACTGCCATAATTGAGTTTTGGAATACTACCATTACCACTAAAAAATTCCTTCACATCTATTTGACATAAAGCCCCATGCCCACCTCCAATATTTAGCCCAATATGAGCTTTTCAAATACAGTTTTGTCTTTTCAATACACCTCATACAAATGGAGCCCTACAACAGTTAGTCACTCGTACCTGTTTTCTATTACCTAATTAAATGGTTTGGAGCATCTGCCGCTTGCGGATCAGTACTTTAATCCCTTCATTCCTGGGGATCATTGTAAGGTCTATGGCAGCTTGTGTTGGGAGACCTCTTCAGGGAGGATGGATAAATAGAAGCCTATCATTTAATTTAACACATGATAGTGAGGACTTAACACATGCCAAGGACTGTCCCTAGTACAGGTGACAGGACAATCAACGAAACAGGTCTGACCTCCTGTTCTCATGTGCTTGCAATATGATTGGACAAGGAGCCACCTTTGTGCCTGTTCTGGCCAGGCTCCACTTCCTGTTTTCAGGTCCTGGTGTGCTTGCCAGCTTCCGGGGGCTGAGTTGTGGTCAGGGTCCAAACTAGGAGAGCCTTCCCTAATGCAATTAAAAATTAATAATTCCTGGGCTGTGATACAACCTGGGATACAACCTTGGAAATGTGGCTTCCATGTCAATTCAAACAGAATCCAGCATAGAGCAAGGCTAGAGGGGACTCCAAGTAGGGGAGAAGTTAGCATTCCTTCCCGTGGATGTTGCAAGTATGTGCAACTATGTGCACATAATGTTTGGAGTCCTTTCCCACCAACAGAAACCCACCCACACCTGCATGTGTTGGGAATCTTTTTGAATCCTTTAGAACATGATTTTTTTTTCATTCTGTCTTCAGCTCTATGTGAAAATGGAAGAATAGAGGGTGGTTGGTGACTCATTGGATGAAGTCGTCACCATCTAGACTGAGGATCTTTGTTCATAGCTCCAGTGTCCACAGGAAAAGCCAGGCATGCTGGCCTGCACTTAAATTCCCAGCACTGCAGAGGCAGAGACAGAAGGATCATGGGAGCTCACAGGCCAGCCAGTTTAACCAAACCAGCGAGCTCCAGGTTCAGTGAAATATCCTGTCTCAAAAATAAGATGGAGAACAATAGAGGACCCCAACATCAATCTCTGACCTTCACACATGTACACATGCACACACAACAAATACACAGACAGGCAGACAGACAGAAGAAAGAAAACATCACATTAATAGTTGACAAAAAGAATTCAGTATTTCCAAACCAGTTGAGTGTTTTACCAGCAACTAGTCCAGTGCCTGCTACACCCTGAGCATCAACTGTTTCTAGCTGCAGAGAATGTCAAAACAATGTATGATATATAACTTCTAAAACTGCCCTGGCTTCATGTGAACCTTAAAGAACTCAAGGTAACTAAAATGAGTTTAACCTTCTAGTTCATTCACAAATGCAAAAGTTTGCATCCCCACCTCATGTAAATTCTCCCAGATTTTTATTGGAGCTCATATCACAGAGCAAGCACCAGTTACATCTGGCGCTGAGGAAGGAGCCCACCTGGTAGTTCTGGGGGAAGTCCAGATGAGCCAGGAGCCCATCTGTTTCAAATGTGACATGACAGTGTTGCTTTTGCTTTAAAAAATGAAAATTCAAAATGAAGCATGCTCATGCAGAAAATGCATGGACTGAATAACTTAATGATGGGTACCCAGATATGACTGAGATCATATTGGAAGTGCCTATCAAGCCATAGAGTGTGCAGTTCATTTCGTCAGAGATAAAATATTTTTTCTGTTGTTTTTTTCCTGATATATATATATATATACATATATATATATATATATATATTATTTTACAATACCATTCAGTTCTACATATCAGCCATGGGTTCCCCTATTCTCCCCCCTCCAACCCCCTCCCCTTACCCCCAGCCTACCCTCCATTCCCACCTCCTCCAGGACAAGTCCTCCCCTGAGGACTGCGATCAACCTGGTAGACTCAGTCCAGGGAGGTCCAGTCCCTTCCTCCCAGTTAGGAGCACATGCTACTCTTCCAGATGACCTAGGTTCCATCCCCAGGATCCACATGGCAGCTTACAGCTATCTGTAACTCCAGTTCCAGGGGATCTGAGCCAAGTGTCCCTGCATAAGCTCCAGGTTTCAAACAACCATCTCATGCAATGAGCACAGGACTTGGTCCCACTGCCTAGTTGCCTCCCAAACTGATCAAGCCAATCAACTGTCTCACCTATTCAGAGGGCCTGATCCAGCTGGGGGCCCCTCAGCCTTTGGTTCATAGTTCATGTGTGGATAAAATATTTTTACTTCAACAAATTGTTGTAATCATCTCCTCTAGGACATCACTTTCTAAACTCGCTGTACATTCTAAGCACCCCCCTTCTTCCTGTCTCACTAAAAACATTATGCCAAAGGGTCGTGCCATGAATACACATCAGTTCCGCATCATTGGTCGTATCCCTCTGGGGCTCACTTTCATCTTTAATTCCACCCAGGATCCTGACCCATCAGAAGAGAGCAGTCTGCATGAATGGTTCTTGGGCATCTGGCAGTGTGATGGTGAGAAAGGTTAAACTACTCAACTCTTCATCACTTCCCAGCACTGCTGTGTTCAGATCAGAAGCTCACAGATGCCACACATAGAATCCCTCTTCCCTCTCTTCAACTGGACTCCTGGAGCTCGGCCTGGTGTTTGCCTGTGGATCTCTGCATCTGCTTCCATCAGTTACTGGAGGAAGGCTCTGTACCAGGCTCTGCTGACTCCCCATGGGAGGCCTTACCTTCTTGTAGGAGGGAATGGGGGTGGGTCGGGGAGGGGAGGTTGGAGGGGTGGAAGAAGGGAAGAGAGGGATCTGTGTTTGGTATGTAAAATAAATAAAAAAAATTCTTAATAAAAAATTGTAAGAATGAGACTATAA
Source organism: Peromyscus leucopus (assembly GCF_004664715.2). NCBI lineage: Eukaryota > Metazoa > Chordata > Mammalia > Rodentia > Cricetidae > Peromyscus > Peromyscus leucopus. The sequence goes on along the minus strand of NC_051070.1, from coordinate 21,270,655 downwards.
AGTAACTTTAAAATTCTTTATTTTGGGGAAAAAATGAAATGCATAACTACAAGACTGGGTGTGTACACCTTTAACCCCAGCACTTGAGATGCAGAGGCAGGTGAATATCTGTGAGTTCAAGGCTAGCTTGATCTACATAGTGAATTCCAGGCCATCCAGCACTACAGTCAGATCCTGTAACAAATAAAGAAAATAAGTGAATAAGTAAAAAAAAAATCTGAAAGACTTATATTTTATTTGAGGAAAGGATGTCACTGACCAAAAAGTGATTCTTGAGCTAAAAAGGCCTCCAAAATGCAAACTCTCCATGTGCTTTCCAAAGCCTCAAGGCTTCAAAGTGTGGCCTCTGCTTCACCACCACTTGCCATCATGTACATGTGACAGAGTCTGCAGGTGACAGCATGCATCCCTTGAAACTGATTTTGGAAACCCAGAGAAACCAGGAGTCTACAAGCTGGAGCACTGGGGAATCCCCTAGGTGCATTGAAAAGCATTATTATCGGGGCTGGAGAGAAGGCTCAGAGGTCAAGAGCACTCTTTGCTCTTCCAGAGGACCTGTGTTCAATTCCAAGCACCCACATGGCAGCTCACAACTGTCTATAACTCCAGTTCCAGAGGATCTGGCACCCTTACACAGACATGCATGTAGGCAAAGCACCAATGCACATAAAATAAAAATAAATTATTTTAAAAAAAAGCATTATTATCAATTGCCATCCCAGAGTTTGATGTAACTGGTCTAAGGTGTCATATGTTTTTTAAAGCACCTCAGATGATTCTCAAGTGCAGCAAAGACTGAGCAACAGACCTCTGGCGGACACAGAAGAAGTTTGTATGGCACCTCTTGTACCATGAAAGCTAGTCTTCTAAGAGGAAGCCTTCAGGTCAGATCCACCTTGGATCTTCCAGGTCCTGTGTCCAAAGTATATGGTGTCTTCAGTAATAAGGACCTAACCATGTGTTGAAAATGTGTATGGTTTTGTCCTATTTGTCAACTATTAGATGGCTGTAGTTGTGTATATTCATTTTGGGGTCTTCTGTCCTTCTATCTAGTTCCGATGAGCTCTATTAGACACACTTTTTAAAGGCATGGACTCAGTTCTGGTTGATAATAACAGAGCTCAAAGACACAGGGAAGTTAATGAAACTAGATCTCAAAAATCCTTGTAAAGCAAGGAATCTCTAGGTTGGCAGATTGCTTGTCAGTTAAGAACTTGCTGCAATCATGAAGACCAGATTTCAGATGCCCAGAAACTCACATAAATGTCTAGTGAGTGAGGGTGGCAGCTTATCTGTAATCTCTGCCTCAGAATGGGGAAACAGGGTCTCCACAGTAAGGTGGATAACAATAATAGCCAGAGGGGCAAGCTCTGGCTTTGACTGAGAGACTCTACCTTAATAAGTATAAGGAAGAACCACTGAAGATGATTGCTGACATCAGCCTTGTGCCTTATGTGCATGGACATGTATGTGTATGCAAAGAAACCGTGTATTTTATTCCAAATCAATAATTCGGCAAACAGATAAGAACTGAAGCATGCTAACATGAGACGGCCTTCTGGCACCCTTAGCAAGTTCTGAAGTAATGCCTGCATTTTAATCAAGAGCAAATAAGCCCCTCCTTCCTTCTTCCTCTAGACTTCACCGTGGGGGCCAGTGCTGCTGGGACACTGCTCTCCACCCCAGGATGTCAATGGCTGTGTACTGAACAGGTATGTGGATACCAGCCACACTAATGTTGATGCTCTTTAAAAGACATTTCCGCCGGGCGGTGGTGGCGCACGCCTTTCTTTAATCCCAGCACTAGGGAGGCAGAGCCAGGTGGATCTCTGTGAGTTCGAGCCCCAGGAAAGGCGCAAAGCTACACAGAGAAACCCTGTCTCGAAAAACCAAAAAAAAAAAAAAAGCTTTTCCCTAAGCTTTAGAGAAAGAGATCTGAAATCTACGGCCAACTTTGTCACTAATCAGTAATGACTGTAAGAAGTCATTTTATTCTTCGTGGGGAAATCCAGCCAGGAAATAAATTAGAGATGTCCTCTGGCTTCAGATTTCAAGTATTGCAAATGTAAACTTAATGAGAAGCATTTTTAAGTTAATATTTAAAAGGGCAGTTCAGCACTATAGCAGTCCCTCTAAAGGTTGAATACACAATTGAATGTGTCCCAATAAAGTCATGCATGTACGTGGAGCAATTACAAACAGACTCACACAGGAATTTTTAAAATAAGTTTATTTACTAATTTAATAAATTTATTTATTTATTTTACATCCTGACCACAGTTTCCCCCCACCCTCTTCTCTGCCCCCACCTCATCCCATCCACTCCTCCTCCGTTTCTGTTCAGAAAAAGGCGAGCCTCCCATGGATGTCAACAAAACATGGCATATCAAGGTAAAGTAAGACTAAACACCTTACCTTGTACTAAGTAAGGCTGGACAAGGCAACCCAGTATGAAGAATAGGGTCCCAAAAGCCAGCAAAAGAGTCAGAGACAGGCCCTGGTCCCATTGTTAGGAGTCCCACAAGAAGACCAAATTACACAACTGCCACATATAAGCAGAGGGCCTAGGTCAGTCCCATGCAGGCTCCCTGGTTGTCAGTTCAGTCTCTGTGAGTCCCAATGAGCCCAGGTTAGTTGATTCTGTGAATTTTCTTGTGGTGTCCTTGATCCCTCTGGCTCCTACAATCCTTCCCCCCCCCCTCTTCTACAGGATTCCCCAAACTCTGTCTAATATTTGGCTGTGGGTCTGCATCTGTTTCCATCAGTTGGTGAATGAAGCCTCTTTGACAACAAGTGAGCTAGTCACCAATGTGGTCATAGGAGATGATCAATTCAGGCTACATATCTGCTATTGCTAGGAGTCGTAGCTGGGGGTCATCCTTGTAGATTCCTGGGAGATTCCCTTGTGCCAGGTTTTTACCTGACCCTGAAATGCCCCCCCTTTCCAATAGTCTCTTTCAGTACACTCTCCCCTACCCCTGCCAACCTGATCACTCATGTTCCCATCCCCACTCATCCTCAGTCCACTAACAAAATCTCCTCTATTTCTCCTCCCAAAGAGATCCAGGCATCCCCTCATGAATCCTCTTTGTTACTCAGTCTCTCTGGGTCTGTGGATTGTAGCATAGTTGTCCTTTATTTTACAGCTAATATCCACTTATGAGGGAGTACATACCATGTTTGTTTCTATTGGTCTGGGTTACCTCACTCAGGATAATTTTTTTTCTAGTTCCATCCACTTGCCTGCAAATTTCTGGGTATCCTTGTTTTTAACCGCTGAGTGATACTCCATATATGTGTATATATACCACATTTTCTTTATCCATTCTTCTGCTGAGGGGCATCTAGGTTGTTTCCAGGTTCTGGCTATTATGAATAATGCTGCTATAAACATAGTTGAACAAGTGTCCTTGTGGCATGGTTCCTCCTTTGGGTATATGCCCAAAAGTGGTATAACTAGGTCTTGAGATAGATCAATTCCCAGTTTTCTGAGAAATGACCACACTGACTTCCTAAGTGACTATACATGTTTGCACTCCCACCATCAATGGAGGAGTGTTCCCCTTGCTCCACATCCTCTCCAGTATAAGCTGTCACTTGTGTTTTTGGTCTTGGTCATTCTGACAGGGGTAACATGGGCTCCCAGAATCATTTTGATTTGCATTTCCCTGATGGCTAAGAATATTGAATATCTCCTTAAGTGTTTCTCAGCTATTTGAGATTCTTCTGTTGAGAATTCTCTGTTTAGATCTGTACCCAACTTTCAAATTGGATTATTTGGTTTGTTCATATCTAGTTTCTTGAGTTCTTTATACCTGAGCCACCAGGTGGGAAATAAGTCCTCTGTCTGATGTGGGATTGATTGTTGTGGGGCATTTTGATCACACCCTGACACTTCCAAGACTGACAATAAAGTTTACTTTGAATCAGAGGGCAGAGCTAGTTATTAGCTGACCAAAATTAGCCATAGAAGTTTTGGAGGACCAAGGACATATAGAGAGACACAGGAAGTACTAGGGAGGAGTTTAGAAAGATTCTCTGCCTTTTGGAAGGAGAGAGAGAGGAGGTCACTGGTCACTTCTCTGCCTCTTTGATCATTCAGGTTCTTGCCCTGATATCTGACTCCCAAGTTTTTATTGATAAAGAATAATTAGATAAACACTTCAGTTGGTAAAGCTCTTTTCCCACTCTGTAGGCTGCCGTTTTGTTCTATTGATGGTGTCCTTTCCCTTACAGAAGCTTTTCAGTTCCATGAGGTCCCATTTATTAATCGTTGATCTTAGTGTCTGTGCTTATGGTGTTCTGTTCAGAAAGTGATCTCCTGTGCCAGTGAGTTCAAGGTTATTCCCCACTTTTTCTTCTATCAGATTCAGTGTATCTGGATTTGAGGTCTTTGATCCACTTGCACTTGAGTTTTGTGCGGGGTAATAGATATGGATCTATTTGCATTCTTCCACATGCCAACATTCAGTTAGACCAGCACCATTTGTTGAAGATGCTTTCTTTTTTCCATTGTGTACTTTTGGCTTCTTTTGTCGAATGTCAGGTATCCATAAGTTCAAACAGTTATTTGTACACTCATTTGTGGTAGCAATAATCCCAAGGAAATGTACAAACAAGTGAACCTTGAAGACACAGGCTCAGTGAAAGAAGCTAGACACCAAAGAAAAGACAGTGCATGGCTTACTTAGAAGAGGCACATGCATGGAGACAGAAAGTAGAGTAGATGTCACGGGAGGCTGACACGAGAGGAGAAGACAAAGTCATTGATTAATGAATGCAATTTCATTTGGAGGCGATGGAAAAATCCTGGAGCTGGATGATGGGGATGGTGGATCAGCATTGTGTCACACTGGATCTTACACACCTAAAACATCTGCAGTGGTGAACTCTACGTTATGTGTATTTCACCACAAAAAGAAATAGGAGACAGAATAGAAAGAAAAGAAAAAGGTATCGGCAGAGTGGAGACAGAGGGCTGTGTCTTGTAGGCTTCTGCAGGTGAAATGTAGCAGGGACTAGTTTCTCTCCTGCTCAGACCTTTAATGGCCCATGGGACCCCTTCCTACCGACTTTTTCTCTAAAGCTCAGTTCTCGTGGGGAGTAGGCAGTGGCCCAAGTGTTGGCTACAATCAACAAGACAAATCGGACAACGGAGAAAAATAAAAGATGTGGGTGGGGCTGCAGCAGGTACACTTTGCTACCCACCTTCAGAAACCAGCAGCCTGTCTGTCACAGTCCAGCCTCCCTAGATGCATGAGCACCATGTTAGAGCCTCGCTGCCACGCTTGCAAGCCACAGAAGCCACCAGGTAGGAGCCGGGTTGCAGCATCCCAACATCCCAACCCACTTCTGACAGCCGGTCTCTGCAGCTGGGCCCACGCTTGTCCCTCGCACCAGCTGAGGCTGCCGCATTGCAGAACCTGGGCACAGCTACCGCCATCAAAGCTCTCTGAGGACTGGAGTTCTGCTCAAGAAGTACCTGGTGAACCCTGCAGAACCTACGGAGCCTGTTGTTTCCCTTTCTGATGGTAGAGGGCGCCAGAGAACCATAAACTAGTTTTTAATAATTTGGCACGCGTTGGGGAGGATAATCTTTAAAAGAAACAGCGAAAAAAATAAATGGATTCTCTTCTTTGTAGAACTAGCAGATAGTAACTTCCACAAAACATATTTTAAAACAGACTGTCAATATTGATACACGATCATTTTTCAGTTTTTTTTTTTTTCACAATAAAATTTTGAACCGCTCAAGTTCCAAAAGTGGAACTTGAAGTATTTTTAACAAAGAATACTGAGTAGGGGGCTCTGCTTCAGAACTGGAGGGCAAAGAATGCCTTAGGATTCTTGTAACAGCTCCGCGTCTTGATGTAGCCCGAACTGGAACCAAGGATCGCGAGAAAGTCGTCTTGGCTGGGACTGCAGTTGCACTCCGAATTTGTACCCGGTGTCTCACAGTGTAGAAATTCCAGAACTCCTTATACAGAGCCTCGTTTTCTCATATGACGACAGGAAAGAAGTAGTAACCAATGGATTTACTTTGTGTTTGTGTTTTATTTGGCCAGAACAAGGTGTGTTTCTTCTATACACAAGGCATTTGTCTTTATTATTTAAGAATATTTATTTATTATTAAAGAATAAAATCTGCAGTCTCCAGGAATGCTGCCCCTATCGTTGGACCATTAAATTATTAACCCTGTGTCTTCTAGCAGAAATTCACTGTGACCTTATTTTTCCAGTGTTTAGTAACAACACCCTGAATCTACATTCAAGCAGAAGTCTTGAGCTGTTCAGAATCCCTGGGTGGAAAGCCGCACACCTGGAAGGCTGCCTTTAGCCTTTGGCCTGGCAGGAGGTTTACAGGGCTAAACATTGACAAGTGTCAGAGGTCTAGACTGGGAAAGGGAAGTACACGTGACAACTGCAGCTAGCAGAGGAAAGAGCAGCTGTTGGGGAAAACACCTTTGTGTCCATGGCTGTCATCAATAAAAGGAGGATAAAAGCAGTGAGTCCAGGAAACTAATCTGGTCTGGTTCTGAGCACCGGAGGTAAGAGCTGCCTCCATCGCTGCCTGCTGTGATGCTGAGGATGGTGCCTGCATCTCTGAGCTGCCGTTCCCTAGGTCTGAATCCACAAAGCAACCCTGGGTTTATTGTAGGATACTACTGTATAGCAAATGTCATCTCTGTCAAAACCTTGACACTAACGTATTTTTGCTCACTGAATGGTTTGTGCCTGTCATTTTCCTTGACGTGGGTAGTTAAAACAGGGTGTTGCTCAGTGGTAACACTCTTACTTGACTTTAGTAAGGCCCTGAGTTACACTTTCAGAACCAGTATGTATAACTGAAATTCAATTTTAAGCTAAATTTATTAGATTACACCAACAAATTTTGTCTGAAAATATATCTCCCAGTTTGACTTAAAACCTAGTTGGCTTTCATGAGTGAATCATCCCGTCCAAAACAGATTTGTTGGCATGGCACAGAGATTGGCTTTTGTAAGATAACTTGGGTAAAAGAAAACAGGAATCCCAAAAGTGGGTTGGGTGACATCAGGTTACTTTGCAAGAGTTCAAGTAGAGGATGCATTGGTTACTATATTTCTATGACAAAATGCCCACCAAAATCAGCTCAGGAAGGAAGTTTATGTTGAGGATACCATCCGTCATGGCAGGGGGCATGGTGGTGAGCCTGAGACAGCTGGCCACATCACATCTGCAGTAAGGAAGGAGAGGGAGATGAACGCTGGTGCTCTGTTGGCTTTCTCCCTTTTTATTCAGTCCAGGACCAAACCCGTGGGGCAGTTCTGCCCATGTTCAGGGTGGGTCTTCTGTCTTCAGTCCAACCGCCTGGATAGACTCTCAAGATACACTCAGAAGTGTGTTTTCTGTGGAAATTCTAAGCTTAGTCAAGTTGTCTGCGAAGATTAATCACCACAAAGGGCTTGTTTATTACACCAACTCACTTTGACTGGACTTTTTTTTGATTGGTTGCTATAAACCCCTAATTTTGGGGGGCGGGGTTCCTTGTTTCTTTCCAATTTCACTTTGTTTATGCTGGATACATGGTTCAGTGGCTAAGAGCACTGGGTGCTCTTTCAGAGGACTCAGGTTCAGTTCCCAGCACTCAACTGGTGGTTAAGAACTGTCTGTAACTCCAGTTCGGGAGGGGGGGGGACACAACCTGATGACTTCTTGCTTCCAAGGGCACTACATGCACGTGGTATACAGACATACACGCAGGCAAAACGCCCGTACAGCATGGACCCCATGGCATGCTTGACAAAGTTCCAGCATTTCAGCCTTGTGGATGGCAGTTCTCCGGAACTCTCTCAGTTTTGTCTTAATGATTTTCACTGTCTGCTGTGGGAGTTCCCGAGTGCCTTGGCCTTTGGGAAATGTGCGGGCTTTGAAGGATGAAAATGTATAAAATGGCAGCCTCTTGAAACAAAATAATTCTTTGGAAATAAATCTCCACCACCATGGAACCATATAGGGTGATAACTCTACCTAGTACCACACAGGTTAGCACCAAGCTGCTAGAACATTTAGATAAATAACATATGCTTGATAAATAAGGTATATTTGATAATCAAGATTTATAAATTTCTAAGGTCTAGTCAAGTTCACAGTAATATTTGTCTAGCTTCTTTGTACGACCTTAAGCTTTAGCTATTTGGATAAACTAAGCCATACAAAAAAAAGCTACAATATTCTATATTGAAGTGTCTCTCCCCAAGAAAGTCCTTTTCCCAAGGCCAGGCATTTAGCAAAAGTCCCCATTCCCCTCTGGGGCTTGCTAAAAAGGGAGTCATTCTTATCTCTAGCAAGAGGAACTTGTGGCCCTCCCATTAACATGTGACTGGTGCCTATTAACTTGTCAAGGTCAATCCCTGATCACAAGCCACACCCCAGTTCACATGCCCCCTTCCCTTTCTCCCATTTAATCCTTTGCGCAATTATAGAGTAAAAATGTGTAGCCTTTCTCTCAATAAAGTGGCAGCCATCCAATTCACCCTCAGATCCTGTCAGTCTCCTCCTTCACTTTGCCGAATCCACACCTTGTCTTTGGGGCTTGAACTCCACTGTAATTGGATTCCGGCATCCATACACATAAAAAATTTAATTCACTTTGTTTTCACAACACATCGCACAAGCACTTCCATTTTAGTTTGGTCTGTTGAAGCCTGGTGCAGGAGTTCAGTCCAGAGCAATGGCCTTCCATGAATTTATTTGTTTGTTGTATCCTTTGGGTTCTGTTTGGAGACAAGGTATTGCTCTATAATGTTGTGCCCAGATCGTGACCCCCAGAGAGACCACCAAAGACGAGCATGCCGGAATGCAAAAGCAAGGTTTAATTCTGGATATCCAAATGCAATACAAGCCTAGGCAGGGACTTCGTCCAATACATCCAACGCAGTGGAGGCTGGAGGAAGCGCCCACCTGTCTGCAAGCTCAGTTTTTAAAGGGAAAAGTCACAAGGTTACATCATTTAGGGGTGCTAGTACGGGTATAATTCTGATTGGCTCGCTTCTAGGAATTCCAGAAATCACAATTCAGTTTTCCTTCTAAGGAAGTAGTTGCCCACCACCATTTTTCATTGGCTGCCCCCAGATGGGGGCATCTGGTGATTACACAGTCACTATGGAAACTAGGGTTGGGACATTCTATGGTCAAGCAGTTGCCTAGGGGGCCAGGGAGAGGACATTCCATAGTCCGACAGCCATTACCTCCTGACTACCTTGTGACTCTGTACTGTTACACTTCCTGGTTTCTGGAATCTGAACTGACTGGTCTCAGTAACTTCTGGCCTGTTCTCAAAAGGAGAAATCTTAGGCCTTAGTTTTAGGGTGAAAGCATTTTGGTCTTATTTCTAAGATGGCTCATTTTGGTCTCACATATAACACAGGCTGTCTTCAAACTTTAGATTTTCCTGCCTCTGCCTCCTGAGTGCTGGGATTTCAGATGTACCACCATGTCCAGACAACAAGTTTTATCAAATCATGTAAAGAACAGAGAAATGTTTGTTCTGAATCTGGTTTATTGAGAAACACTGATAAACTGTTCAAAATGAAAGAAAAGATCATATTCAGTAAATTAGTACAAGCTTAAAGAACTGTCTAAAAGACTCAATGAAAGATTGTATATCCTAAATTTCTTGATTTGGAATTAGGGTTTAAGCATCCATATTAAACAGCTGCCCCTATCTATTCTCTTCATGTGTGACTACTGTAATTTCTAACTTTATTAAATTCAACCCTAAATTTATGCTGTGATAGTCACGTGAAAGTGTCAGTAAATATCTGAAAATAGAGGCTATAATATAGTTGATTTATTTGTTTAGGGTTGTTAAGCACCTATAAAACAGGTAACTATTGAGGAATCTGCCTGACTCCATTTTGAAGGTAAGAGTCATTATACTATATTGTTTAAAAAAAAAAAAAAGTTTCTATTTACTCTAAGAGCTGAGTTGTTCTCTGTTTCTTAGAATCTGACCTTCCCCAATCCTTGACTTTTGTGACTACCCTTACCCTCCCTGGTGCTTTCTGACCCTCCCTGATGCCTCCCTAATCATATGGTGACCATATGATGTTTTTTGAGATCCCCCCCCACCCTGTAATTCCTTTACTGCCCCATTATCTCTCTTCTGTAAAACTGCTTTTCAACTACAAGTGATTTTACCCCTTAAAAGGGGCCCAAGAAATGGATTCAGGACTGCTCTCTTTAACCCAACTTAGGAGGCAGTCACTGGCTAGCTCTTGGGTGCCCCTGAATAAAAATCCAGCTTGCTTCAAATTTGGCTCAAATTTGTGGTAGTGGTCTTATTTGTGCCATTGGGACTAACATTTCTGGAGGCCCCAGTGAGATTCAGACCACTCATCCGAATTCTAAATCTGGATCTTTGATCTGGAACTTCAGGGTTGAGGGGCCACCTCAGGAGGAACATGCCTGGAGGCTTTCCAAGGCTCTGAGGCTGCCTTCAGTTCTTGGACGATCAGAGTGAACTTCCATGCTGAGAAATGCCAACAAGCAGCTACGGAGCCCTCCTGGTGAGTCATAGTCTGGTTCTGTTCTGTGGGATCCCTTTCTGGGATGTGGAAGGGGTTCAACGGGACCCCAATATTCTCCTGTCCAGGGCATATAGTGAGAATTTGCCCACCCATCTGCTTCTGGTTCTGGTTGGAAAGTTTTGTTTGTCTTGTTGGAAAGTTTTGTCTCTTTCTCAAGAAATAGTGTAAGGATTTTGTCCTTAATTACTTCATCAGCCTTCAAAGGCATCCCAGCCTAAAAAGCGGGTGGGCCTTCTGTGTGCCCTCTCTCCCTCTCCTTTCCGAACCTTCCTCCCTGTGATACCTCAGTAAAACCCCCCACTCTATCCCCTACAGACAAAGAGAAGGTTAAACCAGGATTCCTAAGTGTAGATAAGAACTTAGACGCCTTTCCCCAGGTGCCTGTATCTGCTACAGGGACTTTGGAAAACACAGAGTCAGGATATTCGACCAAAAGACTAAAAAAAGGGAGGCGGGTTAAAATAAATTATATGGTCTGTGCCTTTAAGAACTAGCCTCACAAAGAAAGGGGAGCACTCCTTCCAACCTCCCTGCTGTGAGTGAGAGATTTGGAAGAGCCTCCCTGGAGGCTTGTAAACTTAGAAAACACCTTACTTTTGCATTCTGTACCTAAAGTCTCCAGTGGCAGCTTTGGGGACTGTGATCTAAGCACAACAAGACCCTCACTCTATTGTCTCAAAAAGGGGGCCTTAGACAAAGATATCTCAATATAGATAGACCCAGGCCAGTTTTAAGTCCCCAGAAATGATGGCACCAGCCCCAGGAACTCAAAAGAACAAAGTCAGGATGTCTGATGGTAACCAATTAACCACAAGATGCCCCTCTCCAGAGATAAGACCAGACCCCAGAGATGAGTTGTAAAACTCCTGACAGGGCAAACAGATAAGCTAGAATAATATAAAGTCCAGGCCCCGGAAAAACTGGACCAATCAAGGATAGACCCGTACTAACCCCCTCCCCTCTAAGAAATTTTATGGGTTTTGCCTATAAAAACTAACTTCCCCAAGAAAGAGTAACTCTTCCCTGCCTCACTTGAGATGGCTTGAGATGAGTTCCCTGTTGTGACTTGTAACAGATAAACCTTGCTTTTGCATTCTGGTATGCTCATTCTTGGTGGTCTCTCTGAGGGTTACGATCTGGGCACAACACTCCTGTCAGCCCCCCTCTCTCCCTTTCCCTCTCCCCCTTCCCCCTCCCCTCCCTCCTCCCAATAAAGCTCTAAAAAGGTAACCATGCCTGTGATTCTTTCAAACAGCGCGCTCCTCCGCCGGCATGGCCCCCTTGGGCAGTGACCAGCCACAAGAAGCAGCGCCACAGCGTAACCAACAAATAGACTCTCTGTTTTGTGTCTCCCTGTTTTGTTGGAAAGTTTTTTCTGTGTTTTCTGGTGTATCCTTAAGTTTTGTTGCAAGCATGGCACTGAGTCAGAAATGGGTTGGATATTTTTCCTGCCTTTGCTGCTGCTGGGCACCAGTGCTGCCATGGCTGCCTTTTTGGTCACTGGACTCAGGTTAGCAGGAGTTCAGATGTCTTCTGGGTGTGGATACCTTTAACCTTGTTTTAGGCTGTTCTACTTTATTGGAAAGCTGGTTCTAGAGCTGGATTATGGCTCTGTCTTCACTAGACCCAGGTGTAGCCATTTCCTTTATGTCCTGGGTTAGTCTCAGCCACCTGACCCTGTGGCAGGGAAAAGAAAGCAAAGCAGAACGGCCTCCCCCTCCCCCAAAAAAAAATCAGACTTGGTTTGTGTGAACATTCTGTACCTCAAGATTTGTAAGATTATTGGATATGGTTAAAAATCTATAAAAGCTATGAAAAAAAAGTAAATTAAAACTAGTAACACTGGGAGTTGATAGTTAAAAAAAAAACTATGCATGGGTAATTTTAAAGGAACCATGGGGCATGATTCCATTTGGGGACATAAGCAACATGTGGATTGTCACCATCTTTAGGCAGTCACATGGCTGGCATCCATCTTTGCTAGGGTTGGAGAAGGTGGATGTCATGTGACTTTATTGCCATCTTGATTAAAGGTGACCACATGGGGTGAGCCTACCCAGGAGGCAACAAAGAGCTGCAGCTGCCCTTGTGCAGGCTGTAAACTGCCTGTGTTCTCTGCCCAGCTGTGCTATGCAGCAACTGTCAGCAGCAGCAGATCTGATGAGACACCTGGGAATTCTTAAGGGGGGGAATTAGTTGGTTTTTTTTTTTTTTTAAGTTTTTCCTCCATGTTAAAAATGGGGGGAAAATACTACAATGCAGGGAGTTAGGTCTCTGTATAATTCCACAATGGATGGTTTGAAAATGGAACAATTAAATGAAGGGATAATCAACACAGCTGAGATTGACATAATGTCAATTATAATCATTATCAGTTTGGCAATTCATGTTTTATCCTTAAAAAAGTTGTTCGATATGGGTACTAAATTAAAAAAAAAATGACTGGTATGAATGCTTAGAAAGATCTACTAATGAAACAAAGAAAAATATCCACATGTAGACAGAGGAGTTCAGAGCAGAATCTATTGCACCATTACATTATGAAACAGAAGAGAAGTAGTCCAAGGTTACTAGAAAACCAACCCTAATTTATCCAGGTACCATTCAAGAAGGACCACCAGATGATAGACTATATTAAGGCTATTCAGAAGTTAACTGGGATCCTATAGAAGTATTTGATTTGATGAGATTTTAGGAAGTAATAATTTCATATGGTATGAATTCACCTTTTGTAAAGCAGATGTTAAATTCATCCACTGAGAACAGAACCATTCCACAAAACTGGGAAGATTTTAGTTAGAGCAGTATTGGAAGCTGGTCCTCAGTTACAATGGAAAACATGGTGGAAAGAGGAAGCTAGGGTCATAAAACAATGATGTTGGGCTAGAATAGCTTCTCAGTGAGGCCCAGTTAGCTAATTTGCAAAGATATTACATTTGATGATCATGCCTTGGCATAGAGCCATACAGCAGCTTTGAATGCTTGGGACAGGGTTAAAGAATCAGGAAAGAGGACTGAGCATTTATCCTACACCTCAAGAAGGCACTGGAAGAAACTGCCAAAAGAGGAGCCCAACCCCCAGAGGTGGAAAGTGACTGAAAAAGGACCGTTAAAAATCAAACTTTCTAAGATTTGACTGTCTAACATAACTTTGTGTTCTTGCTGTTGAATTATGTATCATGGTTGTCCTATAGCTAACCATTTTGTTGTTTTGTTTTCAACCTATGCAAACAGAACCTAAATGCATCTTGAGAGGGTAAATAAAAGGCTCCCCTGTCATAGGAAACAGCTTGATATTGCCTTTATCCACCAGGGCCCATAGTTTGGACAAAAGAAGGAGAACAAATAGTCTTTAGCCAGATGGATGGAGGATACTTAGGATGGACTAATATAAATAACCAATTGCAATGTAATAACACAGACTTCAGCATAGTCAAATATTTTTTAAAGGGTTCTGATAATGGAGATTACAGGTGTGCTAAAATAAGAAGGGGGAGGGAAGAGTCATTAATCACTTCAGTTGAACATAACATATGCAGAATAACTTGGCCCATAACTAATAATATGGAATATAATTTCCGGGTCCATCTCGCACTAAAAAGCCAATGAGAAAACTGCTGTGTCAGGGGAGATCCCTCTATTCCCGGGATTTTAAAAAGATATTTGGGTGGAATAGGGGTTTCTTATGAAAAACATACAGGGATAACAGAGACGTAATAGAACATTCCCCCACTAATGTTTTAAAGGCTGCAGCTGATATCCCCATTGATAATGCCTTTTTCTTCCACTGTCTCTGTTTTGATTGCACAAATGTCCCTTCTTATTGTAATTCCACTTCTTATCACACTTTTTATTCCATTTGGTTATCCCTATTTTACTCAGGAGTTCTTTACAGTTTGTAATGGAATTACAAAAGCACTTCCTGAAAATTTTGGTGATTCCTCCTATCTATTAGATCCCACTACAGTTGCTGCTACCCCAGCCTTTCTGTCCCCCGTCCCAGGACTTCTTGTTGGACGACAAAGAGAGGTTTCTGAAATGGGCTGTCTAATTTCAAAAAACTACTACTATTTCAGCAAAAATATTAGCAGAAATTAATCAAGAAACGGGAGAACTGAGAACAACTGTTCTCCAAAATAGAGCTACTATAGGTTACCTGTTACTTAAACATTATCTTGATTGTTTAATGACTCTGATTTCTCTCGTACTATTGACAACCAAATTGATGATCTAATCTCTCAAACAAATTTAGATGGGTCAATATGGCTAAGATGGTTCTCCTCTTCTCATATTATTTCTATTGGTTATCATAATCGGGCCCTGTGCCCTCCAAAGGGTCACTGACTTGATTACCGGTCAGATAAACAATTCTAGAATCATTGCTGCTCGACCATATTATTAAGACATCCCCCTATCAAAGATTTGACAGGGAAATGTAAGTCAAGGGGAATGAGGAACCTGCCTGGCCACATTTTGAAGGTAGGAGCCATTATTCTGTATTGTCAAAAATGAGTTTCTATTTACTGTAAGGGCTGAGTTGCTCTCTGTTTCCTGGAACCTGACCTTCCCCAACCATGACCTGAACTCTTTAGAATATCCTTACCCTCCATGAGGACTCCCTAATGACCTGGTGACCACATGGTTTTTGAGATTTTTGTTCTCTGCATTTCCTTACTGCCCGTTCTCTTTCTTCTGTAAACCTGTTTTGCAACTCCTTGAGATTATACTCCTCCTTAAAAGGGGCCCAAGAAATGGATTCAAGACTGCTCTCTTTAGCCCAAGTTAGGAGGCAGTCACTGGCCAGCTCTTGGGTGCACCCCAATCAAAAGCCAGCTTGCTTCAAATTTGTCTCAAATTGTGGTAGTGGTCTTATCCTCACTATAGAGATTAACAGTATATCCAAGCCCCATAAACCTCTGAGGACGTCATTCATTTTTAGTTAACATCCAAATATCCTTGGCTCTGCGTTAAAATGTGGTTGGAAAATTAGTGTCAGGCTTTTAATTAGAAAATTAGAAAAGGCTTTGTGTTCCACAGAACCCTCTAGCAACCTGGAGACCCTTCTCAGAATCATGATTCACTGTGTTCGGGGAATTATAAATGAGAGAGTAAAGATTAGCTTGAACTTTACAAAGTGGGCTGGCTAGTCATCCTCCTGAAGTAAAAGTCAGATAAAATCAGCCTGAGAACTACAAGGAAATAGTGTTTCTCTCCAACCCTAGTAGAAGTTAAAATGTCATCATGGCATCCTGCTCTTCCAGTCACGGAGAAACCTTGTCTTCTCAGATTTACAGGCTTGGATTTTTCTTTCGGAAAATACATCATCAAGTATGAAACATCTCGAACTTTTGACGGGAGACTCTCCAAGAATCAGCCTCACACCATAAGCAAGGCTGGAGGGAGGTTTGCATTGCCAACCCCAAGCTTCTTCCGGGAGGACAGCGTTTTGGTTTTGTTTTGTTTTGTTTTGCTTTAGCTTCCGGCGCACGCGCGATGGAGCCGAGGCGCTCGGGCCAGGCCAGGCCAGCGGAGGCGTCAGGCGCTGGGAGGTCACGCGCCCAGGGCGGCGGCGCGCACGCTCGGCCGACGCGGGGTCGGGAGCCACGGGGATCCCAGGGGACCGTGCATGGCGCGCGCAGGGCGACGCGGAGCGGGCTGGTGCTGGGCGCTGGCGCTGCTCGGGCTGGCGGCGGCTCTGGGCGCGTCCCCGACGTCAGGGCGCCTCTGGCCGGTGCCCTACAAGTGAGTGAGGCGGAGCGGGGAGGAGCGGCGGGGACTTGGAGGGCGCACAGCCCATGACCCCGGCGTGCTTGGGGACCCGGGGCACAGGGCGACCCTGGGAGCGCGGTTCCTAGCTAGCTGGCAGCAGAAGGGTTCCTCACCGCTTCAGGGCTGTCCCGAGTCCTGGGAGGAATGGAGAGTGAGATTACTGCGCTGAGTGACTTTTAGGTACAACTAACTGACTCGGAGAGCAGGTTAAAAACACATTTGACATCCCGAATTTATTTCACGCTTTACCATTAGCTGTCTTTTGCATAACATTTGCAGAATTACAGGGAGGTCGCCCGCCCAGGTGTGCTCCGGGTTTCCCAATCTTACTGCTCTAAATTCCAAACCTGGGGGAATCTCCTCCCCGGGACAATCAGGATCACCTCGTTGGTCCACTTGTACCTGAAGCTGCTGGCTCTGGACCTGAGAAGCTGATTGGAGTCTTTGACCTAGCTAAGTTTTGAGGGCGCGTGGGAGATTGCGAAACACCAGGGGCGGGGGCTTGGGGGTGGTGGTGGTGCAGGGAGCCTGGTGTGGACATCACGAAGTGGAAGGAACTGCAGTGTTTGAAAACAAATGTTTTTGCATAACAGCATGAGCTGAGAAGATGAAGGATGGGATGGTCTTCCAGGGAGTTCTTGGTTCTGAAGTCCACAGATCCGGATCTGGTTCGACCAGCTCATCCTCGGTGTGGTCTTAGGAAAATTACTCAGTATCTTCATGCTCACATGCCCTGAACAGAAAACAGGAAATGGTAGTAGCACTATCATTGGCAGGATCATCTCTAGTGAAAACTAGCTGTTGCCAAACTTGAATATTCCTGTGTACTGTTCATGAACTTCAGTGTAGTCCTGTACATAGTAGATAGATCCTCAGTAAAAATTAGTTGAATGTTTATTTTTAAATATGAAATCTTTATCATTTGATATTTAATACATCATTGGAAGTGTGTATATGAGAACAAGTAAAATGTCCATTTATGTTTAGTCACAATGATATAAGCTTCAAATATTTTCTTAAATAATATTGCTGAGGACCGAGGAGATGACCCAGTGTTCACAGCACAGTCCCCAGGGCATGAGTCTGGATTCTCTGAACTCATGTAGAAACCAGCATGGCAGTGTATACCTGTGACCCTAACTTTATGGAGGGAAAGGCAGAGGAAGGCAGATTTTTGAAGCTCATTGGCTAGCCAGTTTAGTGAGAGACCCCGTTTCAAAAAATAAAGGTGTAAAGCAATCAAGGAAAGGCAAGTGTACCTGTGCATGTGCACATACTACATGAAACAGCCCCCACAGAGACAGAGAGGGAGGGAGAGAGAGACAGAGACAGACAGACAGACAGACGACACAAAGAGAGAGTGAGAGCAAGCCCCGAGATGAAAATTGGGATTCTAAAGTGTGTTAGAAGAACAGTTCCTGTTCTGATCTCATTTGATGGTTTTGATGGTTTCCTCCCTAGACGCTTCTCTTTCCGTCCGAAGCCAGATCCCTACTGTCAAGCTAAGTATACCTTCTGTCCTACTGGATCACCCATCCCAGTTATGAAGGACAATGACATCATCGAAGTCTTAAGACTACAAGCCCCTGTTTGGGAATTTAAATATGGAGACCTCCTGGGACACTTTGTAAGAATGCATCTTGATCTTGTAACTTTGCTTAAAAGTAATTTAGTTATTCCTTTGACTTAAATGAGTAATCAGATGGTTACTAGATCATATTTATTGATACATTTTGTGTGTGTGTGTGTGTGTGTGTGTGTGTGTGTGTGTGTGTGTATTCACAAGCATGAAATGGCTGAAGGAGCATGTTGGATGTCACTCTCCACATTATCCCCTTGGGATAGGGTCTCTCACTGAACCTGAAGTTGACGTTTTCGTCTGAACTACCTGGCCAGTGAGCTTGTCTCTCCCCTCAACACTGGGGTAATAGACACAAGTGGAAATGCCTGGCTTTTAGGTGGGTGCCAGGGATTTGAACTCAGGTCTTCATGCTTGCATAGCAAGCACTCTTACCCATCTAGCCATCTCCCCAGCCCATGAAGACACATCTTTAAGTTGGTGGTCAGAAGGAGTTACCATTGCGTCTGCATGGTGCTGCACACCTGCATTCCCAGCACTTGGAAGGTCCAAGCAAGAGAATTACTACTTCAGAGTCAATCTGGGCTACATGGTCAGACTGTCACAAAAAAAAACAAAGGTTTCAGTGAGTAACAAGGGTACTGGCCTTAGTCTGTTTTGCTATGAAGGATTTTGTACTGGGCCCCCAGACCTCAGCACAACTGACACCATGTTCAAGGCACCAAGACACCAGTCTGACCTAAGAGCCCAGCACATAGACCCCAACACCTGCCCAAACAAAGACCCAGTCTATCACAGTCCATAGTTCTGGGAAAGTCCCTCAATGTACAAACCTTGCTTTGTGGCTTCTGTAGCTCCCTTTATTGCTGACTGTTCTTGGAAATTAAAGCGTAAGAACCAGGGTCTGTTTTTGTGCAGAAAAGGCAAGACTGGTAAGGTACGCAGTAGGCTACACAAGTCGGGCAAGTTCCCTCGGTAGCCTTCTGGTCTGTGAGTAAAGACTATTTCTATTGGCTTTAAGAGTCCACGTGTTCTCAGGAGGTGTTACATGGCAACAATGTACTCTCCATCTGTACCCAGCTCCTGGGAATGAGAAGAAGGGCAGACAGGCAGGACTCACTTCTCCATCTCTAAGCTCTGCTGTGAGCCCTTTCCCAGCTCAGTCACCCTGTGAGGCAGGCGCACTCTCCCCTGGAACACATTCACGACAGCTTTTCATGCTTACTGTAAGCTGTGAGAAAATTTCGAGTGTCTTCACATAGCTCACATCTCTGGTACAGTGAGCCCTCGCTGGCTGCCAAAACCACAGTGATGGGCGCCACAGTTTGAGGGACTGCGGTGTCACCACATGGAGAGGGACACAGAAGTGGAGCCAGCCCCTTGAGCAGTTCTTCTGCTTGGCGTGCATTTGTGGCGTACCAAACTCTTACCCAGTAGGCGGAATCGGCCCACGGTTGCTTCACAGACGCTTTTACACCTGTGTTATCTCTACACAGAAAATTATGCATGATGCCATCGGCTTCAGGAACACGCTGACAGGCAAGAACTACACAATAGAATGGTATGAGCTTTTTCAGCTTGGCAACTGTACCTTTCCTCACCTCCGACCCGAAATGGATGCTCCGTTCTGGTGTAACCAAGGAGCGGCCTGCTTTTTTGAAGGAATTGATGATCAACACTGGAAGGAAAATGGGACATTAGCTGTAGTCGCGACCATGTCTGGTAAGTTTCAAAAATGAAATACTATTTGATGATTCCACCAATAGGCAAGTGGAAGATTTCATTCACTCGCTGAATTTCTGTCACATTCTGCCTCATGGTGATCATTTGTAGTCTAAGCTTCTGGTACCGTTACACCTTGAACCAAATGGATCCTGATGCTGAGCCTTGCTAGGAGATGCAGAGCTCATCTTCTGCTCTGTCCATGATAAACATGAATAAAACAAATGCTGTGTATAGCTAAATTGAAATCCAAATAAACAACAGATTCGGGATCCATAAAAGGCCCCATTAGGAAGGCCCATAAACTATATCTGAAAAAAAGTGGTGGCTATAAATTATTTTTAGGTGGAGAAATAATTAAGGGTTTGCTTCTTCTGAGTCTGGCCCTGTTCTGAATTCTATTAGAGCATGCCCCTTACCAGCATCACAGATGCTGAGGGTCATTACCATTTTCTCCATTGTGCAGATGGGGGAAACTGAGATACAGATTAAAGCTATCCAGGTAGTAATAGGACTCCAGCCCCAATAGGAAAGCCCTACAGGCCATTCTCTTAACAATTTTGGTACACTGCCTCCCCAGAAATATATGTTCCAATCCATTTCAAGCCCTCTTGAGCGATGTGTAAGTGTTCATCTGGAAAGTTGGCAACACAATTGTCATTTTGCATTTGCTGCATTCTGCATTGTTGATTCTTTTATCATGGGAACTTTTTTTTGTCAGTTGCTAATTATGTGACGTTGAGTGACATCTACCTTACTGGCCCATTGCCTCTTGTGGAAAATTCAGGGCCTGCTCATACTATGTATAAACCCTATTTTCTGCATGGTGGTTGTCCACAAAAGCAGAGTGCTAAAATGAACTTGTTATTTGTGATGCTGATTAGCCCACAAGCCCCAGGGCTTGAGGAACTGATCAGAGCTTCTCTTTGTTAGTTTGTACACAACATGTGTTAACTTGGTGTGTTAACTCCTAATCCAGTGGAGGAGGGTAAGCCCTCCCTTGGTTTTCACAGGTAAGGAACTGTTGTTACAGGTTGAGTTTAGCCGGTGATGTGACCGACACTAGCAGTCACAGAGCTGGATGGAACAGGCCACGTCTATAGTTGAGGTCTTCTAAATGTAACCTGCAGTCTTTTAACAAACACTGCTTTTCTAATCTTTCCTTCTGCTTTCTAATGCAAGGGACCCCAATATCCCCACTATGAAAGCCTTCTCTTTCAGCAGTACTCAGTGGGTTTTACATCCCAAGCCAGTTCACACCTTCCTCTCTCCTCACATAAGCTGACAATCATGAAACAGTGATCACTCGTCTGTAAAATGCTTCCATTTGCTAGAATTTTAAGCTTGTCAATTCATTCTTCATCTTGCCTATGATTAATGCTGTCCCAGGACCTTTTCTGGATGTTATGACAAAGTGTTTGCAAGTCTAGATTTTCCAAGTTGCTTACTAAGAACCATGCCTCCAATTCTAAAGTGGACATTATAGCATTGTAGCTTTATTTCCCTAAAAGTAGAAAAGGCACCCAGTGATTCCCTTGACAGACTTGCTGTTCATATCATGAACCTAGGCTAGTGTTACCCAGGAAAGGTTTGCTGGTAGTGAGATTTGGGGGCCTACATCTGTCGTGTCTAAATGTGCCCAGATGAGGGTTGTACCGTGCAGAAGAGCAGCATTCTCTAAGTATTTGGAGATTCTTCTGATTTAGTGCAAGATGGAGTAGATCTTGTTTAGCCACCCAGGAGTCTGTGAAGTCAGTGAATCTCGCAGTCAGTGGCCAGTTTGGTTGACTGGTTAATTTGTGTGGTAGGTAGTCAGCGGTATCCCAGCAACCACATTACAGGGTGAAAAGGGAATAGCTAGTATTCACATAGATGAGAGGCCGCATGTAGCTTAGGCAGGAGCTACTGCACCTCAGCCGCCATGCCTGCTAAGCATCCCATGCTCTTTGCCAGTTCATCCGTTTGTCCTTCTCTCGTTCTTACACCGTCTTTGTCTTTCACCTTTCTTTCTTCTAGTTCTTGCCTCCCGTTTCTTGTTTGCTTCTGAATCCAAGGCTTGCTGAAAACAGAACCATGGCTACTGCCTATGTGTATTCATACTCTTGACTATCACAGTGACCATAGCCTAACCGTACAATTTGAAGAGTTCTATTTATATCCCCATTATGTCTTGTATTTGCAATTCAAAGGCCTTGAAGAATGGAAGAAAATGTAGCTAAGCTTGCATTCCTGCTGTGGGATCCAGGTTTTGAAGTTTTACAGTATTTCTTATTCATTCATCCTTGTCTTAACTGGGTCTCAGAACATTTTATAAGCAGTTGATTTTGTTGCTTTTCTTAAACTAGGAAACACATTTAACAAAATGGCAGAGTGGGTGAAGCAGGACAATGAAACAGGGATTTATTATGAGACATGGACGGTCCAGGCCAGCCCAGGAAAAGGGGTGGAGACGTGGTTTGAATCCTACGACTGTTCGAAATTTGTGTTAAGGACATATGAGAAATTGGCTGAATTTGGAGCAGAATTCAAGAAGATAGAAACAAACTATACAAGAGTATTTCTTTACAGTGGAGAACCTACTTACTTGGGAAATGAAACATCTATTTTTGGGCCAAAAGGAAACAAGACTCTCGCTTCAGTCATAAAAAAGTTTTATGACCCCTTCAAACCACGTTTGTCAACCAAAGAATTTCTGTGGAGTCTCTTGAAAGTTTTTGATTCAGTGATTATGCACAGAGAGTTCTACCTGTTTTATAACTTTGAATATTGGTTCCTACCTATGAAATTCCCCTTTGTCAAAATAACATACGAGGAAATCCCTTTGCCTACCAGACGTACACCCCCTGACTCGTGACACATTCACTCCACTGTTCTCTCCAGCCACCCGCACCCATTTTCTTCCAGGGCTGTTTTTACACTTGTGTCTAGACCCACTTTTCCTCCTTGGGGCAGGAGGGTGACGTGCTCCTTGTTGGAAGTACAGTACACTGGCATTTCAAGACTCTTGGAAAGAAGCGGAAACCATCATTGTAGTGGCCAAAGTATTCTAATGCGTTGAGATCTCAATCTTATGGAGAATTGGTTGATCTCAGCTATGGAAGTCTTTGATCCTAATGCTGACATTTTTCTGGGGTTCCCTTTTCTGGTACAGTAGTGCTGTTTCTTAGTTGAAGGGCTTTTTGGTTATCTAAAGAATAGTTATTTTTATAGTTATTACAACGTTGGGGTCCAGGTCTAGTCGGCTGCTTTCTATTCACATAACCTTAAAGACTTGTTTGGACTCCACTGCTGGAGCCGTGCGTCTGGACATGGTAAATACAGTATTCAAGAGCAGATTTTCTGGCCACCAATTCAGAATCGGCTGGCAACTAGCTGGCCCCTGGCCATTGTGATATAAACAACCCGTACTACTTAAAACCCGTAGATTTGTGTCTTTGCCTCTAAAATGATTCATCTTCTGGGAATGTGGAGATTGAGGGCACCTATGTTGGCACAGGAAGGGCACACTGAATGCATATATGGACTCAGAGGACTGTTGGGATTAAAAAAGCACAAGCTGTCATGATCTTGCCTGCTGTAGATTACAGGCTATCAGTTCCTGTGTCTTGGAATCACTGAGACTTTGAGCTGACAGTACATAGTGCTTCAGCAGTTTTTCAGTACAGGTCATCCGAGTATCTGGCTGCAGACATGGCTGGGTGAAATGTACTTCTGACTTCCTGTGTGTGCCCTCTGGTTCTTCACCCACTAACAAGGCTAGCACAGTAGAAGAGGGTCCACTTTCCTGGAAAGGATAGGATTTTGTCAAGGACCTTCAATTCACTATGCGTGTATTAGGGGCATTAGACAAGCTCTTAAGGTCCTGTATTTATCAGCTGAACCCATTTTTTTTTCTTTTGTTCTTTTCCCCATTCATAAATCACACTAGCACAATAATGGAAAAAAGTCTGTTTAATATGCAAATGATATTCAATTTCACCTTTAGTGCTTCTTGAGAGGTTAGTACACTATTGTTGAGCTGTCATAAAAAGCCTCATCTACATATCTGCTGGCCCAGATGTGGTAAGTCAGGGCTTAGCAAGGTTAAGTGACCTGGAATTGTGTTTTCACTCAAGTTATGCAAAATGATGATTCACTGGCTGCTTTTCAGCAGTATTCAGATTGTGGCCTTTAGACCAGTATCTGTGCACCAAATGTTACCGGTCTGTTATTTCTGTTCAGTCTAATAAAAACAAATGACAAAAACCAGGGCTTGAACTTTGTATCTTTGCTCTTATTGGTCTAGGAATTTACATTTTGTTGTTTAAAAGTATAAGCCCGGCAAAGTCAGAGTGACCCCAGATGACTGGCATCATGCATTGCACTGTTCTGCCTACCACAAAGAGGTAGACTTGTCCTCACGGAGGGAACCGCTTTCCA
The DNA here is from genome assembly GCF_004664715.2 of Peromyscus leucopus. Taxonomy (NCBI): domain Eukaryota; kingdom Metazoa; phylum Chordata; class Mammalia; order Rodentia; family Cricetidae; genus Peromyscus; species Peromyscus leucopus. The sequence continues at coordinate 21,246,595 of NC_051070.1, read as the reverse complement.
CTGCCTCCAGTTTATGTACTCACTGTTACAGTGCCAAAGCCAACCTAAAAACGGTGCCTCTTTGACCTGATTGCCTTCAGAATGTGGTATAAGAACCTTCACATTACTAAGTAGTAATCTTCACATTACTACCATCCAGTGGTGGCTAAACTTAGGCAACACAACACCACATCGAGTTACCCCCAGCTGCCCTGAGGTGACAAGCAGATTCTTGTACGCAGCATGGCATTTTAAATCACAGACTTTGGTTTGTAGCACAGGGGGCAGGGGACATGCACATGGAACTTGACTTCTGAAACAAGGTTCTACTGTGTTAAAAAAAAAAAAAGCAAGCAAGCATTCTGGGTCTTTGATTGTGGAGATTAGTAAATGAAGAAAGCCCGTGAAAGTACTATAGAGTGAGGTGGCGATGGCAGAGAGGTGTAATTCACGTGATCTCCCAAGACTTTATCAAGCTGTGAAATGTGTTTGTAAAGTGAAAGACAACTTTGAGGTAGAGATGACTCAGAGCATTCTTTGAAATAGTAGTTATCAAAATGATATAGGGAAAATGGAATGTCTGATTTTGAAGGCGGCTTTCTGTACTGCTTCAGGTGGGCTTTAAAACTGCAGGGCCTGAAGCTCATGGTCACAGAAAATCTCTACTGAGTCAGTGGCCTCTGGGTTCTTGTATATAAACCCAAATGCAATTCATAGGCAACAAGAGGATGAGTTTAGAAAGCAGTTTTATTATAGATTGATAGGTGGGAGCTTAAAAGGAGGCAGAGTTCCTGTGTAGCAGGGTAGATGCTGGGAAATGGGATTACAGGAACTGCTGCTAGTCTAAGCTTTTTATTGTCGTTGCAGCAGAAAAATGGAGGGTGGGGAAGGGAGGAGCCAGACAGTTGGCTCAACCATGACATGGTCCAGGAATGCTCATTAGGGGGAGATGGGCCTCCCTTCTCGTATCCCTAGCTTTGGCAAGGTCAGAACTGTGCAGCAGGCCAGTGACATTTTCAGACTTGAAGCCAAAGAAAACATTTACTTTTGGGGTCTCCTACCCTAAACTGCCTGGCCAGTTTCTTTCTCGATTGCTCTCATCAAAAACAGGGATCTATGAATTGAATTTTGTGACCATTTGAGTTATATGTTTCTATTTCTATGTCAGTTCAAGTTACAAATATGTAGTATTTCTTTTAAGAGAATCTCTATGTTAAAGGTTGAATATTAGCGATTCAGAATAAATATAATCTCAGCCATTAATCTAACATAGTAACAGGTTAACTATAGTTGCAGACAGAAGAGAACAGCTAAAACATGAAATAACTACTATCAGCACTCAGAACTTGTACTCAATAGTGGTTCCTTAGAAGAATCAGAAGGAAAAAGTGACAAGTCTCTAATACCCGGGTCAGAGGGCTGAGAGTTAACAGTTTAGTGCTCAGTAAGCTTCGGCGGGACATGGCTGCCGCATTCACGAATTCACAGCACCTCTATTTGTCTGCCCTAGGTGAGGCGGTCAGCACTCCACCAGGGATGGGGATGGAGCTCAGGAGGCCACACCCCTTTCTAATAAACTACTGGCAGCTTGCTGGGCAATAGGAGTCATTTTTTCCAGTGGTAGTGCCACTAATTAGCTGCTCATGTTTCAGTAACCTCCCATCCTGCTCATGCACGCAATATCCAGTTAAACTCAGTGGTCCCCCCGAAAAAAGACATGAAAGTAGAAGAAAAAGTTGCTGAGGAGAAGGGGGTTCAGCAAGAGTGGAAGACAGAGTATCAGGGAGTGAAAATGACCAAAATACATGACATACATAGAGGAAATTGTTTAGGAATAAAAATAAAAATACATTCTTTAGTTTCTCTAAGGTGAAAGTGTGTTTGGTGGTGTACTGAGTTGAACCCAGGCTCTCACACATAGAAGTGAAGTGTACTACCACTGAGCTATTCTATATTTACATCCTCCTTTAACTTTGTGAGATGAAGTCTAAGTTGCCAGGCTGGCCTTCTACTGGAAGCGTTGAGTGGGCCTAACTGCAATCCTCTGGCTTAGCCTTCTAATAGCTTGAAGGTCTGTTGCACCACAACCAGCCAACTTTTTAAAACAAACACACTTTTATTCACCAGGTAGCTTCATGCTGTTCCAAAGGCCTTCAAGAGTTTCTTCCCTGTTGAAATACTTTTAGGTATTTATACTTTGGGGGGCTGATTATTAATTTCAGGAATAAGCTTTCAGGCTCTGAGAAATGTTTTCTTAAAGGAGTCTGTGGCCAGCAGACAGGTAGGGCTTTTCTTAATATTAAAACTGGTCTCAAATATAAACAGGTTTTGCACAAATAGGTTGCATTAATTTATTTACTGTTTTTCAGGGCCTATTTTTAAGATTTTTAAAAAATATATATTTAAGTTAGATTACCACACCAGATTGGACCCGTTTTCTGAAACTTACTCAAGATAGTAGATTAAAATAATTTCTATGATTTAAAAACTATTCTGACTTAACATAGATTTCTAATATGACTGGCTAGCTTAATGGAAACTCTCTAAAAACATCTATTCTTATGTTTTAATTGTGTGTGGGGGTCTGGGAGTGTGTATGCGTAAGTGAATGCAGGTGCCCATGAGGGCAGAGCTATCAGATCTCCAGGAACTAGATGTAGTGCTGAAACTGCCAACAACAGTATTCACCAGCTTTCAGCCACTGAGCCATCTCCTGAACCCCGAGAGTCACATTTCTAAGTAGAGTATAGCTGTCATTCTGAATACATAAAGAACCTAGTCCCTATTTCTAATCAGGAATCATTTTCATGGTAAATTTCATAGTTATTAGAGCATAAGAACAAATTCAATGTGCCTAATTTTGTCTCTTCATACAAGCCAGTCTACCACTGTGTTTACTCATCAAATAATAGATGTGAAGCTATAATCATACTTTGTAATGTATGTTTGATTAGTTTTTTAGTTATAAAAATACAACAGCATTAGTAACTATCTTTATTCTCAAATTGATAAAACCATTTAACATATATTTTACAGTATAAACAAATTAAGTGCTATGCATTTTGCTTATAAAGTGACTTAAAGTATTCAAGCATGTAATTCAATTTGTACAAAAAGTAAGTTTTCAAATAAAGCTTTGGTTAGTAAAACTGATTATATACTGTCAAATCCATTTTCCAAAATTGTTAAAAATAAAATAAAATAAAAAAAATCTAGCACAAGTATTTCCTGTATAGCCAAAATTTCTTACTATTTAGTAAGAGGGAAATATTCTAATAGTTGCTTTTAATGTTGAGCTCTGGCCAGTCTTTTTCTTCTCATCTATATGTGCCTGAAAGAATACCATCACTTTTGAAAAGCATAAATTGTATAGAAAGCCACATTCTGTTTTATTCTCAGGAAGTTCATCTGTTTTTTAGACTGTTAGCTTCCACAACTGTCAGGATACTTTCTAAAAGTCACACTACTCCAGAGAGCCATTTCAGGCACTGAAGCACTCTGCTGAGGTAAGTCACTTCTCACCTCTCTCAGGAGACACACCTACTGCACTAGTGCCCAGAATCCAAGCTCATACAGTATCTGAAAAGAAAACTATATATAACCAAAACTTAGTACTTTTTACACTCTACCAAGTCTAGAGTTTACCTTTACTCATTGAAAGTAATATGAAAAGCTACATAACTTAAATAATATAAAATACCAGTTTCAACCAAATTAATAATCACAATACTGCAGATATTTTTCTATTAAAATGTTCCAGTTCACTGAGGAATACTTACTCAAAAATTATGAACTTATATATATATATATATTCTTTTAAATTTAGTGTTTCTGAACTGTACAGATACTCCTTTTGATTTTTAACGTTGTTTTTATTGTAGCTATGTAATTCCGAAATTAAAGCATAAGCTATCACTAAAATTCACTGTAGATTAATATTCTTTCACGAAAACTGTTCATAAACAATTTATAAAGTTCTACTTTTAATTATTTCAATTTGGTTTTTAAGGATTTTCATTTAAATTGTGTTAATAGTTAAAACTAGTTTAAACAAAGATTTTTTTTAAAAAGGAGATAAAGCATTCCTTTACATACAATGCTTCAGGCACCACAAACATTAGTAATATAACAGAAAAGAACTCACATGGTTTAGCATATTACACAGAAAACCTAAGGTTCATACAGACCTAAATACTACCTCTCTTCTATTCCACTGGTTCATTTAGTTGATCCTGGCTGTGTGTGCCATCCTTAATAACCACTGCAACATTTATCAGTGTTCTAAGAACTCTGATATTTATATCTTAATTTTCAAAACAGCTTCATAACATTTGAAAACATTCAACCAACCTCTTGAGCTATATCATACATTTCTCTCACAAAATGCTCACTTTCCTGAGCTATATTAAACACCTTATAACAGGTGTATTTATAACTGAAGACCCTAAAATGTCAAGTTTACATTTTTTAAAAAAATGCATAGAGAACATTTCAGAAAACCTATTAGTATATTTCTTAGATATTACAATATACAGATTGTTTCCTTCAGACTATGAACAATCTCATTTTCATAACTGGATTACTTTCAAATATGAAACATTTTCTTTTAATTTTTAAACACTTGATTGTGATTAGGCTACAAAAAGGAGTTACCTGACCCAAATTGTACATCTTCCAACAAACATCATTCATTATAGGCTCAAAGATACCAAATGTCTGTGCCACAAAATAGTAGAAATTACATCAGAACTAGAGCAAATAAACTTTTATTATAATACATTTTCTTAAAATTAAGGTGCTGTTTATTCACCATGCCCTATATCATGCAAATCTTACCAAGTAGGCATCATGTCTGGAAACCATACCCTGCCAAGATGCTTAGACACTTCCCAGTGAATCTGCTCCAAACTATACTTTTGGTCAGGAATTAACACTTCTTCCATAATGGATAACTGAGAGAGGCGGCCCCCACACATCTTCACAAACTCAACAAAGGCACTACACGAGACTTCACATTCCCCCAGCCCAATAGCCGACAAATTTTTACAACGTTCTGCAATTCGAATTAACTCTTCATCAAGGGGCCGTAACCCATTGGCACAGACTACCAGTTCTACTAGTCTTGGGCAGGTCATGCCCACACGGCCAAGCACATCTTTGCTTACTGATCTCCCAAAGTAAAGATGAGTGGCAGGTATTTCATAACGAAAGAATGGGTCAAATTCTTCTTCGTATAAAAAAAAATACATCACTAAGTTCACTTTGGGCGAGTGTTTGATGAAGGCATCCCAGCTGCTCTTCTGAATGGTATGAAAATGCGTCTGTCCCGGGTTCTCACTGACAACATCAATGCGCAAATGTTCTAAGCGAACGTGCTTTTCAGAAGACAGTGCAAGCAACAACTCATCACTTAGTAAATGGTAGTTCAGGGCCAGTTCTCGTAAGCCATGACACTGGTCAGCCACACAAAGAATACCTTGGAGGAAAAAAGAGCCCAATTATTTATGTTTCTGTACAATGTATCTGTTCAACTGTTTAATCAAGTGCATGTCCTCTAAAATAGCCGTATATTACTTTTCACCAATAAATGAAATTTGAAAATTTTAGTTGTGATAATGAATTAGAAAATAAGTTACTTACTCGTATTGTTTATAATAGGGAACCAATTCTATATCCTTGTTGCTCATTTATAACTTAGGAAAGCTGTAACTGTCATTTAAAAACTATGCCATAACTAAGTAAGATTTAAACTAGCAATGGACTGTGTCTTTGTTTGTTTCTTACCCAGAACTCAATATGCAGGCCAAGGTTGGCTTCAAACTCATAGTCCTTTGGAGTGCCAGCTGCCACAGTATAACAAAAACATAACACTAAACTTATAGTAAGAAAAATTCCACACTCAACTGCAACAGAGACTAGAGGATAGTATTCCAAGTTAAAAATGTAATCCTAATATAAACAGAATACTTACAAAGTAAGAAAAATTCCATTAAATGATTATAGTTTAATTACTAACAGTACTAATAAGCTTGTCAAATTTCTAGGAAATATGAAACTACACTCTTAAATGAGTCAAAAGTAATCATGTTAACAAAAATATTATGAGCTTTGACCTATAAGGAAAACAATTTCTTAAACAGTTCCCATACTCCAGACATATTCACCTAAACTATTATCCTAGCAACAGATGACTTTACCAAAGATCAATATTTGATCTCTAAAGTGAATATATACAAGTCTGCCCCAAAACATCACTCTAAACTAGTCAACAAACAACCCATTCAATCCAGTTCTTATGTTTAAAAACAGGTAGGACTAACAACACACACACGTTTTCATTACTACTTATTTCACAAGTTATGGGAGGTGCTAATTATGTTTACCTACAAATATTCAAAATCTAAGGAACTAAACAGTATTTCTAGTTCCAAGTAGAGATAACTAGCTCAAGACAACAAAGCTAGAATGCAAAAACAGACTGAAGTTCATGCACTTAACTACTGCTTAAGAAATAGTCAGGCCCATCAATGAAGTACAACTTTACAGCAGGGGATGAAAATGGGGCAATATAATCAGAAAAGGGACAAAGTGACCCACCAAAATAAGACTCAGCACAAGGGGGAGCAAGAGACCTCTTGGTGTCCCTACTTAGTCACTGCAAGTTTCTGTTCCAGGCTACACTTACTTTGAAGTATGCCCTAGCCATGCCAGACAACCGAACCACGTCTCTGCAACATCAAAAAGCCCAATACAAAGAGAAACATTCAGAAAGCTGCAAAAATGCAAACAAGAGCAACTACCACAGCAGCTGCCACAGCCGTAACTCTCAAAACGCCCTTCCCTCAAAGATCCACTCCCTCACCTCTGTGGATCTGGCACGTGATACTCTGCCTATCATTGTATTGTGCTAGATGATACAGCTGGCCTTATGAAATAAATTATATAGATAGTCCTAATCTAATCACGAGTTCTTCTAGAGGCAGTTTACTCTTGGCTAGATACAGAAAAGGAAGTTAAAAGTCAGCACAAATAGGACTCAAAATGCTAACTGCTAGCTTTAAGACAAGTTTTAGATATTCATGTTAATATTAAATGACTTTTATACATAAACAGGTAAAAATAAACAAATAAGCAGACACTAATAGTGACCATCCACTACCACACAAAACAGTGAGTGAGAAAAGGACAGGTCAGCTCAACAACCTCAAAAACACAAACTCACCCACAATATGAGAGTGAATGCAAGTGGATTTTTTTCCTGGAGTTTCCAGATCAAAAGTCCAGCCTGATAGACACTGACTTTGGCCAAAGACCCTAAGCACAGAAGCCATCTGGGATCTGCCTACAACTCTGCCTTACAAAATTGTGGAACTGATAAGCAGGTATTAGAATAAGCTATTGCATATGTAATTGGCTGTGCAGCCAGAGACAACTAATGCACTGATTATGGACATTTAAATATATAACAGCATAATGACAAACACAAGTCAATAATAAAAAGACAATTTCAAAAATAAGCAAAAACCCAAACAGACATTTTTCCAAGAAGATACACAAATGGCCACTAAGCACATGAAAAAAAGTCATCAAATAGCAGGGCATGGTAGCACATGCTTTAATTCCAGCACTCAAGAAGCAGTGGAAGGTTCATCTCTGAGAGTTCAAGGTCAGCCTAATCTACATACTGATTTCTAGGCCAGGCAAGAAATCTCAGCCAACTGAGAACCTGTCCAAAACAACAACAAAATTACCAAGAAAATGCATCTAGGCATTATAGTTCATGCATGTAATCCTGGGAATTGGTAGCTGAGGCAGGAGGATCACCATGAGGTGGAAGCTAACCTGGGTTATATAGTGAGTTCCAAGAGTAAGAGAGGTCCTGAAAGGGTAGCAGCAGGGATGGGATGTATGTGTGTGTGTGTGCAAATCAAAACCACAATGATACTAGTACATACCAACTAGGATGGGTATAATAAAAAAGATAAAAAGCATTAGTAAAGATGTACAAAAGAAATGTACAGGCCGGGCGTTGGTGGCGCACGCCTTTAATCCCAGCACTCGGGAGGCAGAGCCAGGCGGATCTCTGTGAGTTCGAGGCCAGCCTGGGCTACCAAGTGAGCTCCAGGAAAGGCGCAAAGCTACACAGAGAAACCCTGTCTCGAAAAACCAAAAAAAAAAAAAAAAAAAAGAAAGAAATGTACAATGGCAATTCTCTACCTTCATCCTGTATTTTAGGTTTAATCATTTTTGCTCTGGAAAATCCTCCCTAACATCTTTGGAACTCCCAGAGTATTTCTTTGTCTAATGATTTGCCACCTCTTGTTGCTCTAGAAACCTAACTATCCTAGAACCAGTGTTTGACATGGAGGACAGTTCCTCAAGTAGGTAATAGCTACTACATGACTGGGCAACCCTGTTACTAGCTATACACCAAGAGAACCAATATGACCACACAAAGTATGTGAATTTTTATATAAGCATTATCTGTTTTACTCAAAAGGTAGACAACAACCCAAATTATCCACCAACTGATCAACAATAAATGTTCCATAAACATATAATGGATACTACACAGCAACAATAAGGAATATTTTAATTAATTATACAGTACAAACAAGCTTGAAAACATGCAAAGTAACAGAAACCAGACAGATACATACACACACACACACACACACACACAGGAGATATAATTTCATGTATAGGAAATTTGTATAGACAAATTGCAGAAAAAGAATATGCAACAGGGTGTGATAGCAATGCCTCTTTTTGGTCATATTAATAGTGTTCTAAGATTCATAGTGATGATGATGTATACACTACTCAGTCAGCACACTAAAGGTCAATAAATTGTCTATTTTACATGAATTATAAATTACATGGCTCATAAATCCTTTTTCAATAAAAGTCTTACAATGATGATCTATTGATAAGTAGGCTTAAAAAATTTTAAAGAATTTTTCACAAGGCACAGTGTATTAACTACACTGGAAGGTCAAACCAAAGAACTCCAGCTCCTTAGTGCTCACAGCTCATAGGACATATGAGTGATGAACGAACAAGATAGGTGGAGGCCAGGATACAGAGGACCTTGAACACTATAAAGCTACAGGAGACTGATCTCAGCCTCACAACAGATAATAAAATGTGACCAAGGTCACACAGAAAACAGCTGCCAAAGCCTGCTAGTCCCTCCTCAGTTTCTATTTTGGAATGCTTTCAGTGGTTATCTAGAAGAGGCTGAGACAACTAGGTAAATACAACAGTGGGCCAGCTATTCCCATCACCAAGACCCTCCTTGTGGGTGATCTTGGAGAACAAAGTGTTCTCCACTCAACAGTGAGTCATTTCTTTGGGGGAATCCCAATCATTTGTTATGGAAAGAAAGTAAAACAAACACAAACACACACACAGAAAGACTTTACTGAACAACACAGCTAAAGACAGGGCGGGATTTCAAAAGTAGGAGGAGTCAGCAATGAAGTGTCAGCAAGTATGAAAATCATGTTTGCACCTACTTGTCAGTACAAATCACCTTCATTTAAATAATTCTATATAAAAGTAGTTGGAAAGACCTTTTATAATGTTATTTCTAAATTTAAGTTTTAAAGAGCATTCTCTCAAAAAGGCAATCAGACTTCCACACACCTCTTCCTCTCTAATACTAAGAATTATGTGACTGTTCTGACCCAAACACCTGGAGCTCAGTTACAGTTAGCAATAAGCAGACCTTAGAGTGTTGCCTTGTGGTTTGAATGTGAAATGTCCCTCATAAACTCATGTTGGAACATCTGGTCCCCAGCTGTTAGTGCTGGTTTGGAAGGCTATGGAACTTTCGGGACTGAAGCCTGGTAGAAATGAGCCACTGGGGTAAGTAAGGCCTAAGGTTTGAACAGATGGGCCCCATTTCACCTATGCTTCCAAACTGCAGACGATGCAATGAGACCAGCTACTGCCTGCTCCTGCACTGTACCTTCCTCACCATACTCACCAGCACCCTCAAACTGTGAGCCAAATTAAAACTCTTCATTCATCCTTAAGCCACTTTTATCAGATATTCTGCCCCAGCAATGAGTAGCTAATAAACTCTCCCTTATTTTATTTATCCACTTTCGAGCACATAGTATACTCAATTTGCTACATAAAATGAAAGTCAGTCTAAGCTGGATTACTGCAGCTATCCTATTGTTATTAGGACTCTGAATATTTTTATGTGGAAGAAGATACGGTTTGTTAATTCATGTACAAGTTCATTGACAGAATTACTAAACAACCATTTTTAATTTGAAAAACAACATAGTTTACTAAAATGTGTCTGGTAAAGACATGACATACCTGCTGGAGAGACATGAGGACAGCTGCTCATTTTTAGCAGCTTGAGTGTGTCACTGTTGTTGGCCACTAGCACTTTAAGGGATGGATCATCTACTGGGGTGTCATCTATCTTAAGTGAGGACAGGGATTTGGAGTTTACAAACACAACTGTCAGTGCAGAGATAAAGTGAGACTGAAAGACAAAAGATTAAAACACTGTTTCAGTTCTTTAGAAATGACATCTTTCAAGGTTTCCTTACAAAATAGTAGGTACCTATAGCTCTCTGCACCCTAATAAGGAATTTCAAAACTGTTAAAAGGCAGCACCCCACACAAAGTTACCAAAGTATAGACAAAGAGGGGACTAATTTCCAACTCTGAGAAAAGCCTTTTGTACCTGTGGAAAAAAATGTCACTTCAAGCCTCAGAATATTTCTAAATCCCAGCATCCTCAGTGAGATCAAAGAGGAAGCCTGGGCCCTGACTGAGTCTCTCAAACACATCCCCACCCCTGGGAGCTAACGTCTGCACACTGCTACACAGGAAAGAGCACAAACACAGAACCTAGCGGCACACCATCAGGACTGATGTCATCAACTCAAGGTTGTAACTCAACTGAACCAATTTTAAGACAACCAGAGTAAGTTTATAACTCCTCTCAAAACGTATCTAAAAGATTCTCAAGACTTGATTTTAATGTATTTTACTTATAAACATTACAGGTATCTTTTAACTGCTTATATACATCAATCTATTGAACAGATCTGATCAAAAGGAATTCTTATGGAAACAAGAATTACAACACATTTAAAATTCATGACTTTGAATCAGAGCTGAGATAAGCTATAATCAATGGGCAAATCATTTGGAGGAGGAAAGAAAGGCCAATACACGCTTCCACACATGTCTATAGAACCAACTTCACCTGAGCCCCCCTGTTTAAGTTCTCCACAGCAGTGTCAGAGGACGAAGTCACGCTAACAGACAATGAAGTACAAAGAAGTACCACCTCCTTGGTCACAATCCTTAACTTGCTTTTTCCTTCCTGTGTCTAAACTGATTTCTGAAATTCTGATTAAAAAACCTATGCATTAACATCACAGTATCTTCATATCAAACTCAACTACATCGTCCATGGTCACAGTTCTTTTTTAGTAAGCCCATGACCACAGGCTAACTTCTTTCCTCATTGTCCTGATTTAGCTATGGTTACACACATTTCTTCTATTTTCTCTTCTGTTCAAGACAGCCAAAATATAGGAACATCTTATTTCAATCTTCTCTTAAAAAAAAAAAAAGGAAGGAAGGAAGAAAAAAGAAAAGAAAAAGCAAAAAGGGCAATAAGGATCTAAGGATCTGAGGCAGTTCCGGCTACATCAACATTTCTTAAATTTGCATTACAAACATGAAAACTGAGAGCCAGGGATGATTAAAAAAAAATCAAATTATATTCAATACACTTCATAATATGGTTTATTCTATATATACTGTATCTTAAAAATACATTAAAGCGGGTACATAAAATATCAACTCAGAGCATTTCCTTCCCCATGAGGCTTGAGGAAGACGACATTACACTGTAACTCATTTCTTAGCCAAGGCCCTTGGGCAGCCTCTGGACTGTCTGCAGAAGACTTGGCTTCAACCAAATTTAGAACAGGAGTAAGAGTCCAAAATCTGTGCACAGCTAGAGCCAAGCCCCCGGGATTTGACTCCGGTACTTAAAAGTCTTAAATGTTGAACAGATTCTCTGCTCCATCTTCCTTCTTTATTCATGAGAAAGCAATCTATCTCAAAATGTACATAATTAATGAAACTTAAATCAAATAGAGGTTTTGAAACCACAGTATTTCATTTGTTTCTGCTACTCAATTGATCAATCACCTACTGGTTATAATTCACACTGAATATTCCTTCCTGAATCACTCTAGTAAAATGAACTGTGAGGTGAGTCTACATTATTTGGGTGCTGGAAAAAATGGCTCATCAGTTCAGCACACTGGCTGCTCTTCCACAGGACCCAGGTTCAGTTCCCGACACCCAATGGCAACTCACAACTCTCTGCAACTCCAATTCTTGGGATCCAATGTGCTCTTCTGGCCTCCATGGATACAAGGCACATAAATGGTACCCATACTTACATGCAGGCAAAACACTCAAATACATAGAATAAAAATTAGTAATCTTTTTTTTTTTAACTCACACATCCTATTTTACTTTGTGGTATACTTTAAAAAAATGTCTGGGGATGCAGCTCAGTGGTAGAACACTGGTAAGACCATAGGTATGACTCTCAGCAACACACACACACACACACACACACACACACACACACACACACACACACACACTACTGGACACTAACCTACTAAGCATTAGCAAGCTAGAATGCAGCTTTTATCAATTAGCCTTTCTCAGAAGGTGTTCTGGTAATTTTTCTGTTTCAAAGAGAAGAGTTGTGGGCTGGTAAGATCATTCAACTGGTAAGAGCACTTGCCACCAAGCCAGTTCAAACCCTGGAACCCACATGGTAGGAGGAGAAGTGACCCCTGTAAGCTGTCCCCTGACCTTCACATATGTATGTACACACACTAATCAATGTTAAAAAAAAAAAAAGTTTCAAAAGAATAGTTGTATAGTGGAGACCATTCATTAATTATGTATAGGACTAACACAAACAGCTAAACCCTCACAAGAATAAATGGTCTGAAATAAAATCTGTAAGATAATTCAAGGTATACTGACATTAACTTCAGTACATTTACATGATAAGCAGGCTCTCCTTGCTCAATACTGGCATTCTCTACTTCTGACTTTTCACTGTAACAGCCTGTTCGAAGGCTCAGAAAGAAGCGTCTGAGGCTCTCTTTTTCCTAATATATTAGTCTCAGCTTCGCTTCTTTCTTTTAGCACTTCTACTACCTAGACAATCTTCTGTAAATTCGCCTGTTCTTTACCTGTTCCCTCGCAGAACAAAGTAATGCTCACCAGTGTATTTACTGCTGCCGGAGCACTGGCTGCTGGAGCACTGGCTGCCGGAGCAGCGGCTGCCGGAGCACTGGCTGCCGGAGCACTGGCTGCTGGAGCACTGGCTCAGCAGATAAAAGTACTTGCTGCTCTTGCAAAGGACTTAGGTTTGGTTACCAGGACCCACATGACAGCTCCTGACTGCCTGCAACTCCAGTTCCAGGGGATCTGACACCCTCTTTTGGCCTCCCCAGGCATCAGACACACATGAGGTGCACATACATACATGCAAACAGAACACTCACACACATGAAAAAAATTTTTTTGTTTGTTTTTTGGAGACTGGGTCTCTCTATGTAGCAGCCCTGCCTGTCATGGAACTAACATGGAACTAACCAGCTGGCCTCTCATTAAAAACTCTTTAAAGGCGTATTGCAAATACTGTTTTTAACACTATAAACAGTGAGCACATCTCCACTATACATACTGCTCTGCCATCCTCTCACTGTCAATACTAACAATTCTGGGCTTTCACTGGACTCCCCTGCAGAAGGAACTAAAACAAAAGCAGTACATACCTTTGGTAGATCCATAAAGCTTGGCCGGGCAGTTGAAATAAGTCCAAGTGTTTTTAAAGAGCAGTTCACAAGCTGCGATAATATATCACAAGCTGCTTCAGCTGACTCTTTGCTGCTGTCCACCTTAGAAAGAAAACATGTCTTACTCATGTAATATATTTTATAAAAGCAAGAAATACAGTTATTAATGCAGTGCATTATCATTTAAAGGACATTCATCTCTCCTCCATAACCTCAGTCTAATTTTCACAACAGAGTTCATTACAATTCATATGTATATTTATTTATTCACTGCTGAAAGAATAAGTTGATTTATTCCAAACAACACATGTAAGCAGTGTCTATGATGAACTGTTTCAGGGCTCCTGAAGAAGCTAATGTCGTTGAGAATTTTCAGATGAATTACACAATCTGAACTTCTTCAGTGTTTGAAATAGAAAGATGCATTAGAGTAAAATAAGGGTGTCCGACTAAACAAGCATAAAATAAACTGAACCAAAATAGAGGTAGCTGCTCTCATATATTCTGCTTAGATATTTCTGAAGAAAAGGATAATATGACCAAACACCAACCCCTGGAAGGGATAAAAGTTAGTTTTTCTCTAGACTAAAACTGTTAAATACCATTATTTTATTTCCAAATAAATTTGTGTATTTTACTGCATCCTACAGGACTCTTAAATGCTATCGTGTGTGAAAGTAATGTAACTAATTGTAGTTCTCAAAATGTGGTTCCCAGACCACATGGAAATCATCTGAGTACTGAAGACACGCAAATTCGTATGCCTAAACCAAACCATCTGAATTAGAAAGTTTGTGAGTGGGACCGCACAAGCTCTGCCTTTACATCTCCCCTGGTGAGTCTACTAAGCAGTCTGAGGAGCACTTGTTGGACTAATAACCCTGACTCTAAGTTTTATTCAGCCTATACTGTCCACTTAACTATTATCGGGAGAGGCCAGAATAATCCTAGCAATGTGCTTGCTTTCTCAATTAGAAATTACTTCCTCAGACAAACACACCCCTAACAAAAAAGTTAAACTCAAGCACAAATGGTTTTACGAGTTACGTAAGTTGGACAGAGTAAACCCAAGGACCCAGCCAACCTACTACACTGAATGATCTTTATGATCTCCAGCTCTTCTTTCTACAGCAGCTGCCATTACAACACTAAGGAGGGTCAAAGGTCAAGGCTGACTAAAAGCCAAGGGAAAGCGCTGTAGGCTTCCTCTCTGGAGGGGTGAGGAGGAGTTCCTCACTTCTGTTTGCTTGAACCCTATCCCATGTCAAACGAACAACACACTCAATTGGATTTTCAGGTAAATAAACAACAACAACAATAATTTGTACCAGTGCGTCCCATTGTCTAGGATGCATTTACACTAAAAATTATCAATGAAGTCTAGTAAACTTGGCATCTTTTTTTTTCTTCTTGAAATAAGGTCTAGCTAAATATCTCTGGCTAGTCTTGAATTCACTCTGTAGCCCAGGCTGGTCTTAATAGGTATCCTGTTTGGTTTATTTTTTTTTCTTTTCTTTTCTTTTTGGCTATAACTGGCACTCCTATTCCCAGTGACCTAGTACTTTTATGACCAGGTTACTCAGTCACTTCTGTTACCAGGTTTTCCTATCTTAGAAGGATGATGGCATTTAGTGACAGCATGAAGGTCTGTTAAGACCACAGCTTGGTACAGATTTAATCTGGCCCCTTTAGCAAATAGCAAACAGAGGCAAATCTGGCAATTCTATGCTTTTACTGCAGTTTTTGGGGTTTCGTTTTTAACATTTTTAAGAGAGAAGGCCTTACTATATATAGTCCAGGAAGCCTCAAATTGTTGATTCTCCTCCCTAAGACTCCCCAGTCCTAGAGTAACATGTGTGAGTCACCACGCAGGGCACATTTTCATCTTTTAACAATAATTATCAATTGTTCAAGAAAAAAAAATTAGTGTCAGGGATTCAGTAAGCATCCCATAGTTCTTTATTCATCTCCAAAATACAACTTGATAAACCCTTGTTCTCACACAAGCTACTATGATTTCGTATAATACTCTTCAAATCTCAAAATGCCATCTTCCTTCATTCATCTCACCATTACATGAGTTCTTATGTGTCCCTTCTAACACGGAAATGAAGCAAACGGCTCTCTTACATTTTTCCATGCATCCTCTTCTGTTTCCCTTTAAAATATACTCAAACTAGTTAGTTTCTATACCACCTTTAGATTTAAAGTTGTTTTCTTTTTAAATAAAAATGTATCAAAATAAGAAACACTTGCTGGGGTGGTAGGGTGTATGCCTTTAATCCCAGCACTCCAGAGACAGGAAGATCTCTTCTAGAGGCCAGCCTGGTCTACAGTGAGTTCCAGATCAGCCAGGGCTACACAGAGAAACCCTGTCTTGAAAAACAAAATGAAACAAAAGCAATACTCACTAGTAGATAGAGATAGCAAGTAAGTTCTGCTCAATAATCATGCCCTAGTGCAGTGGTTCCCAACCCTCCTAACGCTGCCACACTCTAACAGCTCCTCATGTTGTGCGGACCTCCAATCATAAAATCATTTCACTGCTACTTCGTAACTGTAATTTTGATACTGTTATAAATTGTCATACACATATCTAATAAGGAGGATATCTGATGTGTGACTCCCAAAGAGGTCACAACCCAGAGGCTGAGGACCATTGCCTTAATGTTTGTTGCACATTTCTCTTTCCTCAAATTTGTTACCAACCTATCATTTAAAACTTAAAACTTCGGTCAATTTATGCTTACTAGTAGCTGCTTTTGTTCTTTTAAGTAATTAATTATAAAGGAGTATTTTAGTTGCAGCAAATATTAAAAATTATTTTCAATGGCTTCTAATGGTGCAATAATTTTAAAACTTCAAGCATTTTTCCTAGAAAGTCAAATATTTTAACGACATAAGAAGTTGTACTGGTTAGGACATTAAAGCCATGAAAAACGCTTTTACTTTTTAACAGAAGGAGTTAAAGTATTACCTTGAAGCTGACATACTGTAGATGGTTTGAATGCCTTTTAATAATCTGTTTGATCAGCTCTGGATGTGTAGCTTTCAAGTAAGATGTAGCTGGCTGATTCAGTTCAAATTCAAAGCATCTCCACAAGTCAGGCATGTGAAATACCTGATTCCAGTTCCGGCACACTTGTGAAGCATGGGCCCGGTCAAGAAGGGGCAAATACTTAAACACTTGGAGGATAATGTCCTGCAGGAGGTTGCCCCAATCACAAGGTTGAGAACACTCGTGTGCAGTCCTCAATTTCTTAGGTTCCTCTGCAGTGCCTTCTTCGGGTGAGTCAAGGTCACTATCTCTTCCTCCTCGTTTCATCCTATTTAGAAAAATCCATCAATTTTTTCCTGACCTACTTAACTTTTAATCACAAATTCATTTTTCGTCCCTGAGACGTATTTGTATTTGGACAGTTAAACAGCAATATGCACAAAGAACTAAACCAACAATTCAAGGCGAATATAAAAATACAATGAAAAGTGCTGGTGGAGATGAATATTCTTGAGGTGATTTCAAACATTTACATTTAAACACTACTTATAACCTAAGTAAACCACAAATTTGTAACTTAAGAGTTGTAGTCAACTTCTTAAAGTGACTATAAAAGAGCCCATAGTGATACTTCCCAATTTCTTCAGTCACCCAAAGATTTTATTTTAGTTCTTAAATCTGAGGTGGACCAAGGACCCCACAAACTTCTAGAGGATGAAAGGTAAGTAGTCAACAGACCACCACTGAATAGCCCGTGACGTGTGCTATTACTGCTACACATATCCAACCTGTGCGTAAGTAAACCTGGGCTGAGAGTATAGCTCTATGTTAAAGACCTTGTCGTAAATACTCCAGGCCTGTGCTCAACCTTAGCAGCATAAGATAGATTTATTAATTAAAGCAGTCTACGTTGACTATATGTTGTTTTAGTGGGAATGTTGTTCCTTCCCCCAAAACACTTCTGTCACTCTTCCTGTTTTTTTCTTTTAAATGACACCTCCATGTCCTTTCTATACATTCTTACCCACTTTATTCCATGTGTTTCTTGGAAGGATGGTCTGCTCAGGGCAAACAGTACTATGAGCTCTAAGACCAAGCTCCCTGGGTTTTTAATCTTGGCCCCACTTCTCACTTGTTCTATGGCTTTGGGTCAGAGGCTTCAGTTTGTAAAACGGTGATCTTAAGATACAGGGTTCTTGTGAGGAATGAAATATCAGGGCTTTTGAAAGGAGAGCCAATTGATCTCTTGTTTAGAAAAACAGCCCAGAATGAAAGCCATGGCACAACTCAGTAGAAAAGAGCGACCCCCTCACACATACACAATGTGAAGAACAACTTTACTTTCAAATAAGGGGTCAGGGAGTGGTGGTGCAGACAAACACTGGAAAATAGTGAACAATGGGCCCAAGTGGGATTACGTTTTTCCCCCAATATGCTTTTTTCTTTCTACATTGTATACAATTATTTCTATTCATTATAATGTAATCAAAATTCTAAAGGACACATTTTGATTTGTTAGTTGACCAAGTACATTGTCCTCTGCACTAACATGGACCACTTGCCGGTACTGTTATGGAGTCTAGGCCCTACAATGCTTTGTTTCTAGAGAGCAATTCTGACAAGGCACTGGTCCAAACAAGACTCAAAAGGATACCTTGTGACTCCAACTAACTTGTGACAGTCAGCACATAAGACTTTCTCAATCCTCTGTGCAATGAAGGGTGTGCACATGTACAGACTTTCTCATCTAGCAGCTGGCAGAATCTGCGAAGGAGGACTGAGGGCGGAGAGGGAAACAGGAGAGTGGGGCACAATCTTCTGTCGCGTCAGTCCAGGAGGCCGTAACAGAAGAACTATCTGTTCTTCATTGCCCCTGCACCTGACTATCCGTGCACACACGGAAGGACTTATTCTTGAGGAGAAAGAGAGTCCAGAAAACAAAATGAGAGAGGTGACAAGATGGCTTTATGCAAGAGTCAAACTTATTTATGAATCCAAAAATAGATTCTGTAAGTGTGTTCGGAGAAAGGTTAGAATAATCCAGAGGGCCATCTTAAAAAACAATTAATAAAAATGTCCTACTAGAGGTTAACCTGTCATTATAACCCATTTTCCCACTTTAACTTCTCCTGAAGGTTTAACTTTAATTTTAGCATTTCAATTTGGGTCAAAGAACAAAGAGGTTGCTACCAAGGACTTAGACTTTATTACCTAAATCTACTCAGATTCCACCAAGAATGAAACAGTGTTCCTACGTCCACACAGGACGCTCTGCTGCTTCTGGAGAAATCTCCTCAATCCAGAACTTCAAGTAGAAATAGTTCGTTTTACTGTCAAGTATACACATTCAAAACCAAAACTAATGGCAGCCTTACAATAATTTAACAATACCCTGTTAATCCTCAACTTATACAATTTTTATTTGAGGCAGGATCTTGGTATGTGAGCCTGGCTGGCCTTGAAATCAGAGATCCACTGCTTCTGCCTCCCAACACAGTCCTATTCTAAATCAAGTGTATTTCAATACAGCTCCAAGTTTGGGAGGGAGTCAGAGAGGACAATATAAAATTATTCAACATTAAGGAACAGTATCCCTAAATACTGTTTTTGATCTAAACATAAACTGAATACATGGATCACCAAAGTATAATAAGTACTTAGTAGTTTATGAACAGCTAAAGTCTATGCACTGTCAAAGGCATTATGAAGTTAATATCAAAATCTTATGAAGCAATACATAAACAAAAGGCCCAATGCTAAAATGCCCTATGTACTGTTCTCATTTAGCTGTGAAAATAACATTAGTGAATGAACACCTAACAAAGTTTGAAATACCATTTATCAAAGTTGCTTCAAAACTTCCAAAGCTTTTTAACTATCTACACATGAAGCTCTGCCGTATAGAAAGTTGAACAATTCAGAGCATTCACTAGTATACAACTAATTTAC
Source organism: Peromyscus leucopus (assembly GCF_004664715.2). Classification (NCBI taxonomy): domain Eukaryota; kingdom Metazoa; phylum Chordata; class Mammalia; order Rodentia; family Cricetidae; genus Peromyscus; species Peromyscus leucopus. The sequence continues at coordinate 21,226,789 of NC_051070.1, read as the reverse complement.
AGCAATGGTTTCTACACTGTTGACTGCTAGTGAAGAGAAAGTGCCTTTTATATTAACAGGAGGAAGGAGTGTGGCGGACCGAAACAGGTCAATAAATATCAATGAGATTTTCTAGCACAGAAAACCTGGGCTCTGGCAGTTTTGATTTATTGGAGTGTTTCAGGAACCCAAAGACTACAACCACGGCGGCAGGAATGTTTTCTGGTATTTATATCAAGTGCCAAAGAAGCACTCTGATGAAGGAAGCCTACCGACTGACTGGTTGAGCAGCACCAGTCATTAGTGAGCTAGTCAAACATTCCATACACCGAAACCAAGAGTCCAAGTTTTCTCACTGTCTTAAACACTGACATATACTGGGCATGAGGTCATTAAAAGACCCTACTTGCACTTGAGCTTTCAAAGTTCTGAAAGGCCGGTTCTGGCATTACATTTTTCATCACGTCCTATGTTTTGCTCTGGACAGAAGGAAACCTAACACACAGTCTTTGGCTGAAATACAAGAATTGAACAAAGTGAAAGAGATTAGCTCTCAGAACGTTGCGAGCAGAGTGGAGATAAAGATAACCAGGAATGGCCATGTAGACAGAACAGATAACCCGGACTGAGTTAGAGTTTAGAGTTACAGATGTTTTTATAAAGAGTTCGGGGATATTTTGAAAGTTACCCTTTTCACGTAAAAACAAACAAACCAACCTAAAACACCTGGGCCACCGGAACAGACACAGACAGCAACAAAAGCTCCTCCCGCTCACCTCACCTCTCGGCTTGGAGATGCACCGACCCTGCTGCTTCCGGGTGCCGGTCTGCAGCTCAGCCTGAGCGGCTGCACCTACTACCTAAACTTGGCCAAGTTCTCCACTTGGCCGCTCAGCGCAGGCGCTGCCACCTCCCCGGCCTGGCCTGGCTTTCTCGGACACTTTTTCTACGCCCTCCCCCGGCTTTTCCAGCCCCCGCACCCCACGTTGCCGAGGGCGAGCCCGGCGGCGCCAGTGTCACCCGGCCCCGCCACGCGTGGCCGCCGCGCACACGCGCACCACGCCTTGTTGACATGTCCTGAGGTTCCGGGCGCGCCCCCGCGCGCGCGCCCCCGGGCCGCCGCCGGCCTCCCCGCCCGCTCTCCGGAGGCTGTGGTCCCCGAACCTCCGCCGTACCTGCTGCCGGGGCGGCTTCCCCCACACACCACCCCGGGCTGCGCGGGCGGCGGCGGTTCCCGCGGCTCCCGCGGCTCTCACATGAGGCCTCCCGGGGCCCCCTCTCCGCGCTCCCGCCGTCGCGGCCCCCCGCGCTCCGCCCGCATCCGAGACGCTGGTCCCGCGGCGGGCGCCGACGCGGCTCCACCTTTGCGGCTCCGGCCGGCCGGGGTTGGGGGACGGATGGAGGCGGTGGCGGCTAAAGCTTCCCTTCTCGGTCCCGCGCCGGCGGCGTCCTTCGCCTCGGCACCTCCTCGTCGCCGCCTGAGACGCCCAGGGCGAGCAGCGGCGGCCACCAGCAGCGCGCTCCGGGAGCCTCGGCCCGGGACTTCAGGATCCAAGATGGCGCCCGGGGCTCGCGGCGCGCGCTTGGCCCTGCGCGTCTCCGCCCGAGGGGGGGAGGCGGGCGCTCGGCCTCGGGGTGGGCGGGGCCAGGGCGGGAGCGCGGCCTCGGGGCGGGGCTGGGGGAAGCGGGGCCAGGGCGGGGCGCGGCCTCGGGGGCGGGCCGGGGCGGGGCCAGGGCGGGGGCGCGGCCTCGGGGGCGGGGCCGGGGCGGGGCCAGGGCGGGTGCGCGGCCTTGGGGCGGGGCCAGGGCGGGGGCGCGCGCCGGAGCCGGGGCGGGGCCCCGGCCTCCCGGAGCGTCCCTGGAGTTTTGTTTAGGGGCGGGACGTGGGCGGGCTGGAGCCAACCAACCCAGTGACGCTGGCTTTTCTCTGGGTTAAAATCGGAAAGTGTAGGGTGGCGGAACCCCGCCGGGCGGAAAAGGAGGGAGTGTCAACAACCTCGAGACGAGACCCACCCCTCCCGGACGTCAACATCAGCTGACGGCGACCCACCTCCGCGGGGCAGGGCGCGGCCTAGGAGTGCCTGCAGGAAAAATCAGCGCGCTGAACGCTGCGATTACCAACGCTGCGATTAAATACTTGCCTTTCCACTATTTTCCCAAGCTATTCTTAATGATTCATGGAACCTTGAAGTCTGAGAATGTTTTTTCTAAAGCACACACGGGGAGTGTCAAGAAGCAGACAGCTAGTTACAAGAAAACCCCTGGTGGAGCGTTTTGTAAATGAAGGCGTCTTTTAAATGCCACCTGTTTGACTTGTTTAAAAAGTTTGGACTTGGTGAGACTGGATTTTCTTAAAATGAGAAATGTTCACAGCTGCAAAATCTTAAAAGTTAGCTGTATACCGTGCCTTCGGCTCTGTGTTACTTTTCCAAAGCAAGTAACTCTACCCCTCTCTTTCTGACCTCCTCTCTCTTCCCCCTCCTGTCCTCCTCTTTCTCCTTTCCTTTAACCAGGGTCTCATTTTGTAGGTTTGGCTGGCTTGGAACTCGCAGCGATCGGCCAGCTTCTGTCCACCCAGTGCCAACACTGGAAAAATGTGCCACCATGGCCAGAAAAAAACAGACTGAATTTTAAAATGCTTTTATGTATTTGTTTTATTATTTTTTTAATTTATAAACTTTATTTTCATTTAGTTGTAGGTGTGTGTGCACTGCCGATGAAGTCCAGAAGGGATTTTGGATTCCTTGGAGCTGGAGTTACAGGCAGGTGTGAGCCACTAGTCCTGGGTGCTGGGAACTGAACTTGGGCCAGCTGGAAGAACAATAAGCACTTTTTTTTTTTTTTTTTGGTTTTTCGAGACAGGATTCTCCGTGTAGCTTTGCGCCTTTTCTGCAACTTACTTGGTAGCCCAGGCTGGCTCGAACTCACAGAGATCCGCCTGGCTCTGCCACCTGGCACAGTAAGCACTCTTAACTGCTAAGCTGTCTTTTCAGCCCAAAGCACATACTTCTATTGGAAAAAAAAAAACAACCAACAAACAACTACAACAAAAAATTGTAGTCACAAGAACAAGTTCTGTCACACACAGTGTAAGACCACAAGCATGGCAGTGTCACTATACATAAAGATGATATATTGTGCATTTAAACAAACTAGAAAGGAGTTTTAACCAGAAAAAAAAATGCTGGAGGAGTTAGAATGATTAACCTGATTTAAACATTAAACAACATAAACATGAATTGATGGGTGCTGGCAGCCATGTCAGTGGAGCAGCAGGTGGCAACTGAAGTTCAAGGTGTCAACCCACCAGGAGGCAACTCCGTGATGGGTGAATCATGGAGAGATAAGGCCTAGAGACCACCCCGGAATATCTTTGCTTCTGCTGTGCCTTTACATGTTTGCTGCTGCTGTCTTTCTCTGGTATCTGGAATGGTGGGAATGGGTGTGGGAGATCCCCACTGCCTATACTGTAGTATGTTTATCTCATGAAAACATCCCCGTCTACTGGGCACTTTTACCTGTGGATTATTATGAAGATGATTCTTTCCTAAGCTGTACTGTCTAATTGATGATAATAATGTTAGTTTATATAGTTTTGATGAATTTAAATAAATACAAGGAAGTGTCACACAGCTAGAACACATGAGTTTCTTTTGAGGAGCCATATAGACAGTGGCTTGGGTTAATTATTAAGAAATCAACTGAGTCCTAGTTAAATTCTTTTAGCCTTAATGTTGGGAGGTGTGTTCACAGGTTTTGGAATGTATCATAGCTGAAACAAAGCTTTGAAAATAACTTTAAGATGTTTTTTGTCAAATAGCTTTGAGGTGTCAAGTAGCAAGAAGATAATCTAAAGTTTTAGAAAGACACACAGTTGAATGCAGAACTCTTTAAGGTCAGGGAACAAGAGCAAAGTGGCCCCATTATTAATACCTGACCCACTTTCTTGCTAGGATTGGTTGATGACCAAAGAGGATGGTTAATTCCTTATACTCACTCTGCCCTCAATCTCCTGATATAAAAAACCATTAATGAGTGTGTATTCACCCTAAAGATTTAAAGTAGAGCTGATTCTTTTTAATGTATAAAAGTTTAGGTTTGTGATTCCTTTAAGATTCCTTACAAGATTACCTTTCAAGATAAGTAATAAAGTAATCGGCCCTTTCTTTGTAACTGCAAAATGCAGCCTGCCAGTAAAAGACCTGACTGGGTAAGAATAGCTTGCTTGCCTACATGGTTAATTTATAACCAGTTGTTTGGGTATGAATGTATGTGGGTTCTTGGAATAATTTGTTTTTCACCTGTAATACGTAAAATGTTTAATGATGTAAGGGATATGAAAAACATGCTGTTTTTTACTTGTATTCATTCACTTGAAAAACAGAATGTAACCACATTGTAATTTTTATATTGTCTGAAAGATTTTGCTGAGGTATATAAGCTGTAAGAGAAAGAATAGAGATAGAATTAGAGAGAGTTAAAATGGGCTAGAAGGAAAACACCCAGAATGAGAGAGCTAAAATGAGTTAGAAGGAAAACATCAAGAATGAGAGAAGGAATAGAGAATGCAAAAGGACACAAGTTCCCAGCACCCACATGGTAGTTCACAACCATTCCTAACTCCAGTCCCAGGAGATCTGATGAATCAGATGAACCCACATGAGTGTGGTGCACAGACTTGCAGGCAAGCAAACACTCATACATATAAAATTAAACAGTAAAAATTTTAAGTGAATATAGTAACTGAAATATCACATCACACCATTAGTGTGCATAATTTTATGTATTAGTTAATGAATTTCTTTTAAAAAATCAAATGAGAAATGAGAAACTCAAACTATCGAGATCAGTGTTGTTCTTTAGGAATATGTGCAAGGTACATGTGCAACTTAAACGTCTGCAGAGCCACATTACAAAGTTAAGGGGAGCTGGCAAGTTGGCTCAGCTGGTAAAGGCACTGGCTGCTGAGCCTGTCCACCTGAGTTTGATCCCGGGAAACCAAGGTAGCGGTAGAGAACTGACTCCCTCTGACCTCAGCTGCAGCGCACAAGGGACACACACACACACATACACACACACACACACACACACACACACACACACACACACACACACACTAAGGTGAAGGGAGAACTGGAGAGATGACTCATTGGTTAGGAAGACACAAGTTCAGTTCCCATCACCCACAACGGGCCACTCACAACTGCCTATACCTCCAGCTCCAGGGGATTTGATGCCTAGACCCACATAGATAAAATCAGTTTTATTTACTTTACCTAATCCATTACATCCAAGATGTTATTTCTATGTGTCGTCAATATTTCTATGTGTCGTCAATATAAAAAAAAGTCACTGAGCTATTTCCTGTTTTTCTCTGTATGACTCAGTTGGCTCATCTGTACAGTGATACTGTTTTATAGGTTTGGGGATGACCAAAGCATGACAAAGCATGTCATTTTTACCCACTGCAAAATTACCAGAGGCTTGGGGGCTTAAAACAGTAAACATTTCTATCTGTGCAGTTATGGAAATAAATACAAAAGGGGCAAAATCAAGGTGTCAGCAGGGCAATGATCCTTTGGAATCTGGAGAGGTGAACCTGTTTACTTATTTTCCAGGTTGGCTTGTAGGTCACCTGCGTTTTTTTTTATGCCTGACTTGTTCCTCCATCTTTAAGGCCAACAATGGCTCATCACCGTGTCCTGTGTGTGCACTGCCCTTCCCTCCCTCCCTGTCTTCCTCCTCATCCCCCCACACCTCATTTGTATTCTCTGACTGATCCAGTTGCTTCTTTTTTCTCCCAAGTGGCACCCTTCTGATTACTGGTTAATCCAGTGTAACCTCATTCAAAATCTAGGTCCTTCCATTCTCAAATCATATATTCCAAGGATCAACACCTGGCAAAATTGGGGAGGGCATTATTCTCTCCCCACACTCAGACTTTAGCACAAAGGTTAGCTACTATAAGCCATCAATAAATAATTTATTCCATTAAACTACATTTGTAGTTCTTAGTTAACAATGTGTTGTATTCTTTACACATCTGTATTCAAGTTCTGTGAATGTCTCATTCCCACACTTAGCACAGTGCAAGGCACTGATTAAGTCACACAATCCATTTAAGCACTTACGAGTAAGTCAAGGTTACTAAGCAACTGGGAACACAGTCCTGCCCTCACCATAGTGTGTTGTTAGGTGCTGACCTGGTTGGAGCAGGTGCTCAAATATTTATTAAAGGAACCAATGAAGCCAAATAGTTTACATACACTTCTGAGGAATACTAATGTCTTAGTTCTTGCTAAATGCTTTCTGACATGCTCTCTCTCACTTTTGCTTTTTAAAACTTACCAGTTTGGTTAGCACTCTACCTGAATTTGCTTATTTTGAGAAAATGTAGGACATGCTGTTACAGAAGCTATTTAGCTGAGAAGCTGTTCATGGCCTTAGTGACTCTGATTACATGGCCTGCTTACTGGACACTGATCTTCCAACTTAGGTTTTATTTAAGGTTTTATGTAATCTATTATTGCTTTGTTGTTGTTGTTGGTGGTGGTGGTGGTGCAGGGTCAAACCTTGTACTGTACGTGTGCACGTGAACTGGGTGCCTGTGGAGGTCAAAGGGCAACTTGCAGAGATTGTGTCTCACCTTCTTCTATGTATGTCCTCAGACGGAGCAGGTTGCCAGGCTCGGTGGTGCTGTGGGATGTTCTGTATGGCAAATGTGTTGCTCTGATTTGTCAATAAATAAAATACTGATTGGCCAGTGGCTAGGCAGGAAGTATAGGCGGGACTAACAGAGGGGAGAAAAGAAAGAACAGGAAGGCAGAAGGAGTCACTGCCAGCCACCGCCAGGACAAGCAGCATATGAAGATGCCGGTAAGCCACGAGCTACATGGCAAGGTGTAGATTTATGGAAATGGATTAATTTAAGCTATAAGAACAGTTAGCAAGAAGCCTGCCACGACCATACAGTTTATAAGCAATATAAGTCTCTGTGTTTACTTGATTGGGTCTGACTGTGGGCAAGGCAGGAAAACTCTAGCTACAAATGGCACCCAACAAGTTGGCAAGAGTTTCCACCTAAAACCTGAGAAAAGATTCTAAAACGAGCTAAAAACAGCTTCCTAATTGTCTCTCTCAAATGAGCGACAGCTGCTGGTTTGAGCTACTTGTGGGTTCCTAGCGTGCGCGCTCGATCTGCCGATCTGCCATATGGCGGGAATGAGACCTCTGCAAGTGGCACATTAAGCTGCGTGGTGGATTTAGCCTTTGCTAGTACAAAACAAAAAAAGAGGTTTCTGGGCTACACGCTGCTTGGATAAAAGTATAGACCCATGATAGCTCCCAGAGCTGGTGGTAAAGGTACCACCTCCATGTTGGGAAGCTGAAGTGGGCGGAGCCAGCAGCCACAGAGCCGTTTCAGTCTTACAAATGCTGCAGTTTAAAGCAATAGATTCACAATAAGACAGATTCAGATGTAATAGTTTACAATGTGTGTAAAATACACTAGGCTTGAAAGAGACAAAAAAAGGTGATATATACAGTTATATAAACAAATACATAGTTTTTAAAAATAAAGTCTTTAGAGAGACAGTAAAATTAATATAAAAAATAAGCCACATAAAGATGAATATTACACAGAGAATCTGGATTGTATTGTCTTTGGGATTTTTAACTGCAGAAAAACATTTGATCGTAAAAGATGTTGAGTTAAACCAATATGTATATATTAAAGATACCTTGACTTCAAAATTTGGATGTAAGGATGTGTTGCTTTGGAAAGGAGACTCTGCTTTTGTTCCCACAGAAAGCCAGAGGCTATGGATTTGTTCCAGATTAAGATACATCAGGTTTGACCAGCCAAGACCACCTGAAAGGTCTCCGATGACACCATGGCCCAGATGATCAAACATCCAGAATGGTTTGAAGGCAACTGGCTCAGACAATACAGCCTCATGGACTACTCCATAATCCTAAAATTTTCTTTGTGTCCCCATAAGATACAGGGTCCTCCTCCAGCAGGAAGTAGTAAGAGAAGCTATGCCAAAATTCCCAAATTATATGTAATTTTACTCGGTTAAGGTTAAAACCTTCCTTTTTGAAAAAAAAGGTGGGGGGAGTGCTGTGGGATGGTCTGTATGGCAAATGTGTTGCTCTGATTGGTCAATAAATAAAACATTGATTGGCCAGAGGCTAGGCAGGAAGTATAGGCGGGACTAACAGAGAGGAGAAAAGAAAGAACAGGAAGGCAGAAGAAGTCACTACCAGCCGCCGCCAGGACAAACAGCATATGAAGATGGCGGTAAGCCATGAGCTACGTGGCAAGGTGTAGATATATGGAAATGGATTAATTTAAGCTATAAGAACAGTTAGCAAGAAGCCTGCCGCGGCCATACAGTTTATAAGCAATATAAGTCTCTGTGTTTACTTGGTTGGGTCTGAGCGGCTGTGGGACTGGCGGGTGAGAGAGATTTGTCCTGACTGTGGGCCAGTCAGGAAAACTCTAGCTACACGGTGGCAAGTGTCCTTACTCACTGAGCTTTCCTGCCGGCTCTGTTTGTTTCTATCTTTGTACGATATGTGTGTGTTTTCATGTGTGTGATCACAGTGTATGCATCCCATAGTGTACTTGTGGAGAGCAGAGGAAAATCTGCACTTGCTGGTCCTTGCCTTCAACCTTGTTTGAGGCAGGGTCTCGGTTTAGATCACCAGTGTGCACACCAGGCATGTTTCCCAATATTCTCTTGCCTCTGCCTCCCAGATCAGCATAAGAACATGGAGACTGCAGATTCATGTTAACATGTCTGGCTGCTGTGGAGCTTCTGGGAATTTGAATTCAGGTACCCACAGTTATGCAGCAGGCACTGTTCCTGCTGAGTCATCTCTCCAGCCCTTGACTTTTACTTCATAATTTCTCTTCATTGGAACTTTCTCTAGAAATGAGTTTCATTAGAGTTGTTTTTCTAAGCTACCTTTGATCACAGTGTACTTATCTGGGTAAAAATGTTTAGGTCTAGCATGTTGTCAGGCTTTCCTGGAAGATATTGGTAGACACCACACATGCTAGAAGCTGGAGGCTGTCACTAACCTGGATTCTACCCCAGAAAGAGATGAGCCACGGCCCTCCCACTAAACTCTTGGAAAACAAAATAGTCTTGTCCTCTTGCAACAGAGTCCATATTAGCAGTGTCCAGTTATTATCGTATCAGCGACACTGTAGCAGTAGCATCACATGGCAGAGCAGGCTCACAGTTTTTACTAAAAGACCAATTAGCAATTTGTGTCACAGACATCCCATTTAGGGCTGTGAGTTCCAAGGACTCTCTCTCCGAATAATGTCTGGCTGTGGATCTCTGTATCTGTTCCCATCTGCTGCCAAAGGAAGCTTCTCTGATGATGAAAGAACAATGCACTGATCTATGCATATAGCGTAATATCATTCGGGGTCATTTTATTGATATATTTATAGACCAGTATGTTTGTTTTACCCTAGGTTTCTGGGCAATCTTGTCTCTAGTTCTTGGTCACCCAAGCAGTGCCAGGTGTGGTTCTGTCCATGAAGTGGGTCTTAAGTCAAGTCAGACATTGTTTGGCTACTCTCATGAATTTGGTGTCACCATTATCCTAGCATATTTTGCAGGCAGGACAGATTGTAGGTCAAATGTTTTGTGTCTGAGTTGGTGTTTATGTTTTCTTGGTAGCCTGCAGAGTGTCTCCCCACACTAAAGACCCTAGAAGGTAGGAGTGAAGCCTCCATGTAGGCACCAGGTTGACTTCGCTGGGATCAATCAATGAGTGCTGTGGGCATTGTCCTCAGCTAAGGGACCCAGCAGTCAGTTTGTGGGAGTGACCCACTGTCTTAGCAACAGTTTGGGTTGTTTGGGGATTTCCATGGGACCCCCTTGGCCAATAACACAATTGAATGCAACAGAATCCCAGTACTGGAAGCCTCCTTTGGTGACAGGAGATGGCCAATTGGGACTCTCTCTCCCCTATTATTAGGAGAATGAATTTGGATCACCTTCATACATTTTAGGACACTTCCACAACACTAGGTTTTTAAATTATCCCTCAAATGCCCCTCAACTCCAGCTGTCTCTCCTCTCAGTCCTTCCATTAGTCCTACCTCCCTTCCCCCTCCCTACCTGTTCTTCCCATTCCAATCCCCACCTGACCCCAGTCTACCCACAAAATGAATTCTATTTCCCCTCTCAGGAGGATCTATGTGTCCCACCCATCCCTTCTTCTATACCTAATTTCTTTAGGTCTATGAATTGTAGGTTGGTTATCATTTATTTAATGGTTAATATCCACTTACAAACAAACACATTCCATATTTATCTTTTTGGGTCTGGGTTACATCATTTAGGATGATATTTTTCTAGTTCCATCTATTTGCCTGCAATTTTCATGATGTCATTTTTTAACAGTTGAATAATAAAAATGTACCATATTTTCTTTATCCATTCATCTGTTGAGGGACATCTAGGTTGTTTCCAGTTTATGGCTTTCATCAATAAAACCACAATGAACATGGTCAAGTAAATGTTCTTTTGATACAATCGAGCATCCTTCAGGTATATGCCCAATAGCTGGGTCTTGAGGTAGATCAGTTCCCATCTTTATGAGGAACCACTATATTGGTTTACATAGTGTCTGTACAAGTTTACCCTCCCACCAGCAATGGAGGAGTGTCCTTGACAGCATAAGTTGTCACTTGTGTTATTGATTTTAGCCACTCTGACAGGTGTAAGGTGTAAGTTGCTTTGATTTGCATTTCTCTAATGGCTAAGGATGTAGAACATTTTTTTATTTACAATTTTTAAATTCATTTTACATATCAACCACAGATCCCCTCTCATCTCTCCTGCAGTTCCCCCTACCCTTGCCTTCCCCCCACCAACCGCTATCTCCTCCTCCAAAAGGGTAAGTTCTCCCATGGGGGGACAGCTAAGCCTGGTACATTCAGTTGAGGCAGGACCAAGCCCTTCCCCACTGCATCAAGGGTGAGCAAGGTGTCTGACCGTAGGTAATGGGATCCAGAAAGCCAGCTCATGCAACAGGGATAGATCCTGATCTCACTGCCAGGGGCCCCTCAGGCAGACCCAGCTGTACAACTGTCTCCTGTTTGCAGAGGGTCTAGTCGGGTCCCATGCAGGCTCCACAGCTGTTGGTCTAAAGTTCGTGAGTTCCTATGAGCTTGGTTCAGTTGTCTCTGTAGATTTCCCCCATCATGATCTTGGCACCCCTTGCTCATATAATCCCTCTTTCCTTTCTTCGATTGGACTCGCAGAACTTGGCCTGGTGCTTGGTTGTGGATCTCTGCATCTGCTTCCATCACTTATTGGATGAAGCCAGTAACTGATGTATGTTGAACATTTCTTGAAGTGTTTCTTAGCCACTTGAGTTTCTTCTATTGAAAATTCTGTTTAGATAGGTACCCCATTTTTAATTGGATTGTTTGGTTTTTTGATATCTATAGTTTCTTGAGTTCTTTATATATTTTGGTCCTCTATGGGGTGTGGATTTGTTAAAATTTCTTTTCCTACTCTGTAGGGTGCTATTTTGTCTTATTGATGGTGTCCTTTGCCTTACAGAAGCTTTTCCATTTCATGAGGTTCCATTTATTAACTGTTGATCTTAATGCTGTCCCTATCAGGGTTCTGTTTGGAAAGCTGGCTCCTGTGCTGTTCCCTACTCTCTCTATCAGATTCAGTGTATCTGGTTTTATGTTGAGGTCTTTGATCCAATTGGACTTGAGTTTTGTGCAGCATGAAAGCATGGATCTATTTGCATTCTTCTACATGCAGATATCCAGTTTGGCCAGCACCATTTGTTGAAGATGCTGTCTTTTTTTCAGTATGCATTTCTGGCTTCTTTATCAAAAATCAGGTATCCATATATGTGTGGATTTATGTCTGGGTCTTCAGTTTGATTCCATTGATCAACATGTCTGTTCTTATGTCAATATCATGTGGTTTTATTACTATTGCTCTGTAGTACAACTTGAAATCAGAAATGGTGAAACCTCCAGCGGTTCTTTTATTGTTCAAAATTGTTTTAGCTATACTGGGGTTTTTGTTTTTCTATCTGAAGTTGAGAATTGTCCTTTCAAGGTATGTAAAGAATTGTGTTGGAATTTTGATGGGAATTCCATTGAATCTGTAGATTGCTTTTAGAATGATGGCCATTTTTATTATATTAATCCTACCGATCCATGAGCATCTTCTGATATCTTCTTCAATTTCTTTCTTCAAAGACTTGAAGTTTTTATCATACAAGTCTTTCACTTGCTTGGTTAGAGTTACCCCAAGATATTTTATATTATTCAAGGCTATTGTGAAAAGTGTTGTTTCCCTGATTCTTTGTCAGTCCATCTGTGATTTGTGTATACTGATGTTTTTGAGTTAGTCTTGTGTCCTGCTCCTGTCCTGAAAGTGTTTATCAGCTATGAGTTCCCTGGTACAGTTTTTTTTAGGGTTACTTATGTATTATACTACCATAAGTATACATAAGTATCATACCATAAGTATCATCTGCAAATAACAATACTTCTTTTCCAATTTGTATCTGCTTGATCTCCTATAGTTGTCTTCTTGCTTTAAATAAGATTTTAAATACTATATTAAATAAGTATGGAGAGAGTGGACAATCTTGTCTTATTCCTGATTTTAGTGGAATTGCTTGGAGTTTCTTTCCATTTAATTTGATGTTGGCTAGACGCTTGCTATAAACTGCCTTTTTATGCTTATGTATGTCTATTTTATTCATAATCTCTCTAGGACTTTCATCATGAAGGGGTTTTGTGTTTTGTCAAAGGCTGTTAATGCATCAAATAAGATGATCATATGGTTTTTCTTTCAACTTGTCTATATTGTAGATTACATTTACTGATTTTTGTATATTGAACCATCCCTGCCTCTCTGGGATGAAGCCTACTTGGTTATGGTGGATGATCTATCTTATGTGTTCATGAATTCAGTTTGCAAGTATTTTATTATTTTTGCATCTCTGTCCATAAGGGAAATTGGCCTGTAATTCTCTTTCTTTGTTGTGTCTTTATGTGTTTTTGGTATCGGGGTCACTGTGGCCTCATTAACTGAATTTGGCAATGTTCCTTCTGTTTCTATTTTGTGGAATAATTTGAGGAGCATTGGCATAGTTCTTTGAAAATCTGGTAGAATTCTGCACTAAAACCATCTGGCCTTGTTTTTTGATTTTTTTTTTTTTTTTTTGGTTGGGAGACTTTTAATGACTGCTTCTATTTCACTAGGGGTTATAGGTCTCTTTAGGTTGTTTATCTGATCTTCATTTAACTGTTGTGGAATACTCCTTTATATTGTGTGAAGACGTGTCACTGTGATTGGTTTAATAAAGAGTTGAGTGGCCATTACCTAGGCAGGAAGAGTTTAGGTGGGGCTTCTGGGGACAGAGAGCTCTGAGAAGAAGAAAAGCAGAGTTGCCAGCCAGATGCAGAGGAAGCAGGATTGGCAGTACAGAGTAAAGGTAACTGAGCCATGTAAAATAATGAGGATTAAAATAAATGGGTTAATTTAAGTTCTAAAAGCTAGTGGGACAAGCCTAAGCCAAGGCTAAGGTTTCATAATTTTTTTTTTTTTTTTTTTTTTTTTTTTTTTTTGTTTTTTGAGACAGGGTTTCTCTGTGTAGCTTTGTGCCTTTCCTGGAACTCACTTGGTAGCCCAGGATGGCCTCGAACTCACAGAGATCTGCCTGGCTCTGCCTCCCGAGTGCTGGGATTAAAGGCGTGCGCCACCACCGCCCAGCTAGGTTTCAGAATTTATAGTAAGTCTCTGTCGTTATTTGTGAGCTGATGGCCTAAAGAAAATCCAACTACATTTAACTTTGGTAAGTGGTATCTATCCAGAAAATTGTCCATTTTAGGTTTTCCAATTTCGTGGAGTACAGGTTTTAAAAGTATGTCCTCATAATTTTGTGGATTTCCTCAATGTCTGTTATGTTCCCCTTTTTGGTTCTGATTTTATTAATTTGGATATTCTCTATCTTTTAGTAGTTTAAAGATTTGCCTATTTTGTTGATTTTCTCAAAGGACCAACTTTGTTTCATTGATTCTTTGTTTTGTTCTCTTTGTTTGTATCTTATTAATTTCAGCCCCCAATTCCATTATTTCTTGCCCTCTGCTCCTCTGGGGTATGCTTACTTCTTTTTGTCCTAGAGTATTCAGGTGTGCTGTTAAGTTGCTAGTATGAGATCTCTCCACTTTTTTTTTTTTTTTTTTTTTTACATAGGCACTTAGTGTTATGAATTTTCCTCTTAGTGCTATTTTCATTGTGTCTTATAATTTGGCTATATTATGTATTCATTTTCATTGACTTCTAGAAAGTAATTTTTTTTGTTTGTCTTGACCCATTTTTCAGTAGAGAGTTGTTCAGTTTCCATGAAGTTGTAAGCTTCCTATTGTTTCTGGTTTTGTTGATATTTAGCTTTAATTTGTGGTGGTCTGATAGGATGCACGAAGTTACTTCCATTGTCTTGCATCTGTTTGCTTTGTGTGTCCAAGTATGTGGCCGATTTTGGAGGAAGTTCATGAGGTGCATAACAGAAGGTATTGGGTGAAATGTTCTGTAAATATGCTAGGTCCATTTAGTTTATAATGTAAGTTAGCTCCAGTATTTCTGCTTAGTTGTTGTCTAGATGACCTGCCTATTGATGAGAGTGGCGTACTGAAGTCTCCCACTATCAGTTGTGAGGGTCAGCATGGGACTTAAGCTGCAACAGTGTTTCTTTTACAAACTTTTACAAATCTATGTCCCTTGTGTTTGGGACATAGATTTTTAATAAAACTAATGTCCTCTTAGAAGTTTGTTTTTTTTTTTTTTACTTTGATGAGTATGTAGTGTCCTTTCCTATCTCTTCTGATTAGTTTTTGTTTGATGTCTATTTTTGTCAGATATTACAGCTTACTTTTTAGCTCCATTTGCTTGAAATATCTTTTTCCATCCGTTTTATCCTCAAGTGATATGTATCCTTGATGTTGAGGTGTGTTTCTTGGATGCAACAGAAGGATGGATCCTGTTTTCAAATCCATTCTGTTAGTCTGTGGGGCGTTTCTGACCAACCCCACAGTTCCCTGTAGCACGAATCTTAAAAGGTCTTATTAATAAAAACAAACCCAAAGCCAAGTATTGGGGTGAATGCTGGAAGATCAGAGAAGCATAAAAGCCACAGCTTCCTCACCTTGCCAATTCCTCAGCTGATGCTGTTTTCCTCAGACTGGAAGCCTCTGAGTCCTCATCCAGAATGAATCTCAGCTGAACTGCTGCTCAAAAGTCTTAAAGTTTAACCAGACTCTAGTTCCTGGTCCTCACGCCTTATATACCTTTCTGCTTCCTGCCATCACTTCCTGGGATTAAAGGCATGTGTCACTATGCCTGGCTGTTTCCAGTGTGGCTTTGAACTCACAGAGAACCAGACAGATCTCTGCCTTTGGAATGGTAGGATTAAAGGTGTGTGTGCCACCATTTTCTGGTCTGTATGTCTATCTAGTGGCTGTCTGTTCTCTGACCCCAGATAAGTTTATTAAGGTGTACAATATATTGGGGGACACAATATCACCACAGTTCCCCAGAGTTTTCTTGAGTGCGAACAGCAGGAAATATTAGATAGAAGGATTTAGAATGTAGAGATAAACAGAATAAGCATAGCCTCGAGAGGGCCTGGAACCTATTCCAATGGGCCCAGACTATCTCTGCCCCAGGGTATTTATAGAGACACCAAGGGGGTGGAGCAAAAGACCTCCCCCCCAGCACAGCCATGGGCAGACCATCTCAGACACCCATGGTCCTAATTATCCTCCCTATGCAGATCTGCTCGGTAAAGCCACAAGGAACCTGAAAATGGGCTCCCACATTAGTCTGTCTTTTTATTGTGGGTATTGAGACCACTGATATTGACAGAGATCAATGATCAATGATTGATTCCTGTTATTTTGTTGTTGTTGTTGGTGATGAGTTTGTGTGTTCTTTCCATTTTTGATTTTGCTGGTGTGAGATTATTTATTTCTTGTGTTTTCAAAGGGTATAGTTAACTTCTTGTGGTAGTTTTCCTTCTAATACATTCTGTAGGGCTGGATTTGTAGACAGATATTGTTTAAATTTGGCTTTATGATGGAATAATCTTATTTTCTCCATCTATGGTGATTTAAAGTTTTACTGGGTATAGTAGTCTGGACCGGCATCTATGGTCTTTTACAGTCTTCAGCACATCTCTCCAGGCCCTTCTGGCTTTTAGTCTCCATTGTGAAGCCCATCTCTGCTTCTTGAAATGTCACTCTTACAGCTAAATGGCTTTAGTTATGCTCTCACAACCAAAAAAAAAAAAAAAAATTACAAACCAATAATGATTTTTCATGAATTTTGAAGTTTTTGGCTTGGGTATTATGAATTTTATTAGAGCATGCAGAGACAATAGCTATTAGTAACCTGTGTCAAGAGCTGATAGCATATAAATACACATATAACTTTTATTAAAATTTCATTTTGGATGCCGAGCAGTGGTGGCGCACGCCTTTAATCCCAGCACTCGGGAGGCAGAGGCAGGCGGATCTCTGTGAGTTTGAGGCCAGCCTGGGCTACCAAGTGAGTCCCAGGAAAGGCACAAAGCTACACGGAGAATCCTGTCTTTGAAAAACAAAACAAAACAAATTCATTTTGGGGACAGAATATCATCTATCCTATGCTGGCTTCAGAACTGCTATGTAGCCTAGGATGATCCTGAACTTACAATCCTCCTGCCTCCACTTCCAGAGTGCTGTATTTAAGTTGTGCACCACGATGTCTGATTTATGCGATTCTGTGGCTTGAACCAAGGGATTCGTGCATAGTAGGTTTGGTAGTTTGAATGTAATTGGCCCCCATAATCTCATAGGCAGTGGCACTATTAGAAGGTGTGGTCTTGTTGGAGTAGATATGGTCTTGTTGGAGGAAGTATGTCACTGTGGGGGTGGGCTTTGAGTTTTCATATATGCCCTAGTCATGCCCAGTGCCTCAGTCCACTTCCTGTTGCCTTCTGATCAAGATGTAGCCAGTACCATGTCTGCCTGCACTCCGCCATGCTCCCCACCATGATGATAATGGACTAAACCTCTGAACTGTAAGCAAGCCACCCCAATTTTATATTTTCCTTATAAGAGTTGCTGTGGTCATGGTGTCTCTTCACAGCAATAGAAACCCTAACTAATACAGTGGGCAAGCCCCATTTTGGGGGGCATTCCCCTTTTGTCCACCTCTATCGTGTGTGTGTGTGTGTGTGTGTGTGTGTGTGTGTGTGTGTGTGTGTGTGTGTGTGCATGCAGTATGTGTAGGGCCAGGTGAACCTCTGTTCTCAGGAGCCATCTACCTTGCTTCTTAAAGACAAAGTCTCTCATTGGCCTGGAGCTTGCTTAGTAGGCTAGGTTGGCTGGCTAGTCACCAAGTTCTGGGGATTTACACGTCTCGGAGTAACCAGAGCTAAGATTACAAGGTAGTGCTACTACACATAGCTTCTGTCTGTCTGTCTGTCTATCTATCTATGTATCTATGTATCTATCTATCTATCTATCTGTCTATCTAAAAAGCATGTATTCTGGATCTCATGTTCATGACAAGCCCTTTACTGATTGTGCTCTCTCTCTCTCTCTCTCTCTCCATCCATCCATCCATCCACCCCCCCACCTATCTATCTATCTATGTATCATCTATCTATCTACTTACCTACCTATCTACCTACCTATCTAAAAAGCATGTATTCTGGATCTCATGTGCACGACAAGCCCTTTACTGATTGTGCTCTGTCTGTCTGTCTATCTATCTATCTAAAAATAGTGTATTCTGGATCTCATGTGCACGACAAGCCCTTTACTGATTGTGCTCTGTCTGTCTGTCTGTCTATCTATCTATCTAAAAATAGTGTACTCTGGATCTCATGTTCACGGCAAGCCCTTTACTGATTGTGCTCTGTCTGTCTGTCTGTCTATCTATCTATCTAAAAATAGTGTATTCTGGATCTCATGTGCACGACAAGCCCTTTACTGATTGTGCTCTGTCTGTCTGTCTGTCTGTCTATCTATCTATCTATCTAAAAATAGTGTATTCTGGATCTCATGTTCACGGCAAGCCCTTTACTGATTGTGCTCTGTCTGTCTGTCTGTCTATCTATTTATGTATATCTATCTATCTATCTATCTATCTATCTATCTATCTATCTATCTATCTAAAAATAGTGTATTCTGGATCTCATGTGCACGGCAAGCACTTTACTGATTGTGCTCTCTCCCCAGTGCCCAAAGTTGTTTAAACTTCTCATAGCCACTTAACATAAATTAATGCCATTGTATTTGTTAATAATTTATATATTGACAAACTTCCGTATTTCCAACAGTGGAAAGTTTTTAGAAAATGGCTCAAATCTTTCCTTGGTGTCATGAAATACATAAAATCTGACTTATGATGAACTATAAATCTAAAATTTAACAGTTTCAATAACTCAAATGGAAGAAAAAATCCAACCAACCAAACACCAGCAAAATAAATAGGTAACTATCTAATAAATACATGTAAAGCTATGCCCACATACATTGGAGTCTATAGAAGATAAAAACTAGTGAATTTATTATTGTATAAAAGATGAAAAAGGCTTCTGGCTAAGAAGACAGATGCAGACTCATTTCCTAAATGCTTCCTTCTGTCTTTGGCATATGTGTCTATGAGAAGACACATCTTTAGGTATTTATTTTCATGATTTTTCTACCCCATGCTTAAGATCCCATCAGTGTGCTTTACTGATATTTTTATTTTCCCACACAGGAAAGTTATGACTGTGTTATAGGTGGGTTTTACGCTTCATAAGCTGTTTACATTGTTTTTCAAGAAATTATTTACACAGATATTAGACTTTATCACTGTATAAAAATGTACAGTGGTTTTATTGACATGTACATTCCAATATGTTTACAGCTGCAAGATAATGAGGCACACTCAGTATTGCACTTCATTAAAATTTCAGGCTCAAACTTAACCTAGAAGTTTAAATGAAACTGCTTTTGTAATTTAGTTCATTCTTATACAGGACAAACATTGATAGCTTTATATACAGTGTGATACTTATTACATTTATAGGCCTTACTAACACAATTTTTTTTTAAATAACAGTCTAGGAAATAAACCAGAATATTCCTCTTTTTATCCCCACCCGTGATGCAATTGTACAGGATTACAAAAAGGCAGTATACAATAAACAGTGATTATTTTTCTTTTTTTGCTCGAAAGCCAGCATCATTCTTAGTTCATGAGTATGGTGATCCTTTTATATCAATTATCTATAAATGTCCAATGCTTCACAGGCCAATGACGGTAATGGCCACATGCAAACACCTCACAAGTTTGATATCTTGGTTGAAAAGAAGATAAACCAAAATAACAGGGAAGGTTCCGTAGCAAGAATTATGTACACTGTATTTGGCATCATTCTTGCACTGTCAATGGTTCATTTTCACGGATGTAAAATGGTCCCGTTCTTATCCTGAGCAGAGCGTAAACTTCACTGCGTCTTCCCAGTGGATGAAGGCAACTATTCTCTCTGTAGACAAAGAATCTGAATGTTCTAAAAAGTGTGAGCATTTCTGCACACTCCACACCCCAGAGCAAACTCTTCCCCAGTGGGTGGATGAACAACGTGGAGGGGACATTCAGTTCCTTCTAGCTGTTTGCCTTTGGGACCTGTATACATTTTGAAGGAGGTAAAGGAATGTAATTTTAAAACACACCCACATAAATGTCATATGAGTAAAAATCAAGTTATTAAAAGAAATAACATGACTATGGATAAACTAATAATAATTTTTTCTTACCACAAATATGTTCACCATGAAAACGGCAGCATGAGAGATCATGTATCTATATGAGATAATAGTAAGTGAAATGGCCCCTGACCCAGAACATCCTACCCAGAGGACCACTGAGCTACAATTCTGCGTGGGAAAACAGGACATTTTTGTGGGGGAAGTTTGTTTTACAAGTGCAATCAAACTTAAATATAAATAAACCATATTCACATCTACATTCACTGAAGAAAAATTTGTACACTGGCAAAATGGGAAGACTGGTAGTGAGTGTCATTTGTTAAAAATGTCTGAAGAGAGATTAGTAGCGAACATTACAATAACAGACTGTAGTAATCTGGAAAGAAACACTGTGGGAAAGACACCAACTTGAAATCAGGTAGGCTTATACTAATGTAAAAACAAAACCTGATCTTAGTCTATTAAAAAATTTAAAATGTATTATAGATAAATAGTATGGTATGAGTATGTGATTAATGTTAGCCAGTATTACCATTACCGAACAATGACAGATTGATCTTGTAAGAAGAGAGCAAGGCATGGGTGTAGGTATGTGAAGACAGCTAATCTCAGAGGAAAAACCAGTTGCCGGCTTGGGCAATGGTCTGAGATGACAGTGACCAGAGCAGTTACACGACTTTGAACAAATACAGGCACAGGTCCAGGATGGGTCAACAAGGGAGGGCACCAGATGCTGGATAATGAGTTGATTCTGTTTGTCATAGATCATAAACTGGAGCAGACCTCCTGTCTCAAACAACACTGTAGATCTAGTGAAGGAAATGATACCATCTGTGGTGGCTTCTGCTTACTGCACTGATTGGGTTTCCACAAGATAAGGGGCCATTTACTTCATAATCATTTACTGCCCAAGTGTGTGAATAGTATTGCCAGGTACTTGGGTTTGAGAGAAGAACAGTACATGACCTGTATTTTCAAGGAGCTCAAACATTACCTGACACTATGGTGAGAAATAGTAAGAGTAAAAGTAAAAACAAATGAAGTAAAACATCTGGAAGCACTCTAGTGTTTACCATGGCACTATCCTTTTAATTTTTTCATCACAGCAATCCAACCCTATTACCACCATTTTTTGTATAAAGAGACTGAGGTGCAATTAACTTAATTATCCTTATTCCTAGATCTCTGTCACTCATTAGATGGACACAGCAATATTTTACTTACATGGTGGTATGAACATTAAATATCCTGGCACCAAGGTAATAAAATCTTTAGGCATGGACATATGGGAATTATATTATAGCCTGAATATTCTGATGGCCCACAAATTTGTGATGGCATTAGGAGGTGGGCTCTTGGGACGTGGCTGAGTCAAGAGGGTGGAGCACATAATAGGAATGGAATCATTATAAGTGAATTGACCTGGGAGGCCTTCTGTCCTATGAAGAGCACAGCAAGAAGGTACTGACTAGAAACAAGAGAGTGGGCCCCCTAGACACTAAGCAGCTTGCCAGAATCTTGAAGTCAGACTTGCCCAACTCCAGAATGGTGACAGATACACTTGTTAGTAAACTTGTGAATTCATGACATTGGGTAGAGACTCTAAAAAGACTGCGACAGTCTACTTCAGCTCCTCATCTCTACTCCTGTCCTCATCCACATATTAGATGGGACCATGAATAGAGTTGAGGGTGGTACAGAATTGCTCCTCCATCCTTTTAAGCACACTGCATATGGCTATCTTCTCTACTGGTATGGCTGTACACTCTAACTTCTAGTCATTTCAGTTCTCTGAATAGCTGACAAATGGGAAGGTGTGAGGCTGGGTGAGCAAACTTTAGGATACGTGTTGATACTTAAGATAGCTTAGGCCAGTTCACTAATTTCTTTAGGATCAACTTTCAATTTGTGAACGTGGAGATAATACTCTCCACTTTGGAGGTTTGAAAAAAATTAAATAAGAAAATAAATATGAAAACGCCCAGGGGATGAATATTAATTAGTTCCTTCCTCTTTCCTTCTCCACTCTTGGGCTGCCTCACTCCTGTGACTCACAACTGGGTAAAGGACAAAGTCCCTCTGTAGTATGACTTGGTCATCTGCACACACATGGAAGCCCTGCCCTGCCCTCTCATCTCAGCTACTACCCCACCACTATGTCCTTTGGAATACTTCTTTGCAAACATCACTCTTGGCATTTTTGTTTTAAGGAAATACCATTTCCATCATTAGTAAAATTTGGATTTTCCCAGATGATTATGCTTGCCTTCAAATTTTCTCAACTCAAACTGGTTGTTGCCTAGGCTTCTCCCATGACCTAAGGCCAGGAAGCATAAAGGACTTTCTCCTGACTTTTGTTTATTTCCAGACTTTGACTACAACTTCTACTGAATACTCCACTTTCCTTCAGAACTAAGATACTCTGATACTCCCTGCTCTTCACTCCATTTGCTGATGTTAGCTCAACTGTCTTCCTCATTATCAGGCTCTCATCTTCATTTACTGACAGTCATCCTAAATACTCTGGTCTCTCATATCATTTTCAATTTACTTCTTTCCAAGTCTGCTATCAATTAGAGGGGATTTTTATGGGGATCAGTAAAACAATTTTTATTTGACACAAACAAATGGCAATATATTTAATATGACTTAAAAGTCAAAATGTTAAAGGGTTTTTTTTAAATTATAATCACCTATTTACTTTTCCATCTCTACAATTTTACCCCAGTTCTCCTCAGTAGTTAATCAATTCAAGTTTTCTTGTTTCTTGTCTATTTTGCAATATTTACTCATGCACATATAAATGAGTCTATATCCCACTTTTCCCTTTCTTCCCAAAGGCAGCACAGTGCAAACACTGATCTGTGCTTTGCTTTTCTCACCTATGCTATGTCTTAGATCTATACAGATCAGCACAAAGAGGCTCATCCTTTGCCTCCTCCTCCTATTTTTAAATCCTATTTTTAAATAGTAACTGGCAGTGTTTGGTATCAGCCAACTCCCTTGTTGGACCCTACTGTTATTTACCAACTTTTACTATTACATGAACTGTTGTAATGAGCCCTGGAATTTGCCTGTTTGTTCTCCCCTACAGTATATCCCATAGTTGGGACTGCAGGGTGGTGAGTATGAGAGGTGAAGCCACTGCACTGATTTCTAGGGGACCTACCATTTGTACAAGCCAAAGGTGGGAGGTGTGCTTTCAAGCTGGAACAAAACTATATATTGTCACTGTGTATTGTATCTATACTAACTACAGACACAGCTCACATAAAATTCTCCTCTCCTTCTTATTTACCTCTCTCTACTCCCTAACTCTCAAGCCTGGTATTCTCTTCCCTATGACCATGAGGTTTCTGACATCTTACAATTTTTTTTTTTTTAAGATTCTTGGGTTTTGTGTTCTTTTTTCCTTAGCCTGATCTCCATGGACAGCCATTTCTTCTGTATTCTTGGTGGACTCTAATTTTCCTAGCTTTCTGGTACTTACTGTGCTGCCACTTTCCAAGTAGTCTACATCGTCTGTCTACCTTATGGAAAACTCCTCAAGGAAACAAATAAACAAAAAGCCCAAAACACCGTCCCTGCCTCCCCCCCCAAGGGGAGGGCGCAAAAAAAAAAAACAACCCCTAAAACATCACAAACTGGGCCTGGTGGCCAGGCCTGTAATCCCAACCTGTCAGGAGGCTAGGGCACGGAGACTGCAGATTTGGGGCCTCTGCTTGGGCTACAGTGAGTTTAGGCTAGCTTGGGAAACCTACTGAGACCTTGTTCCCAAATAAAAACTACAAAGACTGTATTCGATGGTATTTGCTAGTATATGAAAGGCATCACAGTTAATCCCCTCCACCCCCAAAATCAATTAAAACAATCCTTTCACGTGGTTCTGCCATGAATTTAAGACATTGAACTTCACACAGCTTGTTTTTCCTTCTCTGGCAGCAGACTTTTCTAATTCCCAGTAGATATTGCTCTTGTTCCTCAGGAGATGGTTCATCCTTCACATGACCTCAGCATTTTATCACATTCAGAAAGCTACCATTAGAAAGTTTAAATCCCAATACTCTATAGATCATGAGTGTGAGCTAAAAATATTGAAAACATACCCGCAGGACAGTGTGGGAGTTCTTCCTTAGGAATGCTAGTCATTCTTTGAAAATCATCATGACAAGCATTACAGAAGTGTGTTGTTCCAAAACAGAAGAAGACAGCCACTGAACAGCAGTAGCGACACTTGTATTCCAAAAAGTCTGTTCCATGTTTGGGACACATCTACAACAAAAGATGAGAGAAACACAAGATTATAGTGAGGTATTTCAACTATACTTACAATAGCTGAATACATGTATAGTAGACTTAATAAGTGCATAGCTTATTAATCAATATTTTGAGAGCATATGTAGCTCTGAAAGCTGATTGAAAAAACAATGGTATAGGCTAAAAAAATTAATGAGTAAACGTGTGGCCCAAAAGATCTGACCAAAGCCTCAAGTTCAAGTTTAATCTCCCACACAGTCTATCTGACTAATGAGCAAACTTATTTCCTCATGAATGTTTTATTCACCTAGCAAGTTGCACAATAATATTTTACTATCTACCAATCTCATAGGTATACTATGAAAGTTTCATTAAAGATGGGAGAGCCTAAAAGTTTGAGTGCAGGTTTATGAAATGAAATAATTTTTTTTCCTTGTTTAAATATAGTATCACACCAGGCAGTGGTGCACACCTTTAATCCTAGCACTTGGGAGGCAAGGCAGGCAAATCTCTGTGAGTTCGAGGCCAGCCTGGTCTACAGAGTGAGTTCCAAGATAGCCAGGGCTGTTACACAGAGAAACCCTGTCTTGAAAAACCAAACCTCTCCCTCCACCCACAAATATATCATTTCATGGAAGATGACTATAGAATGAAAATATTGAAAAGAAATAACATACATGAACAAATTTGGAAAATCATGTACGATCCTGATACATATCAGAATACACCACCTGCAGGGGTGGTGTGGGTCATGGATAATTGGTCTTATTTTAAAAATAGATTTTTGACCAAGAAAAGGTTTATTTTTATTATTTTTACTCTGTGTAGGTGTGTGTGTGCCGGCATGTGTGTTTGTGAGTAGGAGTACAGGTGCCCTTGGAGGCTAGAGGTTGTCGATCCCTCAGAGCTGGAGTTAAGGAAGGTTGTGAGCTGCCTGATGAGCGTGCTAGGAATAAAACTTGGGTCCTCTGGAAGAGCAGCGGCAAATGCTCTTAAGTGCTAAGCCATCTCCCCAGGCCCAGCTCTGACTCTTTGATAGTGTCTAATAAAACGTTCTCCCTACCTGAGCCCTGGACACATCAGAACAGGCACCGCAGATGAGCTCTCTGGGGTCATAATCATCTCCTTGTCCGGCTTCAGCATCACAGCGGGCTTCACCACCAAAATACGCCTATGGAGAAACCATGTTCACATGAAGCTAGTGCGCGGAGACAGTGAGGCTGCAGTAAACTCCAGATGGAGACTTGTCTGTTAGCCACTCCCTCACATGCCAGGGAAACATGTCTATACTGATGACTGCAGGGAGAATCGGGGCCAAGAATAAAGCTAGTCATTCATTTATTCTTTTCTTTTGTTTTTCGGAGACAGGCTTTCTCTAGTAGCCCTGGCTGTCCTAGAACTTGCTCTGCAGAACAGGCTGGCCTGAAATGCAGTTATTTGCCTGTCTCTGCCTCTCAAGTGCTGGAATTAAAGGCATGTGCCACCATGTCTGGCTTACAATAAATTCATTGTAATAATAAATTTATTAGTTCTAATTTATTAATAAATATATTATGCTAATTTTGGAATGCAGACATACTTTCAGAAGGAGGGAGTCTGAACAATTGTGCTCTTAAAGGAAAATAATGAGAGAACATACAATATTCCAAACAAGTATGAGGAAAAATGTATCAAGTAAATACAAATGATGCTTTTTTAGGGCAAAGTTGGGAGTTTTTCTCATTTTTAAATCTTAAACAACATATTCCTTTTTAGTGCTTAAAACATGCTTATCAATTCCTAAGTCACAATAATACATAAGAAAGTGTGCTTGACATAAATTAGGACAGAATTAAAATTCTAAGCTTAGTAAGAAGCAAACGTATCAACTGAAGCATTTTCTGATCATACAATTTTTGAAAAGAACAGAAATTTAATGAATTCTCTTCAGAATACTGCTCATACTTATAACCTATACTATATTCAGAATTCAATAATATCCAATATGAACTCCAGAATGAATAAAATTATCCCGATGGCCAATTTATTTTTACTTGTTTAGGGCACAAAACAAATGAGGCCAAGAAATTGGGACAATTTACATGTCCATCATGTCTGTAGTCAAAAACTGAGAATAAATAAGGTGAGTCAATATAAATCTATTCTCTGTCCTAGAAAAACAGGTCAGAAGACAGACTCCATTGATGCAGAGTTTACAGATGGTCATTTGTCAGCTAAATTTGGCTCTACCAGTATGTCATTTCTCCCAGGCCAATTTGTGTATTCCAGCTGCTTCAGTTTTCCACATCTTCTACTCGGCTTGACTTCTCAAACACATGACTGTTACCCCAATGGTAGCACAATATTCATTTATGATGTTTGCACAGTAATCACACATAAATAAATATTTTATTATTTGTAACAATACTGCTTTTATAAATATATACCCTTAGTCTTTCCTTGTATATATATGTGTGTATATTCATGTGCCTATCATTTACTTAGCCTTCCATTTATTATTTTTATTTTCTTTATCATACTGCAGGACTGTGTATCGTTCCTTCACTCATTCATTCATTCTCTAATTAATCTAGTATTCATAGTATTGACTAAGCATCAAGTACTGGATATAGAGAAATGGAAACAATACATTCTTTGTCTTTACAGAGCTTAAAAATGGGGCAGAGAGACAAGTAAACCAACAAAAATAATGTAGGTTAAGTGTTAAAATGGATGTATGCAAGACAATGAAATTGTAGGCAGAGATGATGATGCTGGGAAGTGTGAGCCCATTACAGAGGAGGAGAAACTGGAGCTGAATCCTGAAGTAGAGTCAGATGGAGCACATGTGTGTATACAGCTACAGTGGAAATCAAATGTGCAGCAGGGGTACAGAAGAACATTCTAGAAAGAGCAGTGAACTGTGTACTACCATGGGGGCCATCAGTGATGGAGCAATCATGGCTGAATCTGGGGAAATGTATATTGTTCAGTATATTGTTCTTATTGGAGGTGAGGATGCAGAGGTAGATAGTATTACAAGATTAGAAAAGAAGAATGACCCAGATGGATCTGAGATTTAGAAATACTAACCTACTAACAGCAAGCACTATAAGGAAGGAATGGAGTTTAGGGATACCACAGAAAAGCTCTGGAAGACACTAGAGTTAGAAAAGAAGACAGAGCTGCTCAAGATATAACTGAAAACAGAGACTCAGAAATCTGCAGGCAGAATCAGAGGACTTTGCACTGGGGAAGTGAAGGTTGATGTATACTATATCAGATAACATCATCCAAGTATCTGTGAGACATTCAAATGTCTGGTAAATAAGCCTCAAAGAATTGGGAAGGTCCTAATGGTGTAAGGGGTAGGAAAAGTCACGAATGTTTCAGAAGTCACCCAAAAGAAGGAGGTACAGTCTAGTAAGTAGAGAGCTGCTAAAACAAGAGAGATCCATAGATCGGCATTAGAGCAGCTATTTAAGAACCAGTTGTACCAGGCAGCAAGGAACTCATCACAATGGGAAGTATCCTTTGTATGGAAATACTGCAAACTTTAGAAAAAGTTTGTTTAGGTAAAAAGTATTGCCGTCTCCCCAGTTATGTAAATTACTTGAATTTGAAACACTGCATCAAGCTTTCTCAATTCAAATTTCTAGCTTAAGTTTTAAGAATAATTAGATGTCACTATACAATTTAACTTAATTATATGGGCAATCTCCAGGGCTTAGCTCTTTAGGCTACTTTGTAGCATACCTTTCTGCATTTGTAGCAAACATAATATGCATATCTATTCATGGCATAGCCAGCTGGATCATTATAAAACCTGACACCAGGAGTTGTGATTGCTTCACTTTTATGTAGACCTTCATATTCCAATCTCATTAAGGCTTTTCTTCTGACATCTTCATAGAGCTCTTTTATTGGATCAAGCAGGTCTTTTAATACTGTGTGATTAATTTTGTTCTGAAATACAAATAGTATTTTTAACAGAAGCATTTATAGAATAGTTCAACAAACATTTAGTGTGCACCCAAGTGTCAACCATTGTACCAGGAGATAGCTAGTTAGAAACACGGTGTCTATAAAGCACTAATTAAAAATAATTCTGAAAAGTCCTTAAAAACTTTTTTGCCAAGAGCAAGGAAAATGGGAGAATCAGGACTCTGCATAAAATTTCCATTTTTTAGCTTTGTTATTTCCTGACTGAAGTCTATCTCCCTCTGTCTTAGCTGTTCTGGGAACAAAGGTTATCTTGCTGCCACGATATGATACATGACCTCATGTGTGGCTTGTGAGTGCAAGCTGGCTCCTTAGAGATGGGGTAGCGTGTCAGGTTAGAGATGACTAATACTCTCTGTACTATCTTCTCTGCCTTTTCTAGACTCCTAAACATGACTGTTCCGTGGCCCCATGAAAAGGGAGAACGAAATACTGTAATTTTTTAATATTCCCTCGTCTAACTAAGCAATGATTATGGTAAGTTTTTTCATACTAAGTCCATTACAACAGCTTGTATTTAATAAAACAAGATACATGGAGAAGACACTGTTACATTCTTTAACAAAGGTGCTTTATTAATCATTATTAGGTTGCCTAAGCAATTCCCTACTTCACTTACTGCTTTATAGAAATGTGTTGTAATGCCAGAGAAATGTTCTTATTTTAACTAGTTCTAAGAGCATCTGTTCTAAAGGTACTAAATGTCAATAGTTCATTTTTTTTTTTTTTTTAATAGCAGATCTCAGGCCCTGCAGGCACCAGAGGGTCCTTTCTCTGTTAGTTACTCACAGCCATGTCATATGACGCAACTCTCAGTAGGTCTAAACAGTGATGCGTCCACCACTAATACATTAACATTTCTCCTGTCATATATCAGATGTTTAATTCAATTTAGGCAGCTTTTACTTGACAATTTGGTGACAATAAATGTGTTTCCTCCCACGGATGTCTAAATGATAAGAAAACAGTCTACCACTGAGGTATATCTCTAATAACCCATAACTACTCTAGGGAGATCTTACAATGTTTCAGGTTCTATTTGGATGAGGACAGAAGCTAACAGAGGCTAGGGGACAGGAAATAGGAACAGGAAAGGACACTAGGAGATCCTGGTAGCTACCTGAGATAAAAGCAAAGATAAAAAGAAATAAAACATAGGTAAGTAGGTTCAGGTTCCTTCCACACCTTGCAAATGGGACATGATATGAATCCAAATGTTATCCTTGGCCCAAGCCATCTGTTTTCCAAAACCCGCCGACAGCACTGTAAGTGGAATACATGACTGCAGTCCAGCTAAAAGAAGAAAGAAGAAGGACGTGAGCACAGCACTCAAGTAACCGGGAGACTCTTCAATGTAGGAGAGTTTGTGTGAAGGAGGCACTTTAGTACTGAGAGATCTTAGTACTTCTAGAAATTATTCATGGGACACTATTGACTAGGTTTTCAACTTATAATTTTTCTAATCATGCATTTAATGCCGCTTATATAAAAACTACATATGTAAAGTAGGCTAGGTCAGGGAAATGTGAAACTAATTAGCTATCATATAGATGAAAGACACTGATTTAATGACTTAAAATTTTGTTGAGACTATTCATTATCTTAGAATCAATTATAAGAATTAAAAATACACATAAATGTCAAAACTAAAACTCTTATTTAGCCAATATACTGCTAACCTCTATTGTGTACTGAATTATATATCACTACATACAGATTAGGTACATATACTATGACATATTGTGTTTCAGAAATTAAGAAGAGCTTAGCTACTTGAAACTAATCATTTCTCCCTTCATATCACTTTATACACAGGTTCATAAAAATCACCAAATAATAGGTGGACATGCAGAATGGAAACAGAACATGAAATAACAGAATTTTTTCTCAACATATATCAATGAATATATATTAACAGGAAATTTTTCCTTCGCAAACTAAAGGAAGTTCCAATCATCTCTATATTTAAGAAACATGTTTATATGTTGTCCTGTTAAAATCTAGGCACACTTAAGAGCTGAGGCAACCTGAATGGCCGGGGCTGCAGAGAGGGCTTCAGTGAAGCAGATCATGCACATGTCGTCAGCATCTTGCTTCAGTGTGGTAGCATTTTTATCACAGCCGTGCAGACAGGGCAAACAATGTTCTTCGTTTTTAACACCTCCACATGGATGTCCACAAGGATGTGTCTTACTGCAGGCTATCTTAGCATATTCCTATTGAAGACGAATTGCAATTACAATGATTAAGGAGGGCATGTACTACTTTACAAGAAATACCTATTAGAACAAAATAACAATGATTATTCTATGCTTTCACTATAGACTAGGATTAACAGAGTTTTACTTTTAATAGAATTAAGGGATTTGATTACATATAATCAAATAAATCACTAATAAAAAGTGAACTATGACTTTAACGATTTGGAGTCATACATAAGCATGAAGCATAAAGTTCTGATGCATGTATGTTGTATGTGTGTTTGCCTATGGAGGCCTGTGCTGGGATTCAAGCCTGGGTCCTCTGCAAGAGTAGCAGATGCTCTTAGCCACTGAACCATCTCTTCTGCCCTATGTGATTAGATACCTTAACTGTTTCCAGAACAAAATTAAATACTTAGGATGGTGCTGTGGGATGTTCTGTATGTCCTGTGGGAGCCCGTTCTTGGGTTCCTCGTGGCTTTACCTAGCAGGTCTGCATAGAGGATGATTAGGATCACGGGCCTGAGTGCAGGTGTCTGAGATGGTCTGCACTTGGCTGTGCTGGGGGATGGTCTGTATGTCAAGTTGCTCTGATTGGTCAATAAATAAAACACTGATTGGCCCGTGGCTAGGCGGGACTAACAGAGAGGAAGAATAAAAGAACAGGAAGGCAGAAGGAATCACTACCTGCCAGCCGCCACCCTGACAAGCAGCATGAAAAGATGCCAGTAAGCCACGAGCCGCGTGGCAGGGTATAGATTTGTGGAAATGGATTAATTTAAGATATAAGAACAGTTAGCAAGAAGCCTGCCACGGCCATACAGTTTGTAAGCAAAATAAGTCTCTGTGTTTACTTGGTTGGGTCTGAGCAGCTGTGGGACTGGCCGGTGACAAAGATTTGTCCTGACTGTGGGCCATGCAGGAAAACTCTAGCTACAGGGTGGTGATGAGTAAGCGACACAAAAGGTCACCTTTGGGCTGTGACAAAAAAAAACTGTACTGAGGCAGAACTACAACCCTACTTACAATACATAAAGATGCTTTGTGAGACCATATGATCTTCCTTCCTGGGATGGCCTGACCTCTTACTAGCTACCTACCTGGCAGTCTGCATCAGAACAAACACTGCCCACAGCAGATAACTCTGTTCCACTCCGGGACCCACAGAATCGGCATGCTTCTGAACTACTTGTGGTGGGTTTGCCTAGGTTCAAGGAGAAGAAAAATCTTCCATGAAGGCATGTTTTTTTATATTGCAATACAGCTAATTTTGAAATAGAAAACTGGATTTCTTTCACTTAGTAAAGGCTGTAAGCTACCTTAAATATAAAGAAAATAATCACCGAAGGGCTAAGAAACTAAAGATACATCTAATACAAAATAAACTTGACAGGTTTATACCTTTTTAGCAGAAGAAACAGACTATATATCTAGTCAAGTTAGTAGACTGAGCAGATCTGGCAATCCCTTACTCAAAACGCACAACACTAGATAAACATTCTAATTAAAAAAAATTAAAGCACATAGAATAAAGGGAATTTTTTTTAGTATTTTTATATGACAAAATTACATGACAGTACAAAATCTGACTAGATTATAAAACCCGAAAAATAGAAAATATCTACCCAAGAAACTGCAATTTTGAAAAGAATTTAAATATGTTGAGATATTTAAAGAAGGGTGAGAATTCCTCAAAATAAAGGCCTTGATTATTTTCACATATGGGCACACAAATTTTAGGATCAATCACTGATTCCAGAAATGACTGCAGAACATACTTGGAAAAGAAAAGCAGCATTTATATCAAAAAAGATGGTTTGACATGACATTTATTAATGTAGAAAACTGACAGATTATGAGAGAAAAACAAACCAGTTTTGAGAAAAGGCTCATGTGGTAGCATGAATGGCACCTTCATACAGTTAATTTATTCAGATTTATGCCCAAGGCCAACAAGAGAAATTTGTGTCAGTGGGATAAGTGGCAGACAGCAGCTGTGCTAAAACCCACAAAATTTCACGTTTTGTTGTAACATTAAGCTTATAATATGTAAGATTTTATTTTATAAAAAATTAGAATGAAGCCAGGCAGTAGTGCATGTCTTTAATCCCAGCAGCCAGGAGGCAAAAGCAGGTGGATCTCTGTGAGTCTGAGGCCAGCCTGGTCTATAGAATTCCAGGGCAGGCAGGGTTGTTGTACAGAGAAACCCCGTCTCAAAAACCCAAAACGCAAAACCAAACCAAACCAAACCAAACCAAAAAACAAAAACAAAAGTGGATCAAAACTGTCTGAGGTTCAAATGTACTAGACACATACAAAGTATTGCTTAAAAGATTGCCTAGTCATCTTTATTATTACAACAGAACTATTGAGAAAGCCCCGAGAAGCACTAAATGTATAAGACTCTAAGAAGGGTCACAAAATCATAGGGCTTTACAGTTAAGACAGGTATTAGTGACATAGACATGGTATCCAGAGTAGTGCATTCACTTTTACACTCTTCATTAAAGTGGGAGGCTCACTTACAAAGATTTATGTAGTATAAGGCAATGATTCTGCAGAGGTTAAGTCCCTGTGGTGGTTTGAATATGATGGTCCCCATAGGCTCACATATTTGAATGCTTCACCAAGGAGCAGAACCGTAGGGTTAGAAGGATTAGGAGGAGTGGCCTTGTTGGAGGAAGTATGTCACTGGGGGTAGGCTTTGAGGTTTCAAAAGCCCACACCAGGCCTGGTTTCTCTCTGCCTGCCTGCTTGAGGATCAGGATGAAAAGCTCTCTGCTATTTCTCCAGCACCATTTGTGCCAAAATGCTCCCCACATGACGATAATGAACTAACCTCTGAAACTGTAAGTAAACCCAAATTAAATGTTTTCTTTTATAAGAGTTGTCTTGGCCATGGTGTCTCTTCATGAGGCCATGGAACAGTAAGACAGTTACCTGGCAGGTTAGTGACAAATGGGGTCTCCTGACTTATAGTCTGATACTCTT
Source organism: Peromyscus leucopus (assembly GCF_004664715.2). Taxonomy (NCBI): domain Eukaryota; kingdom Metazoa; phylum Chordata; class Mammalia; order Rodentia; family Cricetidae; genus Peromyscus; species Peromyscus leucopus. The sequence goes on along the minus strand of NC_051070.1, from coordinate 21,193,564 downwards.
TCTAACATAGATGACTGTGTCTACCAAACATACGTGGTCAAAGGCTATCATTAAGTATCTAACTTATTATACACTGTAGACATGGTTCTTCCTCCCCTTTTTAAGTTATGACTCAACATTTAATTCTCTTTTACCTGTGTGTTCTCGGAATTCCACCATTGCCTTCATTGTTTTAGAATCTGCTAATGCCATCAACCAAAACAGTTTTGTTCTACCACAGCCTTCATGAAGGTCAACCTTTATAGCTTCTTCTTCTTCTTTGAAGACCTGTTGTTCCATTACAGAAAAAGGATAAAGGTGTTTGTGTTTCTGGGTAGAAGCACAAACCTAATCATTCAACAACAATGGCTTTCTTTATAAAGCACTGTAAGAAGTTCTAGACCTCTCCAGTGCTCTCTTCAGTCTTCACAACAGCTCCAGGTTTATAAATTAGAGTGCCAACTAAGTCTTGGAAAAGAAGCATTTGCTCAGTTTATAGTTAATAGAAAAGACAACTGAGAGCTCAAATAAGGCCACAAATTCCAGTGCCCATTCCCCTTAGTTCATTCCTACATTACTTCAGAATTCTTTTCATGTCCCAGATACTTATCTGGGTGTGAAGACAGAAATCCCACCTGTCTCTGGTGAGTTTTAGTTCGTCGGTGCAGATGAAGGAATCTGTCACAGTCAGTACATAAATTTCCACAGATGTTGCACAAGATGATAGCTGCAGTTTCACCATCATCATGGTTATCACACATAGGCTGGAGGAAGATATTTTCACATGCTACATTAGACTTACAAGAAAACCTCAGACAAATATTTATGATACTGATAGACTGTATTTTAAAATCTGCAATACTTTTAAAATTTCAGTGTTAAACAGAACTATTGCAGGTATATACTGAGCTATCAAAATGTCTCAAAACTATCCAATAAGATTAATGTGCATGTGGTGTCAATGGTTAAAAGGAAGATGTTAACACTTTATTTAGTGACTTACTGGTCTCCCAGTTACATATCCAAATCCCCTGAATGATAAATGAGTACAGTTTATTATAAAAACTTAAACATTTATCAGAAAATGTTGAGAGGGCTGACATCATGCCCCCTCTGAAATGACTAAAGCTATTTATTGATAAGCCTCCTCGAGTTACAAAGAGGGTATGTCACATTGTTCCTCTTATTGTTTTTCTTCTTTTAGTCCCAAGAATAATCACATTTTAGAACAAATCAGTCAGACCTCAAATTTTGTTGATATAAACATCAATCAGAGGAGGGAGTTTTTTATATAGTCAAATACAAGCCCCTAGATTTTCTAAAGTGTAAAGTACGTTTATGAGGTGAACTTGGTCAAACTGGATATGTTTTCAAGAGTTTGATCTGCTGCTTTCCCTACAAACTAACACTAACCACAAAGAAACAAAGTACTTACGAACAATCCTGACCTTACCATTTGTTTCTGTTGCCCATCTTTTCCCATCCACCTTCCTGATGACAGGCGATCCACATGGTCCTGATCAAGAACACACAGCGATGCGAGAGCAAGCCAGAGCTGTAGGAGAAAGGCTGCTGTATTACTGATGATGTATGGGAACACACTTAGGAAGTGCTCACTGTCTGACACAGATAACAACAGCTAAATAAATGCAGGCTCCGTTTGAGAATGTATAGATTCTCAGGAGCATCTGCATTTTCCTGATGTCACTGCAAATGTGCCATGCTCCCAGTGGACACCAGCTGAGCAAAGGATTATTTCTATACAGAACCACTGTTTTCTACCTGACATGAAACTGTCCTTTATCAATGATGTACGAAAATCAATCATTTATAGGAGTAATATTTGCTGTACATGTTTACTGTGTATTTTTTCCAGCTACTTATGTATCTAAAGTTCTATATTCCCAATGCAGCTATTTAGTTTTGCAGTTCCTTAAGTAGCTGGGTATATATTAAGTTTTTCCACATAATAACAGTTCTTCAGAAGTTTCTGTTGTCTCAAAGGGCCTACTTTGTACATTTTGCCATAAATTAATGTCTGACAATCTTTAGAAAGAAAATCTGAGGTGGCGGGACAGATAGCTATGCAAAGGTAAGAACCCGAGTTCACGCTGTTCGACCTCATGTAAAGCAGGGCATGAGGAAGTGCATGTCTGTAATCGCAGTGCTCCTGTGCAAGGCGAGATGCAGAGACCAGGAGTACCAGAAGCCTTGTGGCAAGCCAGCCTGCTGTCTGCAGCAGGAAACCATCAAGTGACTCTGTCTCCAACGACACCTGAGACTGTCCTGACTGCCACACTATGTGCCATAGGCACACAAGCACCTGTAATCACACAAATGAACATACACACTCAAACATGCACACAGGTCATCACACAATATCATCACACACATGTACACACACAGACACATGCATATGAAACATTTTAACATTTCTGAGGCATAAAAAGAGTGAATTTTAGTTTTATATAAAATGATATATTCAATCATTAATGAAAAATTGAAAAAAAAATGAACAAAAAAGAAAATCTATATTAAGTGAAAAGGAAATACAGAATGAAAGAATCCATGAGTGGTAGAAAGAGGGTAACTGTAAACATTGTTTAAGTGTCATACTCATTAGCATGCTAACATATAAACCAGTTTTTTTCTGTTCTAACAAAACATAACATCTTCTTTTACAGACTTTGGAGAATTAATCTCAAAGATTCCTATTAGTGTGAACTGTTCCTAATGATGTCACACTGCCCTCTACTATCTTAAATTACCTTTGGAATTATATGGCTCATAAACCTAGTATGTTAAAAATTAGATGTCTCATTTAAAGAATGTAATTCTATTTCCTCAGAAATTCAACCCCACCTAAAATTGGCATGTATTGTTTTAAAACATTTTTAGATTTATTTATTTTATGTGCATGAGTATTTTGCCTGCAATGTATATATATATGTATGTACACCACTTGTATGTCTGTGGAGGTAAGGAGTGGGTGTCAGATGCCCCAGAAATGGAGTTACAATAGTTGTGAGCCACCATGTAGATAGACGATGGGAACCAAACCCGATTCTCTGCAAGAGTAACAAGTGCTCTAACTGCTGAGCCCTTTCTCCAAGCCCAAGTGCTGTCTTGTAAAAACAAAGCATACAAACCTAGAAGCTGAGCGAGAGCTTTTCATTAGAAAGAACTGTGTAGGAGGGAGTCTTATCTCTTAAGGATCATCAGTTTGTCACAGCACAGCACTACTACTCAATTTACTGAGGTAAGCTACGGTAAATAGGTCAGTAGAAAGATGATATACACAGCATCACTTAGACTTTCCTAATCAGCTTAGCCTCAACTTCCTAAATAATAACAAAAGTTGATAAAAGTGCCATAGTGAACAGTGATTACTACCACATTTAAAACATAACATTTTTGATGAATACCTATTTAACTATAAATGTGGACAAAGTTGACTTATTGATTACAAACACATAATGATATAGACCAAATTTAAAACGATAAAAACTCACTCTAGTTGTTGCAATACACCTCACTGGAGACCTAAATTCTTCTTCCATCTTGGTCAAGGCAATGATGGTTTCTGCAATAGCATTTTTTGTCACTCGGGACCAAGCTTCTGACAGGTGACCCTATTGAGCAGGACAGAGTATCTTATTAATTACCCAGAATTGTGTCATCACACCAAACTCTTTTCTCTAAATTAACACCTCTCACCAAAGAGAATACTTATAGCAAGACCATGAGCTTCTAGAGAGGGGCACAAACTATTAAGTCCTTTACAGTATTATGAGAATTCAATTGCTAATCTCTATTTTGATGATTTTAAAGTGAATAAAAATTTAAAGCCTCAACACTGTTTTCCTGTAGGAAAAAAAATCCACTTTATTTCATATTTGGATAAAAATAAGAGGGACAAATAAGGTTTCTATGCTTGAAAGTTTTGGCTATAAAAACCTCGGTATTTATCGTGAAACATATATACCTAATAATTACTAAATTAATTGCTTTCAATGCTATACATAGGTTCAATCTATGAGTGCTTTTATTTGGACTATATTTCTTTCTTCTCAGTGCTGGAAATCCAACCCAGGACCCTGTGCATAGCTATGCAGATTTTTTTGAGTGTTTTAAAAAAGATTTATTCATTTTGGGGGGTAGTCAAGATGTCTCGGTGATTATGACTTGAGTGCTGCTCTCCCAGAGGACCTGAGTTTGAATCCCAATAACCCATGTCAGGCAATTCACAGCCTGTAACTCTAGTTCCAGGAGATCTCACACCTTCTTCTAGTCTCTCTAGAGAACTGTACTTCTGTGTACAATCTCTTCATATACTTGTAATTAAAAAGTATTTTTAAACATTCATTTATTTTTTATTTTATATGTATGAATGTTTGCTTGCATGTATGCATGTGTACTGTGTGTGTGGAAGCCAGTGAGGATGCTGATTCCCCTGAAGTTGGAATGACAGGCAGTTGTGAGCCACCATGTGGGCACTAGGACCTGAGCCCAGGTCCTCTGCAAGAGCAGCCAGTATGCTCAACTGTTGAGTCATGTTTCTAGCCACACTTATACAGATTTTTAATGAGCACCAATACTTTATTACAGAATTCAGGTGTTTAAAACATTGTTAAGCATTTTCATTCAACAGACTTCCTGGAAAATGTCCATTTGCTATGAAGCCTAAGAAAATGTCAACAGTTAAGAAAAATAATAGAACTTCAACTTTTCCACAGAATCTCATAATACATGCAGTCAATTTGTTAATGGGCAATTAGTGCATTCTCCTTTAAAATGCCTTTTGTTCCCTATGCCTCCTCCTCAGGATGTCTCCTAATGACACAGTGAAATGTGAGACAAGTGACCTTATGGGAGTCAGCACTAGTGGAGTAAGTCCCTGTTCCTTACAAACCAGATTTTCCCCCAAAGCCAATACCTTAAGATAGTGGGTACAGGACATAAGTAAAGAAATATAAAGGCTTAAAACCTCGAGAACTGAAGAGGATGAGAAACTTCTACTTCCAGGAATCTTCCCTACTCCTTTTTGGATTTTCAATACAGGTTCTTTCTTAAGTTAGGAAAAATGCATTTTATTTTATGTTTTAAGTTCCTAGAAAACTTACCTAAATTATCAGGTAAATTAACTAGGAGTTTAAAATGAACACACTTTAATGACAAATTTACCATCCAATGACAAGACCAAAGGCACAGCGGTGAGCACTCTAAATAGTCTTTAAATAAACCTTTAAACACTAATCATGTACTTTTCTTAATTTAGCAGAGTCAATCAGACTCCTGCTTAGCTCACTGCTGTTGTCATCAGGAGCAAGGGAACTTACTGCAGCCATATCCTTGATAAGCTTAATGATGATCTCTGAGATCTGAGTAGGAGTTGAACCCTTCATCCACCAATGACTTTCACCTCGGCGGAGGTAACTACAAAGAAAACAATGTTATTTCCAGACAGAGCATTTTAATTGTTTAAATGACTGAATTATTAGAATGTTTTTATTTTGTTACACTTTTATTCATTTACTTTGTGTGTATATGTATGTGTAAATGTGCCATGGTACACACGTGGAGGTCGGAGGACAATTTTCAGAGGTGGCTATCTCCTTGCACTGTGTGGGTGATGAGGATCACACCCAGGCTGTGAGGCTTCGTTGCAGGCGCCTTTACTCACGGGCCATCTCACTAGCCCTTATTTTTATTTTTGAGACAGAGTCTTGCTAGGAAGCCTACACTGGCCTTTAAGTTACTAATCTCCTTCCTCATTACTTGAGTGATGGCATTACAGGTAGGTTATCCAATTAGGACATTTTGTTATTCTCCTGTGTGTTTATTATTTTCACGTGTATGTGCATGTGCTAGCATGGATGTATATGCACCTAGGCATGCAGAAGCCCACAGAAGTCAGAAGAGGGCTTGTAATTGTTGGAACTGGAGTTATAACCACAGTATGTGTGCTGGAAAGAGAACCCTGGTCCTCTGTAAAAGCAAAATAGAAAAAACAAAAAGCTCTTAACCACTAAGTCATCTCTCCAGCTCACAACTAGAATATTTATTTTTAAGTTAAAGCATTACCCTAAGTCTCTTTCTTAAATCTTAAGAGAAGAACCTGCTGGATCACCACTATTTCAGTGTACAGTCCATGGCCATCAACTGTTTCCAGTGCACATGGAGATAAGAAAGAATGTGTGGCTGGACATAAGGAACTTGACATCAGTAAGGAAACCACTGCTTAGCTGACTGTTCCTGTTAGTCACACTATGTGCACAGAGGAAGTGACACTGATAATGCTCTGGATGTAGCTTTTTATTGTCGGGTTGATTACATAATTTACATTATTCTATCATCTCTCTAATTTTCTGCTATTGCGCAAGTACAGAACATCCTAGCACATATACCTTTGTGCACGTATATAAGTTTAAGGAGAACTGGTGCAAAGGCTAAGCATATTTAAAACATAATGAGGCATTAGCAACTGGCACCCCAAATCCGTATTAGATGAAAATGCATGGGGCTGGAGAGGGGGTTCATTGGTTAAAAGAATTTGTTGAACTTGTAGAAGAACCATGTTCAGATTCCAGCAGCAGCATGGTAGCACACAACTCTAATTCCAGTTCCAGGACAGTCAACACTCTCTTCTGGCCTTCATGGACACTGCATGTATGTGGCACATGCATTTACATGCAAGTAAAACAGTCATACATATCAAATAAAAACAAATAAAATCTTAAAAAAAGAAAATGTCTATTCTTTCATAATGTTCTTCAGCACTATACATATTTTGCTGTTTAAAAATTCTATTTACATATATGTGTGAGATATGTGTATGTGTATGTTTGTTTGTGGGTGTGGGTACATGTGTGAGTAGGTGTATATGTAGGCCCAAGACTAACACTGGGTGTCTTTCTTAATCCTTTCTCACCTTATTATCAAGGCATGGTTTCTTACTGATCTGGAGCTCATCATTTGACTTATTAGTCTTGTTGCCAGCTTGAGGGATGTCTTTGTCTCTGTCTCCTACCCCTGGGAAAACAGGCAGGGGCCACACCCGCTGGCTTCTACAATAAGTTCTGGGAGGTGAACTTTGGTGGGCTCATGCTTGTGCTGCAAGGACTTTCTGGGCTGGGCAATCTCTCCAGCCTGGTGTCTTTTCCTTTGTTCATTGACATTTATAACTTTTCTGTGAACTGTTACTGACATTTATTTATTAGTTCTTTGCCCTTTTAAAAACATTATTTTAATGTTATGGCCTGTTGTGGAATATTATTTTAACATGTGTTACATTCATTTATGCTGTGGAATATTTGTTTAATGATGCAAAGATGTATTGCATTCTTTTATGTTGCATTTGTTTAACTATGTAAAGCTGTGTTACTTTGCCTGCCTAAAGCACCTGACTAATCTAAAATAGCACTGAGCAGCCAATAGCTAGGCAGGGGAGGGACAGGCAGGGCTGCTAGGCAGGAAGAATAAATAGAACAGAAAAAGAGGGAGGAGAGAGAAAAGGATAAAGAGAAGAGAATGCAAGGGCCACTCACCCAGCCACACAGCCAGCCACCGAGGAAAGAAAGGTATATAGAATAGAGAAAGGTAAAAGTCTAGAGGCAAAAGGTAGACAGAATAATTTAAGTTAAGAAAAGCTGGTTAGAAACAAGCCTAGGTAAAGCCAGGCATTCATAAGGAAGTCTCTGTGCATTTATTTGGGAGCTGGGTGGCAAGGTCCCCAAAGACCAAAAAGTAAGAGTGAAAAAAACCAACTACAATAGCCAATAGTCTATTATGTAACGTTAGATATTTTCCCAAATAGTTGTTTCAATTTAAAAACATTTTAATAGCATATATGCCAACTATATTCACTGTTATGCATCAAATTTGTCAATCTCTTTCTACATGGCTTTTGGTATTCATGTTTAGTAAATTTAAGATTAGGAAAATGTTCTTCTATAATTTGTCTCAGCAAAGTTTTAAAAGGAATATATATAAAAAGCATTAAGTTATATGAAGTTTACCTCCTCCTCATTTATTTAATTATTTATATTGTGGGAAAGAGCAACGTAATTTGTTTTTGTTTCTATACAATTAGGGAGTGATATTCAATCTTTTTCAACACAAATACTGAATACTACATGTAAAGCATACTTTCTATATTCTATATGATATTCCTTTTAATTTAAAAAATTATTAATGTATATGTGTGTTTATGTGCGTGTATGTGCACACACAAGAAATATGAGGACATGCATACTGCAATGTGTGTAGAAGAGGACATCTGCGTTGACTTTGTTCTTTCCTTCTACCTTTATGGGGATCAAACGCAGGTTACCAGGTTTGCATGGCAGGCACCTGAGTTATTTTGCTGGCCCTGATATTCCTTTTATACATACATAGCCAGTGGCTTATAGATGTTATTTGGTAAGTGAGCCAATAAGTGAATATTGTGGGATAATCTTTTTTGTATACTGTGACGATGTGTCTCTGCCAGGGCACCTTCTGATTTGGTTTAATAAAGAGCTGAATGGCCAATAGCTAGGCAGGAATGGATAGGCGAAATTTCCCAGGAGAGAGAGGAACTCCAGGGAAGAATCTGAGAGGAGGGATTTGCCAGCCAGACACGGAGGAAGTGGGATGCATGGTACTGAGCAGAGGTAACAAGCCACATAGTAGAACTTAGATTAATATAAACAGATTAATTTAAAGCTTTAAAGCTTGAAGAGCTAGTTGGGAACAAGACTAAGCAAGCTTTCATAGTAAGAAGTCTCTATATCATTATTTGGAAGCTGACAGTTCAAAGAAAGTCTGCCTTCAGGTCAAATTTGTGATGTTTTAACTTTTTGATATTAATATCGAGGGAATGACGAACCTGGAGTTGAAAATCATTGGCAGGGTGACTGTTGTAACTCCTTTACCCACAGTGGTGCCAGCTGTCCCAGTGATGGTGGTCCCTTTGGCTTTGAGCTGGACAGTGAGTGCTTTGGCAATGCATCCCAGAAACATGTCCAAGATACCGAGCTTATTCCAGTCTCCTTTCTCAGTTGAGTGAATGATGTCACTGATGTCTGCTGGGGGGAGAGATTTCACTCCTATGATGCTGGCCAGACGACTGGGGGTCACTTCAGGCAACACTCGTCTTAGTAAGGAGGTCACCTGATAAGGAGATTGAAAGAATACATTTAAACACGGTGCTTTACAGTTATTTAAAATGTGCCTAGTCTATAGCTTCAACACCTATGGGAATAACAGAAACATATTTTATTGTTTTTTGGTTTTTTGAGGCATGGTTTCTTTGTGTAGCTTTGTGCCTTTCCTGGAACTCACTTTGTAGACCAGGCTGCCCTTGAATTCACAGAGATCTGCCTGCCTCTGCCTCCCGAGTGCTGGGATTAAAGGCGTGCACCACCACCACCTGGCTTTTCAGAAACATAATTTAATAATAAGTTATACTTTTAATTTTGAGAAGGAAAGAATATGATTTAAACATTTTTGAATTCCCAGAGTGGTAGTGACCACCTAAGACGCATGAAAAAACAAGGCTTTTACCTTTGTTCTGGATTAAATGACATAATATGTCTTTCAGAAGAAGTCAATCAATGTCCAGAATACTATTTATCACACTACAGTAGTAAACCAGAACAGAATTTCCAGCTGTAAAAAACATGGAGTTGCTGGGTATGGTGGCACACACCTTTAATCTCAGCACTCTTGAGGCAGAGGCAGGCAGATGTCTGTGAGTTTGAGGCCAGCCTGGTCTACAAAGTAAGTTCCAGGACAGCCAGGGACATACAGAGAAACCTTGTCTCAAAACAAAAACCAAACCAAATCATGGAGTTAAAATTTGATCCCAAACAAATCATAAAGTAGTAAAAGTTCATGTTTAAGGTCTTCTGATTTTTAAGTTTTCAAGCAACAGAGAAGAAACACAGAAGAAGTGACATGATGGGTCACCTGTCTCTGGACTCTAGGAGAAGCTGTGTGAAGCAGGGAAAAGAGGTCTTGAAGCAGAGTCAGCTGCTGAGCCAAATATTGCCTGCCAACATTGGAGCCACTCAACGCGAGGACCATGGAGAGCAGCTCAAAGCAGTAAGCATCCGAGGAGGCATCCTCATCATTGGGCTGAGAATTGGCATTTTCCTTGCTGGATATGGCATGTTCCCACTCCTCACGAACTCTTGTGGCTTCCATGCGAATAGCTTGGACAATGTGAGCACATACCTATGTGAAGACAACATAGAAAATAAAAAATTTTATTTATAAGTCTTTCTTATTACTATTACTAGAATAAGCAAGAAATGCAAAGAATGCAAGTTAACACTTGACTTAATACTCTTTTACCAGTACATTCTCTATTATATTATCTTCTTAACTCATCTTAAAAACAATGGAACAAAACTAGGGGAAACTATGACAAAAATCTCAATAATTAAATCACCTGATATGAATAGCCAAATTAATGAAGCAGAAAAATAAAATATAAATACATTTATGCTGGTTTTCTCCTTTTAAAAAGATTCAGTGTTATGCAAAAATAATAGGCAGGGTTAAAAAAATCAGTATTTTCATCTTTCCATTTTTTGATGAGTACCCATGCCACCTAGACTAGGATTAAATTTAAGCCCTCCTTTCTCTGCCATCCAAGTAGCTGAGATCAAAGATGTGCCTTTGTGCCTTGTTTCTGTCTTTTGTAGTACAGATTTTATGTTACCTACCATTCCTGTATGAATCTAGACTTATCCCACTACCTACTTATGCTTTAAAGTATTAATAATCATATAATTAGCATTATTAACTGTCAGAACTCTCCCTCCTGAGTGAAAAAAATGAGAGGAAAAAGGAATATAATAAAATTTAAATGTCATCTGTCATAGCTGGTTATTTACAGCTGAAAGAATATATCCAGGTAGGTATATAAGCTCCCATCTATAATCCCAGCATTCTAAATGCTGAGAGGAGGATTGTAAATTTAAGGAAGGTCTGGCTACCATAGTATAATTTTGTCTCGAATCAATCAATCAGTGTACCCACCCAAGTACCTATCTATCTACCTACGGAAAATAGAGGACTAACAAAGCTATGCAACAAAAAACAGCAAAATAAGAAAGTTAACATTTGTAACAAACTTTTTTCCTCTTTTTTTTTAAAAAATTTTGAGACAATGTTTCATTACATAGCCTGGGCTTGGCTTAAATTCTGGAACTTCCTTCCTCTACCTTCTAAGTGCTGGGATACCATGCCTGACTCTTTAAAGTGATATAAGTATGGCAATACAGTCATTCCTTTCGAGAAAAAGGCAGACACACATTCTACAGGACCAACGAAAAGGGAGCATTAAAAAGCTTTAATGAATTTAGAGGACATTTTATAGGCTGGAAATCCCCAGACAACCTAACAGACAAAAACAACTGACCAGCTACCAACTAACCTGCTTTTGTAGGTTGGTCAGTTTACTCCTGCTGAATATGATTCCGACCATATGTTCTTTCAGGTCAGCATCAGATGGTGCCTATACACAGAAGAGTAAAAACAAAAAGTAGACTCTTTAGAGAAAATTTGTATATTTGACATTTCACAGTGTCTTGAGAAATAACTAAGCAGATATTCTTAGTTAAATGCAGAGGTGCATTTATTTTATGCAAGTATATTAAGGTACATTTATTTTAAGTTGAGGAGTATAACACTAAGACAAAAGATAAGGTTTAAGGAAATCATTTTGACAAAGTGAATATAAAATGAACAAAATCTGAGAAAGAAAAGGTCTCAAACTCCTTTAAAAATCAGAAAAAGAAGAAATCAAAAATCAAACTAAATATATGGAACGAAATGATAAAGGTAATGATTTATGTAAATAAAAAAGAGGTGACAATAAAACTAAAAGCTATTTCCTCAAAAACCCTGAACGTAATTTACACTAGCCAAGAGAGAATGAAAACACAGATAGCCAACACAAGGAATAAAGAAGTTCCACGACAGATTTTAAGGTATTAAAAAGATAGTAACACTATACTGTACATGATTTATGCCCAAAAGTCAGTAACCAAAACAGAAACCACCCTCAATCTGATTAACTGCATCTGCAAAGAGTCTTCAGATAACATCACTCTCTGCTCTGAGGCTCTGCTCCCTCCCCACAGCACTGCTGTGCTGAGTTTCTTTGCAATACTGTAACCTAGAGGGTGAGGCTTCCCTCTTAGGTACAATGTTTTAGTTCAGAAATAAATAATAAAGTAACTCTTTTAGAAGAAACTCAGAAAGCACTAACAAGGGTAGTTACTTCAGTGGAAATTTACTGAACACTTGTGTAACAGTAACACATGGGTCAAACACAGATTAGACATGTATGTGGTCTGTAAGCTATGATTCAGTGGAAGAGATAAGGTGTATGTGTAGACAAACATAATATGAAAGAAACCAAGAAGATCCAGAGGCACAGATACATTATTATGAACTTTAGCAGAGAGAAAACTTTTCTGTTTGAGGAAGCTGTAACAAAGTTTCCTCCTGTTTTGGAGCCAGACTGGAGGGAAAGGCAATGGAGGAGGGAGAAGATAACAATGGACAGAGTTTAGAGATTTTACAGATGCCAAGAGCAACCAGCAAGCACCAGCACAGAGCAGCTTCTATAGATGGAAAACTCCAGCAGCTCAGATATGGAAAGGCGAATTGCTTTCAAATAATTCCCAAACTTACTTTCTAATGCAAGTTAAAAAAAACAGAAGCTCCATATAAACCATTGCCACATACTCATTAAAATGTAAAGTAGCCCAAGAGTTAGTTGTCTTACCAAAAGTAAGAAAATGAAAATGAGAAATAAAATTTTAGGCTACAAATAAATACATTGTATACTTTTTCCTCTCCTTCAGGTGATGACAAGAGTGCTTTTTCCTCTTGCTCTGGTGTAGGTTCAGCATCTCCTGAGATGAGCTTTCCAAACACCTGACAAAGACAGTGGCCACGTGAGAAAGAGTTAATACAGTGATTACCCCTGGGAAAGCTGGACAGCTATCTAATTCTGCAGAGTTTTAATTAATTAACTATTTTGAGACAGGCTGTAACTCTGTAGCCCAGGCTGTTCTGGAACTTGTAATGTAGTCCAGGCTGTCCTTATATTTGTGGCAAACCTTCTGTCTTAGCCTCTTGAGTGCTAGCACCATAGGTGTTAGCCACCACCCTCAGCCTCGACTCTGAAGGATTCTTCTAATACAGCGTTCCTTTACATAGCACTATCACTACTCTTCTGAAACTACAAATGCAACTTTAGATATTGGTGAAGGCCTAAGAGAAGTGAAAGTGGGCTATATTTGAAGCCAGAAAATTCTACTAAAATATTTGTTATACTCTCAAAATATACGTTAGTAGTTTATGCTGTAGGGACACTCACTTGAGATGTAATAAGTCGGAATACTCGGAGAGTCTCAGCTTCACAGTTCCTCTGCTGAGCTACGCTGGCTGAGATCTGGCCAGCGATTTTTGTGCTTTCACCATCTTTCCAACCCAGGACTTTGACTTGTCGAACTCTTAATGTATTTTCTGGGCCCTTTAATTCAATTTTGATGATGTGATTATCCCCTCCTGGGAGTTCACTTGTTACCCAGCCAATATGCCTGGAATCCAAATCGACCTGGTTGAGCAGAAAAAGGACATGAACCTGATACAGCATAATCACTTTATCACTGTCCTGGGCTTAGCATCAGTAACAGCAAGCTCAAATAACAAACAACTGCACAGACAGTTATCTTATTTAACTTTTGTGAGGACAAGTAATATTATTTATAGGAGACAGAATTAGAAGAAAGTAAGGTTAACAGAGGTTCAGAGAGTCTCAGGAGGTAATGGAGCTGAGGATTAATACAGGCCTGACTACAATATGGTTTCTCTGTACAAATTATGTTACACTGACTTTCACTAGAACACATAAGCAATGAGGCTCTGCATCCTTACATTAAACAACACTAAAAGATAGCTATTTTCATTGTTCTGATCCTTCAGATGTGTGCGTGCCTTTTATCAAGGACCGAGTGTCAGTACAGAGAAAAATGCCTTTTGACACTACTCCTTCAATGAAATTAAAATTACTCTCATTGTATTTGTATTTGATACCTAAGAAGGGACCTGGAGACCTCTAGATAATTTATTTAGACATTTGTTATTAAATTCATAATGTCAACATTTCAAGATAGAGGAATTAAATGTGGAAAAAAACCCCTACTTTTTGGATAATTTTCCTAGATTCTTTAGCATTTGAATATTTCTCATCTTAAATATCAATATGACTTGAGAAAAGAAAAAAAAAGAAACTCATTAAATTTTGTGTTATAAAGTAACCCTAGAGGAACAGCTCTGGCAAGGTTTGGTTACGTAAGTTCTGAATTTGTGCATAATCTCAGACCTGTGCCTAGATATGGCTTTACTTGTTTCTAGAATTGTTTTGTAAACGGACATGCAGCCTAGATATAGTTGCTAAGTTATAACCCACAGTTTTCTTTTTTCAATTTTGTTTAGGCTAACAACTAATTTTAACTTAAGATGCAGGTACATGAAGTTGGTGACTGAATCAGATCTGTGATAAATGTAAAGGCGTTCAAGTGTTTGTACAGCAATGAGAGACTGGAACCTGTAATATTGTAGGCTCATGACTGAGGACACTTAAGGAAATAATCAGGAGATATCTAGTACTGGGATGGTAGTTCTTGGTCCATAGACTAGTTGTCAACTTACTGTTTTGTAAATAAATGATTTATGTTCTTTTGGTAGTATGTTAACACTCAAACTCAACAGTAAAAGCTGAGATAAAAAAAACGACAAAATTTCAATTACCTGCTTTATTCTGCACAAATCTTCTACTGCTTTACCAGTTAAGAAGGTCATTGAGGTAACTTTATTCTGTAACAGACAATTCAAAACAGTTATACTATGTTCCTGCTCAGCACATCTATAATCATACCTTACAACCTACAAATGCCACATTCTTGCTTCTGCTTGTGTTATCAGCTCTAACTGACACCATTAAGACTGTCTCCACTATCTTTCACCCTCTCCAAACATGGATGTTTTCAGCAGCTACCCTCCTGCCATTTAAGGAACAACCGCAGTGCCTGCAACCCCAGTTATCTCCTTCTCACAAACTCTTGGATTTTAGCCTTTATGTGCTTTTTCAGTTTGACCTTTCCCCTTTTAACCAAGTTCTAATCATTCAATTCTGTATTTTTCTGTAGTATTTTAACAATTCTGCTTGGTATATTCCCCCTCTTTTTGAAGCACACGAAAGGAAGGTCACTTTGCTAACAGATACTTGTGGGTATTATGACTACTTCATGGCTTTGGAGAGGACATCTTAGTAAGGCATATTCTATTCCTTTAAAATACTTGTCAAATAAGGGAAGGCAACGTTCACACAGGAAATAAATATTCAACAGTACAAGTGTTGTGTCTCAGTTCTGGAAGCCAGTCACCCAGGCACTAGAGCTGAGTAGTTTTATGAAAAGTACATAAAAAATAGACTAACACTAATTCCTCTTCAGTTGCTTACTATGAATTATATATGTCAGTGTAGCTCAAAACAACAAATGTTATGGATAAGGCTCACTGGTGGGTACTTTGGGAGACAGCAATATATTTTCTCAAGGAGCATATTTTATAACAGCTGTCTCTGAAAAGGAAAGCACACGTTACCTGACATTCTAGATTTTTTTTTCCCACAATGAATACTGTTATAATCATCTCTACTTAATAAATACAGAAATTCAATTTGATTGTAATGATCATTTACATTACATGAGGGGAAATATGTCCTGGTATAAAATGTACTATGAGTCAAAGATAAATTAGTACCAAGCAGTAAAAGCTAGCCAGAAATGTTTTGACTTTTTCTTGTAAGATAATTATTTATACTTGTTGGAAATTCCTGCTTCTAAAGAGGAAATCAGCTTATACTATGTTAGCTTAAGTCCCTTTTCTTATTTGGCACCAAGGAAACATGGAATAAGGAGCTGGTGCTTGGTGTGGACTGCAGATTATTGTATTTGGCTTGTAGAGGGGAACTGATATGGTTGGCTTTACATCTAGGTTAGCTGAGACAAAACCCCACTATTTTTTCAAGAAAATAAATGGGTGCAACTCAGTAATGGTTCAAGGGAATCCACTAAAACCCTCTACTGTGAAGCAAAAATTCAAAGAAGTATCCTTTCCCAAGACCGAGAAGCTGTCTGGCAGCTGATGGTCTCTTCTAGCTCAGGTAAGTAGGATTCTTTTCTTTTGTTATGTTGAATTGCCCTATTAGAGAGAGTAGGCTAGGAAGACTGTAAGTCATGAATATTTGAATTAGTTCGTGGGCCAAAATGATGAAGTATCAGTAGAGCACTACAAACAGACAGACAGGGCAAGACAAGAATATCCAAAACCCAGTGGAGAGAAGAGAGTAACTTTTATATGGAGGCACCATCTACATAGGATTTCCCTGTGAGTCTTAGGCTCTTGGGAACAAACACACTGTAAAGGAAACTCCAAGCCAAGGGAACTGCTTATACAAGGGCACAGGTGGAGAAAACATAAGGGTAGATCTCAATCTAATTCAGTTGTGGCCATGGTGTATTTGTGATCAAATCCCCTTTTAGAATCTACAGTCTAGTGTTTTCAGCCTTATAAATTTGTTCTTAGATTTAAGATTCATTTGAGCAATATAAAAATGTTGGGTTGGAGAAGTCCCAAGAGATGAACCTCTTTTGTAAACTCAGAAATGAGGACGTGTACATAGTATAAAAGAACGAATGAACCACAAATTAAGTTCCCTTTCTCACCCCAAGATCCCGGGAATTGTCCACATGAACAGATACATAACGGGCATTAATTCCTTTTACACAGTTGATAGTGATGTTTTTAGTTTTGTTTTTATCTTCATCTCCTGATTCCCAAAAGGTTTCAGTGGAGCCATCTGTCAAACTGCCAATCATGGCAGGTCGGCTTGATGTTTTTATGTCAACAATGCTGGTCAAGTCCTTTAAGCACATAACTATGCATAACTCCTAACAGAAAGAAACGTAAACATTCATAGTATTAAAAAAGAAACCTTTCACGATGAAAAAACAAGCATTCGATAGTAAATAATGTGATCAAATGGTTTATGGATCATTTACTACATTCTCCATTGTTAACCATTAGAACAGACACACAGTGACTAACCTGGCTCATGGCTTCAAAGCCAGACTGTATACTGATACTAAAACTCTCCTCACTATCTCCGTCGTCTGACTTGGACAGAATATTGTTGATGTGATGGAAGACATTGCTCTGATGGAGGAACTGATGATCAGATTGCTTGAACTTGAGGCTCCAGCATCTAAACAGAATAAACAATATACAAAGTGATTATTTTCTAGAAATAGCTAAGAGTTCTCAGAGAACTTCACATCACATTAAATGTATCAAGAAAAATGTAAAAACACTGACAAATTTCAGAGAATACAATCATGGAAACTTTGTTTTTTTTGAGAACTAAGGGTAAGTTCTAAAGAAAATCTATTTTAAAGATAGAGAAAAAGGGTGATGGAGGTCAAGGCCACACTAGCAAAAATGAATTTGTTGTGAAGGTAAGCATTACACCACTATAACAGCTTTTGCAATGTTTTCTGTGTGGTAATTCTGCAATGACTTATTGGGGTATAACATTTCTTGCACTTCAAAAATCTTATGAGGATGACAAAAAAATTACCTGTTTCTACTGGCCTTATCATAAGGTACATGGAAAACCCAATCTTTCCATCAGCTTATTTGTTATATACATCATGGCAGACTTGTTTATGTCTACAGTCCACTGAATCAATCCACAATTACAGTTTAATGCCAAATTCTCAACACATTTCAAGTTATAATTATATGATATTACTTAAGGTGGTTTTAACTGGCCACACATACTAGAATCTAGAATCTACAATCTACTTTCAAGTCCCATGGCCCCATCTTGTTTTGGTTTCTGAGATTTCATTTACATTTTCTCTTCTGGACACAGTGAAATAAAAAGAGGGGAAGGTGAGCAAGATGGCTACAACAGTCATTTGGTACTAAGAATATAAAGTGCACACAGACACAAGCTAGAAAGAAAAAAGATTGTAACTTAAGAAGGGAATCACCATTTCCATTCTTTGCATCTTACCATTCAAAGATTTTTTTTCAAGTATTTAATACTTTGCATATTCCATAAAACCTTTTTTTAATATTAAAATGCTTGGTGCAAAATTACCTTAAGGCCATCTGCTGCAATGAACTGCCACTGGGGAGGGACATCATAAGATCAGAGATGGTCTGAAGTAAACGGTGAAATGTGTGTGGCAAAGGGTGAGCAGCTTCACCTGCAATCACTATATCTGAGAGAGGATGTTCACATACTCTCGTATCTTTCTCCTAAATTAGAAGTTGAAAATGAGTTTATCAGTTTGTATACTGGAAAGAACATTTTTAAAAGAATGTTATGTAAGTATAACTTGTTTGTATAGTATGTAAAACTTCTAACTGTATTTGTAACATTTCTAGAGAAAACTGATAAGGTAAATTACAAGTAAAATTATCAAACAAATGAGTGCTACATATACACATCAAATCTAGTATACTTACATATCATTAGAAGACTGAATCTGTATGTGTGTATGCATGTATCTGTATGTGTAAATATTTGTATTCATACCTGCATATATTTTGTGTATATGTTTACCTGTTAAAAATAATACATGCTTAGAAGTTTAGAACTCCTAGTTCACAGGACTACATATTAACAGACAATTTACAACAGAGATCATGACTTATTATCTATGTATACAATATACAATATTCTGGTAGATGGTATTCTCATGAATAGAAATTGCATAGTTTACTCATTAGTCTACATCAGAACAATCATTTTGTTTGTTTTCTTTCCTTTTTAAAGAAGCTCTGTAATGAATCACATATTGACATAGGAAAGCTCACAGAATTATAATTACATGGTTTTGACAATTTTTTTTTTCTCCAAGAGGTGGTCACCACAGTGAACATGAATGCACCTGTTTCTTCATTCTGTTGTTAATCAGTGCTTATCAAACTTTCTGAATTATGTCAATGAGAAAAGTAAAACACAGACATGCTTTTGCTTCTTTGTATGTCTACTTAATCAAGAATCATACAAGTTCTAGGTTACATTATCTTCTTCTAAAACATATTATGTTTTACTCTCTAGCAGCCCATCTAGATTCAGTTAAGGCATGGCATTCAACCTGTTTAGACCGGTTATTTTCATTTGTGCTTTACATTTGGACACTGCCCTCTATGCTAAGATGTGTTCCCTATTTTTTGGGCACTACATTCATCTCACTTGTTGCTAGGATACAATGGGAAGCTTCCAGCTTTAGTTTCTCTATACAATAATGATGCTGTGTGTAATACTGCAGTAATGTATACCTTCTTATTGATTGCTGTGTGACAATGATATTCAATGAGAAACCAGTATCTCTGCCTGACAGAAAACTTTCACCAAGTATGACTAATGCTTTGCCCATACTATCATTGTATTGTTTTGTTTTTTTTTTCAGGTCAAATAATCTGTCAGTTATTTCATGTAAAACATACTACATCACCAAACAACAAATCACTTGGTTTCTATAGAGACATGGACTTGTGGCCATACACTCACGCACACACGGGAGGCACTGACTGGACTCTGGTCATTATTAACAACAACAAGGACAAAAAGCAGGAAGGGAAGTGGAGAGGGGACACTGGAGGTGGCTGGAGGAAGGAAGGGTAGATGGGTATGATCAATATATACTGTATAAATGTATAAAATTTTCAAAGAATAAAACAATAATTAAAAAGGAAAATATAGAATAAAAAGAACAAAAACCCACTTGCTCTGCATTTTCTTTATTTGTTTTATTTTCTTCATCCTCCTCTTCCTCTGCTTCTACTGGAGAAGGAGTCAGTGCGGCCACAAAGTGCCAGAGAATATCATGCAGAGATGTCGTTTGGATGACATTACAGAGAAGCCAGTTGAATGCCTGAGTAAACCAACAGACAAGAGAAAGGGAAAATGTGAATTACAAATGTAGGTCTTTATTATTATTATTATTAATATTATTATTAGAGGTAAACATGCTAGAAAACATGGCCCTCATTGTACTGAAAACACACTAAATTTGAAATTGTCAATTCTGATGTTAATAATTATCAGTAAACAAGTAAATATTATTTACAAAATACAGTGAAAATTCTTTTTAATATCAGTTTATTTTGTTCAAGGCATTTTTTTCTAACCCACATTTAAAACAGAATATTTTTTCTAACCCACATTTAAAACAGAATATTTTCCAAGTTCTACACAAGCAGCCATTTACTTAAATATGTCATTTCTAACAATGAATGTGAATGTGACAAATTACTTATTACATTCATGTTAAAACGAAGAAACATTTACTATATAGGCCTGGGAAATACTGCATCCGTATTATTCTATAAAATGGAGGCCTGATAAGCTATTATTGGTAAATTTCTAACTCAAAAGCCTTATTTATCTTCTTTACCTGACTCTTACGTCATTTTATTCTAGTGAAATGTCCTGAACATAATAAAGGTTTAAAAGATAACCTCAGATTCATATAATAAAGTTGTATAGAAATAAAGATTTAGCACATTTAAATTTAAAATTCTAAATTAATTTATTCATAAACCTTAAAATTTTATTTTGATGTGAACACTTTTTTTCATTAGGCCCACTGCTTTAATTTGATACAATGTTTGGTAAAACAGTAGCATCATTAAACAGGACTCCTATGCATTTGTGTGATACATAAATAATAACCCCATGAATGTATTTGTACCTCCATAGCAAACACTCGGCAAGCAGACTTCCTCAAGGCCTGCTTCATTGCTATTTCAAGCCCTTCTAGATCATGATGCTGTATGACGAAAGCTAAAACTGGCCACTGGAAATTTCGCTCTCCTTTGGAAAGAGAGCTGTGGGCTGAGATTAGCCGGGAAAGTTCAGGTGATGGATGTCTCAAGAGGGAAGAGCCAACTTCTAAGAAGGAAAAGAAAATTAGTAATTTTCATACCTAGTATATGATTAATGTATTAAATACTGAAAATATCTATCTTATGTGCTTGAAAGTCCTTTGTTTCTGCACATAACACAAATCATAACAATTTCAATTACTGGTAAGGAAAAAAACTCTTAACTACATAATTCTTACTTCCTTAGAGAGTTACACAGAAATTATGTTGAACAGGTAGGTTTTCAACCAGGGACTGATTCTAAAATTCCTACTTCTACAGCACTGTAAAAGCTAAGTAGCTTGTATTCTGCCTGAAATCTACACCTCACATTCATCATTTCCTAAAAGACTGAGCAAAAGTGAGTGATGGCTAGTTTTAACTATCAACTGACATAATCCAGGATCAACTGGAAAGGGAGTCTCAATGAGGAATGGTCTGGATTAGGTTGGCATAAGGACATTCCTATGAGATTTTCTTAACTGGCTTAATTTCAATGGAAAGACCTACACTGAATGTGAGTGGAACTATTTATTGGGCCAGACCCAGGGCTGAATGAAAAAGAGAGATAGTGCGATGAGCATGAGCATACATGAATTAATCCACGGCTCTCTGTTCTTGACTGCAGAAGTAATGTGATTAGCCTAATTAATAAATACATAAACCCTTTTTGCCTTAAGTTGCTTTTGCTAAGACATTTCATAACAGCAACAGGAAATAAAACTTAGGCAGTGTCTCAATACAAACTATAAGATACTTATTGAAGAAACCTACAAATTGTTCAATGGTGCTCAACAATATTTTTTACTGGTGACCTTTAATATTAACATACATAAACCAGTATGGTAACATGTTCCTTCAATCCATGTACGTGAGAGGCTGAGACAAGAGAGTTACAAGTTTGAAGCAAGACTGAGCAACACAGTGAGCACCTAAAAATAAAATGTAAAAAAAAAAAAAAAAAAAAAAAAAAAAAAAATCCTTATAAATTGCAATTAGTTCAGATTACATAACTTGAAAAACCCATTAAGAGTTATTCATATCTCTGAGGTTTTAAATCTATTCAGTGCAATGGTGCCTGTAAGAGTTATACGCTTCTATGGATGGTGAGAAATAACTAAATGCATAAGCACATTTGGACCTCTTAGTTCATGAAGATTAACAGAAGGGATAATGATAGCAGTATGTGTGTGTATGGGGTTAGATACCTAGCAAGTTAAGACTTTAAAATTGAATATATTGAATAAATATTGACTGATCTAAATATCCATTCTCACTGAGATACAAAATATAAGTGCATTTATCACAAATTAAAGACAGATATATTGATTTCCCCTCAGGTATTACATTTTACAAATTATCTGCAGAGAAAAAGGTTTTGACAGTCTGATCACTCAAGCTCTTTTCTATCTTTATATCTACCGGTGTCTCCACTGTTAACTCTTCTTCTAGGGATGGCTTTAACTCGTGCAGGTAAAATGGAATGTTGCTTGTCATATTCA
Organism: Peromyscus leucopus; assembly: GCF_004664715.2. Taxonomy (NCBI): domain Eukaryota; kingdom Metazoa; phylum Chordata; class Mammalia; order Rodentia; family Cricetidae; genus Peromyscus; species Peromyscus leucopus. Next base: position 21,171,071 of record NC_051070.1, on the reverse strand, counting down.
GAAGCAACAACCGAGTATGACCGCTGGAAGACAGTCCTCTTAGCCAAGTCAGTGTCAGTTATGGGACTGGTCTCCAAACTGCAGACATAAAAGAACACGGTATAAATTCATGAGAATGAAGTGAATAAGATGTAATTATATTTACTTTATAACAGTGAGTCAGACATTTGAATTTCATGTGGGCTCCACACGTATGGAATACATGTAGTACACAGACATACATACATTCAGGTAAACACTCATACATATAAAATAAAAATAAAATCTCAAAAGAAGAAATGAATGTAATCTTTTCCAACAATGTGACATTTTGATTGATGTCAGAACTGTATCTTAAAACTTGTACTTTTCTTAAATCCTTTGCCTTTCAAGTGAAAAAAAGGTACCAAAGGTCCTGACTTCTTTGCTTTTTAAAGATTATGTTATGTGTGTGAATATTTTGTCCGCATGTATACACATTATGTGTATGCTTTGTGTCTTCAGAAGCCAGAGAGGGTGAGAGACTACTAGGACTGGAGCTACACTGTGGGTGCTGGGCACTGAATCTGGTCCTCTGCAAGAGCAGCCTGTGCTCCCAACTGCTGAGCCACCTCCCTGGCCTCCTCACTTAAAACCCATAGTCGGAAGATATTCAAGGGAAAAAACCCAGGCAGGAATAATACTAAATACAGCAAATACAGAAGAAATGATAGATAACGAAAACAAATAAATGAAGCTTCATTCATGTTTGGATACTTGAGTGTTCTGTTGGGTTTTACACTCTTGGGAAGCAGTGCTATCAAAAGTCCATGTGGCTACAACAGAGTGCAATAAAAGCTGAGAGCTATACTCATCTGTGGGTATAAGAATAAGTCTTTAGAATACAGGTAGAAAATAGACTGGTTTAGAAAAGGGGGTTCTCCTGTAGGATCCATGATCTCTTTAGTCACAGGTAGTTGGGGAGGTTTATATTACTGGCATGAAAATCCTCCTATTGAGCAGGCCTTAAGACCAATTAGACAGCTGTGGGTTACCTTTAAGATAATAAATAGCTATAGGCAATCAGTGGCTGCTGGGTTTGAGCCCCATGAAAGTTAATCCAATCCGAAATGTTCATCCCTAAATATATAATATACATATAAGTAACACTAAATGGACTCAGGAGTGATGTGTATATATGTGTATGTGTATATATATATGCACATATATACACAATATACAAACAATAATAATTAAAGGGGTGATGAATTTGAGAGGGAGTAAGGGGCAGTGAAGGAACTGGATGGGGAGAGGTATTATTTTAAACATAGTTTTCAGTAACCATTTGATCTTAGTTTATTAACTCATAGTTAAATCTTGGGTTTGTAATAGAATAGTATTTAAAAACAACAACATATTATGGCCACATATGTATCAATGTTCTCAAGTTTTTTTGTTTTCAAGTATGTCTGGTTCAAATATATGTATATCTCACATTAGGTATACTTCTAAGGTAACATTTTATTTGTTTTAAAACTTCAGAAAACATTTAAATTTTTTTCTGATCCAAAATTATTATACAAAGTTTGATTTCTGCCTAACTTTCCTTTTGCAAGATGACCTGTTTTTCTTGCTCACATAACTGAACTATTCCTATTTTTGTTGTTTGGTTGTTCTGAATTTTAGTAACTTACTATCTTAATATTTATTATAAGATTCCCGCTCTATTTCAGTGGCCCATTGTAATCAACACAAACATCATAATGTATTCATAATGTCACTTATGGTTCTATACATTTCTAACTAATTTCTTAGTTTTAGGACAGTGCTGGTTTGATGTTTGGTCTGTCATTTTAGTTCCATAATGCATCTTTTTACTTCATCTGGGTTTTTATCTGATTTCTACATTTGAGCTTTTGTTTCCATTAAATTTATGTCATAATCATCTTTTTATATTATAAATTACTTAGAGGAATTTTCTTGTTTTCCTTCAGGTGAATTTTCTTCCAGATTTTTTTTGAAGTTATTATGTGATAAACCAGTAATTTCATTTTCACTAAGGTTTCAGTGGGTAAACTGTTAGGTTTCCCAGCTTGCTCTGTACTGTGGATTTCCTTGGACTTCTGTTCCCAACCATACTTGATACACATGTTATTCCTCTCAGAGATAACACAAAGTGTTATTTCCACTGTAAGGCAGAGATTGCGCTGTGGAGGCACTCCCTGGGGCCTCAGCAGCATGTAGTTATGGCTGCAGAGATGGCACATACTGGAGTTTGTAATAACAAGATCTCTGTCAGAGCTTTGCATCCTTTCACTTGATTTGCTTTTCTATAAACTGGAAGGTTATTTAGCTTCTCAGTAAGTTCTGATTCTTTTCATGGCTAACATGGAAATTTATAGCAATTTGTATATATTAGAGCTGGTGAATATTTATTTTTTAAAGAAAAAATTAAAAATTACTTGGTGGAAGATTCTATTATACAGCTTTACCTCACTATTCCCAACTAGCAGTTTGTTCTATATGAGTTTAATTCTAGGTCATGGTATCATTCCATTGAATTACATTTTTTCGAGTAGTCTAAAAATGATCCCAACTCCATTTTCAGAGACACTTTCATCCTTTAAAGATATAAAAGGTGAGTTGTCCTCTTAGAGATAATGTCAATAGCAGCTCCAAAAAAATTAAAGCAAACAAACAAAAAAACCGAGGAACAATTCACACAGGTGATGGGAAAAATTGCAAGTATTTTTTCTTGGAAAAATACTCATTTAGCTCTAGTATAAATAACAATGTACCTATTATTTTAGTTTATTGTTATGACTGTATAGTACAGACAATGCTTTATCTGATTAATCATGTCTCTCTCTTCAGCAAAGATCTTCCTTTGCAATGATGCGCATTCCCATGTTCATTGCTCTTGTGAACAAGTAACATGTTCAGTTACTGAACCTTGGATGCTATCTAAACTTACCTTTACCATTATCCAGTAAAGTCACACTGATTTTTGCCTGCAAAATACCTTCTTTATCCATCTTTTCACTACTGGTGCCAGTGCACTCCAATTCTACACATCTAGCTGAAATCTATTAGTAAACTATCAGCTTCTTAATGACACTGTGCTACTCTTGCATTATTGTCACGCTTTTCCCATCAAAGCTTCAGTGGGAGTCAAGTTTCCTTGTGCACTATATTAACCTGAATCATTCACTTTTCAAGAAGCTCTCTGTCTGGCACTAACAATAGAGCTAAAAGAGAAGGCACTGTAAACCATGATCCAAGAAGCTTAAGATTCATGATTCATGCTCTGTGCCATTTCTACCATGGGTCTAAGTGCTTCCTCAAAGTCAACTTTCCCTCCTCTGACTAAATCCATCACTCAAAATTATAGGCTTCACTATAATCTTCCAGTGGTCTGTCTCCCATCAAGAACTCCATTCATATGTGCATACTTTTCATCTCTCAGAGCTGACTCAATGTTCTTCCTGAGACAGAAAGCTGTATAAAAGGACTGCAAGTATATTCTTTTATAGTTCAGCCTTTCTTCCACCAAACACTCGTCATTCAGAAAGACAAAACTAAAGTACCTTGGTGGCATAGACTTCATATTGCTCTCTGGCTCTTCAAATACATTGGGACTTGCATCAGGAGTTACTGAAATGTATGGGGCAGGGACAGATGTTGAACGCAGATATCTCATTTCATCCTGGAATAGGTTGTCATCTTGATAGCCCACAAAATTTTCATGATGGTGCCTGTATTAAAGTAAACGCAAGAACTTAAGAGTGCAATGGCAATATACATCCTCTGCAGATCTACAAGTAAAGGGGAAACATTAGAGTGATCACAGAAGTGGACCCGTAGAGATAAAAGTCTGATATTACTTTCTAGGTACCACATACATCCCAAACTTAAATGGAACTCATTTTCTTCTCTTTTGAGAACAGTTTCATCTTTCAGTTCTTGGTGAATGATCCCACTGACTATCCAGGTGCTAAGGTGAGAATATCTATGTTAGACCAGGCTTAGGCCTCAATCATCACTAGTCATGCGGGCCTAAGATACAAGCCTCCTTTTACACCACTCTCTCTTTTCATTTTATATCATCACTGTCACAGTCCAGCTCCTTAAGTGTGCCATGCTGGCACATTTTTTTCCCTCCCATGTTTTATAATTTGATTCCTATTTTAGCGTTACATTTCTTTATTTAATGTATGGTGTATGGAGGGTATAAGTGCATGCCAAGGTGCATATGTGGAAGTCAGAAGACAACTAGTCAAAGTTGCTTTACTCTTTTACCCTGTGGGCCCAAGGTTTCGAACTCCACTCTCGTGGGTTTGGTGGTAAGCAACGTTATCCACTGAACCGTCTCATCAGCCCACCTTGTTTCATTCTTTTTCAAACCAGAACAAAATATTGTTAACCTAAGATAACTCAAGATATGTTTGTATTTGGCATGCCTGATTTCTTCCTCGTTTTGTTTGAATGTTTCACGTTTGCATTTCCTTTTCAATTTGCCCTACTTTAATGACTACAAACAATTTTAAAAGCCACATAACTTTGTCATAAAAAAAGACACTTTTCAATGGAATGACTGACTGGCAAGCCATGACAGCAGGGAAAATCTAGAATTTTTCATTTATCAGAAGTGGGAAAAAAAATCGAACTTTGGAATATGAAAGACTATTTTGGAGTGTTAGTATACAGCACAAGAAAGTGCAGGCTGCACAGTTCAAGTCCAGTGGAGTAACATGCATCACCAACAAGCATTTCTCCATCTTTTGTCTTAAATCCTTTATCTGATTTCCGTATTTGTTTCCACATTCCATACTGTGATCTTTTAATTGCAAACCAGGCTGATTATTTCCCTGTTTAAAATTCTTCCTTCATTGCCTCCGGTTACAGGAGAATCAACATGAGCTACAGAGCCCCATGTTCCCCAGACCACCATTTTAAGTAGTTAAACAGAAGGAGATTTCACTGGGGTCTACTCTGCAGGAAACTGCTTCCCTCCCACCACCTGCCCAGCACTCCATCAGTTCTTTCAGCATCCTATACATACTTCAATTTGATACACCTAACATGACACTGTAAAGGGTTAATGACACGTCTCGTCTTCCCGCCAGTGTTAAGTACATTCAGGACTTTGTATGTTCATTTCCTAGTCCTTGGTACTCAGCTGGTACTTGTTTAAATGTAAACAGAATGAACAAAGACAAGACTTCTACAGGAAACATCTTTTTCTTTCAGCATTTCTGACTAACAGACTGAAAGTCAACTCATAGAGAATAAAAAATGCCAGTTTTACTTCCTAGGATATGGTTTGTATTAATAGTAACAGAACTGTCCAAGTACCCATTGGCACTCTACTCCCAGTCATGTCAGCCAGGGCAACAAGGAAGCAAATTCTGAAGGTTTGTTTACTGCATGCTATCTGTAGTAGCGTGGGCATGCAGAATAAGTTTTGGACCATTTTACGGTATGATATTAATCATCAGAAGCTGTAAATCCAAAGGTAATTACAAACAAAAACAAAGTCTTATTACCTAGCCAATGTTTGCAAGTAGAGACAAGGCATTTTGACAGGCAGGTCCTCAGAAACACCTTCTTTCACAATGGGCAGCTGAGACTGGAATGGCTTTGCAGGATGGTAACACAAGATACTTGGTTCTGCTGCACTGCTCAGGGACAGCAGGAAGAGGGCATTGGCTTTGATCACCTGGTGTGCTTCCATGGTGGGCAAGGCACGAGGAGTCTTGACTTGCATTGGCTTTCTTCTAGACTGTTTGACCTGGCAAAGAAAGAATTGAAGTGATTGTTTCCTGCTTCTCTTTAAAGAGATAATTTCTTAACTTTTGTTGTTTCTAGAAAAAAAAGAAATGAGAAAGTATTTTCAACAGTGATAGTGACTGCTGAAACAAACAATAACAAACCCAGCAGTGGGGAGCGTGGGGAGCAGGCGGGGAGGAGTCTTGTAGGGGAAGTTTTAGCAGAAGCCTCTAGCTTGGTTTGTCACTAGTATGAATGATCTCCAATTTCTAAGAGTCTATGATATGATTGGGTATTAAAGGAAAGACAAGAGAGAAAGAGTAGAGAAGCAGAAGGGACAAGAAAGAAGAGTGAAACTTTTATATATGTGTAGTGCAGGAGACAATAATAATGATATCACAAACATTTGTAAACATCTGTCAATAAAGCATTTGTATCCAAAGATATAACTTATTTTTAAATTAAAACCAGTTTACTTAACACTGAATTTGTATTTTATTTTTGTTATACAAACTGAATTTTAATATCAATGACATGAAATTAACCAATGTAATGATGATTATATATTTCTGTAAGTTACAGCCATATTATAAATTATATATAACTTGAATGGAATAAAAATACCTTCTCCCTTGCAGCAGCCTGCTTTTCTCGGAGGTACTTTTCTCTACAGCGATCACACACGAGGTACCAAGTGCTTCCTCCCATTCCCCCATCACCACAGTTACCAGCCCAGCCTCCACAGAAATGCCCAATGCTATTGTACCCTTGTCCACCAGCGTATCGGCCACAACCTGGAAACAAACAAAAGACATGTATTTAAAATTCTGAATGTCTTTGATCCTTACTACTTACATGTCAACAATAGATGCATCTTTTCAATGTAAGCAAAATCTTGAAGCAAGTATGTAATTTTTTAAAACGCTAGTACATACATTAGAAAAAGCAGCATACTTGATTTAAAAAAAAAACTATCAATTAAATGATGCTCAAAATGTTTGAGATATTCTATTTTTGAATGAGCACATTAAGGAAACAGGGACTATGGTACCTGTAGATTTATTTAAGAATGTCAATAAAATATACACATATAAAAGAATGACAAGTTTCAGAAATCAAATATTTGTAATACCATATGTTAAAAGGGAAGAAAATACTGATACTTGAAGTAAATGTTAGGATATTAATATATGGAAATATTTACCTAACATACAGTTCTCTGATACAACTAATAACACTTACATAGGAAAATCCCCCATCCCAATCAGTATAATCCATTTAACTGAACTTTTTAACAGGATTCTAAATCTGAAGATCTAATCGATAATTAGATCTTCAGAAGAGGATGGAGGTATGGCCTCTTGTTTAGACAGGCCATTATTTCCATCGTGTAAAACCTTCATCTCAAACTTAGGGATAACATATAAAATATTTAAAAATATTTAAAAATTTGCTATACTTCAATTAAATAATATTAAATTTCTTGATCACAGTATTATTAGAGTTTCTCTACCTCTTTAAATAAATTATTCACGGTGGTCCATGATGTGAGATTTTATAAATTTGGGCAACTGTTTCCCTATACTTTGATATACTTCAGACGACCGTTCAAATTAAAGTGATCTAGATGACTAAAGCTAAAGCATACACACCCACAACTAAACTGCTTACCTGGGTGAGCTTGTCGCATGTGATAGGTGACTGGGTATGGGTGGGACTCTCCGCACAGCTCACAGATAGTGTCTTTCTCTGGTCCTCCTACGGCTAGCTGAGCCATCTCACCAAACAAATTGCCCCTTGGCCGAAGTTCCGTCTTTTCTTTTTTCTTTTTTTCCTTTTTTGTTTTCTTATTCTCTTTTTCACACTCTTTCTTTTTAAGGACTGCACAGGAACCTGGACTAGGAAAAATCATATTCTGGGAAGCAGCTTTGATTGTAGCCAAAGAGATATCTTCCCAGAAAGCCACAAGATGTTGTAATGTTAAGGGAAGCGGAGACTTAGACTTCATCGTATGATGCACAGACATTTCAAAAGTGGCTTCCGATTTTCCATCCTCACATTTTTCATGTAGTGGTGGTTCCTTAAGCATAGACAAGACTTTATTTTTGTTGATACTACCCATCTTAGATATATCTGGTCCATGAGGTGCAATGTTAAACATATTTAGAGCAGATGATATTTCCAATGAATGTCTATTTTTTAACTTTATTTCCTTTTCCTCTGTGGGTGGCTGGCTATTCAAACTGCTTCTTATAGGAGCATGTTCTTTGGAAAGTTCAGGATTAAATTTCAGGAAGGAAGAGCAGGCCATTGCATCGTGTACTATCCCTTCGTGCCACAGAAAAGAGGCAAAGACAGCCCTGGCACACTCAGCCACAGACGGAGACATGGCTTGCTTGGCTGGCTCTAGAGATTTGGCTCCATCTCCTTTGAAAAGGAAGTTAGATTTTTCTTTTTTGGGCCTGGTGTGTCTGTTAGCACATTTCCGACTTATTTTGGGTGATGCTCTCATTTCCTGTTCATCCTTCAGGGGTGCTTTTCCTATGCTGAAGTGCACTTTATTTGAAGCTTCATCCACACTCTTAAATTCACTGTTTTCTTCACAAGTGCCGTCTGTGACACTGTTTGTTTTTAAAGTACTTGAAGTACAGACTTCAACTACCTCACTGTGGAGGTTTTCCTGGACCACATGGGGAGAAGGGGCTCTGTTTTCAGATCCAGGGGAGTCTTTAGGATCCTTTGGTACTGGTTTTGGTTTTGGTGATGTGGATCGCCCCCTTAAGGGTTCTGTAAGGGGCATTTTCTTCTTCCGGAGGGTATCTGGATCAAGTGTATATGAGTCTGACTTGGAACGTTCCCGAGGAGGATCAAGTTTTGTCTTAGCAGGAGCTGTGCTTTTCTGAGGTAGATTTTTATCCTGCGGTGAAGAGGAGCGTGGAGAACCAGCACCAGATGGGCTAGACCTGTTGGTTGGGAGAGTCTTTGGCTTAGGAGATGATGACCTAGACCCTGGTCCTGGGGATTCAGATCTGAAGCTAGAAGACATCCTCCCATCAGACTTCAATGTCTGTAAGGTGTTATGGTTAGGGGACAGTGACCTACTATGGGAATCTGACCTCAGCTTTGCAGCATCAGATTTTAACATGAGGGATTCACTAGCAGATAAACCTTCTGTCCCCCTTGGCTTCTTCTGGTCAGCAGTAGTCCGGCTCACACGCCCATCAGGTTTAATTGATCTGCTGTGTTTAGAGGACAGCTCTGATTTTCCTGATGTAGAGATTGGTCTTGAAGATGTTGAGACAGTTCCTCTATCACCTGTATGATCCATTTCATAGTGAAATGTTAATAAAACGTAACATAATGATAATTTAACCACTAAACACTAAAATAAAAACTACAACATCTACTTTACTTATCATATACAAAAACATGTTAAGAATAAAATTAAAAATGTATCTCATTAAAGTTCTATAGTATCATTACACAGAATACTACTATATATGTGTATAGATGCAAAACAGACTGAATAAAGAGCACCTATTCACCTAGATTAACTATTAGTGATATATATAATCCACAGCCCTTTTATGAATTAATTTAAACTCATCAAGAAACTAGAAAGAGAAAAACCATTTTAAAAACTAAAAAAAAAAAAAAAATCATCCACATGAAATAATCAAGTTAAGATATTCAGGAGATATTAGCATACTTAAGGTAATGACATAGGTCTTATTGAAGAAAGAAACTTCATTTATAAAATTACTGTACTCAATTATAAAAACAAATACAATTAGGTTAGTAAAGAGCTTATAAGAGACATCTTAATTTAATGTTTTGATTAGAATAACATAGTGAAGTCTGAAAATCCTAAAGCTATTGTGTGTTCTCATTGAAGTCAGGTGTTTTGTTATTTATAAACAATTCTGTTTTAAGATCTCAGTAAGCTCAGCTGATAGAACTTGGAGCTGAAGGCCCCTGCAGATAAAAGAAACCACAGATCTTTACAGTGACTACTACAGGTCTCAATTGGGCTCTTCATGTCTAGAGAAAACAGAAAAAAAAAAATCTCGTTCTAAGGCAAATCACTAGATAGTTTTAGCTGGACACCATTTGGTTTGGGTATCCTGGCTTTCCCTCAACTTTTCTTTTCTGCATATCATACTTCTCTTTGAAGCAATACAGTCAAGCTTTGGCCCTAGCAGGTGGTTCAGAGTAAAATTACATTTCCTCTTTAAAACAAACAACAGCAAACCACTGTTGTTTATAGTGCAAAAACTGTCTTAGAAGGAAAACAATGTGATCCAAGTGATTCAAGTGTTATGAGAAAACAAATACAGCAAGATGTAATTATATGCTTTTGGAAGAGGTTCTTGAAAAATGAATTTGCTACCTGGGAATAAATGCAGCCTGTTCTCCTTTACCCAAAAAAAGGGATGTGAATAAGTGTGGGTAATGTAGGAAAGTGTAGTCACACTGGAGTCACCTGCATGTCAGAGCAGGAAGTATTAGGACTTTGTGTTCCTCCTGGAAAGTCATCTTTTATGGAGGAAAGACAAGTCTGTGTCTTTTATCCTTCCGTGATCAGTGTTAAGGTCTTGGACTATGTATGGTATTGGTACAGACAGTTTGTTGGATGAACAATATATACTCATTTCTTAATTTTTCTTTGTTCTACTATTCGAACACGTTCAGATTCTCTGAGAATCTACTCTTTACAGTTATGGAGCGGTGACAGCAGCTACCGTGTAAGTTTAGAATCAAGATGAACAGACCATGGGGAGCACAGTGGTGCAATGAACATTCCTTCAGTTGCAGCATTCCAATGTTTAGCGAACAAATGTAGTACTTTGATAGAATAAAGGTATTTTGCACACTATTTCTTGTAATGTTTTACTATTCCATCATGAATTTCCTTCTTAAACACAGAAGTTGGTCTCTCTCTTTCTCCCTCTCTCCTTTGTTTTGGTATTGGCCCTCTGTGCTCATTTTATTATGTTCTCAAAATACATTTTGAGATTCGAATACATTTGTAAACAGAAATCACAAAAATGACAAGTATCAATGCTAACTGGGAAGATAAGGTAAACCAGGTGTACGTCTGACAAGTACGTGCTCCCCTACTGTTCCGAGGTAGTCTAAGACGCTATTGTTCCTTTTACCTTCCTGACCTAGTAGTGCAAAGCAAGTTTTATAAACAAACACACTGTGTTTGGGAGAATTAACATCAGTCTACTCCTAGCCAATTGGGGCTCTTTTTGTTGTTGTTTCTGTTTTTTACCTAAGAGTTGGAAGTTTTTAAATCACCCGTATCACACTTATTTTAGGAGCAGGAATCAAGATAAATAAGTAGTACACCTTATATTTCAAAATCTCATTTCAAAAATAAATTTTAACTGAATTTTCTAATTCATAGAAAATATCAACTTATTTTAGGATTCCTACTTAATTAGAAGGGCTCAGACAAGATTAACCACAGCTCCTCCAGTGTGTCCTAAGGGTTGACTTACATGGTTTGGTGAATACATCTATCCAGGAGCACATGGATGCACAGTGCTGGGATTGCTCTACACTGCACACACCCACAGTAGTGGGTTTTAACAACACAATCCGTCAAGCATTGGGAACGTCTCTTGTCCTGTATGTGCACACGTGTTCTACTCAGAGGATTAGAAACCACAAGCATCCGCCTTCTCTGCTTCTATGTCTCTAGCAGGGTTCTATTTTCTTAGGGTCTGTGACAACTGCTAAGTATCTGCTGAAATTCAAGTGCATAAGTAATGGCAGAGAATTTCTTCCTAAGATGTGTTTATCAAATCAATACGAAGTCCTTTTGAAGAACATATGTCTTCAAAATGTTTAAAAAATATTTTTTTTTCAAAAAAACAAATGTTAAGAGCAGCAAATGTGTAAACTAATTTTTGTTTATGCTCCTCAGGTGACTATCATGTGGATGTCCCCAAATAACAATAAAAATAAATGCTTCATTAAAATTATTGGATCACACATGCTTTCACATGCAAAACAAAATTTGGCTTAATAATTATATTTATAATATGTAAATTTAGGCAGTAAGCAAAAAAAAAAAAATTCTAACCTCTATGGAATCATTAAGAAGAATGGGCTATAAAAAGTATGTGGAATCAAACAAATTAAATGTTACTGAATGTGTTACATAGGAAGGATGCATTCATTAAGTCACCAACACGATTTTTCTTAGCCAAATCATAGTCAGGGGATATGACACCATACTAGAATATAACACAAATAATACTATATTGTAATATGGTATGTCAGAGCATGTTGCATATATTTGGTTATATGACCTAATTTGCTAAATAATATACCATATATGGATCTGTTTTATAATCCTATTTACTAACTTTATTTTTAGTTTTTATATGTTTATTTTTTCTTAAATATTTTTTGACACGTGTGTGTGTGTGTGTGTGTGTGTGTGTGTGTGTGTGTGTGTGTATGTAGACAATTTGTAGGAGTTGGTTCTGTTTCCATCATGTGGGTTCCTGAATGGAATACAGCTGCCACACTTGGCAGCAAGTGGCCTTACCTTTAACTAAAGATCACTTTATGGTAAAAAATTTCATTAAGCATTTGTAGTACTCTAAAAAACTAAACGCATATTTTAAATATTTTGAAGATGTGCCTATTAATCATGTAACACTTCTAAATTTAAAATATTAAAAGGAAGTCACTATAAAAATACTGTAAGAAAAATTCATGATAGACAGGTGGTAGTGTATATGCACTCATGTGCCTGTATGTTACTCGTTAATAATCAAATTTTAAAAAAGCTTTTAACCTAATTTTCAAAATATTTCTATAAAAACTAGAATGGTACAATGTATTCAGGCTATATATAGTAATACAAGTTTGAGATCAAGTCTGTATATATGATACTACATTTATCCATGTGCTTTATGGTTCACACATATCATATTGTGGCAATTCTTTTCAATTTCCTATTTTAGAAGACCTTACAAAGGCTTTAAAGACTAACAAGAATGGTATCTGTAATCCCAATTGCGATAAACATGCATAACAGGATAATTTATAATATAATATGAATAGGTACATCATAAATAACTTCAAACACATACAATTCTAAATAAAATGATAAACCTTACTTTAAAAAAATGGAATGGGATGAAAATGACTGAAGTGAAATGAAACTTTCTAGGCTCATCCTCCGGTCACTAAGAATGGCCCATTCACAGATGCATGTATACCCACCCTTCAGTTTGTGAGACAGAGATGAGAGAGCAGAGGCAGGCCCAGCTACACCAAAATTTTTGTAAATGCGCTCACGAGAAGCAAGGTTGCGAGATGGAGATTCTACGGTGGAAAACATTGGCAAAGAAGCAGCACAGATTCAATGGAAAAAAAGCTTACAGAGAACACAAGCAAAAACAAAGCATTTCAAACGGTCTGTAATTACACACTTACTTAAAACTGTTCTAAGTTTTCCAAAAGGTTTATATAAAGTTAAGATTTAAAACAAAGGTCAAATTAATGTCTTTAGATGAACTGTATGTGTAAGCATGTCCAAATGTGTTATCAGTAAGGCTTATAGATCTGATAGATCAAATTTGAGTGTTCCTCCTTAGACCAGTGTTTCTTTAGTTTCTTAAATTTCTGTGCTTGTTTATCTGAAAATAAGGGTTTATACATAGAAATAATGGTGGTAGAGAAAGAAATATTATTTGTAGTTTAACTATTGCCTCCTAGTTTTCTGAATGGATTCATTATCATAGTTTCCCAAACATGTATCTCAGAACGGCCCCATGTTGATGTCTGCATTTTTCTACTTTTTTAAGGCTAACCCTAGTATTTAGTGTTTGTTTTATAGATCTTTTATCTAAGATAATAAAAATTATTGGCAAGAAATCTCACAACACAAATAAAGCACATTTAAAACGCTTTGGGAAATATTAGACATTTTACTGATTTTTTTCATGCAAAATGAATGTGTATGCAATATTAAATAATATAGACTTTAAAGCAAAGTAATCTAAAAAAAATCTGAATTTTCACACCCACTGCAACATCACATTTCAATCAATGCAATTAAAATTATTCAGTAGCTCTGACATAAACTTTAGTAATAAGATAACTTTTAAAAACATTGAAAATAAAGATTTAGAGGGTCTAGGGAAATGGTCCAGGGGGTAAAGTGCTGGTTATGTAGGCATGAGGGCCTGAGTTTGAACTCCCAGCACCAACATAAAAGCTGGATGTAGCAACTGAGAAGATGAGACAGGAAGATCCTGGGGTTTCACTGACTAGCTAACCTAGAGGAAACACTGAGCCACATGATCAGTCAGAGACCCTGTCTTAAACAAAAGAAGGTAAAGAGCCATAGAAGATGACACCCAATGGCTGTGCATGTGAATTTGTACACATATATGCACATATAAACAACATACATATACACACATGCCCACCCAAATAAAATAACTTACATATAATCTATACTTTTAGGATAGTATGAATGGTATTTTTGACTGATTTGTTCTTATAGCTGATTTTTAAAATGCATGACTTACAAATTTAAAAAAAAAAACTCAATGAAAGATACTGAGTATTATATATCAGTGACTATTCTAGGCACTGAAAAGAGAATGATGGAAAAAAAAAAGTCCTCACTCTTACAGCACTTATATTGTATAAAAGCTGAAACAGATGAAACTTGGGAGTCCTTATCATATAATGTTGATAACAGTCCAGCACTGGATAAGACCACGCTGGGAGTTGGACCCACGGGTGCAAAGCCTTGGACGCTTGTGGGAAGGATATAGGAAGAAGACTAGAAGTGAGTCAATGAGACAACATATTCAACAGGTGAATGAATGCTTCTAGGAGGAGTGCAAAGTACCGGGGCTGTAGAACTCACACAAGCCAGAGACGTCCCTCTGGCTCAGGAGGGAAGCTCACTGTGTGTTCAATAAAAAGAGAAGAATCGACAAAGACAGTGTAATAAAGTCATCATGAACTAAGTTAAAACTTCACACTTTATCTATGAAATCAGAAGGTAATGCAAAGAGATTCTTGTGTGTTTAAATCTCATGCTGCAGACTTTGTAACCACTGTTGAGAATGTCATGTCAGGAGGGTGAAAATTTTGATGTTTTCCTCTTCTTCAAGAGATAAGCCACAGAGCAAAAAATGGCCCAGTGGTAGAGAGCCCATCTAGAAGCCCCATGGCCCTTGGTTCAACCCCAGCGTTCAAAGGAATGAACAACCAAGAGACAGACTAGGAAGAGACAGCTGCTGAATGGGATCGATCTGTCAGCCAGTCAATGCTGTCTGTCTCCTAGGCAGGCTTGCTACAGCCAGTGGGAACCTGTCTTATCAGGAAGAGGCTGGGGGTGAGAACTCCAAAGAATACCATACTAGCCAGACCTTCCCTTGTAAGACAAACTCCTTTAGAGACAGGTGGATCTCTCTGAGCCTGGTCTACAGAGTGAGATCCAGGACAGGCACCAAAATTACATGGAGAAACCCTGTCTCAAAAAAAACCCCACCTCCCCGCCAACTTTCTTAAAGTCATTTCAGCATTTGATATCTTCCAGGCTGTACTGCCATGTATCATTCAGAATAAAGAAGAAGAGAATTTTCTCAGAGTCTAAGGAATACTGTTAAACGACTAAAGAATTTAACCTGTGACCGAGGGATATTGATTCTGTTCACAAAAGAAAAGGTAATGAAAAAACAAAAACACAACACTTTACGAGGATTAAATAAGTACTTAAAAATATTCAAATATTGGTGAAACAACCAATTATTTGATTCATTTCTACAATATTATTTCCTTTTTGGACATCAAATCCTTAACTAGAGACAACAGCAATAACAATAAATCAATGGAAAAAAATCAGGAATTTCTCCGGTGCCCATCTGAAGCTAATGCTATCTGTTCCATGGAAAAGTACCCCTCAAACATCATGGCTCTGTGGGGTCACTAGTTCTTCATTTTCAATCCTAGGTACCACATTCTCTTTAATATAAAATTTACCCCTAAAACAACACTTTTTTTTTTTTACTCATGTCATTAGTACTTTCATTTTCTTTGCTTTCAATCTCAAGTATCAAGTTCAAGTTCCCTGATTAAGCTATTTGTCACAAAAACTGAACTTTAAAGCTATTATTGAGTACTAAGGATAAGCAAACAGTAAACCTTTCATATTTTAATAAGTAAAGCATTCTATGAAGGTATGGCTCCTGGGTCATTGCTGAGACTATAAACTCAAAGAATCAAGACATCTGTTGCCCTCTTGTGGCAAGTATACAAAACTGCAGGTTCTCAAAACTTAAAAATGTCATCAACTATTATTTCACTATCAGAAATAAGTAATCCATTAGAGAACTATGATAACATAATAGCTCTTCACAGATCCTGATAGAAAATCCTGCAAGAGTAATAGCTCAACAATGTCATATGCATATGAAATAAAAATCAAGTTGAGCACTTATTTTAGAAAAGGATAAATGTATTATTAAATTAATTTTTGCATTCAAATTTTAAATTTCCTATTATGTGCTATAATCAAGCTATGACATTATCAATGATTTTTTTAGGTTCCTGTTAGGCAATACTAAATATTAGTATTGAATCAGTTTATTCTACTGGAATCACATTCCTAAAGCACTTATTATTTTTCCATCATTTTGAAGTCTGACTGTAGGACAGTAAAGAAACTGTGGTCAAGTTGTAATGTATGAGAGAAGAATAAAAGTTAAAAAAAAATATTAGGAAGGACAATATGATGGAAATTATTATACTGAATGAGCAGTTCAGGAGGGTCAGTTATCTAATTATACTACATACATTAGTATTAGCAAAGCCAAGAGAGGAAGAAATAATAGTGATAGGGCTTTCAAGGAATATTCCATCAGATGCTACAGGTAGCAAGAGATAAATTGTTGGCCCTATAATGCTTTTGCTTTCCATGTTATCTAGCTCTCAATTCTGAGGTTTTTGGTGGCATAATTTTTCTGTCTTATTAAAATTAATAGACATAATTCTGGAAGAGGAATTTAAACAAACTTTAAAATGTTTTAAAAATGATTTTACAATAACGCTCAAATTTTGGTTTTGGCCTGGCAGCTTATTATATTCATGTGTGCACAGTTACTTTTAAGATGCAGGGAAGGAATATTCTAATTTTACAAAGCCTTCACAGTAATAACAAATGTGTCAATAACGGTCGCTGAGTTTCTTTACTTAATCTAACTCCTAGTGACTGCACGTTTCCATTTTGTGGAGAGAACTGTGGACAGTGTTGACGTCACAGGCTCCTACAACAAGCAGCAAACGGCAAGGTCTAATCCCCCGACCACTCCCTTACAGTTATTCATTTTCAAAACATTAAGAATAAGCACACTGACTCGTGTAGAGAGAATAACTGAACATCATGCAGATTCAAGAGTACATATAACTAGGCGGGGGATGCAGCTCAGTGGAAAAGCTTTTGTCCAGCATGCCCAGCATGGGCTTGGTCCTCATCAAGGAAAACAAAGGAAAATAAGAGATACAATAAAGTGTAATGATTACTCTCACTTTTATCAATGTTTCAAATGATTTAACAAATATTGGTAGTCATCATTATTATATAATCCTAGTATGTCAGCCGTATGGAATGACAGTATATCAAAATATCCAGCTGTTTTCTTTGTGGCATATATATCAGGAGAAATACAGAATTATGTGAATAGAAGAGGAGACTAAGACATGGGATAAGAATTAAAATTTATTTACATAAGCATTAGTATACTAAAAGAATTTTAGAAGAACAAAAGGACAGATTCCAATGTAAGCATAAACTAGAAATACAATTTCTACTAAAGTATGACATTGTTCCACATGATTGGAGTGTGTCAAGATGGAAGAAAATACAAAAAGTTGATAACCCTCCCAATATAATATTTCTATAAATAACTTTTCGTAGCACATTACTGATTATACATTAAATGCCAATATAACATAAAGGAAAAGGATTTATTGTTTATAATAGATGGAAAACTTATGAGTAGTGTTTGATGGCATGTATCCTAGATCTCAGAATAACTTCAAAATATTCTAAGAAGAACCATGTTGTTCTTTAAGCAACATTCTGAAATATAAGAGATCTGGAGGAATTCTCAGAATAAAAATTTCTCTTTCAACAAACTGCTTGTTATAAGGGGAAAATAGAAATCATACACCAGAGAAGTCATATATTATGATCATAGGTGATTAGCATTAACCATGCCCATGCCCTGCCTCCAGGAGTAATATCCTGAGGAGTCAGTGACCAGCACATTCAAAACAGTTAAATGGGAAACACAAGCAAAAGTCTTTTAGAATAAGACACTTTTAAAGTATAGCACACAGAGAATGAGAGAAAAAGGCAGGAATCATCTTGCTGCAGCCATGTAGGAATGTTAAATACTGATAAAGTAGAGGAACTATTGCATTCTTCTGCAGATGGGGGAGGAAAAGAGAGAAAGAAGGGGGAGTCGGAGCAAATTTTGGCATATGTTATTACAAGACAGCAGGAAACACACTGATTGTAAATTATTATTTATAAGAGAAGTGTGATTCCTTAGCCAATAAATTCTCCATGAATGTCTAAAACACTTTTGGAAGTTATGGGGCAAAAACAACACTTAAAAATGAAAAGAATAAAAATATGGAATAAGCTTTTAAGGTAATTATTGCTGGGCATAGTGGCACACACCTTTCACCCCAGCACTCAGGAGGCAGAGGCGGGCAGATCTCTGATTTCAAGGCCAGCCTGGTCTACAAAGTGAGTCCCAGGCTAACCAGGACTACACAGTGAGACCCTGCCTCAAAAAAATAAAAAAAGCAATTATTATTTTAGGAATGGAATATTCTTATTCACAGTTGTCCTTTTTCAGTTTATCCTACTGCAATCACATTCCTAAAGCACTGATTATTTTCCCATCATTTTGAAGTCTGACTGTAGGACAGTAAAGAAACTGTGGTCAAGTTGTAATGTATGAGAGAAGAATAAAAGTTAAAAAAAAAAAGAAAAACCCTAAACTCACCCATTTTTCTCACATTCCTACACGGGTATAAACACACAAAGGGAAATCCTTTTGTTTCCCTTGTAGAACAATAATTTTAGAAGAGTAATAGCATTCTATTTAAAATACCTTTTTAAAAAGCTTTTATTGATTCACGTCATGCATTTCGATCCCACTTATCTCCCCTTCTCCTCGCATCTGCCTGCTACCCTTGCAATCTCCTCCACAAATCAAAACTAAATTTAAAAGGAAAAACAAAAACCAAACCAAACCAGAAGAAGAATCTTGTCCTGGAAGCTGTGTGGGTGGTTTATTTGTGTATTGATTTTGTATAGCTAACCAAAGACCTGAGTTACAATAGTTAGGAAATCTGTTTTTCCTTTTATACTAATGCAATACTTAAAAAGTAAAATTATAAGAAGGAATCAATCTGACCAAAGCTAATACTCTAATGTTGGAACTATCTGTAAACAGAACTTCAAAACAATGTTCATTAAAGAATAGACTGTGTACTACTTATGAAGACAAGGCTGAAGAGAAAGCATGGCATTGGTCATCAGTAGACACTGATGCTCAAGGCTGGCACCACCACTGTATTGTGCAATCTACTAGGGAAAATCCTTTATAAACTCTCTACTTGTTTTACTTGTGAAATGGAGAAGGTATGATTTGAGATAAGAATGTATTAACATGCTGAAATATGATGTTTACTACATAGTGCTGCTGTCAGTACAGGCAACATTAGTGAACATGAGCAGTGACACATAACGTTTTACTTTCATAAAACCATAAGACAATCCTCATTTGGTAGTGAGAACAAAGAAGTGTATAACAAGATAAAATACTGGTGGGATGAATGCCAATAAAGTCCTTGTCTTATGAATACCCGTTACTCTGACTTTCCTAACATAAGAAAAAATAGGAATAAATTGTTTTCAAAATATTTTTTAAGATTTATTTATGTATTTTATGTATATGAGTGTTCTATTTGCTTGCATATCTGCATGATGGAGGAGGGTATCAGAGAGAAGAGGGCATCAGAACCCATTATAGATGGTTGGGAGCCACCATGTGGATGCTGGGAATTGAACTCAGGACCTCTGGAAGGGCAGCCAGTGCCCTTAACTACTGAGTCATCTCTCCAGCCCTGTTTTCAAAATATTAAGACTATATTTCAGAACCATATTTCCTTAATGTTATGGTAAAGAGACTTATGTTTTCTGTAATTTGGAAGTCAAGAGTTCAGGGATACTCTGTTGAGACTCTGAGGATTTGAAAATGATCTAAGAACTTCCCACTGTTGGGGTAAAGCAAAGTCATGATTCAGAATAGGTCCTAAGATCTACCTAGGCCATGGATACATTGTAAGGTGGAGGGAAAGGAACTGGTGGTAACTGGTGGTACTACTAACATACACAATGTAGTGAACATATACTGACATAAAAACATTTGGAACTATGATACAGCTAGACGATTCAAATTTATTGAGATCTTTCTATGTCATTGGGGAGGCTCGGAGTCCTAACATATAAAAGGCAAGTGCTCTATCATCAGGATAAACCCAATCCTTGTCCAACAAATGGCATCATTATTAGGCAAATTCATCTTATTAAAATCAAATTTGAATGAATTTGAATTTGTTTAATAAGAATTTTTGGTCTGACTCTTGTTTGTCTCCCTTTCCCCTTTTAGAATATCCTGCTATTGGAGCACATCTAACTCTCAAACATCTGTTGCTTCATAAAATTAACAAGCCAAGACTAGGTTTTCCCTTTTTCTTCATTCTTCTGAAATACTGCTTCTCATAGATGGAAAAAGGGAATCTACACTAGTGTGTTTCCTTGAGAGTCTTAAGAGATACATGGGAGTAGACATGTCAATAAGGTAGAGAGTGACAGCAACTACATGTACAAACTACCTGTATTAAACATGCCTGTTACACATAATATAAACCTCATGGTTTATATTCTTCCATATTCTTTAACTCATGTTAATAATACTATAACAATATAACTTGTTACCTAGAATCTCCAGTATTCTCTTAAGTAACTCTAACACCAGTTACCAAAGTCTCGTTGTAAAATAGTAGTTTAGGCTTAAATGTAAATGGACTGTAAGCCAAGAGGTCATGCTTTTAAAACCATATAATGGGTCCATAAATTGAGGCACAGGAAATATTCAGAGTTGAACTCCAGGCAAACAAGTCAAACAAGAAAACCAAGGGGTTAGGATGTGAGGCTTCCATAAACTATCTCAGTGTGTTTATTTGGACAGCCAGAGAACTGGAATGCCAAAAGAACCTACTGTTGTCACAGAGCAGTTTATTTATGTGAGAAGGCTCAGGAAGCTTTTCAGAGAAATGAAAAGTCAGTTCAGTGTAATTTTCATGAACTGATCTTCTAAACCAATGTAGGCTATTATTACAGGTAAAGGGCTAGCGTAATTCTCGACAGTGAGACTGGAATCAACTGATCAATCTCATGGATGAGGAACAAAATACAAAAGATGTGAGCAAATGACAAAGGAAACTTGGAAATCCAACTTGCTACACAGTTCATGGACATCAAGTTCATGGAGAAGAAACTGACATGCACCTCCTTTTTCTACCCAACTGCCACAGTGAAACAGGTTTATTCTTTCTGGGCATGTACCAAATAACAAAAATTCAATGAAAGTCATCACTACAACTAATGCTTACCAAAGCCATGCACATTAAAAAAATAAAACATGAAATAAAAAATGTCTTAACATGTTTTAGAGTATGAATTTGCTAGAATTAGAATAGAAAGAACAATGGTCAGATTTAATAACTCTGTAACTTAAAAATATTTAATTGAAAATAAATGTCTTAGCTGCAGAACATCTTAGCTCTGGATAGTTTAATATTTCAAAAATATGGGAGGGATAACATCTAATTAAATGAAACCAGTCAGGAGAGTTCATAACTAACAGACTGATCAATAACTCAGAAAAAAGCTTCAGAAATGCTTGACGAGGCCAGTGCGGCCGACGACTTACTCTGAAGCTGAGGCTGCTGCAAGGAGAGGGGCTGTCCGAACACAAATGGGCTGTGGACTAGGGAAGAGGGAGCTTTTGCAGCTTGATCAAAGATGGAAGGAGCTGGGAGATTGGGCCGTGACTGAATGGAATTCAATATGGCACTCAGTTGATCACCTGCAGTGGGCAAAACAGTCAACACTACAACTTGTTACTTATTAACATCCCAAATGGCAAAGTCAATGGTGCTTTATGACAGTCAGGCAAATTGAACAGTAAAGAAAGCTATGCCAGTTCAGAAAAGGGGAAGGTGGTGATCACTGTCCTCAAATCAGGGATCTGATTCTACATGCTGGCTAGTTTTGAGGTTATCAATGAACATATTCCATCAGTCTTATATAGTAGTCCACAGAAACAAATCCACTTAAAATTCATATATAACTTTTCCCATTATTTATGACAGAATAAAGGATCTGTGAGGGATATATGTAAGTTCATTCAACATTGTGTTGGTGAGGAGCAAAGAAATGAAGATCCTAGGTATGGTAAAAAGTATTTATTCCATGGTGCTCAATAATAACTAATGCCACCCTGCCTAATCTGAAGACTATTTCATGCAGAAAATAAGTACTACATAACTTCATTTACTTAAAATGTATACTCAAGTGGGACAAAGTACACTTTCCACTCAGCAATACAACTGCATCATAGTTATAAATCAATACTTTAATTTAAAATGATTACTGCTAAGGAAACTGTATTTTTGTAAGAGCAGGAATTACTTTGCTTAAAGAGATAATTTTGTAACTCCTATAATACAAAATATGAATGAATTACCTAATTTGATTGATATTTTCCTTATAATTAAATTTGTAGGGTATTAACAAAATAGCTTAAGGACAGAAATAATGCAATTAGATGAAAAACTGTATTTGTGAAAATCTATGCATTTTAAGTACTTTACATGATGCTGAAGGGGGAAGCCTCATATTCAGACAGGTCAATGCAGAAACTGACAGTGCGTTTCCAGCTGTATTTAACTAAATATAAGTGAAAAATCTCAACTGAGCTGCCAGATGGCACAGATTCATATGGAATTACGTATTTAAGTTACATAAGTACTGATTTCTTTTAAATAAAGACGTTAGATTCCAGAAAATATTTGATAAGTTTATAAAGAATTATTTAAATTGTTGTTATAAATAAAAAGAGTTTTGTAAATAATTTCTTGCTCTTGGGAAGTATAGAAGTCCAGAGAAAATGGGAACAATTGTTAAGCTATACAGTAGTTAGATGTATTTCATCAAATCTAACTTTCTTAGTGCTTTTTCTCAATATAAATATAACAAGTTCTAAATGCATTCAGTTTTAAACAATATTTACAAAAGCACTTTAAAAGTACTTTTGATTTCCACTGAATAAATGCTTACAACAATGTCTATATTTCTTAAAAATGAATTTTATTTTTCTGATACTTTAGTGAATTCCATTTTAAAGACTGACTTAGAGTGACAGCGATACTTTCAGGGTAAAAGCATACATTTAATAAAACATGGCTTTAGGACACTTTATTCCACAGGATCAGTGGCAGTAAGTAAACACTTAAGTTTGAATTGAAGAGTTGATGATAATCGAGAAAAGAAACAAGAACAAACTACTCTTCTCTGTAATAAGAAAAACAAGCTTAAGTTAACAGAAATCAGAGTGATTGGAAGTATGCAAGCAGGTAAAATCTTTCTGTGAGAGTAACTAAATGAAGAGAGTAAAGGAAAGTGTGTGGACATTAATGATGTTAATAATAAAAGTGGCTTTATTTTAAACTAATTCTCCTATATCAAAACAATTTTGCATTTTTTTGTTATTAATTTTTCAATAACTGCAAGTCAGGTAAATTCACATTATATGTGTTCCTAGAAACAAACCCCTATGAATAAATACATTTTTTTTTTAAAAATAGTTTTTTTTTTTTTTTTTGAGAGGGTCTTGATATGTATGTAACCTAGCCGGACCTCAAATCAATGATCTAGCCTAGGCTAGCCTCCTGCCGCTGTCTATGCTGAAGGTACTGACTAAGGCACTACAACTGACTTAATAATCTTTAAAAGGCAGACTACTTCCATGCCGACGACATCCACCCTCCTACACATCACCAGTGGTTTGCTACCTTCTCACAATATTGTGTATTTTCGAGGATTAGGTGCAGTAGAAAGAACATATCTGAATTTACCAAAAAAGGCAATTTTGGATAAATTTCAGGAGGAAATTATCCCAGAAGAATTGCTTAGATTCTCTATGATGTTGATCTGTTCATTAATGCATATAAAACAGCTGTACACATTTTATATTCAAATGCTTTAGCTTTTCCTCTTTTACTGCTTTCTAGCTCATTATGCATAACCATGTTCAAATACATTATCTCATATAACTGCAATTCAACTAACATAACCAGGTTAGAGATTTAAAACCACAGATAACTCATAAAGCCCACATATAGTGTTACTAAGAGAAAATTTTAATAGACTGATTAAGAAAATTCTTTGTTGCTCATTTACATTACTCTCCTAGGAACAGGTCATATCATTAGGGATTCAGACTTTCAGATACAAGTTCAGAACGAGTGCCTTTAAAGCAAACACAATATGAAAAAAAGTCCAGTAAACATAAGCTGAAACTGACATAAAACAATATTGTGAAAAGGAACACCTTTTAAACATTTTGAGTGTTAGTTTTGTAGCATACATTTTAATTTAATGAGGATATGTGGGAAGAAAAAAATGAATAAAAAGTAACAAAAACTTACTGAAGTCCTAAAGAAAAGACTCATACTCAGATGCCTACCTTTATTATTCCCGAGGCCATAATCAAATCCTTGGGCACTGCAAGTGGCCCCTTTATTAAAGGCTTGTACTGAGAAAGGGCTTGGAGGAGGCGTTTGAGAATTCTGATCCAGAAGAACTTGTTCTACAATAGAAGTCACAGCTATCAAGTTAATTTTGTATGCGGTATTCCCTAGTCACATGTCAGAGAAAATGCTAATAAAGAGTACTATGGTTTAATTTAGTCTGACCCTACAGGTAGAGCTGAGCTAAGTCTAGTTCTCAATCAGATTAGCTTAACATTTCAGGGCTTACTTTATTTTTTGTTATATAAAGGGGGAAATTTATTATTTAATAATAAATAATAAAAAATAATTATTTAAAAACTGGACCTATGCTCTTAAGTGGACTCTTATTATGGCATGGTATATTATTGAGTATATTTCTGGGTAAGTAACTCTTATCGCAAACAATTTACACAATGGCATTTTAAAAATAAATTGAACACTAAACTAGGAATAAAGATATCTATATCTCTCATCTATCCATCCATCCATCCATCCATCCATCCATCCATCCATCCATCCATGTCTTCAACAAGTCTACTTACTTTGATATGCTAACTGTGGTGTTTACAAATTAGCTTGCATTTATGGAATTTTGTAATGACACACTAGGAATGTAAGTATAGCAGCCTTTGTCTACAAGAGACACAGCATCTCGGTGAGACATTAAAAGATAAAGTTCTGTCACCATCAGAATACACAGGGGGACAAAAAGGGCAATCTTAGTGAGATCAATGTTGAGAATTAAAGCTGAAAGCTAATTTTAACAACAACAAAGATGCTATGCATGTATTCAACATTGCTTTCTTGAGAGAAAGTTCAGCTAAATGAAGTTTCCCCACACAATACTGCAATTGGTATGAAAACTGACTTCCAGCTCATGGTAGGAGTAAAAATTCAGGCCCAGACTTGCACTGAAGAATGAGGCATACAAATGTATGTTAGTAGAACAAAAGAAAGTTTTTCCTATTATTAACAAAGATAACTATGTTCTCAGCGTTCTTGTTATTTTCTCCTTCATGAACAATCATTTAGTACTTATATATTTTACAAGTCAATTTTGCAAGCTGTTTAAACCTTTAGACTTTCTTTTACTTAAAAAATAAACATTCAAAAACCTCAAGGAAAAGGTAATGCAATAAACATAAAACATATGTATGTTAAAATTTAATCAAAATAAATCACAAATTTAAGCCAACTTGCCATCTTCATGCCGTAGGTATTGGTTTCCGCCTCTGTCTCTAGCTAAGGACCATGCCTCTCCTTCATCACTCTCACAGAATTCTACCATGCTGTTCTTATCCAGCTGCACCCATGTACCTTCAGAATTGGTTACCTGGTACATAACAGAAAGCATGATTGATTGGCTTGATTCTTTCAGGGCATCCAGGCTGAAAACCAATAAAAAGCTTAAGTGATTCTGAACAACATAATGATTCCAACACATTTCTACTACGAAATTAGTTTCTGAAATTAAGACCACAGCCTGAGGTAAGACAGAATTAAAAACTTCTGTAAAATATTATTTATTTAAGCATTTAATTATAATATTGTCTTCAAAGCGCAAAGATCATCTCTGAATGATTTCAAGTATGCCCAAAACATAAAGCTCATCTTTTAGACCTAAAATCTCCTGACAAAGCATACTCATTATTACTAGATTATTGGTGCCTACAGTGTAATTTGAAAATGACCCTGACCCTAAGAAATAGCATGACACACTACATCTTCAAGCTTATCTGTGGAGGCAAATGCCACAGTGGTCTAAAGAATAATTTTATTTGCTCAGGACTTCAGTGAGACCTGTTAATGGGAACAAAGAAATGAAAATTTTTGGAAGGTCACATCTCCATTTCAATTCATAGAAAATCTTTTAAGTGCTGACAACCCATAACAGTACATTTATAATAATAAAAAGACATATTCAAATACGGAGCAGTTATATGTACAATACAACTTATTTGTTAATATAAGCAATACAAATACTGTTTTTTATGAGATAATTATGAGGATTTTTTTTTTTAAAAAAGCACAGAAAATCATGTTAGTATTTCCAACACAAGTAAAAGTCAGCAACATGAGCATTTAAGAACCTGAGATGGAAATGACAATCTGGAAGAAAGTGATACTTGATTATATTACATTAAACTGAGTATCATAAAAGTCATGAAGCCACAAGAATCCATACCTCTCCCACTGCTTTGACTTTGTTTCCCAGAACTAACATTCCAATTGGGATACCTCTAAGGTTGGGGCAGCTTCTGATGTTGTGACCTGAAGGGCCTGTCTTCACTACCTTGTACACGCCTGGCCCGCCTCTTAAGAACGGATTATCTTGTTCTTGCATTGTTGCTTCCTGTGGGCAGCAGGAGTTTACGTCTTTGAAAAAGTCATCAGGATTAGTTTTAGGTTCCTGAAAATTTTAATAGGAAAAGAAAAATGAACAAAATATAGTCTATTACTACTTTCATAATCCTATGAAGAGATTTGAAGAAAGTCTACAACATTTCCAACTAAGAATATATAATTAAAATATTAGCTAATACCACTACTAAGAAACCTTTTAATTTTTTTTTTTTTTTTTTTGGTTTTTCGAGACAGGGTTTCTCTGTGTAGCTTTGCGCCTTTCCTGGAACTCACTTGGTAGCCCAGGTTGGCCTCGAACTCACAGAGATCCGCCTGGCTCTGCCTCCCGAGTTCTGGGATTAAAGGCGTGCGCCACCACCGCCCGGCGAAACCTTTTAATTTTTAACATTGATATTTAAAATAAATTTTATGAGAAAAAACCTAGCAGGAACAGGAAATTAAATGATTTGTCTTTTGTACCCCCAAATTTGAAAAATACAATACTATAGTACATGAAACGATGCTTATAACATTTTAGCAAACCACAGTACAAATGAAATATATTTCTGAATTTGCTAGACCACCACTAAAATGCACTAAAGGTGTATTTTTAAAGAAAATAAACTCTATTTATATATATTAATATACGTGTGTGTTTGTTTATATATATTAAAAAGCACTATTTCTAAATGCAAAGACCCTGCTCTATATTTCCTGTTGAATGTCAATGCTATGATGAATTACTTCCAATGGAATACAACAGGGAGATAGACCAATGTATATGTATTTGCTTTGTTTCACATTAGGGGTTCTTCCATTGTCCTCATTGCTTTCTTTGTAGTATTGATGATTAAAATCAGGCCCTTGCACAAGTTAGGCAAGTAGTGAGCTACAACTCCAGCTGACAACTTCTGACCACTTATGACGACTTCTTTAAAAAAAAAAACAACCCAAAACCAAAAAAAAAAAAAAAAAAAAAAAAACTACCTGTAAATATAGTAGTAGGAAATCTATGATTTGTATTGAGTAAAAAATAACCATACTACAATACATATAAAATTAGGATAAAATAAGAATAAAGTTATATAAATAATGACAACACTAGCACTACACACGATAAACTTTTATAGCACATTTCTATTCCTAAAAGTATCTTTGTATTAGCAGATGAATATGTATTCAAATAGACAACAGGGTATTAAAATAAGTACTGGGGCTAAAATATATGCAGATTCAAGAATTTTTATGTAGTTTGGTAATGCAATGAAAAATAATTACTAGCTTTTTGATTGCTGTTTTGAGATTAAGTCTTGCTATGTAGTCCTGACTGTCCAGTAGTCAACAATCCCCTTTACTTAATTAAGCAGCCTCCTAAGTGATAGGATTACAGGTTTGTACCTATAATCTAGGTTCCTCACAAGATACTTTGTAAATCATCTGGTGGTAATGAAAGACCATAAATTTTTACTTAAACAAATATATACTATGAAAATAATTTATTTACATTTATTGTAATTAATACTGCCTATATCATAGCCTTTACATATTGGCAACTTATTGGAAATAAGATCTTTAGTGACTTGAAAAGAACACTAGAAATGTAAGTAAATTAAACTTAAATTGGACATTCATTATTACCATGAATATATATTGGTAAAAATTTGTATATACACTTTTATAAATATAAATAGAACATTAAAAATAAATTAAAAAGTATAATAGGATATAAACTTTGAATAGTGCTAGTATAATCACAAGAGTCTTGAGTAAACATTTAAAAATTCCTACTTGTCAATGGTAAACTTCAGCAAATACATTATGTCATAATTAGAGGAGGCAACTTTTAGTCCTATTTACAAGTGCCTTTGAAATCTGCATGTTGATATTAAAAATAACAGCAAAAATGTACAAACTGGGCTGAAAAAAATTTCAGTATTATTTACTGATCTTGCATCCTTTACTAGATTTCACAGTAACTGCATCTTCAAGGGTAACAATGGGGAGTAAGTCAGAGCAAAGCTAAAGATAATCATAACCTATTTATCAAATGTAATATGAGAGACATATTAAGATGGTCAGTACTTTATCTAACTATTAATGGAGCTATATAAAATAAGTAGAAAAAAGTTTTTTTTTTTTAAAGATAAAAGTACTTCTTTTGTATTAAACTTGAAAATAACTGCTGGGCATAAAAATCACAACTGTGTTTGTCATTCTAAAGCAATCTTAAAATATACATTTTTTTCAGTACAGAAATGTGAGACTGTATACCAGAATATAAAATTGGTAAATTTTAATCACATACATACATATTTATATTTATTTCTCATTCAATTCCCAACTTCTTATCTAAAATAAATATTCAAAAGGACAATTCAAAAGTGTAGGCTGGGGGTAAAAGGAAGAGTTAGAAGGTCACAACACCACCAGCTACGTAAGTTCGTTCTGAGCAAAGTAATTTGGAGCAAACTGCTGGAGAAGCTCATCAGAAAACCACTGCAACCAGGAAGCCATGAAGAGTTTCACTTCATTTAAAGTGGTAACACAAGTCTGAGCAAATGAGGGAAAACTCAACTGCAGGACTCTGCAGACTTTTCCCCTGGTAAATTCCAGTTTATTGATCCTAAGCAAAGCCTCAAAGACACAATGTAAAACCTGTTGTACATGCTGAAATACCTGGACAATGTATGATTGTTCCTTACAGTTAACTCACCTGGGGGAAAAAAGCTTTGGAAGTCCAGGAAAATACGTCCAAATCCCTGACTCCTTGGCTAGCATTAAAGATATTCTGAGCGACAAAGTTTAAGAAAGAAAAATATCAACAAGGAAAGGGATCAGAGTATCATCTGCAGAAGATGCGTGCACAGTTACATTTTCTGAAATCCAGCACCAATATGAAATCGTATTTTGCCAAAATGAAACTGAAGCCACCTGAGTAAACCACACACCAAAATTCTGAAAAACAAGGTTTTGTCAAAAGCTCTCCGTAGATATAGTGTGTCATGCCATTTACTAACATCAAGAGCCAGACTTTGCTGGAAGGCTTAAGAGTTAGTGTAAGAAGGAAACCTTGAATCTTTAAATGAGAACATTATTTGTTCTAGTACATGCCAGATTTTTATTTTTTTTTTATGACAGAGTACAATCCGTTGTTTTATAAAGATGTCAACAATAGAGACTACATAGAAAACGCACCTCTTAGAAATAATGGCATGTATGTAAACTATCACTTTTAGTATGAAAATTAAAAAAATAACCCAAATCAAAACAAAGTCATTAATGTTTCCTCCCTCCTATAAATGGAAGAGAGAAAAAAAAAAAGAGAAAGACAGACAGACAGACAGACAGACAGATCTTTGGAAAATTTTCCAAAATCTACTAGCAAATATTTTAAGAAAAGCATAAACACAAGCTGAATCTTTTATCAAAAGACAAGTAACTGGTTTATCTCAAAGTTTAGGAAGTCATAAACACTCAGGATCTCTGCTGAATTCCAAATATATTCTGTTAAAGAACAATTAATTCATGACAACACAGTCCTACTAAAAGTATTTTCACAAACACTCTAATGACAATTACATGATACACGTTTTACACAGACACAACATACTATCAGCCCTCTCTTAATTTTACCTAAAACTCAAACATATTCAACGTGCAGCAATCCTACAAATGTATTGTTTATGTAAAGACTGGTAACAGGTTATTCTGTTTGGACCAAAAGAGGAGGACATTCAAATGTTAACTGAAGTATATATCACTGAAGACTTTAACATGAAAGAAAAAATTAAAATTCCTGATCACTTATGTCATTTTAGACAATGAGAAGACATTTGCTACTTTGTACCTCTTTTTTTCTTAAAGTATGTGTGGGTGGATACAGTAACATACACACACACACATAAACACGTATAAATACTAATTATATAAAATATGTAAAAATGAGTTTCTAGTAATATGCCTACAAATAAATTTAAAATGAAACTGAAACCACAGTCATCATCCCCTTAATTTTAGAATGCATGGCCAATATGTCCTTTCTGTTGATGTAAAACAAAAACGTCACAAAGTGTTCTAAATGTTACTCTG
Organism: Peromyscus leucopus; assembly: GCF_004664715.2. Classification (NCBI taxonomy): domain Eukaryota; kingdom Metazoa; phylum Chordata; class Mammalia; order Rodentia; family Cricetidae; genus Peromyscus; species Peromyscus leucopus. The sequence goes on along the minus strand of NC_051070.1, from coordinate 21,139,988 downwards.
AAGGAAATGACATCCATAGTGGTCAATCACTGCATACAAGAACTTTTGGAGTACTTGTTCCCTGGCCGTTCTCCCTCCCAGAAAACAGTGATGCAGATAGTTTGACATAACACAATATCAGGATTTTAAAAGTATTTTCACACTCATCATACATTATTTTAGTACTAAAAGCATCAAGAAAATCAAGTGTTAAAAATGCAAATCGATTCAGCATTAAATACTGAATGTAGTGATTCTTTAAGCTTATACTCTCCTTAATTTCATTGTGCAAACTTTAGCGTTTGCAGAGTCAGTAACTTGCACAGTGATATTTAAAATGATGTAGCCACTTGCTATGGCAACAGATTGCCAATGAAATAAAATTTGCTTATTATAACTATATATAAATTCTAATTTATAAATTTTGCTTTAGTTGCTATAGTTGTAGAAAATTCTTAGACTATAAAAGTTTAATGTAAATTTAAATTATTTATCAAGTGTTAAGACATTTACCAAATAGAAATCAGGACATTAAAAATGAAAGAATTGAAGAGCTTTCTTCTGAAGATTTAAAAATATTTTAGCTAATGATATGAATGTTTACCAAAATAGTAATTTATCTAAAGTCTCAATTACTCATTATTACAAAGGATAAATTAAGTTTTTATACCTTCAAAGATTAATATGTCACTACAAAGAGGCACATACACAATAATTTAAATTACTTCATTCTTAAATTCTATTTTCAAGACAGATCTTTTTCAGAATTAGCATACTAATAACCTAACTAAATTAACCAGCAGCAAAGTGCAATTCTAAGATGACAGTTTCTCAAGTAACAGAAGACTTTACATAAATTAGTAATTATTACAATGAAAATATATTATCAAACATATCAAATGTTCATGAAAAAAATCACTCTTCTAGAAAAGCACAGATCTAAGGGCTGCTAATTTTAATGCAGAAAAAATACAAGAAAATCAAAATTGTACATATATGAAATATTACAGTATTACTTTAACTGTCTCAATCTCATCCTCATTAAAAAATTAATAACTAGAGAATGAAATATAGCAGATTATAATAATCTAATAACAGCATATTCATTCATGTTATATTAAATAATGACTTAATAATATTAATATTGAAAAACAGTCTATCTTTACACATAAACACAAACCCATTCACAGAGTAAAACAAGGAAATCTCATGTATGTCAAACCTGCACTGGCAGATTTTAAGCATTTCAAAAAAATGTCCATAAAACTCAAGAAATATTCACTAACTACCAATTTGGTGATGCTACAAGAGAATCACAATGAAGCAATGTTTCTCTTAATTCCACTCCAAATCTTTAGTGCTCCTAAATTTTTTTTAATATCAATGTACTTTCTTTAGGTGAGCAACAACTAGCCTGGATAAGAAGTGATCTGTATATGTGCATGCAAATGTTCAGATACCTTCTTGCTACTGAAAGAATTCAGAATATGTTTACTAGCTTTCCTTGATATAAATTCTCTTTTCTCTTCAATATTCCTTATAATGTATATTTGCCATTTTGACAAAGTATATAAAAAATTGGGTATCTAAGTTTTAAGTCATGAAAATCTTCAATTATAGCAATAAACTCATTTCAAAAAATTAAGCTTTTCACTCTAGGTAGGCAAATGTCTCCTATGCCATATGATAGCTCTTTACGTCATATACCATCTCTCTTCACTTATATTTTCCAAGACATATAAAATTTTATTGTAACTAATACTTTATAGCAGCAGTTCTTAAACTGTGTATCGTGACCCCTTTCTGAGGGTAGTATGTCAGATATCCTGCAGATCACAGATATTTACATTACAATTCACAACAGTAGCAAAATTACAGTTATGAAGTAGCAATGAAATAATTTTACAGTTGGGGGTTACCAGAACATGAGGAACTGAATTAAAGGGTCACAACATTAGGAAGATCGAGAACCACTGCCTTCTAGTTTTCAAATTACAGAAGTTAGTTTATTAACTAATTTTTATGTTTATATGTGTATATTGTCAATGTGTGTATGCGTATAATCTGAGGCATCATCCTCAGGACCACTGTCTATCTCCTTTGAGGCAGGGTCTCTCACTGGCCTTGGGTTCACCAATGAGGCCAATGAGTCCTAGGCATACTCCTGTTTCTGCCTCCCCAGAGTTAGTTTTACAAACATTTACCACCTTGCCCTGACCTTTTTTTTATGTGAGCTCTGGAGATTGAACTCAGGACCTCCCATAAGACAAGAAACTTTAACAGCTGAGCCATCCCCTCATAGAACTTCATTTTAAAAACTTTCATTGGCTTATTTATTGTCAGAGAATGTTATAATAATCATCTTCATTTAATCACTAGTGTTACATATTTACACTTAAATTGGCAGTTTATTCTAAGTAATAATGATTCTTGTAATAGGTTCTATTACTTTGAATTACACTACATTAATCCTTCACATCTGCCTTAGATGTTACCTCCTAAATTAAGTCATTCCACAGCTTATCACAAAACAGCACAACTGATTATACACCTATTTATCATTTTATAACTATACTTATCGCTTCATTATACCAAGGCACACTAAACATAAAAACATACACCTTGGAACCACGCCAAGTGGGGCTCTAGCACCTTGATCCACCAATACTTAAAATCTTGGGAAAATGAGAACAGTACATGAATCACATGAAACAAATAAGGAAAGAAGCACACATATGTGTGAGGAATTATTTTAGCAGATTACACCAGACCAAAGCACTCAAATTAGATATCAAGCAATACTGAAAAGACTACTGTAAGTAACACTACAGAAGCAATAAACATGAGTAAGGATCTTTATTTAGTCCTTACCACTAAGCAGCTTAAAATTGAAATAAGACCCATGCATGCAAATGCACATGAACACACACAAGTGCGCATACAAAACACACACACACCATAAGCAAATGGTTGAAGATAAACTAAATTCAATAAATAGTTGTAGTGGGAGAGAGAGTAGGCCATTTCCACTCTTACAGATAATGTACAATTTAAAAAAAAAGGAGGGAAACTTTATTTACTTAATTTATACAGTACCTATCTGCTTTCAACCACACTGTCAGTTATCAATTCCCAATTATATCCCAGTGCTATTTATTAGTGATGTCATAAGGAACACGTAGTGAAGAAGAAAATCAATATTTTGTAGTTAAACTAATAAAGTAGTGTGGTTACTACCTATTTTATGATACAGCACTTTAGCAAACAATGACTTAATCAAATACTGCAATATCAAGGAACTGTAATGAGTCAATTTAAGATTTAGCATCACTAGATATTATATGTAATACAAGTCTAAAAATCACATCTTACATTAACACAACAGTATTGTAAATCAAGAGATAGACACAACACAGAAATAAATGCAAACTGTCGACATAACAAACCAACAATTATACCTATTTCTGAATGTATAGTAATTCTATTTTCTTAAATATTGGGTTCATTCTAAATAGCAGTGTAAAGAAGAAAAAAAATGTAACCATTTTAATTTCCTATCTCTTTGAAAGGAATTCAATAAATTTAGTTTTAATTTGTTACTTACTGTTGGTGACAGATCAAAATGAGCATTAAGAGCCTTACCCCTGCCAAATTCCACTTTCATTACACTGAAGCCCTTAAGTATTCAAGCACTTTTGAAGCAAAAGTGATACAGGTATGAATTACCTCAGAACTGAAAAGCCTTAATTAAAGAAAGATCTATAATGAAGACAGAGTGCAACTAGGATGCTTCTAAAAACCATCTTTCACTTACGTCAACAGGGACCAGGAGGCTCTTGCCAAGATGTTGATTAAAAGAGAGGCACCAGGCTTCAGTGTAACCATTCATGTTAGGAACATACTTCTTTATGGTCTCATCATTCAGTCTCAACCACACGCCATCGTCATTGTGAATCTAGGGAAGAAGAGGCCAGACAAGTGATGAGCTAGTGAGGACTAAGGATGAGCAGAGCAGGCAAAGGAGGGCAGAAGTGAAGAGGCTGCATCTAGTTTTACAAGAAGATAAATGTGTGAGAACCTCTAGCAAGGAATACTAAAACAGTAAGATCATTTTCACAGTGAGATTGCTAAAGCAACTTCTCTCAAGAGTTAAAATCACAAGGAAAGCACATACAGGATAAATAATTGGACAGCAAAACTAGTCATTTGCCAAACGGACGTGTCTTTTATGCAGGCTACTTGGTTGCATCGCAGGAAAATATTCCATGAACTTTCCAAAGTTAAAGCAATCCAAGAAATATGTTTTAAAACCATTCTACAGTTCAGTTAAAATATGTCTATCTTTAGAAAGTAGAACTTCTACAGGTTCTGATAACTGTGTTCAACTCAGTGTTTGCATGCTCAAAGTGTAATTTTCCCAGTTTTTACTGAAAAGGAAAAAATAAATTAAATGCATAAACCTCAATGAACATATCCTGTAAATTTTCAAAAGATTTCCCAAACTGTTTGAAACAGATGCCTTTCAAAATGGGTGGTAATTGGCATTCAACTACCAATTATGCAGGGAAGCCTTTCCAGCCACCTGCTACATCTTTCTATTTCTACTAAAATTCTCCCTGATATATCTGTATATATAATTCTGTTTATCTATATTTTATTATAGGTTACTATTGTCAGATATCATGAGTGGAATTTCAGATAAGACACTATTAATAGCAAATCTTATGTAGCCTAGTGTCAGGAATGGGTTATTTCTTCTAGAGTTATTGGCAAGAGAGATCTCAAAGACCCCCAAACATTACTAGGCTACTGCCAATGCTCTTAATGACCCTCTAGAACTTGACGGTAAGACTCTATTGCTGAAGTCATCACACTTGTGACTCATAGAACACAGATATCAAGCTGGTACTCACCTGCAAGCTTCATCCCTATTGGCTTACTCTCATAGTGTTGGAAGGTGCTATACACACTACCAGATGAGAAAAGGAATCATCAATCTTACCCACCTATAGCACCATCGTCTAAGCCAGGAACCTGTGACTAGACAGGTCACAGGCCTTAGGAGAAAGCATACTACTATTTCCCTACTAGATGGACAAAGCATTAAACTGACACCTAACTGACCTACAGATAAGAGCACATCTATCAACTCTCAATAACTTTTTTCTTTCAGTAGATGGTGACTAATAGCAATCCACACTGTTCAAGGTGCAGAGAATAAGAGACTGCTCAGCCTTAAATGGGACATCTCTTATCGCATCCACACATCCCAAGTCTCAGAAATCATTTAAGAAAATGGAGAGGAAAGATGGTAAGAGGCAGAAGTTATGATGACAGAGAAACTGTTTTCTGGCCACAGAAGCATGGCTGCACACATGAACTTGTAGTAGTTGAGAAAGCATCCACAAGACCTGCACAAGCGCAAGCCAGACAAAATCCTGGCATGGAGAAGAGTCCCATGCCTCATCTAAGGAGCTATTGGCAACTGACAGTTTCTGTGAGAGAGAGACTCAGTTGTTTATAAGAGTGCAGTCCCTGGTAGGCTGAACTCTCCAGTGAAGACCACCATCCAAGAGTAGATGGCCTGCACAACGAGGACTTGATGGGTTAACAAAACAAACAAACAAACAAACAAACAAACAGAAGGGCTGGGGAGTTGGCTTATTGGTTAAGAGCACTGGCTGTTCTTACAGAGGACCCTGGTTTGATCCCCAGCACCCACTTGGTGTTGCACAACCATCTACAACGTCGGTTCCAGTGGATCTGTTGCCACTCCTGGTTCCAGGCCTCTACCGGGACCAGGCACACATGTGACACACAGACATACATCCAGGCAAAACACCCATACACATAAAATGATAAAATAAAAATAAAAAACAAATAGAAGACTGTAGATGAATTTCTAAACAGTCTTATTAAATAAGAAACACAGAGCCAAATACAGAGATCAGAGAAATAGGAATTGCTACCAACTAACCTTAGCTCACCAGCTAACCAGAGAACCAAACCAGCTTCTTCCTGTCTAATCTACCCCTTTATTGCTGTTCTGTTCTGCTCTTAGCCCAGCCACCTCACTTCCTCGTCACTGCCTGTCTAAACAGACCTTCAGGTCTCTATGGTTGGTATTGGGATTAAAGGTGTGTGTCACCATGCTTGGCTGTGTCCTTGAACACACAGAGATTGTCTGCCATGTGATCAGATTATTAAGGGCATGTGCTACCACTGCTTGACTTTTTGTTTATGGATGGCTATCTATGTCCTCTGATCTCCAGGCAAACTTTATTTATTAACATACAAATAAAATGTCACCACATTTCAGCACAAATAAAATACCACCACAGAAGACACAAAGTTGGGTAAATTTTAAAAACCTGATAAAAAATGAGATAAAAAGGTTCCCAAACTGTTTAGAACCCAGTAACATTAAAACATAGTTTCCTTGTTATTGTGCAAATATTACAAAAGTATCCAAAATGAATTACTGATACTTTTTATGAATTACCTCATCAATAAAAGTGATAGTTCCATTGACTTTCACTATGCCAATCTGCTCACTCTGAAGGGAAGGGTGGCTCCGGATACGGAGACCGGCACTGTCCTTGGCCACGAATTTTCGAATCTGAGAAATGAAAAGATATGGCAGTGATAGAGAAAACATAGACTATTTAATAAGTTGCAAATGATAAAATCAACAAGCCTAAAAGAACTACAATCCCAAAGTCTCCTCACAATCATCTGTAGTTGGTTTCCTTCTGCAAGTAATTTTGTCAGTTATTTATAACAAGCAATAAAAGTATATTTCTAAGAACTGAAGAACTTTGGTTACCAAAGTTATTAATGTATTTATGACTACCAATTTTAAGTATTGATGACATGTAACAAAAATATAAAAGGCGCCAGGTGGTAGTGGTGCATGCCTTTAATCCCAGCACTCGGGAGGCAGAGTCAGGCAGATCTCTGAGTTCGAGGCCAGTCTGGGCTACTAGGTGAGTTCTAGGAAAGGCGCAAAGCTACACAGAAAAACCCTGTCTCAAAAAACAAATCAAAACAAATTATACACACACACACACACACACACACACACACACACACACACACACACACATATATCTCAACTTTTTAGAGGGGCATGATATAAATTCTATTACAATTGTTTTCTTTTTGGATATAAGGAAATTAATGTTTCTTTTAATAGTACAGTACATTTTAATCTTGAAAACTCACATATAATTTCAGTAGACTTTCTGTTAATAGCACACTTTTAATATCAGAAAGTACACAACACTCATAAACTATTAAAGAATACATAGAGAAGCCAAAAAGTAAAACTGTACAATTTGAAATGATTAAAATTCTTATGAACTCCTCTTCAAACTGATTTAGGAACACTGAAAATTCAAATATTAAAATAAATCAAGTAAAATATTAGCTACTTAGGGCTACTCTGAGGCATCCATGAAAAATTTAAAAAGCTTTGACAATTCCAATTTTGATTTTACCCTCCCCTAACCTTATTTGGTTGAGGGTCAGCCTTCGGCTTGACCAGCTGGGTTCCTGGTGGGATCATCCCTTTTGGTGGATCTTTTACTTTTACTTCGAGGCCAGCATCTGTAAGAAAAGTAGTCTAATTATAATCTTTAACTACAAAGGTGGGGGATTGTGAAATCTAACCATATCACAGTCTAGTTCATTTTCTAACGTGAATGGGTGCTTTGCCACCTTGTATGTCTGTTCACCACATTCATGCCTGGTGGCTGCAGAGGCCACAAGACGGCATCACATCCCCTGGGACTGGTGGTTGTGAGCCAACAAGTGGGTGCTGGGAAATACAACTGAGTTCTCTGGAAGAACATTCACTGCCCTTAACTGCTAGGCCATCTCTCCAGGCCCATATCATAGACTATTTTAGATAATTAAGATAAATATATGAATTCTGCTTTTCTTTTCTAAAAGTGGCTGATACTTAATGGGGAAAATGAGAACCACTAAAAATTAAGGTCTTGAGGTGGCAAAAGAGCAGTTGTTTCCCTCAGCATTTAAAGTGAAAGGGAGTTTCCCATTATTTAACTGGGACACATGGAATGATCCTGAACAAGTTCAAAATAATAATAATAAGAACCACTTTTGTGACAAGTGCTATCCAACAGCAATAGTTTGGAACACTATTCATCACCCACAGTGGTAAGCTCTGTGACTAACAGACAGCATGATGGTCAGATGGTAGTGCAATATAATACAGTAATTAAGAGATGAGATTTTCAGCTGGGTGGTGGCGGCGGCGGCGGTGGCGCACGCTTTTAATCCCAGCACTTGGGAGGCAGAGCCAGGCGGATCTCTGTGAGTTCGAGGCCAGCCTGGGCTACAGAGTGAGTTCCAGGAAAGGCACAAAGCTACATAGAGAAACCCTGTCTCGAAAAACAAAACAAAACAAAACAAAACAAACAAACAAACAAAAAAACCAACCAACCAATCGAACAAACAAACAAAAAGAGATGAGATTCTCATGTTACACCACTTGGTGTTCTTATGTAGACACTGTGTGACTTATCAACCTCAATTTTTTCATGTATGAGACAGGAATGACAACACTCTCTCCATCACAGTATGAGAATTAAACAATAAAAATATCTGCACAACAATGTACATGTGTTAAATGTTCAATGATGTTAGCTATTATTATTATTATTATTATCTGCCCTTGTCTGTGGTCAGGAAAGGTTGCAGATTAAAGACATAGGAACAGGATGAGTTAGGATGGAAATAGGAAGAGTTGAGTAGTAAATGTGCACCTCTACCTCAGTTTCAACATAAAGCATAGAACCATTGTTTTCACTCCACTGTTACATGAGATTGAAGATTTTATCTACTAAAGTCACTCCTAACAGCCAGCACTTTTAGTATTTTTTAGCATGCACAGGCAGTGCAGGGATAAGGAGGACATTATACCTCACTGACACACTAGAAAATGGGAGAAAGACTCATGACAGCTATACTGAGTGATCAGACACCATCAATTCCTCAAATGATAGGATCTTTGCAATATACTAATTAAAATTTATTAGGAAAGAGGAAATGAAGACACAAAGAAGTTATGAAACCTTTTTATGTATATGACACAAGGGGCCAACAACACAAGAATGATTTTGATTCTAGTTTTTTTGCAGCAATGTATTATTTAAAATGATACTTACCTATTTCAATGCCATCAATGGTAACGTGGATCGTGTACAGCCCGACGGCCCCTGGAGTCCAGTTTGCACAGTAAGTCCCGTCATTATTGACACGGATCAGCATATTTTCACTGGGCCTGAAAAAACATACCAAAGAAACCAACAAATAAAACAGGTGAATATCAAAACATTTACTTTTGATTATTCAGTCAAGATCATTTGCTATTTCAGCAAATATTTGTCTGTATTATCATGCTGCCTGGCAATGTTATAGCTGTCATAGCATGTTCCCTAACTTTCAAATAATTGAATTTCACTCTTTTTTTACTTTACAGGGCCAACTCTTCTCTTTCCTTCTCTCAGTTGATTATGATTTCACTTTTCCCTTCTGGGAAAATAGAAGCAATTGGCTACAATTTTCATGAAGCAATCAGATTGTTAAACCTATTTTGTCTCATTTTCTTTCCTGTTACAATGGACAGAACAATGTGGCTCTTATCCAAAACCACTTTTTCCATTTGAATTGTGAAGTTGGTCCCCTCAGTTACCTCACTTTCTCTCAAACATCATTTGTTCTCCTACTTTACTAGGCCCTATTTATTATCATAAAAAACTTTAGAATTTTCAGTCTTGACCTTTATTCCTCTCCAGTATTACTCCCTTTCTAATAGTCTTCTATGTCTTCTCCCTGCATATGGACACTTCCCTAAGACTGCTACTCTCACTCCCTTTAGGTCTACTTCTCTTCCACCACTTCCTCTTACGAGAATCCTGTTCCTAGCATTCATGGCGACTGCTAACAGTGGTTATCAGTGGCCCTGACATCTAAAGCCACTGCTTCCTCCCAGCAGTCTGTTGGTAGCCTAGATTGGTTGGTAACTCTCACTGTCCTGAAGTACTGTTGCCTTGCTGCTCTGACTTTCCCTTGGCTTTCCTCTCACCTCATTAGTCATTCTTTCTCAAGTGTTTTCCTGCCTTCTCATCTTCTGACTGTCTTTTAATTAATGAAATACCCAGGGTTTGAGTCTAGATTTTCTTTCCCCTAATGTGAAATCCCATTTCTATACAGATGACTCCCAAACTCACTTCTCCCTCAACCTGCAAACTTTGCAGCTGCACAGTTGCATCCCCACTTAAATATTAAAATCTGAGAGATAGAACAGAATCTCAGTTTTTAGCATATCTAACAAAAGCTCCTATTTCTCACTAATCAACATATACCTTACAAAACAATACAACACAGAAAAAATATAAATACCTGCTCATTCCTAGGAATTCATGATCATCATAAAAATTACAGTGATATATACCAGGAGTCAGTAAATACTTTATGTAACAATTTCAGTTTCTTAGGTAAAAAAGTCTTTGACATAACTACTTAACTTGATCACTGCACTGTAAAAGTAGCTACAGATAATGAAATTGTGTTAGAGTAACATTTATAAAAGCAGGTAGACAGCAGGTAAAATTTTGTCTGTGAGCCAAAATTGGTCATAATCTGTTCTATGCTGTTCTTAAAGCCAAAAGAAAATCTGTGATCATTTTTAAAAACATGATTCTAATTGAAACAGAATTATAGCACCCTTCCTCTCCCTTTCTTCCCTCCAAACCCCCATGGCCCTGACTCTCAAACTGATAGCCACCTTTTCTTGTATTACTATGAACATGTATGTTTGTATATACAAGTATGTATACATATGCATAAAATATATAAATACAACCTGCCAAGTCTGTTTTTGTTGTTTGTGTATTTATAGTTTCAGAGCTGACCCACCCACTCTCCGGTGACAAGGTCTACTTATTCTACCTTACACATCCCACCCCTCCTAGTCCACACTTCCTATTCATTTCCAACTATTTCTGTTGCCATTCTTGTTTTCCCATAATTTACTTCTGAAGAGCTACCATTGAGAGGCAGAGACAGGACAACAATGTTTAAGGTGGAGGTGGGCTACATAATTAGATCCTTCTAACAAAACAAAACAATAGTAACTTTTAATAGAATAAAAAATGAACCAGGCAGAAAATTACACCAATCCATCTAGACTACCCAAGGTATATAGTTTGGGAACTTGATACTCTTTCTCTACTATCTTCATTTTATGTTGTTTGTTAGTAGTTTTATAGTCGACTAAAAACAAATAACACCAGAAAGTTTACAATGTATAAAGAAATGCTCAATTAGAAATTTCAAAATGCTGCAGTAAGAAATCATTTCAGAAAAGAAGGTTAGTAGTCCATTTTAGGTACTACTTTATTTGTTAGCATGTGTGGCTAGTTGGTGTACTGTCCTCCCAGCTACAAGATGACTCCATTTCAACTCGTGTGTGTGTGTGTGTGTGTGTGTATACATTTTACTAATTCTTTGAGTCCATATGTGCCACTGCCCTGTCTGTGGTTTGTCCTGAAAAGTGGTTCCTGGAAGTCATCCACCACTTCTAGCCATTATCACCATCCTACCCCTTCTTCTCTGAAGATGCTTGAACCTTAGGTGAGGAGTGTGATAAAAACAGCCCATTTGAGGGTGGTTACCACATAGTCTCTTGTTCTCTGCATGTCTACCAGCTGTGAGTCTCTGTGTTAATTGCCATCTATGTAAGAACTTCTTGGATGAAGTACATCTATATGTATGTACCCACATATACATACATATATAGGAACCTTCTACAATAGTAGGTTTTCACATGGCTTTTTCTAAAGATCTTTAGTGTGTATTATCCCTCCCCATATTACATCTTCTACTCTGCCCTCCCATTCTCCAGCCCATTTACTCCTTCCTGTTCCATCATTTCCTTTCAGCTTTATATTAGTGTATTCTATGTCCTTCTCTTGAGTGATCTTCCTCCACTACCCCCCTCCCCCACCTCCATGACCCCTTACTAGTTTCCATACCACTATCTTTTTTTGAGCTACTGGTCAATGGGGTCTCATAGAACAATAAACATTATAGATTATTGCCATTGCTCTTGATCACCCTCCAGAATTTAATGGTAAGACCCTATTTTGAAGGCATTACAATTTGAGTTATAAAACACAGAGAAATCGAAACAGTAACTGACCTGAAGTTCCATACCTACTGACCATTTTCACAGTACTGAAGGGCATAATCATCAGTCTCACTCGGCTGAGAACAATGAGAGCTACAATAATGACCAGCATGGCAAGACAGGTCCACTGGTGCAATAGGGACACAAACATCATGGAATAACCCCTTTCTGATTGGATTTAAGTCCTGCTCCACGAAATGAAAACCAGACCTGGCACCATAATGGGGCCAAGAACCTGTGTCTAGAGAGGTCATAAGCCATAGGGGAGAACCTAGTTCTATTATTCTGCTAAATGGACATGGTATTGAAATGACTACTGATTAAATATTGATATACACATTGATCTCAACCCTCATCCAAGCAGCTTCTTAGACTAGATTGTTGTGGGATGTCCTGTATGCTGTAAATAGATGTTGCTATGATTGATTGATAAATAAAATGCTGATTGGCCAGCAGCCAGGCAGGAAGTATAGGTGGGACTAGCAGCGAGGAGAATTCTGGGAGCAGGAAGGCGAAGTCAGGGAGATGCTGCCAGCTACCACCATGACAAGCGAGATGTAAGGTACCGGTAAGCCACGAGCTACGTGGCAACTTATAGACTAATAGATACGGGTTAATTTGAGATAGAAAGAAGATAGATAGAAAGAAGCCCGAGCCATTAGGCCAAACAGTTTAAGTAATATAAGCATCTGTGTGTTTATTTTACAAGTGGGCTTGGCAGGAGCTGGAGAGAAACTCTCTAGTTACACTAGAGACAATGAACACAGAGACTCACAGCTGGTAGACATGCAGAGAACAAGAGACTATGTGGTGACCAGACTCAAATGGGCTGGTTTTTTTTTTTTTCCCACTCTGCTCATTAGGATGAGAGATCTTCATGAAGAGGGGGTAGAAGATAAGGGCTAGAGGTGATGGATGATGGATGACTTCTAGGAACTTCTTTTGAGAATAAAACACAAACAGGGCAGTGGTACATATAGACTTAAAGACTTAGTAAGAATATTTTAAAATAACAGAAAATAAGGATGGGATTTTTGATGATTTCTGTTTGGATGATTCATTTTTAGTTTTAGCAGCACTTTGAGAAAACAGTTCTTACCTTTTAGGAGTTGGTGATGCAAAACGCAGTTCTTCAAATGAGTAGTTTTCATATACCTTGAAGAAAGAGACAAGGAACGTTAGCAGCCTTGCAATAGATATTTCCATTTACTACAATGCTAAAATATCCAGTAAATAAACTGAGAACACTGTCTATCCACACAAGAAAGAAATGAAAATGGCAAGACCACTTGAAAAATGAATTCCAGATTTACTAGAGATCCAAACAAAGAACAAAAACAAATTAAAAATCTTATGATGTGATTGTTAATGTGGGCAGCGCTTAGAGTCACTAAAGAGACAAATGTGTGGCTATGTCTGTGAAGAATTTTCTACATTGAGTTAACTAGGCCAGGAAAAGAAATTCTAAGTGAGATAAGCAGTAGTATTTATCTCTCTGTTTGCTTTTTGAATGAGGATCAAATTTATCCAGTCTGCCTCTTGTGCCTACAACCATGCCGCCCCACCATGGTGGAATGTAGCCTCTCAAGTTGTGAGACAATAAACCCTTCTTTCCTTAAACTGCTTATCATGCATTTTGGAATACTGTGCCAATATTTGAAAAACTGAAATGTTAAATAAATAAATGCTGAAAGATAAATATTTCTGATAAGTAAAAATAAATTACCTTCATCATTGTTATGGCAATGTACCGTGCCTCTTTTACTATCATTGGTTCATATGAAACATCCAGCTTTGGCGACGCCAACCCACCAAAAGTCATGTCAGTGTTAGAAGATGCTGCTGCTACTAAAGGACTGCCAGGAATCCTTTGAGATTTCTTTACTTGCTCTTGTTGTAAAGATGTTTTTTTCTGAGAAACAGGTACAGCTTTCACTTCCACCTATCCACAATAATATAAAAACCAAATATATATATAGTTATCTCTGACACAGCAAAATAAGCAATTTACAATTATAAAGTCAGTGATAGACGTTTTGGTAACACTGGTTCACCTTATCATTTCATTTCCAGGAAGATCTCACCTCTGTCTTACACACTAATCGTGTAAAATAGAGGTGTCATTATTTTAGAACAAATAATCAAGATTTCAAACCTTAAAAATTAAATCTCTTGTTAATATGATACTGGGAAAGAAAACAGAAAGAATCTGTATTGAATTCTTTCAGGAAGTAATATTTTATCAGATAATTTAAATATAAATACCTCTCCTAATCACAGCTTATTTGTAAAAATTCATCTGAATTCTTGATGTTAATAGTCTACAAAGGGGGCTACAGAAATGGTTCAGCAATTAAGAGACCTTCCTCAGAAGACCTGGGGTTCAATTCCCAACATCCACATGGCTACTCACAACTGTAATTCCAGTTCCAGGGGATCTGACACCCTCACACAGACATACATGTAGGCAAAACACCAATGCACATAAAAATAAAGAAATCTTTTAAAAAAATAGTCTACAAAGGAAAATATACTCATTAATAGAAGCCTTTAGAATTAATGGTTTAAAATTGACCAGAAATCTAAGGATCTCTGTTTACTTCAGGCAAGAAAAGCATAATTAGGTAGCATAGTTAATAATTTAAGTTACTGATTTTAACAGTCTGAACTTTGCAATTCAGTTTCTACAATGATAAAATATAAATATCCTTCATCTACTTTACACCTAGGAAAACAGACTTTTAAAAGGCATGTTAAGCCGGGCGGTGGTGGTGCACGCCAGCACTTGGGAGGCAGAGCCAGGTGGATCTCTGTGAGTTTGAGGCCAGCCTGGGCTACCAAGTGAGTTCCAGGAAAGGCGCAAAGCTACACAGAGAAACCCCATCTTGAAAAACCAAAACCAAACAAACAAACAAACAAGGCATATTAAAACATTGAAAATATTGACTGCTGCTAACAACTTTCCTTAAGTATTTTAGAGAGTCTGGGTGTGTAGTTTGGTGGTATAGCATGTTTAGTATGCACGAGTCAAAGAAAAAGACAACACTTGCCAGGAACTACAACAAAAGGTTTTATTGTGCTTTTGCTTGCTTATTTGTATACTGATGAAAAAGAACACTTGAATCATAGGTAGCCACACATTCATAATATATACGACTAGCATACTACTTTTGAGACTGCCAAGAATAGGCAATCCAAAAATATGGATCATCCCACCCAGTGTGTGTGTGCGTGTGCGTGTGTTGTGGGGGGGATAAGCTTCCTCCAATTCCATTTCTCAGGTGTCAGCCAATGCAGGGGTTGGGGTGGTTAAAGAGGGAGTGGGCACTTCTCACTGTCCTGGAACTCCTCAAGTATACCAGGCTGGCTGGCCGGTGAGGCACAAGTACACATGCAGAAGTATATTTGTAATCCAATGTCTTAAAATTTGAAAGCATGCGGTGATATATTGTGTACCCTAAAAATTTGCCTGAAGATCAGAGAACAGAACAAACCACTAGATTAAACATAGAGGCCAGACAGTGGTGACACACACCTTTAATCCTAGCATTCAGGAGGCAGAGATCTATCTCGATCTCTGTGAGTTCAAAGCCACCCTGGACTTCATGAGATTGACTCAGTCTAGGAGAGAAACAGAGCCAGGTAATGGTGGCACACTCCTGTAATCCCAGCACTTGGGAGTCACATGCCTTTATTCCCAGCACTAGGAAAGTGAGGAGACAGGAACTAGCCTTTCGGCTGAGGAAAGCTTTTCAGGCCGAGGAGTTCTAGAGGTAAGAGGTGGCTTGTTTCTTTGTCTCTCTGATCTTTCAGCATTCACTCCGATATCACGCTCCTGTTTTTTTTTTTTTTTTTTTTTTTTTTTTTTAATAAAAAGACCATTTAGCAATTCATGTTACAAAAGCATTTGCTTTTTGTTATACTTTGAACTTTAAATAGGAGTAAGTTGCAAATGTTTTGTCTCAAACAACAAAGATGAGACAAAACATAGGATATCATGGTGAGTGTGTATGTATGTTACCTACAACATTGTAGTTACTCCAGAGTATATACTATTCCATCTTTTTGCATCCATGTTTGGGACACAACATAGATTGTTACTGTGAGCTGGGATTAGAGTGCTTAAAGGTACTGTTAAATGTTGACTTCTGCTGAGTATCAGAGTCAGGTGCTTTTATATAAGCTTAGTTGTTTTGGTCTTCACAGGTATGGACAATGAGTCTTAATTATTTTTTACTGAGACAGATAAAAGATTACACTGGTATTGTGTTTTGCTCATGCTACATATCAAAGATAGTATAAAGCAGCTGAAATAGTTTTGTGATATAGAAAAATTAGTGCTCTATGAACAAAAGAAGGTTATGTATCTTAATCTATTCTGATTAAGTAGTAATTCTAAAATTCAAATTATCCCATAATTCAGCTATAGAAGGGAAAAGGACAAGAGATCACCTACACAAATTTACCTACACAAATTTACATTTGTTTTAAATTATTTAGAAACACATAAAAAGTTTAAATGAGATATCTGTATCACTGATTTCATTCAATATAATATAAATATCCTTATCAACTACTGCCTTGTGTAAGAAGTATATGTTATACTCATTAATATATATATATATTTGTATTAGTCATTATTTTATAACCAAAATTTATATATTTTTAACTTGTCTATCAATATTTAGTTTACCTTATCAATATTATCTTTAAAGTGGGAATTCAGTTAAGAGCAGAATGTATGAGTCTTGTAACAAATAGATATAACTAAAAATGCAGTATTCATTCATTTACTCAATCCCTCTTTACTAGAGACCTTCCTTCTATACAACTCTTCCAATAAACAACTTAAACTATCATCTTTGTAGTCGTTGCAGCACATAACTAGGAACTAACTAATGCAAAAGCAATCACCTAAGCAACTCTTCAGTATCCTCCATTACACAAAGACAAAGAGAGAAGAGCAAGGGAACCCTGTAGATTTGTCATTCTCCAACCCTTAGCAGTTACAGCAGGCAATGTGTAGACTTTTCCTAGTTCACACAAAATTACCTTCATGTTGGGAACATGAACCACATCTCCATACTGGTCTTTTGTTTGAACAGTTATGGTGGTGGGCCAGCCACAACGAATATCATCCTTATTCAGGATTAATGATGTTTTCTGAGGATCAGCATAGGAATCTGGCTGAAGCCATCTAAAAGAGTTAAAAACAAGAGAACATGAAATTAAGCCAAATAAACTAAACCTGTATTGAACAAAATGCTAAACCAGTGTCTTCATTTCTGATTCCGTAATAGTTACAAGTGTTTTCATGGGAAGCAATTAATAAAACTCCATTAGATACACACACAAAAATGCATGAAGTTTCTGATGTTTACATAGACTATGAAATAATTTAAAGTTAGAAAGTACTGAAATTTTAATTATAGGATTAACAAAAAATGACTAATTTACAGCTAATCTGAAGTAGTGAGGGAGATCAGCTTTCTAATATCAACTGGAAAAGAACAGTTTCCTTATGAAAGCAAGGACAGAAATATTATTCACTTGCTTGGGAGTAGCTGGGTACACTGACATTCCTTTTTTATATAACTTCTCACTAGTTTCTTTACTATCTCCCCTTACTTATAAAACTTGTCCATTTCTGAGTGTTGGAGCTACCCATTCCTGAATCCATTTCACAATTTACATTCAATTTGACTTGTGAGATGAGTAACAAGTAAAGTAATTCTACTATGCATTATATATAAGTGCCTACAAGATAAAAGTGAGGAGGACTTTAAAAATTTGCTGTTCCTTCCTAGTCTTTCACTTTAAACACTATAATCTCTATAATCTCTATAATGTAAAAATTAAAACCAGAAAGAGGTTTTATTCTATTTTTTTATTAGTAAGTTAACACAAGCTAGCATATCTTTCTTTTTATCCAAAACCAGCAAATGGCAAAAAACAAATTATTAACTGTCATATATTTTAAAATATTATCACCTTTTACTTCTTCGAGTTCAAAACACAAAATCTGGGTTATTGAAGGGATTATTTCAACATCCTCCTTTAGTCCTCCTCAGAGATGAATACTTAAACAAACTTAATTGCAATATTAAAAGTACCTTGCAAGCCTTCCACCACTTGATCCTGGGACACAAGCAATGAAATCATCCAGAAAGGACTGCTCATTGCTTTGGATTTGAAGTGGTAAGTTTCCTTCAAGTGCTTCTAAGATAGTTGGTGAATGAGAAAGAGCCAAACCCTTTCCAAGAATACCAGAGTGAGTTTTGCACACCTATTAGGAAAAAAAGAATATCTTTGTATCTTACTTATTATTTATTTCTAAAAAGGCTTTACTATATAGTCCAGGCTGGCCTTCAATGTGGGATTCTCTTGTCTCAGCCTCCTGAGTGCAGGGCTTACAGATGTGTGACATTATACATGGCAAATATATTAAAATATAAACCTTTTCATGAAATTTTCAACATGCACACACTTCTAGTATGCCTTATTGGGGAAAATCATTTCCTGCTATGCCCAGTCTTACTGTCTTTGGTCTATAAAGCATAAACTATAGGAGAGAAATACTGTTCTCAGGAACAGTAGCAGCTGCCTATCTTCCTCAAAAATCCGTAACAGTAAAACCTCCATGCTAGGTGACATGGTACATCTCCTCCTATCCTGTGTTACATGCACATTTGGCAGGGCCAGAGCTCCTGAAGGCACTGGTGGGAATCTCTCTCATTTTCAGTTCCCATTATTGACAGTCAGAGGTAGTAAGCTTGTTTACTGTCTTAGGGAAGTGACCTTAGTACCAAGGTCTTTATTGATTGGGCTGCACATATATCTCACGAATCTAAGTTTATGACAGTTAAGGAAAACAGGAAGAAAAAAGTGAAATTTCAGTTTTCACCTATTTGATAACTAAAATCCTTTTTTTTTTTAAAAAAAAAAAAAAAGGTTAGAAATGGCAAGACTCCAGAAATATTTTAATAAATTAAAAAAATTTAATAGAAAATGTTACACTTTCCAGGAATATTTATTTATTTAAAAGTAACTTTTTTTTTTTTTTTTTGGTTTTTTCGAGACAGGGTTTCTCTGTGTAGCTTTGCGCCTTTCCTGGGACTCACTTGGTAGCCCAGGCTGGCCTCAAACTCACCAGATCCGCCTGGCTCTGCCTCCCGAGTGATGGGATTAAAGGCGTGCACCACCACCGCTCGGCTTAAAAGTAACTTTTACATTCCACCAACTATGCAACCTCAAAACTGTTTATTTTTTTGTTTTGTTTTGAGTCAAACAGACTTTGTGAAAAACCTGGTTCTAGATAAGTTCTATACTCTTGAGTTAACAAGATACCATATCAGCTGGTGTTCAAAACAGACATCTCTTAAAAGGTAACTGTTAAATTTAAGTTAAATGATATGTATAAAACACCCATTACAGTGTTTGAGGAACAGGACATTATTTATACATATTATATCATACCAACTATAAACCAAGTCTATTTTTTCTTTAAATGATATCGAGTCTAAGTATTATTTATATAGCACCATATTCTATGAAATCATAATGTATGAGCTTCTTGAAAGCCATTTTAAATATGAATGAGTCATGACATACACCATTTATTAAATGTTTGTTAAATTATTATTTTTGTTCCCTAAAGTACAAAGACTTAATATTAAATATACATCTACATACCTATACATATACACACCTGGTAGCTTTTTAAAAATCTAAGAGTTTTAAATTACACAAAAAATCATGGCTCCCTATAACTATAGAAAATTGGTCACAGTAATGGCTTTGTCAGCATGCTATCAAAGGTAAAATCCCATCCCAGTTGTGTGGTTCTAGGTAATTATCTAAGTGCTTCAGTTTTCTGTAATGGAGACAAGAATCGGATTTATTGGACTGTGTGATGACTAAATGAACTAAAAATACATGAAAAGATCATAAATAATGCTTGATAAATTAACACAAATTAGTGTTGTATTCCCTTTGATCAATTAATCTCGGAAATAAATGTCAAATACTAACTCTTAGAATCAGTGGAATTAGACACCTGCATTTACTTCTCAACTAACCAGACTCTTAGATCATGTAAATTCTGTGAACTTCAGATTCCGTAAGATGAATAAAAAAACAATACTAAGTTCAAGGTGTAACTGCAAAAGCAGAGAAATAATATTAGTGGGACTATAAATAATGAAGTATACAGATAATTATGTAAATGAGTACACTGCTAACTACATACATATAGATAGCGTAGGATACAGGCCCAATCTCAATTAGTGCTACCCCAACGTGGACTTAATAATCTCTGGTACATGGTAAAAGTATAAAAAAGTAGGCAGAGTAAAATGAATCTTTTATTTTAAAAATATAATCTTTCATGCTTGGCACATGCCTTTAATCCCAGCACTTGGGAGGCAGAGGCAGGAAGATCTCAGTGAGGTTGATGTTAGCCTGGTCTACCAAGCAAGGTCCAGGATCAAAAAAACAAAACAAACAAACCCTTTTCTATTTTGGGCTACTAAGTGATTATTATGAGTTACTGCTGATAAAAGTAGCATTTTTCCTTAATAAAAATAACATGTGTGGGAAAAAAGTATTTGGTCAATCTTACAAATACATGGAATTTTATGGTCTGGAACCTATGGAATCAGTCCATGCTTTATCTTCAGGCTGTTTCACTACACAGCATTAACCCATCACTGATGGCCTCAGTGTACAGTCTACATGGATACTCAATTACTACATGAAATCTCTAGCCTAGGATAAGGAGGCATAATAATTTCAAAACACTGCTTACTAGGCTCCTCCCATCCTATCAGTGACTGCTAGCTATATAAATTTAGAGGATTTAAGCTAAGAGAATCTAATGGTCTGAGTAACATAAAGTAACAAACTAATACAGATTGAAATGAGAGGTCCAAAACCTGTACTTCAACTGAAATACAGATTTATTTTCATTATAAGTTCAAATGTTCTACTTAGTTAATATTTATACAAATAAAAATATTAGCAAATAATAAGAGCAACAAACTGATGGCTCCCAACCGTGAGAGCCGAATGGCTCTATGATGTTATGAAATTAAAGTTTCATATAAGGAACCATATCCTGTGCCAAATGTCTTTGTTTGTTCGCTGGTCAAGACTGTCCAGATATAAAGGAAATGTGCACAGCTCTGAAGAGCATCTCTGTACCCTAGCCCTTCTTTCTCCCAAGCACATGGCAGTCAGTGTTCCCACAGGCCTTTGCATCAAGGAGACTTAAAAGTTATGTGTCTCTAGAACGCCAATAAACAGAATGAAGTACTTATCCACTGAGTCTTATGTTGAAGACAGTAATCATCTTGTGGAAATATTATTTTTAAATTAATGGACAAAAATTAAAATGTTTAGGACAATACCTGCAATGCAGCCTCTTCAAGAATTTCAAGGTCTTCTTCCAACTCATTACCTGTTATGCAAATTAAAAAAGTTGTACTAAATTGTACTAATAACCTTTCCAATCCTTTGTATTCACTATCATTTTTGTAATCTTGTTATTATAGGTTGAAAAGATTTAGAGTTCTAGACAAATCTAGTAGTTTAGACTTTAAAACGTTCAGTACCTTTTGGTGTGAATGAAAGCTGTAACTGTTAAGTTAGTAATCAAGTATCATTCATCAAACAATGTAAAGAATTAGGCATGTTCAGCCCGAGGTCCAGATGCTGCAAGTGGCCTAGTACAACTATGAATGTAGCCCAACACAAAGTCATACATACTTACAACACTATGGAATTATTTTTGTGTGTGATTTTTTTGCATGTGTATAAGTCAATGACATGGTTCCTGAGTATGACTTTGAAGATGACAATTTCATGTTTCAATGTGAAAAGGTTGTATAATCTGAGAAATTGACTATATGAATGTATGTGTGAAGTTTTTATATTTAATGGTTTTTTTTTTTGCAAAAACTTAAACTGATTTTTTTGATTAAGATGATAGCTATATTTCAGGTAACAATGATGACTCATAAAATCCTAAGATATTACTTAAGGATAACAGAATTTTCCCAAGTTCCTGTCCTGAGAAAATTCCTCACAGAGTCCTGAAAAAGATGCTACCTATGGCGTGGGGTATCTGAGGGAAAGGAATAGACGTATATCATGCTCTTTTGTCTGTTTACTTTATTCCTCTATGACAAAATTCTATCTACACAGCTTCAGCTCCGTCCTCACATTCAGCTCCTCTCTGTGCCTACCTTTCCTGTCCTCATAGTTTTAGTAAGCTCCTATGCTTTTGACCTTATCTTCGTCCTCTGTTCCTTCGTCTTCCATCTATCCTTCCTGGCTCCTTACCCCTGACCCTGATACACTCTACAAGAGATCTGTTTCACCCTCTACTGAACTTCTGTCTTCTTCCCCTCTCTCTGACTACAGGGTTCTATGTCTGCTGTTCCTGCCTTGCTCTTCACTCCTCCTCTGGCACTCCGCTCCAGTCCTTACTGCCCCTGGTTATGCAGAAAGTCCCACTGTCCTAGTCAGTCTCTCTGCCAAGCTCCTAGGCCTGAAGGAAGGGGATGGTCTGAGCTTCATATGCACAAGAAACAACGCTATGTGTCTAGGAGCCTACTTGTCTCCTAGGCTCAGCGGGGTAGTTAGTGGAATGGTGTCTGAGAAGCTTAGCTTTTTGCCAAATGGTTTGGGCACACAAGAATTTCATAGCAGAAGACAGCTAAATATTAAAAACTGGATAACACCAAATATTTCATAATAAATGGCTTGCCTCTAGAAATATACCTTGTAATATCCAGCTGAATCTCTATACTATATTCTTGCAGCCTGCAAGAATTACTCACCTGTGTTCTTTAGCCATTTTCTCCTTTATTGTGTAATACAGAACGTTTTCTTTCTTTTCTTTGACAGTTATGAAACAGTAACATGGCTCAGGGGAAACAGTCTAACTGACTAGAAGAAAGCGTGGAATAAGTATATCCCAATCATCATAGTTCCCCTACAGAAATCCACTATCAACAGTTTCTCATGTATTATTCTAGAAATTTTACATGCAAGACTTAACTGTGTATGTCAATGTACATAAAAGTGAGCATGCATGAACTCATACATAGATACGTTGCTGCCACCATGAATGTGACCTTTTTCTATTACTTTTTGTTTCATTTACTATAACATGGAGAACTTTCTTTCCTAGGCCACATAGTTATGCTTTTTCTTTCAGCTGCACAGACTCCATCAGCTCTCTAACTGGGTTCCAGACGAAAGATTTGGTTGCAGCTAGGTTTGGCAATCAAAGGCACTGCTATCTTCATCCTTCAGTCAATATGTATTTTTTTATTATTTCTGTAAGTATTCAATATAAACAGACACATCAAAAATAAAATTGTTAACAGCTATTGATAAAGTTCTTCCAATGATGGTGCTAATAATTCTCTTCATATAAAAATGTTAACATGTTAGGAGAACAGAACAAAGGGACTAATATGAAGCAGGACTGAGGAAACCGAGAAGATTAAAAAGGATCAAGAATGGGACATAACAAGGAATGACAAGGGTAAAGAAAAAGAAGAGAGGTAAATAAAAGATAAAATGAGAAGGTCTACATGGATTTTCCAAGGGAAAAATAAGTATGTGCATATATATGTGTGTGTTTATATATATGGAGGGTATACACATATGTATATATATATGTACAGACATATATATGGAGATATAATATATGGAGGATATACATATATGTGAATTTGAGTAAATTGAAAAGATTTCCATCGAAACAACATCAGTGTATCAAATAGCTGTTATTCATATGTACATATAGTCACAGAATTTTTGTTGAAGTTTATCTTTGAATGCTCTGTAATAAATATGTTTTGCTTTTAAATTTCCTTATGAATCCTTAACAACACCTGCTACTTAACTAGACTCACCAATAGGAAGTGCTAGATCCTTCTTCATCAGAGCCGCTGCACAGACCCCACCGAGATTAGCTAATTCTTTTTCCAGCTGAATAACTCCCTGTAGAATTGCATAAAATTCACTACTTAAAAAATGTTTGAACGTGGGTTATGAAAACATTGTAATTCAAAGTCAAGTTCTGCCAATGAAACTAGAAAGCTCTGTTTAGCTGGCAGCTGAGGGAGAAAGAGATTTAATATTATACCCCATGTTGTTTGGGTCTACACCTTCACTGTCCAAATCATTTGCCATTCACATTTAGGAAGATTATGACCTTGGCATTATTTTAGTGTTTGATTTAAAACATTTAAGAAAATCTAGAATAACTTAAGTCACTTTGTGAAGCTAGGTTTTGTTATTTATTAAAGGCAGAACTTTAGCATGGGGCATACAGTTATGCTTCAAAGTATGCTTTACTTACATGGGGCCACGTTGCATTAACTCAATTATCCCCATGTATGAAGAGTAGCAAAATGCTAACAGATAATTAAACTACACAACATTTTAAACATAAACCTCAAGCTTGCAAGGCACTTTACATCCATGGAACTTTTAAAAGAGCCAATTGTTCTTAACAGACTGGGAAGATACCTTATTCTTACCTCATCTGGTCCAGGGCTAAATTCATATCCAATTGCAAAACACTTGAAACCATAGAAGGAGGCTTTATCATCTTTCACATAATCTGAAGCAGTTTCCAGTGAAAAAAGGGCTTCATTTCCTTAAAAAACAAAAAGTGTGTGTGTGTGAGCAAGCATCAATCTCTGTTAGCATGGTTAAAATCTGAAAGAACGTGGTAACATTTCATTATTTTATCATATAAATATAAATAACTATTCAAATCAGTTATTAAAATGGAAAGAAAACTTTTTGATGGAGAATCCTTTATTTTTTTGTACAAACCATGTTAAAAGCAACACTATCAAAAATAGAACCAGCCCTAATGACTGGTTGCTAATTTCCATTATAATCAAATCCATTTCCTTAAGCCTATCCTTACGTTATATAAGCATTTTTTTTCCAATTATCTATCAATTACTGAGTACCTAGGCTAGTATTCTCTGTTTTGAATTAAGTAATCTTCTACCTGGTAACTGGCATTTTCTGATCTCTTAACAAGTCAACCAATCAAAAAAAAAAGTGTTTTAGAATCAAAGAAAAAAACTCTAAATTCATCAAGGCCGGATTATATAAAAGATGACAAAACTTCTCTGTATAATTTTAAGTGTTTGAAAGACTAGTTAGTGTTAACTGGTTGAAATTAGAATACTACAGAAACTAAAGAGTTTTAAAATTTAACTTTCTTTTAAAGGAAGACATAAATATCAGAAATAAGTGCAAATACAGACAGACAGACAAACACACAGAAACACACACACAGAAACACACACACCTGTTGTAGAATATTATTTCAAGGTGTGTCATTTTGTTTATGCTCTGGAATGTTTAATGATGCAAAGATGGGTTTGATTAAGTAAAAGTCACCTGCGGTCAGAAGGCTGAGTCAGCAACTAGCTGACAGGAAGTGGTAGGGAGGAGCCAGGTGAGAAAGGGTTATAAGGAGGGGAGTAGCAGCACAAGGGCTTTTTGGAGGATGAGAGCGAGGAGAGGAGCTGAGCAAGTAGCTGTTCAGTCTCTGAAGAGCAGAATTCCACCTTAACCTTTGAGTTTTGGGATTTTAGAGGGAGAGAAGTTTAGTTAAGTTCCCTTTGTAGTTTTTCGAGAGTTGGAGCTGGAGGGAACAGATTTCCCTCGGGCTACAGCATGTGTGGCCTAACCGCTGCTGGTAGTGGCAGAGTTACAGTTGCTGTTTCAGACAGCAATGGCTTAAAAAGCAGCCACCATTTTAAAAAAGGACAACAATTGGTACCCAATGTGGGGCATCAAAATGTCATTGTTTGTTTTTACTCTTTTCTTGGGGGGTCCGCCACCCAGCTATCAAACAAATCACATATGGAGGCTTATTCTTACTTATGAATGTCCGGCCTCAGCTTGGCTTAGTTTCTAGCCAGCTTTCCTTATCTTAAATTATCCTGTCTACCTTTTGCCTCTGGGTTTTTCCTGTCCTCTTCTGTAAGTCTTATTCTTACTCCATGGCTTGCTGTGTAGCTGGGTGGTTAGCCCCTGGAGTTGTCCTTCTCCTCTGGCTGCTAGATCTCAGATCTCTCTTCCTAGATTTCTTCTCTATTTATTCTCTCTGCTTGGCAGCCCCACTTATCCTTTCTCCTGCCTTGCTATTGGCCAGTTCTTTATTAAACCATCAGGTGTTTTACACAGGCACAGTAACACAGATTCACGAAGTTAAACAAATGCAATATTAACAAAAGTAGCACACCATAAAATATTCTACTACATACACCTCCAAAGTAAGGGCCTGAATCCTACTTCTGAAAAATAGCATTTACTGGGAAAATAGAAAATTAATTCCATTTTTACACTTTTTTTGTAATTTGGTCCCAACTATACAGATGACTCAGTATTAACTCCCCTCACCTCAAAAATCTTCAAACAATCACTCTTCTTAAATTTAGAGTACACTGTGCCCTTTGCCCAGCATATCTTATTTTTCTCACTTGAAACCAAGACCCATAAGTCTTTAATAATTTTCTCTGAAGTTAAATATTTTCAATAATGCCTCTTTAATATACATACATGTATCTATTTTAACCCATAAAACTGAGAAGAGAAAATTCACCTGGCAACACTAAAACCATAGTAGGCCATCCAGAGGATCCTGAATATTTCTTTAATTCTATCCATGAGTTAAGGTTTTCATGAACAGTTGTCAATTTTGGTCCATATCCTGAATTCTGAATAGTTCTGACAGGAATAAGCAAACGGAGGACGTCTTCTGACTGTGCGGTACCACACTGAGGGTCAAATTCTATTGTCATCCATCTAACACATTCCGGGAATGTCACCTGGCAGGAGACAAGAAGATATGAGCATACATGCACATACCTACATTTGTGAGGTGAGAGAATAATACACTACAAAAAATGGAGAAATGAAGGAGAAACGACGTAAAGGAAACAAAACAGACTGTCTTATAATTTAGTTTTGGAGTATGAAATTATTTAAATATTAGAAAACAAAATCCAATTAAAAACCAATTCACAAAACAAATTATATATATATACTACATACATATATATGTAGTATAACAAGAACCAGAGCTTTTTTTTAAAGTGGCTGATTGAGAGCTGAAGCAGGAAAGGTAAGTCTAAATATTTGCTCATTCCAGGGAAGAAAGATGCAAGGAAAATTAGAAGGGAGAATCTAAAGTCTCAGTAGGGTAAAGTGAAGAGACTCACATCCAGCTGAGATATGGGGCCAGTTTCTTCAACAATCAAAAGTTGAGGAAACCCAAAGACAGAGATGGAAGGGTATGAATATATTTACAGGGCTTTAACATGTCTTGAAAAACCAAAAAGGGGGCGGTACTGAAGAAACAAACAATCCCAAATATATTCATCTTATGTGAATTCAAATTCAAACAAACACATAAAATATGCATATTTTATAATATTAAGGAATTGCTCATTTTAAGTGTTATAATATTGTTATTTTAGAGGGTTCTTACTTACATTAGAGAAATACAAAAGAAAATAACATTAATTGTTTTACAATAATATAAAAAAGAAGGAAGAAGCAAAAAATAAATGAAATGGTTTAATTAAGACCTTAAGACTTGAACCAGGAGATGAGTAAGGCTACAGCATTATCTGGTCTACTATTATATAGCTCCTATTTCTAAACCAAATTGAATGTTTTACAAACATGAAAACATAACTGAAAAAGCACATGATTCACTCTCATTTATTTACTAAAAGGATTTGAATACAATAAATTTTATATTTTAAATTTTAAAATATTTCACTTTTTATTTTTTATATAATATTCTAAGTAGACTACTTTTGATTTTCAGAGTTCAGATAGTGGTACAAATAATGTCAGTTTAAAAAGTATGATTTACAGGCTAGGGAGATAGCTCTGTCTATAAAGAGTTTGAGGACTAGAGTCTAGTCTCCAGGACCTGTGTCAAAGTAAATAAATAAAGTCTGGGCATGGTGGTACAAGCTTTAATCCCAGGGCTGGGAGGTAAAGACAAGAAGACCACTGGGGCTGCTGGCCAGCCAGGCTAGTGCACTTAGCCAGTTCCAGTTCAGTGAGAGACCTTGCTTCAAAAACATGTGGAGTGGATAGTGCTTAAGGAATAACATGCAGTTGTCTTCTTGCCTCTTTTTCCATGAATGAACATGCCCACAGGAACACATATAAAAATACTATTTACAAATTTTAAGATTTATATTCACAATAATTATAATATATACCACAGAGTTTAGCATCATATACCTCAATACTGTTAGAAAAATATTTGTAAGTAACTTTCAAACACCTACCAAAGGCCGAGTGGTGGTGGCACTCACATTTAATCCCAGACTCGGAAGGCAAAGGCAGGTGGATGTCTGTGAATTCAAGGCCAGCCTGGTCTACAGAGCAAGTTCCAGGACAGGCTCCAAAGCTACACAGAGAAACCCTGTCCAAAAAAACAAACAGAAAACAAACAAACAAACAACAATAACCTACCAAAGTATAAAATCTGTAAGGTAAAAGTTCTGTTTTCCTAGATAGCCCAGAGACCTAAGGTAAAGCCTTAGGTTAAAACAAACAAACAACCAACCAACCAATAAAATGACTCCCAATGGCATTCTGCTATACTTATAGCTATGTACCATGTTCAGCCATCATCAGAGAAGCTTCCTCCTACAACTGATGGGAACAAATACAGAGACCCACAGCCAGACATCATGGAGAAAGGTGGGGGAGGGAAGGAGAGAAAGAGAGAGAGACAGAGACAGACGACCTTGGAACACACAGCTCTAAATGGGATGTCTCCATCAAATCTCTCCCATCAGAGCTAAGGAAACTCTGTGGAAGAGAAGGTGGAAATAGTGTAAGTGGTATAAGAGCCAGCAGGGATGGAGGACACCAGGAGAACAAGGCCCTCTGAATAAATTGAGCAAAGAGCATATGAACCCACAGAGACTGAAACAGCAACAGAGTCAACATGTCTACATCAGGCCCTCGGCATACATACTTCCAGTTTAGTATTTTTATAAAGTTTATATAAATGAGTGGGCCTCTGATTCTTGTGCCTTCTTTGGGGTTCTTTTTCTTCTGTTGAGTTGCCTGGTTCAACTTTTGATGTTCTACTTTTTGCTTCATCTTACATTTTATTTTGTCATGTTTAGTTGTTATCTGCTAGAAGCCTGTTCTTTACTAATGAGAAACAGAAAGTGAAGGAATCCAGAGGGGAGGGGAGGTGGGGAAGGACTGGGTGAGTAGAGGGAGGGGGAACTGTAATCAGCAGATATTGGATGAGAAAAGAATCTATCTTTAATAAAAGGGAAAAAGTTCTATCTTCAAGTCTTCGTTAGCCCAACAGTTTATCTGTGGATTATTTATATTTAAGTACTACAGAAGAAGTGACATTTCTGAACATATGCAAAATACTCTTTCAGATCCCATGAGAAAATCTCAGCTCAAGGTTGGGATTTGCATCTTGCTAAGCATGGTGCCCACCTTGTAGTGCATCACACAGGCAGGCTTGTACGGGTGCTCACTCTCAATGACAGCATAATGATTGGAAGTGGTACAAGCCGAGAGACCTTGCTCAGGCTGGTTTCCTGTTGTGCTATCAGTTGACTGATTGGGATTGAACGCAGGGGGTGCATACTTCTGATTCAAAATGGCAACTGAGGGAAGCAATTGTTGGACAAGGCCAAAAACTTCTACAGCAACCTAGTAGATATAAAAAATATACATGATTAAATAAATATGAAATTAATTTTACTAAGGAACTACCCTAATTGTTGGTAATACTTAACAGTAACAAGTTCCATATACAGTTTATCTATAAAGTATTTTTAAATAAAAACGTTTTTAATGGGTAAAGAATTTTATCTTAGATATTATATCACAATAATCTATATTTTAAAACTCTTGCTTTTCTGTGGTTTACAGTAAATAGCTTTCCCCAATATTTAGTTATGCCAAAGACTCAATAGTTTATGACTTTCTTTATGTCTTATCTCACTACTATAAAACATTCCATTTCTACTGCTATTTTTAAGGTGGAGAATTGGCATCAAACTCAGAAATTTTAAAATAAGCAGGTAACTTAATCTTTCTTTATATGTCATATTTATAAGACAGATCTTCAAGTGTGAAATCAATATGTAAGTACACTAAGTCAATAAGCAATGCTGGGAACAAAGAGGCTTAACTAATAACTTCTACTACGTGAGGTGCTTTATCTGTTATCTATAACCCTAGAGCCTTAATGCTTAATATATCTTTAAAGGGAAGGTATAAAATCTATGAAATGGTATAAAAAATGGTAAGAAATTCAAAGTCATAGAATTTAGTTACACACCTTGGGAATAGCAGCAGCTACTGGTCCTATGTAGGCTATAATAAGGGGAAGCAGCATGGAAAACAGACTGGAAGAGCTAAGCAGTTCTGGAATGTCATCAGCTAAAAAAAGCATTAAAACTATAGTTAGAAGGTAGTTTCGTTATACTGTACACATGCTAAACTAACCTATATCCTATTATCCTCAGAAAGTTGTGGTTGACATTAATTACATGTCTATAAAGGACCAGATCAATTTTTTGTAAGGGATTTACTAGCATGTATTATCTCAATCCTTACAATAGATACTTCCTACTTTTTAGAAGAGAAAAACCAAGGCACACAGTTTTGTCTGTCTTATAGTAAATTCTTAATGTGTTCTACAAATATATACCTGTAAAATGCTAGAGCCAGGAGGAGAAACTAGGGCAGTAGTTTTAAACACAGCAATAGAAATGACACTAGGCAAATTATTTAATCTGAAAAGCAAGATAACAATATTTCTTCCCTGACTGCTGTTAGGATTAAATGACTCAACACATATATAAAACACTTAGAACAATGTCTGTACATATAAACATCTCAAAAAGCATCTGTTGTCACTTTTCTATTATGACTTCTATTTCTCATGAAGAACTTTGCTGATAGCCATTTTGGTCATTTTTCCATGAACATGAGGCTTAAAAGATGGGCTAAGCCTCGATATTTACATTACAGGGCAATTATTCTCCCAAATATGGGCTTCTAGACCTGTTGCATAAGAATAAATGACATTTATTCAGAAAATACTTTTTTAACCTAGCCTAAACCTCTGGGATGGACCAAATTTTTAGGGGAAAGGATAACACTGAATATTTGACACTAACAATTCTCCTGACAGTACAGAGGATGCCCAGATACCAAGAAGTAGGTAACAGGAGGAAGGCAGCAATGAGATTATTTTGGACATTTCTATCCAAGAGAAAGTACATATGAGGTTGTACTATGGCAGCTTGAACTAGGTACTAGAAAAACAGAGAAAGGAAAAACCAACTGGAGTTTCCAGTGAAGGAATAGTCCCAGGCTTAATTTAGAAAAGTGGATCTGAGAGATGGGCAATGTTATCCAGACATTTGGGTGAATGGTGATACTTAACGGGAACAGGATACACAGAAAGAAAGAAAGAAAAAAAAAAAAAAACTAGGAATAAAGCAAAAAAACCAATTTAATCGGATGGAATGTTTCTCATTTTATATAAACTAAAAAAATAAAAGTATGAGGTAATCTGTTTAGATCACTCTAAAAAAAAAAAAATCTTCTCCTAAGTATGAAGTGTGTAAATGATCCAAAATCAATACTTGTATAGATGGATAGGGAACTAAACACTTTGGGATTCTACAAGATGGCTCCCCTTCATTAGCCATGTACAGAGAAGAATTACAGATTCTAAACTATGACTATAAAGAAAGGAAAAGAATAGTCTTACCATCCACAGCAAGAGCTCTGTGCAACAGATCTTTCGCAGCTCGAACAACAGTGCTTACCACAGAGAGCGCTCTGCTACAGTTTTTATCTTCTTCATTGGCTTTACTTAGAAGTTGGGACTGTAAATCTCCATCAAATTCACTCCTGTGACACGAATAAGCATGAAATAGTTTTCACTGGTAATTTAATGAATTATATTCAGATTAGAGTTTCTCAATAACTTGAAGTAAAAAGCAATTAAAGTTAAGACATATATGTGTAATTATGTTAATTTAGGAAGCAATAAAGGCTTTGAACAAACAAAGCAGAGAGTATAAAGTAAAGGGTGTTAGTTTATATTAGATTAAGTTGCTCTTTGATGAACTAATATTTAACAAAGACCTGACTTGTGTTTAGAAATTACAAAAGGTCTAGGAAAAATGTGCGACAAAAGTTTCAGGACAAATGGAGCCAGGTGCTGAATTTGGGGAAGAGAATGCAGACAACTATTACTACGATGGAAGGAGAAAGAGTAAATTTCTGAAGGAAATGGCAAACACGGGTCGGATCATATAGAGTTTAGTGGTCAGAGTGACAAATTCATAGTTCATAAATTGAGCAAGGGTACAGTAGGTCTATTTTTCATTTTTATCAGATAACTGATTGTACTGTGGAGAACTGATTGTGAAGGACAACAGAGAAAGAGACTCATATAGACTATGATTATTTTACCTGTAAAGGGGTTGGTGATCAGCAGTCTGATCACAGGAATGACAGAAAAAGTCAGATGTAGAGCATTTTACAAATATGGCTGTCAAGAACTATCAAATTAGATGTAGGGTGCAAGAGAAAGACATCCAGAATGACCAGGCTATTTGGCTACAACTGTATGACTACTATGAACACATTAAACCTACAACATATATCAGCCAACCAGAGAAAGCATCTTTAAGAAGGATATTTGGTATGGTGACTTACAGGTGTGTTACCTGGAGTCCAACTTCCTATGTACAAATCCCTTTATCATAATTCACTACAAATGTGATTTGAGAAAGATGTTTAACCACTCAAGTCTCAGTTCCTTCTTCTGTGAAACAGAGACAGGAAAAGTGCCTACTGTGTGACTGGCTGAGGCAACCACATGTAGCACCACGTAAGCAATATTAGTGATTTGATACAAAGTTAGGTTGAGAACAAAAGTGGTTAATGACACTAAGACATATAATAACACAGGTATGTTATTATACCAAAAAATCAGATGCAATGAGTTATGAGTAGTTAGGGTTTTTTTCCCCAAAGATTATAATTTTCTATTTTCCACCATTTACCTACTAAATAGTTTGCTAAAATATTTTAAGAAAACCCCACCATTACATCATGTAGAGTCTCAGGGGCCAACCTGAGCAAGTAAAAGATATAAGACTATTCTTCAGACTGGATAAAAGAACCAAGGCAATGCCACTACCTGAACTTCGGTTAAATAATTATGAAAAGAAATGAGTAAATTCTACTTGAATTTTACAGCACAATCAAGAAATTAAAATATAACAAAACAACATATATGACAGTACAAAAAAAAACCCACCAAAGTTTCAATGATACTAAAAAATAAAATAACAAAAAATTTAAAAGCATTCAACTTTGTAGTTAATACTAAACTGACATTTTTAAAATGAAGATTCTTTACAGGAATTAAGTATGTGCTAGGAAGATAAATTTGTAATTCAGTTACGTTACTGACTTGGCAAGTATTATACAATAGTAAATGTTACACACCACTTTAGCACATTTCATTTCTAACTCTAAGTGCACATACCTATAGTACAGTATCTGTGGAATCTGTCCTCTGGTCTGGTTTGTGCCATTACTGCTCAAGCTGCATGTGCTGAAGGTAAAAGTCACCCCATCTGGGCACTGAATGGTGGTCATTCCTCCATCTCCATTGGCTGTACGACTTCCATAGTTCCTCAAGCGCACAGCATACTTAACATTTTCCTTCGTGATGGAGATATAAAGCATGTTATAGCTGTTCATGATATAAGAAGAGAATACAGAAAGAACTCTAGCAGTAAACTACTCGAATATACTGAAACTTTGTGGTCATTAAAAATAATTTCATTAAATGAGTTGTTAATGAATCTAATAGCTAATATTTACTGAATGTGTTTTGAGTAACAGAATCTGCCTTAAATACTTTATATGAGCTAACTGAATTAATTCAAGTGTCCTTAGTAGGTAAGTATATTACTCAACAAATGAAGAATCTGAGGTCCAGTTGTTAAACGACTTGCACAAAGTAACATAGCTAGTAAGCAGTGAGACTAGTAGTTGACTATCAACAAATATGGGTAATTCCTGTGCTTAATTACAAACATAAAATACTAATCAATGTTATGGTTTGAAAGAAAATGGCTCCCATAGGGAGTGGCACTCTTAGCAGGTATGGCTTTGTTGGAGTAGGTATGGACTTGTTGGAAAAAGTGTGTCGCTGTGGGGGTAGGCTTTGAGGTCTCCTATGTTCAAGCTATACGCATTGACACAGTTCACTTCCTGTTGCCTGTAGATCAAGATGTACAACTCTCAGCTCCTTCTCCAGCACCATGCCTGCCTATACTCCACCATGCTTCCTGTCATGATCATAATGGACTAAACTTCTGAAACTGTAAGCCAGCTCCAATTAAATGTTTTCTTTTATAAGAGTTGCCTTAGTCATGGTGACTCTTCACAGCAATGGAACACTGACTGAAATACTAATATTACTATAAAATAATATTTTTTTCTATGAGCTTAAATTCTTAAAATAACTCTAAGTACATAAAAATATCTGTGAGTCTATTACATTTTTATTTGGGGAGAAATTTACCCAGAGACAAAAATATGCACATACACGGGGAAAAAAATCCATGCAAAACTGTCCAGAATATGGTACAGAACATGGTACGTAGCAAAACAGAGCTACAGATACTCATGCTTTATGATCCAGAGGGTAGTTTTATGCCAATAATACACAAGTTTAGTCATCTGAGAGGAGGGAACTTTACTTGAGGATATGCCTCCATAAAATCAGACTGTGGGCAAGCCTGTAAGGCATTTTCTTTTGTGACTGATGTGGGAGAGGCTAGCCCTGGGCTGGTGGTTCTGGGTTCTATAAGAAAGCAGGCTGGGCAGGTCTGTGGTCTCTACAAAAGCTCCTGCCTCCGGGTACCTGAACTGCTTGAGTTCTTGTCTTGACTTCCTTCAGTGATGGACTACACTGTGTCAGTGTAAGCCAAATAAACCCTTTCTTCCCCCAGTTGCTTTCATCATGGTGTTTATCATAGCAATAAATACCATGACTAGGACAGTATCTAAGCTGCTTTTTTTTTTTTTTAAAGATTGTGTGTGTGTGTGTGTGTGTGTGAGCGCGCACGTGCAGGCGTGCGAAATGCTATGGCAGATAGAAGATGATCTATGATCCCTTGGAGCTGGAGTTACAGGTGATAAGCCTCCTGATGTGGGTGCTGGCAACTGAACTCCAGTCCTCTACAAGAGTATTATGTTCCTAACCACTGATGTAGCACTCCAGCCATCAAAGCTGTTTTTGATGAAGTCTCTGATGAGTCTACTTTATACTTTAAATTCTATTCCAAAATAATATTTATTCACTTATATTTATAAAATTAATATGAAGGAAAAATCCCAATACTCTTGTTTGTATATTTATTTATTTTATGTTATGTGTACAAATGTTTTGCCTACATATATGCATGTATGTGCACTATGTACATCCCTTGTGCCTGGGTAGTTCCAAGAGGTCATCAGATTCCCTGACCTGAAGTAATGGGTGGTTGTGAGCCACTATGTGGATGCTGGGAATAGAACCTGGATCCCCTGTCCTCTTAACTACTGAGCTACCTATGTGGCCCCATTAATATTAACTCCTAAGACCACATTTTTTCTTTGAAGCATTTTTGGTGCAATATAAGTTGGAAAGATGCAGACTAATACCTAATCAGTTTCAATTCCATGCAACGCATAGAGGCATATTCTCTGCTGTCATTACTTAGTCAGTATAACATTGCAGTATGGATGTTCGGCTTCCTCACCAAAAGAAGAGGCTCAAAGTGCTAAAATGATAATATGCCAGATTTAATAAATCTCATATGTGAGAATGATGTAGCATGTCAGAAAAGGAATAAATACTACTCTGCATCTTTCCTACTTATTATATTGTACTAATTCTTTTAAAAAGCTAAGTCTGTCTTACCCCGACTCTAAAGCTATCTGACAATAAAACCTAACAATTTTTCCTAGTATACTAGAATTTGATATGTGCAAAAACAGAACACAATAAAGTATAATACCAAGAAAGCAGCATATAACAGATAATTTAGGAGAAGCCATAGTTAACACCGAGATTCACGGACTACCTTTCAATATATTTTTAAAAGATTACTTTTATTTTTAATGGTGTATATGCATGTGTATATTAGGGGTGCATGCACGAGTGCAGATACTTGAAGAGGTCAGAAGAGGGCGTTGGGTATTCTGGAACTGAAGTTGCCAGTGATTGTGAGCCTCCCAACATGGGTGCTGGGATTCAAACTCACGCCCTCTGTAAGAGCAGTACACACACCTAATCATTGGGCCATCTCTCCAGCCTGCTTTTCCCTATTTTTAACTGTATAACATTACCTCTTAGTTAAAAAAGAAACGTGAGTGAAATTACCTTTAAAGGAACAACTTTGTCAAGTCTGATCTCAGCTATGTCGCTGGGTGAGTCGTCAGTTGTATAAGTTCCTTTGACTAATTCTAGAGATGTCCATCTGTGAGAATGAGTTGAATCTCCTGCATGTTCACTCTAACGAATATAAAAAAAAAAAAACCATAAGACGCTTAACTTTATTGCAGGACAAATCTGATTATAATCCATTATTGTCTTTAGGCAGTTTACTGCCTTATATATAAAATTAGTCATGGGCTGGTAGAGATGGCTCAACAGGTAAACAAATTGGTCCCTAAGCCTGACAACCTCAGTTTGATCTCTGAGATTTCCCACATGGTGGAGAACTGGCTCCCATAAGTTACTCTCTGGTTTCCATATATGTACCTTAGAATATGGATGCATGTGTGCATGCACACTCTCACAAATAAATGTATTAAAAAACTGAAATTAGTTATTAACATTTCTAAAGAAAGATTTTGCTACTCTATTCACTTTTTATCTTGTTTCCCGAAGAGATTAAAACATAAATTGACTAGTATTCTTTTAGGTCTTGGAAGTGTTTGAGTATCTTTATGGAGAGACTGCACATATAGTCTAATGAAGTAGATGTTAATTAAAAGTAATTGCTCAAATAAATCAGTTAAACATATGCTATTTACAAGAAACTTATTTTCATGTTTCCTGTCTCATATTAAACTTTGTAGTTTTCAAGTATTTAAAATAATGTTAATAATAGAGAAATAAATATAGCTATAATCAAAAACACTATCTTTTAGGAAGAATTTTCCATTAGCATTCTAATAAAATTTTTTATTTGCTAGAGGGGATAGTATCCATCTAAACTTAAACACTGTTCTAGAATCAAAAAAATGACAATAGCAGAAAAAATTTATACAAGACTTGAAATAAAAGGCTTAGCTATGTACTTTCTAGTTTTCAATTCCACTTAAAATCTCTCCCTTTCAGAAACTGCAAAACAATAAAAAATAAAATAAGGCAGAAATGTACCAAGATGCCTTCAAACAATCATGTAAAATAAGTCTTTTGATTCTGATTTAATGTTGTCCACGAACAGGCAATCTGTTAAGACTTCTGAAGGTTTGAAACCATCATGCCTTGACAATGGTAAACTCAGATAACCACACAGCAAGAAAAATGCTGCAGGAGTGATACTTACATCATCAACCAAGACCTCTAGTTCATACTCATGTATGCCACCTCCTCCATAGACAGAGAAACCAACAACAACAATTCCAGGTTTGTCTACTGCGAAACAGATGGCATCAGGGGATCCATTTCCAGTGTTCCAACTCCTTCCCTGACTTGTTTTTGTGAATCGGTTAGCACTGGCTTTTACAGAGTGAAGAGAATTTAGTCCATCAACCTGTGAACAACACAATTCCATCAGCAGTTGATAACATGAGTATTAATAGCAACAACTGAAACACAGTATCTAATGGATACATA
The DNA here is from genome assembly GCF_004664715.2 of Peromyscus leucopus. Classification (NCBI taxonomy): domain Eukaryota; kingdom Metazoa; phylum Chordata; class Mammalia; order Rodentia; family Cricetidae; genus Peromyscus; species Peromyscus leucopus. Next base: position 21,101,805 of record NC_051070.1, on the reverse strand, counting down.
TTAGATATTAAACATTCATTTGAATTATAAATTTTATATTAAGACAGGATTTTCAGAATCAAGCCACAATCTGTTTGGGGGTAAAACAAAAAAACAGAAGCATCAAAATCAGTTAAAGCATTCAAGTAAGTTATCAAACATGGTTAAGAAAGGCAGTGGAAAGAGAAAAATAATATTATACTTCATAAAATGTCAGGCACCCATCAGTGTTTCAAGGTGACCTTATCAAACACTTAATATTTGATACATCTTGAATTTTGTTACACTGGCTACAGAACAAGATGTATACTTGCTAACACTGAACTATACACACAAGAACTGTTACAATGATATAGTTTAATTTATGAATATCTTATCACAATTACAAGAACTATGGTATAGTTGAGACTAAGATTCTGCCCCGTTTTCATAGGCACTTGTATACGTAACCAGAGACAGAGCAAAGCTTTGGCACTTTTTCTTCTTTGAGTACCGTGTATTTACTATTACTAGCCTGACTTCAGAGCATTACTTATCATTTAGCAATAAGACAACTGGTGCAAGCTCATGGAGTTATATAATGTGGCAGATAAGAACCTGGTCTAAGAAGATACTACATACTTGAACATAATTTGATAACCTGCGTATATTAATAAGGGAGCAGTTACAAGATGGATCTGAGTGGGGAATGGCTCTGTTAATACTGTTTGTACTATGAACATGGAGACCTGTGGGATGATCCCCAGAACCCATTGGAAAGCTGGAATGGCAGCCTATTTGTAACCCCAGCAGTAGGTAGCTGGGTAGATGAAAACCTGGCCTCTCTGGACAAAGAGTCTGCCAACAGATGATTCCCACAATGAGTTTGAGATTGGGTCTCAATAAATATGTTCAGTAAGGACAGAGGAAGACATCTAACATCAATCTCTGGCTTCTACACACATATACACACACAGGTATACCTCTATATACACATGCATGCACAACACATGTATACACAGAGAGAGAGAGAGAGAGAAAGAGACACAGAGAGAGTCTTAAGAAGTAAAAATAAAATGAGTACATCATACAACAGGAAGGCAAAAATGATTTTTTTTTTTGCTATTTTGTGTGTATGTATACCCTGTGCATGAGCATACACAAAAGCCAAAGGACACCAGGTGTTCTGTTCTATCACTAACCTACTCACTAAAGACAGGGCGTTCTTATTAAAAATGGAGCTAGAATGGCAGCATAAAGAGCCAAAGATCCTCCTGTCTGTCCCCTACAGTGCTGGATTTACAGGTGCAGACACATGGACATACTTGAATTTGTACATAGGGGAGCACTCCTACCTGCTGGACCATCTTCCCAGCCCTGGATTTTTGTTTTTTAAACAAGAACATTCTCCTTTCTAAATACTTATTTCTGACCTATCTGGAAATTAGTTTCTGAAAATCCAAAACATGAATAAAGAAATAACATGGAAAGCTAAATATGCCTGCTGTTATTTGTTATTTGCTTATTTATTACTTTGAAATGGGTCTTCTTAAGTGACCCAGGTTAGCTTCACTTTGCTTCTGCTTCTTAAGTGCTGGGATTCTGAAATGACTATCAGAAATGAGCTTTATTAGTGCAAAGGCCAACGTGATCACGGGAGCCATGCTCAGGTCTTTAAGTAGGTAAGCATTAAAAAGAATGTGTATCATGTCAGAGACAATATGACGGGGCTTTAAGAGGAAAGCGTAGCTTCCCTTTAAAATCTAGACAGGAGATTTGTTAAGAGTGCTAAATAAAAGAAAAAGCTACCATAGATAGGGTGATGGGGGTAGATGGGGTGGGAAGAAGCCCAGGGAAGAATCTTTGAGAAATCTCCTGAACAAAGGAGAATACTTTACTTTTATATCATTCCTCGTGTGTGTGTGTGTGTGTGTGTGTGTGTGTGTGTGTGTGTGTGTGTGTGTGTGTGTGTGTGTGTTTGGCAGAGTGCTGTTTAGCGAAGGACCATACTTTAGTGGTGAGAAAGCCGCAAAACAGCACAACTTCCTATGTGTCCCACACAGAGTTGTCAGGGCTGAGGCCCGATCTTGTTAGGCTATGAGATCTGGCTGCCTTTATAGACCAGTGTCTTAAAGAAACAGCAAGCATTACGATTCTACAGGAACATGTGCTTGTTTATCCAGTTTTGAAACACAGCTCCTTACCTCAGATCCTAGGGCTGATGCCGTCAGCTCACTGACAATACTGGCCAGTAGTCCACAGGTGTTAGAGACCAAGTGTGAGGAGAAGAGCTCATTTTCTCTCCGAAGACTGTTTCTCACTGGAAGCACAACAATGACCAGCATCTTCTCCAGAACTTCACGGAAGCTTGTCATCCCCGAGATGTTCTCTTCACTCTGTGACATGTAAGAAGGGAGAGGGCAAAGCATTGATTTCTTTGCCTCACAGGAGTTCTCAGCTGTAAAATTCTTCCCATATCATAACCTAAAGTTCTAGACCTAAATTATTTCTTTTTAACTCATAATTTACATGATATGTTTTTATTAGTTTTGTGACATTTTCACATATTTTCTTATTTTAACTACATAGCAGTTTATAAACTGTGTCTATCTTCATGATAGGCAGGCAATTATTCATCATTTTAAAAACTCTTTCTACAAGATAAGATTTCAGAGTCTATAAAAATCAAGCACAGATACTTCTTTTACAACTACTACTGTATTTAATTTCTGAAAGAAAAAACTATCAGTAGAAAATTACAGGATAAGAAATTAGAATTTCATTAAAATCCAAAAGTTTCAACTTTCCTAAATCAGGGGTATTGTTTGCTATGACTCAATTTTCAAAACCACATTCTTAGTGTCTGGATATGTTCTTTCATAACAATTATATTTAAAAAGGCAGTGAAAGAATATATATTAAATGTGGTATATTTTCAAAGACTTTAATCACATAATTAACTTTTACTCACTACATGTTAGTATTAAAATATAAAACTCTAATAGTATTTCCTAAAAACCCAGAGCCAGATATCAGGGTAAATGCTAAAAGGTCAGAGAGACAAAGGAGCAAGCAACAGCCACCTCAGCCTGAAAAGGGTCAAGCTCCTGTCTCCACCAGCCTTATATTCCTCTCTCTGCCCAGCCTATCACTTCCTGTTTCCTCCTCCCTAGTGCTGGGATTAAAGGCATGAGATCCCAAGTGCTGGAATTGAAGGTGTATGGTGATATTTTATTTGTTCTGAAATGTGATTTTATTTGTACGTTAATAAATAAAGTTGCCTGGGGTCAGAGCTAATAGCAAGCCATTTAGTCTGGTAGTGGTAGCACATGCCCTTAATCCGATCACATGGCAGGCAGAGTCTGTGTGTTTAAGGACATAGCCAGCTTGGAGACCCACGCCTTTAATCTCAATACCAACCATAGAGACCTGGAGGTCTGTATAGACAGGCTGTGATGATGAGGTCATGTGGTTGGGTTTACAACCAATGAGAAGGCAGAACAGAAAGTCAATAAAAATACAGACACAGGAAGTAGGTCTCTTTCAGAGGGGAAGGATGACAGCAGCAGTGAGGGATAAGAAGGTGATCTTGGTCTTAGTTCTTGGCTGCTGCTCAATCTCCAGGCTTTTCTGTATTTGGCTCTGTGTTTCTTATTTAATAAGATCGTTCAGAATTACATCTACAAAGGTATGTTCCACCATTGCCTGGCCTCTATGGTTAACTAGTGGCTAGCTCAATATGCTGATCTCAAGGCAAGCTTTATTTGCTAGAGCACAAAGTATCACGACAGAAAATAGCAGAATATTCCCAAATTCGTCACCTGTGTTACTTTTTTCTCAGTTTTCTCTTACAATAAGTAGCCTTTTGCCTAGACATTTTATATAGTCACCACTCTTTATATATTTATTTTTTAAACATTTGCCTCGATATCAAATATAAATATACCATTTAAATGGCTGAATAAAGTTCTACCAAGTTAATATACCTAATTCAGCTATTTCACTTAGTAATGAACATTTAAGGGTCTAATTGAGGTTTCTAAACTTTCTTTTTAGCAATAAACACACAGCTTTAGCTTTCTAACTATTCTTCCAGTTCCCTGTAAAACCACTGACAACATGAAGTAGTGAAATGACAATTTATCATCTAAAAATATCTGGTAGTTTGCGGACACTGAATTCAAAGGCTATGCTTAGTTTTTTACCCACTTCAACTACAACCTAATTAAAATGACAGCAAATAAGCACACAATACTTGCTAAAAAGTTGAAAGAAAGAGATATTCAGACTAATTTAAATTGTAAAAATCCATCTATAAGGAAACTATATTTCTTCATAATCTCACAGCACAGTAATTTATAAGAAAAAATTTTAACTTTTCCTAATTTTCTAGAAACAATTTGCTATCTCAGTATTTCTTTCCCTGACATTCATTAATAACTACTAGAAAGGCTGAGGTTTTCTGATGCTGGTCCTTATAACACTTTAAATTTCTACAGGGATTTTACAAAAATATGTCTTTTATTTTGTTCTAGAGTGCTTTCTAACAGTGCAAAAGCAGTTACTAAACAATGTTTCTTATGTCTTTTGTTTTCCAATGTTTATTTTATAGAATCCATTTTCATAGTTATTTATTTCTATATTTTATACATTTATTTATTGCGTGTGTGGGGTGTGTGTACGGCACACATGTGGGAGTCAAAGGACAATGTGTGAGTGTAGGCTCCCCTTCCACCATGTAGGCTGGGGATCAAACTTAAGTTGTTGTGCTTGGTGGCAAACACCCTTATGGGCTGTGGCATTTTCCCAATCATACTTCAGAACTGAAAAGATTACTTATGTTATTTGTAACTTACTTTCATATGATACAGCAATAAACAATTATGTAGTTATTTACTTTATACTCACATTTTTACAAGTGAGTTGTCATTTAAAATAAATTGCTTATTGTGGTAGTTTGAATGAAATGACTCATGTTTGAATGCTTGGAAAGATTGGGAGGTGTAGCATTGTTGGAAGAAGTGTCACTGGAATTGGGCTTTGAGGTTTAAAAGTGCATACCAAACCCAGTCCTCTCTGCCTGCTGCCAGTGGATCAAGATGTACAAGGCTACCACTGCTCCAGTGCCATGTCTGCCTGTCACCACACTTCCTACCATGAACCCTCTGAAACTATAAGCAACCCCCCCAATCAAGTGCTTCTTCTATAAGCTGCCTTGGTTATGGTGTTTTATCATGGCAATAAAATAGTAAGTAAGCTAGCCAGGCATGGTGGTGCATCCCTTTAATCTGAGCACTCAGGAGTTAGAGGCAGGCAGATCTCTCTATCTCTGTGATTTCAAGACCACACTGGCCTACAGAGCAAGTTCCTGGACGGCAAGAGCTACAAAGAGAAGCCCTGTCTCAAAAAACAAACGAACAAAGAAATTGTAACTAAGATACTTATCTTTCAGGTAAACATGAGAATTAAAACATAGCTCTTATCATAAAACAGATGATCGTTTGTCAAATATAATTTTCAATAAGGAAGATAAGGCACCAAACTTACGCATGTCTCCCACTTACTGCTGTTTATTCTCCATTGTAAAAGCTTTCTGAAAGGACTGTTGTTTACTTCTCCAATGTAAAAGCTTTCTGAAAAGGCGTACCTGGCTTAGCTTTTCCATATGTCCCACCAAGAGTGGAAACCGATGAACTAATGTTGAGTCATTCTCTGTGCTGACTTGCTTAACAATGGATCGCAGTAACACTTCTCCATCATATGCAATAGGGAAGATAGACGTCAGCTTCACAGAGGTGTGACACAGAGCTGACATCACAGCTGCAAGGAGGCGGCTACTGGAGGTCTTAAAGTTAGCTTCCTGGATATCCTTTTAAGAGCAAAAAGAATCCTCAAATATTGCATCAATAGAAAACAAGTTTCTGCAAATACACCAAAATTATATATTACTCAATCATTTAAGTGGCTTTATTAAAGGATAAGAACACATCAATACATTAAAACATAATTAAATTATTATCTAGTAATGATGGGGAGAAGTAGATGAAAGGAAAGCTTACTTCCAGTCCTACAGCAAATTAATATTTATACATCTCTATAGTCATCAGTTCTTCCTAGCATCATTTTCAATGTGAGATGTGAAAAGACTCCCATTAGAATCTATCAAAAACACTTATTTTGTAAGAACTAAAAGTACTTTTGACAAAAATGAATAATACAAATTGCACTTCTGTAATACCATTTTACTAAGGTCACAAAATTATGTGACTATACTTTAGTTTATAGAGAAATCTTAGCACATCTGGACAATTTTTCAAAGGTTTTAAACTTATCAACCTAAGAAATCCTAATTCACAAAAATCATGCATACATTACTTAGTTCTTCAAACATCTGTGCTACCAGTCGAGCATAAAAGCAAAGCAACATCATATCATATTGATCCAAAGTTGCAAAAGCTAGCCTAGCAAAGGGAGACCGCAAGGTGAGAGTACTTAATTTACCCATTAGGCCAGGCAATATTCTTCTTCTAGGGAAGTACCAGTAACATACACTGTCCTTATATGGACCAAAGTTGACTGGGGTACCACTTTGATGCTAATGAATTAGAGGACAGCAGGGTACAGACTTGACACTATCATTTCCATTACAATATTATCAAAAGCGGCAAGAACACAAAGGACTACCGAATTCTTGCCAAGACAAGTGTAGTTGTGGTTTTATCAAAAGGCATCTTCTGAGGCCAGAACAATATGGCACCATCCCTGAAGTGGCCTTTGAAATCCAGAAAAGGTACAGTGTCCTTTTCTTCCAAGGCAGCTGAACAAGCAGTGGGCCAATGGCTTCTGATGTGCAATGGAACAGCAGCTGAAACAGTTATTCTTGAAGAGTAACTAAGCTCACACCTCTCAATAGTAGACTGGCATTTAATAGAGGGATGTGGAGAAAAACGGGATGCTGAGATGAAGCCATATATACACAGCCAAGAAGAATGGACAGCTGAGTTTAAAAAACATGAACAATTTCCAGAATTCAAAATCCTGAATCATGACATGACACTAGTGGAATTCAGGTGTTTCTGGTACATGGACTACTCCATAATTCTAAAATTTTCTTTGTGTCCCCATAAGATACAGCACCCCGAGGCCGGGCGTTGGTGGCACACGCCTTTAATCTCAGCACTTGGGAGGCAGAGGCAGGCGGATCTCCGTGAGTTCAAGGCCAGCCTGGGCTACCAAGTGAGCTCCAGGAAAGGTGCAAAGCTACACAGAGAAACCCTGTCTCGAAAAACCAAAAAAAAAAAAAAAAAAAAAAAAAAAGATACAGCACCCCCCTCCAGCAGGAAGTAGTATGAGAAGCTACGCCCAAATTCCCAAATATAACAAGCTGGCTTTGGAGATGGAATTGGCTCACTCCTTCTCTAAACCCAAACACATTGCTTAAAAAAAAAAAAAAAAAAAAAAGATGGAGAGATTCTTGTGTCCCATATCAGAAGAGCCCTCTGGTGTGGGACAGGGAAAACGCAATATTTTTATAAATGCAATCTCTTTCTAAAGAAAAAAAGGGGCTAGTATAGATAATGATAGGATAAAGGGGTAGATTAATGAACCTACTTTTAAAGAGCAACAACTTGTTTGAAATGTTTTACATTGGTATAGATTTTAGTTTATTGATACAAATTTAAAGTTAATTTCGCTATACTGTATGTATATTTTTACTCTTGTTTAAGGTATTATGTTTGTACAGCTCATTTAAAATTGTAATGGATAATTAAAAAGTAGATTAATAAATTAGTCATCTATGATAATCATACTTGTAGCCATGTTAGTTAAGTTTTCTAGGTATACATAGATCTTTTTCAGATAGATAGGTAATCTTCAAATACTTCAAAGACCTTTAGAATATGGCATTTAAAATGTTTTAAAATTTTATACTTTCTGGACAATGAAACATGTCTGCTCCTGGCAGCACCGTTTTATGTCAGAGAGGAGGATGGGCATCGAAGACACTCCATATGGAGTGTATCTTCACCTTGGCAAAAATAGCCATTTGGGCAAGAAACTGTTCTTGCCTGGACTGCTTGATCAACTGGACATGCAGGACCCATAGGAAGGTGACCACTGAACTTTGCTTGGCAAAATGGTCCTTCAGGTTCCTGCTTCGCAGAGGAAACTGCCAGACATTCTACAGGACACAGAGAGAAATGACTGAGATCCTCTAGGCATGTGGGCTGAAGACAGATGCCCCAACTTTACAAAGGAACATTAGGTGACTCTCCAGGCTGCTAGCTGTCTCTCTCTACCCTGCAAGACTCCCAAAAGTTGCTTGCATCCTTCTCCCGTTACTCAGGTAATAGTATATCCTTCTGGAGTCTTTGATGTAGTTGAAGACTAGTTATATTTTCCTCAGTTATGATAAAAGATAAGTTAGATATGAAACATTAGACTCACAAATATAGGATAGATAAGATATCTTCTTTAATTTTGCCAAATACAAATAGACTAGATATTATAGACTAGCTATTGTAACTGTAATTCTTGCTTGATAATTGTTTTGTTATATGTAATTTTACTATGTGAAAGTTAAAACCTTTCTTTTTGAAAAAAAAAAGAAAGAAAGAAAAGGGGAAGTGCTGTGGGATGTTCTATATGTTAAATGTGTTGCTCTGATTGGTTAATAAATAAAACGCTGATTGGCAAGTAGCCAGGCAGGAAATATAGGCAGGACAAGGAGAGAGAAGAATTTGGGGAAGTGGAAGGCTGAGGCACAGAGACTGCAAGCTAATGCCATGAGAAGATGTTAAGATACCGGTAAGCCACGAGTCACGTGGCAACTTATAGAGTAATAGAAATGAGTTAATTTAAGATAGAAGAACTAGATAGCAAGAAGCCTGCCATGACCATACAATACAGTTTATAAGTAATATAAGTCTCTGTGTTTATTTGATTTGGTCTGAGGAGCTGTGGGACTGGCGGGTGAGAGAGATTTGTCCTGTCTGTGGGCCAGGCAAGAAAACTCTAGTTACAAGTTTCCAAGAAGGAAGATTCACTATTTCACTGGTAAGTAGGATGTTAGCTGTGGATTGTTCACACTTAGTATATTGTTTCCAAATTTGGAAAAGCATTCAATACAATATCATTTTACCATTAAGTAAGATGTTAGTTACAGATTCTTCATAGGGATCTTTTATCAGATTGGGATGTTTCATTACATCATTGTTGGCAAAGTTTGTACCACTGGCTAACCGCTAATTCTGTCAAATGTATTTTAAATAGGTATTAAAAGTATAGTATAATTTTCTATTTTGAGTTACTAAAAGAGTTACTATGAACTCTTTTTTTACCCCCAGTATAGAAAATTGAACTATCATTTGTGCTAGGAAAGTACTTTACCACTCAATCATAGCCCAGCCCAATAAATTCTATTGATTTCTAGGTGTTAATCCTGCATTTCAAGATAAATACACCTTGAAATGTATACCGCATTTATGATTTTTTAACTCAGTAGTATTATCAGAATAACTATGTCTCAGTGATATTTGTCCATTATTATTCTCATAATACGTTAGGTTTGGTTATCAGGCATGTCATCAGTTACCTTCTATGTGTTCTGAAGGAAGTTGTTAAATGTGTTAGTTCCTTATAAATGTTTAAAGACTCTATAGATGACAATATCTGGGTTAGGAATTTTTTGTTTGTGGGAAAGTTTTAAATAATGAGTTCTGTTCTTTAATGGATATAAGGCAATTAAGATCCTCCTTTTGCCCTTATTTTTGAGGTATGGTAGCCCTTGAACTTGCTATGTAGACTAGACTCTTTGAAGTCTTTTCCCCCCCTCTTTTAATATGCATGGGCATTTTGCCTGCATGTAAGACTATGCACCATATGCGAGCCTGGAGCTTCAGGAAGCCAGAAGTGATGAATGAGGCCCTGGAGCTGGAGTTACAGAGTGTTGTGAACCCCCATGTGATTACTGGGAATAAGACCTGGGTCTTCTGGATGTTCAGCCAGCGTTCTTTAAAATGTTAATGTTTTAAATTTTACTAGATTTATGTATGTCAAAGTATATGATTTATCTTGCTGAACATTCTATGTGTACTGGAAAAAATATGCATTCTGAAGCTGCATATTGTAGTTTATAAATATCAGTAAGATTAAGGTAGGGGTGGAAAAATGGTTCAGTTCAGCAGTTAAGACACTAACTTTTTCCAGAGGACCAACATTCAGTTCTCAGCACCCATATTCAATGGATTACAACTGGCTCTAACTCCAGCTCCAAGGGCCCTTTCAGGTTCTTCTACTCACCTACACACACACACACACACACACACACACACACACACACACACACACGTATGTATGTATGTATGTATGTGTATGTATACACACACAAACATAGGCACATACAATTAAAAATAAAAGTAAAATTGTAAAGATCAAGATGGTTTATATTATAACTTAATCCTTAACACCCCTCATCTTTTTGTCTAGCTGTATTGTTAATTACTGCAACGTGAGTACTGCAGTCCCCAACTATCAGTGCCAATGTCTCTTTCTGCCCTATCGCTCTGTAAAGCATTTGTGCAAAGTGCTTTGAAAGTCTGTGATTTGGTGTCTTCATGAGTGAATGAATGTCAGCAAGTCCTTCACTCATTTCCCTCTCCCATTCTTACATCTGTGGAGACACCAAGGGCCATTTGTTTTCATACAGTCACTATATTCTCCCCCTACCACTCTCAAATAACTTCACCTATAGACTGAAAGAAAAAGTCAGCAGTTACGTAAACATGTTTGAAAATTTTCTAACAAATAGATAATACCAGAGAATGAAACAAATTTTTAAATTTTAGCTATACAAGTGACACACATGAAGCAGATTTCCTAACTGGCCTTTAGTAATTAACAAAGTATGAGCATTTAAATTCATTTGCTTGCAGAGCATTAAGCAATATATTTTATTTTCAACCAACATTTTATAAATTTAAATTACCTGATCCAAACAATTCAGGAGATCACAAAGGCAAGCCCACTGTAATGCAGGAGTCGGGTAGAAAGAGTGAAAGCAGGCAGTGAATGTATTATGGCACTCTTGAAGGACAGCTTCCAGAAGACTCAAGGGCTGGCTGAGGTATCCTTGAGGGTCATTATCCAACTTCACCATGCAATGATCAACTCCTTCTGACAAAATTTTTCTTAACAAAGTTCTTGTTTTTCCAATACACTCTGCTAATTTGCTAGTTTCTTCTACAACTGCTTTTCCTGTAGCTTTGAGAAAATAAGAAAAGTGCTAGTAAACCAAAGTATGTACTACTATAAATAATAATTCAGTCATTTACTGTATAAAATAAACCAAACACCAAAATCCAGAAATGAAACTGCTTAGAGATTAAATGGGCTACAAAATAATTAAAAAAAAAAAATCTACCTAGAAAAAAGAACTGGAATGAGTATTTAAGTCTAACTTAGTGATTGAAATTTTCCCATTTGATAAATATAATCTAAAAGTAACATTTTTCTCTCTTTTAATTCTGGGAGCAACTTAAAGGTATCTTGGAATCTTAAACACTTGGCTATCTCTATATTAATTTTCTTTCTTTCTTTTTTTTGGTTTTTCGAGACAGGGTTTCTCTGTGTAGCTTTGCGCCTTTCCTGGAACTCACTTGGTAGCCCAGGCTGGCCTTGAACTCACAGAGATCTGCCTGCCTCTGCCTCCCAAGTGCTGGGATTAAAGGCGTGCGCCACCACCGCCAGGCCAAATTTTCTTAATCTCTAAAATGATTTCTTTCCAAAATTTTTTTTTTAATTTCCATACCTGATACTGGGTATATTTCACAGGTGTAGACTCGCAATAACCGTAGACAACAGGTCCCCACAAAGCGTAGTCTCTCTAAATCTAGAAGTGTGGCTGTGAACTGGAACCCTTTTAATCCTCTAAGTTCTTCAACTCCTAAGACTAAGGTGGTCCAGCTCCAGTGGAGAATACTTAGCAATGACTCAAAACATTCCTAATCCACAATAAGAAAAACATATACTAATTAGTTAAAATAACATTGTAGTCTGAATACAAGAGAATAAAGGCATGCCACTTCAAAACTATCTTGAACTTTTTTTGCTGAGTTCTGAGAGCTGAAATAAAATACATGTATACATATTTACATTTTCCTTTTACCAGTCTAGCCAATTTATCTTATAAATATGGAGAGAACAAAAGAAGCAATTCATAATTTACATGTTTCTTTGCAATTATGTCAATACAGTATAACAATTTAAAGTAGTGTTAAAATACTATAAATCAGTGATACCTATATCACTATATATAAATCACTTACATATTAAGATGTATAATGAAAGCAAGCTATAACCAATGCTTGAAAAGTTGAGTTGAAGTTACTAACAAAAAAATTACTATTTGGATTTTGTTTTTTTAGGGTTGGCTTTCCCTGCAGTTTTCGATGGTCTAAAAACCATCACACATACATGATGGCAAACACTATAGTATCTCAGAGTGGACTACTTTGCTCCCCAGTCCTCACCAAGGCCCAGATGATTGTTGGTATGATATAATAAATGAAAATGTAAAATAAATGGCTGAATACATTTGTTATATAAACAATTTCAATAACCTAATGATCACAAGGCCATTTATACACACATAAAAAATTATTAGAACTGACAAAAACAAAACAGTCCTGATCTTAATAAAAAGATAACAAATTCATTGCTTAGCGGGTAAGTGTCTAGTCAGAAAAGTTACAAGTTATTTCAGATACAGAAAAGCCAATTCAGCTGAGCATGGTAAAATTACTGGCAACATTTTTACTTTTCCACTATTTAAAAGTACACATTCTCTTTGCCAAAAAAACACCAAAATAAAGGCGAATCTGAATTTATAAAATTATGCTGAGACAGTCTTAGAATTAAAATTCAGCAATGGGTAGCAATGCTGAAAATCTAAAAAATGGCTTACCACTGAGACAGTTCTTGCAAAAGATCTCTTCAAAATGTGTACAGGCTCACTAGTTTGCTGTTTGCCTTTGGAAGCACTGCCATCACTGGTTGGGAGTCTGGTGGTAGAAGATAAACAATATACTACGTTGAAATCAATGACTAATGACAATTTTTTATGTACATTTTCAGTATCGGTGGAATGCTCGGCTACAAATGGAACATCTACATTAGCTCCACTACCCCCAAGACTTAAGCATCATTGTAGAAGAGAGAACAGAAAGATTTTAAGATTGAGGTTTGGATGGACAGGAGCTAAAAGTATCTTCTAAACTTGGGTAGGAATGCTGTACTCATGAATACAGAGCAGCTTTGATTGCCTGCACAGTACCAGCTGAGATCAAGCCAGTCACCATTCTATTATGGAGGAGGAAGGGAGGAGCTATGGACAGGTGATGATGACTCCTGAGAGAAGAATGGTAGGTTTTCTTTAGGGGTGTGACCTCTTGTAAGCCAACCATGCTCCAGTAAATGGCCCCACATCCAGGAGCATATGGAAAGTACAAATGGGACTCAGTGTGTTCTTTCACAACAGATGGAAATTATTAAAGAGATCCACAATTGGCAGAGAATAAATGATAGTTCCAAGTGATATATCTACAATGCAACCCTATACCTAAAGCTCAGGGAAAATCATGCAAGAGTGAGTAGAAAGATTTTAAGAGACAGGGGACCAGGAAGCCTGACTCTAGACAGTATCTTCTAGATATGACAAGGAAGCTACACCCACAAAATCTCAACAATATGGTTGTTCAAGCAAGACTTGCACATTGACACCTGTCAATGTGGATGGGAGAAATCTCCCATAATCCTATCAACAGATGAATAACTATAGATAATCAATGGTGGCTGAAAGAGGGGAAATCAGTTTTCTACAGAGAAGAGCTCCTGATAGGTTATCCAATTCCATATGGTCAGCACTAAACTCACGAAAGCAGCAATAAATGGATTCAGTACTATATATCATCTATCTACCCACCTACCTAGCTATCTACTTACCTCTCTACCTATTTACTTACAAACCTATCCACAGATATATACATACGTACATACACATGTATGTGTATGTGTGTGTGTGTGTGGGTGTATAACAATAATAATTAAAGAAGAGGTAATGAATTTAAGAGGGAATGGTGGCCACAGTACAAGATGGAAAGGGAGAAGGAGGATTAAAAATTATATAAATATAGTATTCATATATGAAATATAAAATATTGAGTAACTAAATATTAAAATCAGTATACACGAAAGATTATAAAAATTCAACCAATGAATTACCATAAAATTGCAGGCTTAAGTGTATATATTATAAAGAATGAAAATTCACCTTTAAAAAATCTGTATCTTAAGAAATCAGGAAAAAGATAATAGAAAGGCAAAAGAGGAGCATGAAAAGGTAGATCAGGAATAAGTTTGGGGAAGAATGGAGTACACATTATCAAAATATATTGTGAAATTCCCAAAGAATTAATAAAAATAATATATTAAAATGTACATTTTGCCATAGTGAAATAATCTACTTTAATATTTACCATTAAAAACATAAAAAGTCATATTCCCTAGTAATGTACATATAGTCAACCGTAGTCCATAAAAGTACTCCAGTGCAATTTGTTATGTTCTAAAAGTACTTTTGGCCTGGAGAGATAGCTCAGCTGTTAAAGGTCAAGGCTCACAAGCAAACAGACAAAATGCTACTGCCGGGTGTTGGTGGCGCACGCCTTTAATCCCAGCACTCGGGAGGCAGAGCCAGGCGGATCTCTGTGAGTTAGAGGCCAGCCTGGGCTACCAAGTGAGTTCCAGGAAAGGCGCAAAGCTACACAGAGAAACCCTGTCTCGAAAATAAAAAAAAAAAAAAAAAAAAAGAAAAAGAAAAAGAAAAAAAAATGGCTACAATAGATAATGTAAAAATAAAAAATTCTTTCTGGAGAAATATGAAGTTTCTAACATTCAAATTCTTTTAGTGATCACTAGAAGAAAAGACATGGAAGAAAGTTATTTCTTCTACATTTGGGGACTATGTGTAGTAAGAAAAAACACTGTTAATGGGGGTTTATAAGTAATCTAAAAATAGACAAATACATTTGCATATGACATATGTCAATACACCTTTGAATTACTGTGAATTAATTAAAATTCTTATTGTTAAATATAATAAACAACATGAACATTTTACTATTTCAACTAAAACTGGAAATTAATAAGAGATTTTCTAGTGTGTTCTTTCACAAAATAAATCATGTAAGACTATCAGGCTAGAGACAAAGCAGAGGATTAGGTTGCTTGCCTAAATGTGTCAGAACCTAGGTTTAATCTCGAGCACAAAGAAAAGAAAAACTACAATAAATTGATTAGGTCCACGTCTAAAATATCCTCCCATTCTACCTTACATTTTTTAAGAAATACTTTATTAGTTTATAACATTTTGAAATTGGTATTAAAATCAATAAGATTAAACAAACAGCTATTAGCATATTGTTATTATTATAATATTGATACCCTGAGTCATGCAAAATGTTAAATTAAGTTTGATATACAAAGTGTTCATAAAAGTTTACTAAATACTATCTAAATATTTTTAACTAGCTATATTTTACCAGTATAACATTAATTTGTTCAAGCCGGGCAGTGGTGGCGCACGCCTTTAATGCCAGCAGTCGAGAGGCAGAGGCAGGGGGATCTTTGTGAGTTTGAGGCCAGGCTGGGCTAGAGAGTGAGTTCCAGAACAGGCACCAAGGCTACATAGAGCAACCCTGTCTCGAAAAGCCAAACCCAACAAACAAACCAACAAAAAACTTTAATTTGTTCAATGTTTCAATAATTTCTCCATTATTATGCTCCATATTTTATAGTGATTTTATTTCAGCACAACAAAAGAATAAATTGTATTAGTTAACTATAAAACTGTTTAAATACCTATATAACAGTTGAGGTATCTGACCAGCATTTACATCGGTACCATTATTTGACTTCTTCGAACTCTTGAACTGGAAAACAACTCTACAAGATAAAAAAGGAATAGTATGACACCAAAAATGACAAGCTCTAAGGTTAAAAAGGAATTTAATAATTTGGAAAGTTACTAATAAGGAAATTAATAATGTAATAATTATTAGGAATTTAATCATAATGTTTTCAAATTTTATGCTTATGAACATTATTTATTTGTTAAAGAAAAGAATCACATAGAAAAAGTAGTGCCCTGATTTATAGCTGCTGAATTATCAACAAAATGAAGGAGTGAACTTATGGGAATTCCTAGATGTCTGGAGCCTCTTGCCTCCCATCCTTCAGCTTGGTTTTCACCTCAGCAGTCAGCTTAGAACTAAAGATTTCCACTTCGACACATGAAAGCGCTTAAATAGATACATTTAGGGGCTTTAGCCTCCTCCAAGTGTCGCAATATTCCAAATTGAATGGACTATATATAACAACCATGCAATTCTGGGTGAATGCAGTTCTAGCAAAAATCTAACAGTGAGCTGAAAGAGAAACATCATGTGGCAGATTTAACTTCCCTTAAATAGTCATCGTCATCAACATGGAATTCACCTAAAAAATTAGCATGTACCTTTTATACTACCATGTTCAAGAAGAATAAGAATTAATTTCTCTTACAAATCATAGTATTTTCAAACACTAGGATCAAACTAGTAGAGTAGAAAGAAGGCTGGGTTCTGTATATGGTAACTACACCATTATTCTAAGAATATTGCTTTCCCATTTTATTTCTCTAATTTACTGAGTGTGAATGAGAACAGTTGCTTCAAAACTTATTGAGGGAATCAAATGAAATAATGTACACAGAAGTGTCTAGTTACTTTGTGCATGTTCCTGTGGGTGCTTGTGCACTTGTGTATGTATGTACATGGAGGCCAGAAGTCTACCTTGAGTATCACTCCTGAAGAGCCAATCACTGTTTTGCTTTGTTTTTTTTTTTTTTTTTTTTTTTGGTTTTTCGAGACAGGGTTTCTCTGTGTAGCTTTGCGCCTTTCCTGGAACTCACTTGGTAGCCCAGGCTGGCCTCGAACTCACAGAGATCCGCCTGCCTCTGCCTCCCGAGTGCTGGGATTAAAGGCGTGCGCCACCACCGCCCGGCTCTTTGCTTTGTTTTTAAGAAAGGGTCTCTCCCTCACTGGCTTGGAACTTTTCAAGTAGGCTAGGCTGGCTCACCAGCAAGCTCCGGGGTGTACTTGTCTCTGCTCTCTCAGTGCTAGAATTAAATGTGAATGTTACTACATCACATTTTTCTTTTTACAAGGTTTTTAGGGATTGGATTCCGATCCTAATGTTTGTGTAGCAAAAACTTTACTGGCTGAGCTTTCTTCTTAATCTGAAAGTAGTATAATTTCCTCTGCATTTAATTAAGATAATATCATTTCATATGACAGAAACTTTGAATCTTACAAACTATTTGATTGTGCAGTATCAATCTAATTTTGAATATGAACATGTATATATATATGTATGTATATATATGTGTATGTATGTATGTATGTATGTATATATCTACACAAATTCATCAGTATCCTGCACCCTTCCCCTATGTAATCTTTAGTTAGGTTATAGAGCTTATAAACAATTCAATACCCAGAAAGACACATATACCATCTAACAAGAATAATGCAGTCTTCTTCCTTCTGTCTAGATTTTCATTTAGTATATTTGGTTGTATAACACACAAGTTTACATAAATTTAATTTTTAGCAATTATATTAATACTCTGTGAGATTTCAGAACAAGATCTCACAAACCAAAATAAGAGTTATGTAAGTCAAACTCAACATATACTTACCCATCATCTGTGGTAATAGAAGCTTGTCCATGAGAGCCACAGTCACTGCTGGGACCTGATACTCGAGCCCACGCTACATACCACCATCCAGCTTGCAGGAGAACTGGCTCGTCAAACATCATTGCATATTTTTCTCTAGAGAAATTAAGAAACCAAATACCTTTGCACTTGTCTGGTACATGTAGTTACTTTTAACTACCTTATACCAAAACCCATGATTTTTTTTTTAAGATTCTTGTCTAACAAGAATCTCATTCTAACACAATCTTAAAGTTCAGACACTAAAACAAGTTTCTGTTCCTTATGTTTAGAAGATCAAATTATTTTCTTTATGGAGTCTACAATATGTTTAAATTTTATAAAACTTTCAAATTAAAACAAGAAAAATATTTTAAATTGTTTAAAGCATTAAAAATTACCCAGACAAGGAATTTTGCCCTTAGTTTGTGGGCTATTTATTCAGCTAACTGTTCTGAGGGGTAGCATGTCAAGAAAATGGCTCTCTGGTCAAGGATCCTGGGTGATGACTTGCTAGCTTAGAGATTTGGGGCAAGTTACTGTAGTAACTTCTGTGTCTTCTGTGTCAGTTTATCTGAATGCTGAATTCTCATGTATGAAATCCCCTCCAATAAAAACCTTTAACTAATAAAAAGGGGGGAAAGGTTTAGTTACTTGAGTTGCCTGGTGACAATTAATTCAGATAGTGTTTGGAATTGAGCCCAGTACAGAGAACAGAAACTATACGTAAAGAAAGTTAATAATTTAACAGAAAATAACATCTAAAAGTAAGACTACCTGGCACGTGGCAGAGCCAGAGAAACTACCTGGTCTTGACAATGGGAAAAAGACAGAGCAGTAAGGAAGAAGGAACATGCTATGAACAGATCTGTGTAAAAAGATACATGGGGGGAAGTCCACAAGAGGGGATCCTGCTTTGTTAAAGCATTACGATGGATAAATGAGGATCAAATAAAAAAGACACAAATGCTACCCATAAAAGTTGGGGCCTGCCTAGTAAGCTAATGAAGAAAATCTAGGCGATTCTTTACCAAAGGCATCACAATTTATATCTTAGAATCATAATGCTCTGCTAAAAATAAACAGCAAATGATAATGGTATATTAAAGTTTAATGAAAACTATCTTTTTTGAAATGTCCCCTTTAAGTGAATTTGTACAAATAGCAAAGATTACAAAGTAACAACATGACAGAGTCTAAGGCAGTGGTTCTCAGGCTTACCAATGCTGTGACCCTTTAATACAGATCCTCATGTGGTGACCCCCCAACCATAAAAGAATTTTCACTACTACTTCAAACTATAATTTTGCTACTATCATGAATCATAATGTAAATGTTTTTGGAAACAGAAGTTTGCCAAAGGAGTTACAACCTATAGCTTAAGAACCACTGGTCTAATACTTGAAGTAAAGAATCAGGGCCAGGCAGTGGTGGCACAGGCCTTTATCCTAGTACTTGGCAGGCCGAGATAGGAGAATCTTTGTGAATTCGAGGCCAGCCTGGGCTACACAATGAGTTCCAGGACAGCCAGGTAGGCATAGAGAAACCTTGTCTTAAAATAAACAGATAGATCGATAGACAGATAAAACCAAAATAAATAACAAAATAAATAAATAGAAATAGACTAGTTTTTCTTTAGATTACTCTTTCATTTCATTTTATTATTTATTTTTAGAAATACTCTTATGTCCTCAAGTAAAACCAATGTCATACCTTGTTTTCTGAAAACATGTACCTTTATTAGCAAAAAAGCCTCTATGCACCTTTTACGGTTACTTTTGTGTGATGATAATGATGATGATGATGATGATGATGATGATGATGATGATGATGTGTGTGTGTGTGTGTGTGTGTGTGTGTGTGTGTGTCTGTGAATATCAGCATTGAGAGTTCCTTGGTTGCTCTCTATCTTATTTTTTGAGACAGGGTATCTCACTAAACCTGGTGCTTACTGATTTTGCTAGACTGGTTGGCCAGTGAGTGCTAGGGGTCACCTATCTCTACTCCCAACCCCATCCCTCCCATCTGCTGTGTTTACGTGGCAAGTGTTGTACCATCCTGACTCAGCCATTTTCCCTAGCCACCGACTAGTGTTTTTAAAACAAAGTTATTATTGCGAACTATAGTGTACTTTTACTATTATAAAGCTCAGTTTATGTTTTTCCCATCACAACATTCCCTGGATCAAAACATCACAAATTTATATCTTAGAATCATAATGCTCTGCTAAAAATAAACAGCAAATGATAATGGTATATTAAAGTTTAATGAAAACTATCTTTTTTGAAATGTCCCCTTTAAGTGAATTTGTACAAATAGCAAAGGTTACAAAGTAACAACATGACAGAGTCTAAGGCAGTGGTTCTCAGGCTTACCAATGCTGTGACCCTTTAATACAGATCCTCATGTGGTGACCCCCCAACCATAAAAGAATTTTCACTACTACTTCAATAGTGTAATTCTTAGGATTCTAGAAAGGACTGAAAAACCTAAGTCTCTTTATACTAATAAACTTTTATAAGTAAATATTCCAATCCAAGTCAGCTCCCAAGAGCTTTCAACAAAGCTCATACCCACCCCCCATAACACTGCCAAGTGTTATGAATCAAGCATATATACTACTGATGTCATATCAGAGTACAGGGGGATCTGAAATATGTCCTACTAAAGCTAATTGAATATATATATATTTATATTTATATATGTATGTTATATATAAAATGTTACTAGTAATGAATGATTGTTTCAATCACTAGAGCACTAGTACACTTGTCTTCTCTAAGAATTTAATATAACTATTTGTGTAAAATATTTATATATCCCTATTTCCAGTACTGAATTATTCATCTAACTATATAAAAATTAAGATTAATAGTTTTAATGTAACATTATTACAAGGAATAGCTATACTTTCTAATACACTCATACACTACATAACAAGATTTCAGACAACAACAAATCACATCTAATGGATGGTGGCTAAACTATGTGGCTAAACCTAGTGCATACTGGTTTACAGGGCCATATGATCTAGGTTTGTGTAAAGACTTTTGTGGTGTTATTGTGTTCCCCAAAATATTGTGTACCCTAATAAATTTATCTGGGTCAGAGAACAGACAGCCACTAGATACAGAGGCTAGAAAATGGTGGCACTCATGCCTTTAATCCTAGCATTCCAGAGGCAGAAATTCATCTGGGATCTCTGTGAGTTCAAGGCCACATTGGAAACAGCCAGGCATGGTGACTCACGCCTTTAATCCTAGGGAGTGATGGTAGAAGGCAGAAAGATATATAAGGCATGGAGACCAGAAACTAGAAGCATTTGGCTGGTTAAGCATTTGGCTGGTTAAGCATTTGGCTGGTTAAGTATTTGGCTGGTTAAGCATTCAAGCTTTTAGGTTTTGAGCAGCACAGTTCAGCTGAGAGCCATTCGGATATGAGAAAACAGAGGCTTCAAGTCTGAGGAAACAAGACCAGCTGAGAAGTTGGCCAGGTGAGGTTAGCTGTGGCTTGTTCTGGCTCTCTGATCTTTCAGTTCACCCCAATACCTGGCTCAGGTTTGATTTTATTAATAAGAACTTTTAAGATCCCTGCTACAGACTTTCTATGATATTCATACTATTTAACAATGAAATTCTCAGAATGTATCTCTATCACTACGTGAAGCATAACTTTATATAGTTAAATTTCCCAACTTATCAATAGATTATCCAAAACTTCCTTCTGAAAATGCATTTGTTAAATTAAAATAAAATTTTAATTTCAAGTATGTAAATAATATACTGAATAATGAGCACAACGTTTACCTAGCAGCACAGTCATAAGCTAACACGTCAGTCTCTGCAAGAAGGTCTCCGTCAGTTTCATGGTCTCCTCCATCAGGACCCAACTCAAATAGCTGGAGGAAAGAAAAACAAATTCACCACAATCATTCAGTTCTGCACATCTAAGTGTTTACAATTTTGTGCATGTCCAAAATAACTGAATTATAAATAGTATAAAAATTCTTATTTACTATTTAAATTTACTTACTAAATTAATTATTGAATTTAGTAAGTAAATAAATTATATAAGTATACATGCATTTAAAATAGGAGTTCTGCAATATTTTATGATTATATTAATAAATATAATCCATACTGGAAATTTTGTACCTGATATAATAAAGTAGGAATACAAACTTTCAAAGGATTTTAAAACAACTCAAAGAAAGCATTTTAACTAAGCTTTTCTAAATGAGGCAAACTCTTGCTTCATCACTTAACAGCTGTGAAGACCTGGGGTCTAGTGTCGTCTTCCATAAAAAATGAGGTGCTTATTAACAGTGTTCACCTCATAGTAATTATGCAAATTGAATCAAAGAATATTTGTTGAACCCTGAGAGAAAAACCTTGCTCAAAAGATATAAAATATTATTATAAAATATTACTACAGAGAAATTGAGGAGTCCTAAATAGGATCATCAAAACATAAAAACACAGGTAGCAAAAGCTAGTGCAGTAAGTAGCATGGAAAAGGACAAGATGAAGAACTTGAAAGAAAATAAGAGTCTAGGTAAGGAAAAAGAGATTATGAGAAAAGAGATCTTTTTAAAAATGGATTAATATGAGAATTAGCTTCTCCCAGAAAAAAGGCCCCTAAATGGTTATCCAATACCAAGTATTCAGTCCTGAAATCACACACACAAGCCACACTAAACAGACTCACCAGATTGTATTTATATATCTATATATTTATACATTTATAAAAGAGGAGTGAGGGGGAACATGAGAGGAGTCAGAAGGAGGAGGCATGGAAGGGATTAGAGGGAGGACCAGGAAGGTAGGGGAGTGATGTCATTATAATTTAATTAAAATTTTTCTAATAAAAATGAACTAATATTTGTGAAACCTTCATTTTTCTGGAGAGTTATAGTAGGTAAACTGCAGCAAAGTTATTAAAATGCATTTAAAATTATTGAACAGTACCATGCCAACAGTCTCTGGTTTTCAACCGTATCCTAGGTCCTGGAAACCTATTTCCATCTCAGACTTAACTGAATTGCCCCAGAGACCCCAATATTCTTTGTTCTAAAGTAAATGACTCATCTTCCTCTTCTTGCTGTCCTTGCTCTGTACAGTGGGAGCATCTTAAAAAGCCTGTGCCCACACTTCCTGGCCACCACTGTGTCTATTCGTTCAGGGATTCTAAAACCAGTTTAACTCCACCCCCCACCCCCACACCTCCTACCCACCCTCAAGTCCTCCCACTCCCACTCTAATCCAGCTTATATTTACTAGCTTGTCTTTTTTTTTTTTTTTAATCAGTAGTGATTGAACCCTGGTCCTTACATGCTAGGCAAGTCTATGGCACTTAGTAATTTCTTTAAAAAGACTATATGATTGGAATACTTCAGTGTAAAATTTTCAGTGGTCTCTCTTTATAGCATAATATAATGATCTGACTACAATCTGCCTCTTCGCTGATACTCAATGAATACTTTTAAACTCATCAATGTTCCAGTCACAGTTCTAGGAACTGGACCCAAGGGTAAAAAATACAGACCAGAAAAAAACAAAACAAAACAAACAACAACAAACAGCTATTGGTATAAGTTTGTGGCAGGGAATAGGATTTATAATTTTAAATAACTCAGCAGGGAGTAAAGGTCAAAGGTGATGAGGAAGTGAAATATGCAGGTCTTGATAAGAGTTGTAGCTAGAGAGAAGAGCAAGTGCGAAGATCCTGAGGTTGCATTGCTTAGCATATCTGAGGAAGAATCAGCAAGCCTTAGTATACACAGGACAGTGAAACAGCAAGTATAACATAAAGTCAGACAGATGGTCCAGGGATACTGTTTGGTCCCTTTAAGGCATTGGTTCTCAATCTGTGGGTCATGACCCATTTATGGGTCCTATATCAGGTATCTTGCATATCAGATATTTACATTACAATTCATAACAGTAGTGAAATTTCAGTTATGAAGTATCAATAAAATAATTTATGGTTGGGAGGTCACCACAACATGAAGAACTATATTAAGGCGTGTCAGCATTAGGAAGATTGAGAAGCAGCGCTTTAAAGGCCTTCTTTTAGCATAGGAAGACAGTCACTATGATGTGTAAAATTCTACCCCTCAAAAACCTCTAGAACCAAAAGGGAGAAATATATATCTTCTCGAAGAGCTTGCTGGGTATTATCAAATATACATAAACATCATATATATACATATATATACATGTATATATATCATACTGATGAACTTGTTGAGTCTTATCTTCTAGAACTACACAACTCACTGAATTGTTTTTCTGTCTTATGGAATCAAGCCATTCTAAACCATTTTGAAGGAGGTATACTGAAATACACCTAAAAGACTGAAACTAGTGGATTTTTAGTATAAACACAGATGTGTGCTAGGTATTCTAAGCATTATTCTGTTCCTATAATATATATTACTATAGGAACTTTAATTTTTACTAAATTCATTCTTATGGTGTCTCTAATATATTATCATCAATACTGGAAAAAAGTAAACATTTTTAAAAGTTTTCAGTTCTGGTTGAGGTTTTTGTAGACTGTTTTCAAAAGTTATCAAGAGCTTTGATACATTTGCTTGATTTGGGGGGTATTACTGCGAAATCTGTCAGATATTCTGCAGGACACAGAGGAAAGTGACTGTTGAACTTTGCCAAACAAAGCAGGACAGTCAGGAAAAAGACGGTTGAACTTTCAAAAACAAGATAGGACAACCCTTCAAAATTCCCACTTCACAGAACAGTCTGCCAGATATTCTGCAGGACACAGAGGAAAGCAACTGATGAACATTGCCACAAGGCAGGACAGTCCAAAATTCCTGCTTTATAGAAGAGTCTGCCAAATTCTCTAGGCCAGTAGGCCGAAGATGGATGCCCCAACACTGCAGAGGAACTTTAGGTGACTGTCCAGGCACCCAAATGTCTCTGTTGTTGGATAACAATCCTTCTGGGTCTTTGATAGAGTTGAAGACTAAATAGTTATAGTTGTAGTTTTCCTTAGTTATGACAGAAAATAAGTTATGTATAAAACTTGGGATTCACTAAGATAGGATAATGCATTATTTTCTTTGAATATGCTAACTACAAATGGACTGAGCATTGTAAATTAATTCTTACTCGATAACTGTTTTTTGTTGTATGTAGCTAGCTATACTATGTTAAAGTCAAAACCTTTATTTTCATTTTGACAAATAGGGGGAAATGTAGAGTATTATTAGACATTTGCTTATGTTGTCCTGTTCAACTGTGAAGCTGTGTGTTACTGTGCCTGTCTAAAACACATGATGGTCTAATAAAGAGCAAGGCAGGAGAAAGGACAGGTGGGGCTGGCAAGCCAAGAGAATAAATAGAAGGAGAAATCTAGGAAAAAAGAAAGGATCTAGAAGGAGCCAGAGAAGGAAGAGGACTCGAGGGGCCTGTCACCCAGCTACACTGCAAGCCACGAAGTAAGAGTAAGATTTACAGAAGTAAGAGAACAGAAGAAGCCCAGAGGCAAAAGGTAGATGGGATAAGTTAAGGAAAGCTGGCTAGAAACTAAGCCAAGCTAAGGCTGAACATTCATAATTAAGACTAAGCCTCTGTGTGATTTATTTGGGAGCTGGGTGGTGGGCACCCAAAAAAGAACAAAATCAACCAGCAACACTCGAGGGTGGCAACCACATTAAAGGGTGCATCTAATTAACCACTTGGAAGTTCAGCACAAAGCAGTGAGACTGGCTACGAGGCATTTTCGACTTTAAATTACTGAAAACTCATTGTCTCCCTTTGAATGAATTAGTTTTTTTACCCAGTCATCAATCTCATAGCTTTGAGTAAGAGTTTAGCAATCTTTCCTTTCTCTAACGGAGCCATTAACAACAAACCAAGGGAAAAAGTAAACATTCAATAAGACAACAGACTAAGCCAAAAGAAGCATCTTTGGATGAAACAATTACATTACCATGAACTTTACCTTTATTTTAGCAGTATATTCTCCTCTCCCTCCAAACAGACCAAGACCACCAAGTAAAATGTCAGTGTCAGCACTGAAACGTATGGCTTCAACTGAATGAGCAGAGTAACCCCAGCCCCCTCCATGACCTGAAAAATGTAAGGAATAATGGTTTTAAATATGCATATATTTCTATGATTAGATAGCATTTCCTAAGTCTAAGTATACATACTTTCAAACCTGTTTACCACACTGTAATCTTCCTTGGAATAGACTTTCATTACTGCTTGAGTCTCCTCCTCTGTACTTGCAATGCCCATCTTTAAGTCCTGCATAGCAGCCAAAGTATCAAGACAGCCTAAAACAATGAACAAGTAAACTTCAAACCCTTGAACAAAAACTTCCTGTAGTATTGATGCTATTTAATACTATATAGGGCAAATTAAAATAAGTTATGAATATGCTCAATAAATACAATCTATTCTCAACATTACGTACTTCATGAAAGAATACATACAATCAATTCTCTTCTGCATAAAGAATTATTATACTTAAAACACAAGTTATTGGGCTGGAGAGATGGCTCAGAGATTAAGAGCACTGACTGCTTTTCCAGAGGTCCTGAGTTCAATTCCCAGCAACCACATGGTGGCTCACAACCATCTGTAATGAGATCTGGCGCCCTCCTCTGTACACATAATAAATAAATAAATCTTTAAAAAAAAAAAAACACAAGTTATTACGACATTTTTCACAAAACGAAAATTCTGAAAAGTCAAACCACTTTACTTTCGTCCTTACAAGTTTCTTTTATAGAACTTCTTAAATCAATTTGATTTTCATAATGCTTTAATGTTAGACATATTAGTCTGAAATAACTTTAATGTTTGTTTTGGATAGTTACAATGGTTAAAATAAAATCAGGAAGAAATGGGAAAATACATTCATAATCTACTAATTATGCTTAGTTGTAAATGCTATGTAAGCATAAGCATTTCCTTTTGTGTAATCTGCATGTGTGTGTGGAATGCATGTACGTGTGGTCACATATGTGGAAGTGTTTATGTATGTAAAGGTAAATATGCATATGTGTGTACATATGTTGAAGCCTAAGGCTAACATCACATCAGGAGTCTTCCTGGGTTGTCCTCTACTGTATTTCTTGAAGCAAGGTCTCTCAACTAAACTCACAACCCACCGACATGGACATTTTAGGTAGAAGCTTGCTCCAGGCTCTCTGTCTGTCTCCTGAACACTGAAATTATAGGAGGCTCACCAAGCCCTCCCAGCACTTACACAGGTTCTGGAAATCTCAACTTTGGTCCTGACACTTGGAAGGCAAACTTTACCCACTGAGTTGTCTCCCCAGCTCCTAAATGAGTCTTTCTGAACAATCATTTTCTAAAAGCAACACAAGATACAGGTATGTGGACTGATTTAAGAACAAAAAACCCATAAAAATCTAGCAAATATTTATTGCAAAAGTTCTGTATCTCAAAGTAGCTAGTAAAATAAGGATATACATAAATTAAACACTATAGGAACATATTTGGTCTATATCTCTAAAAGTTTATATGTTCAAGTTAAGCAGAACCACGTCATTATCTTTCTATTAAGAAAATTATATCCAGGGATGCTTTACACTTAAGCATCCATTGATATTTCATGATAATTGCTGAGATCTTCTGTATCATTTCACAGAAGACAAACTTCTGAGGTAATTAAATTTATTTCATGACTAGAATCCATTATTATTTAACAGACATGGTGGAATAATATACAAATTTAACTATTTAAGAAAAATCCTGACCATTAGCACAGCATACATGAATGCCATTCAGCTGTACATCAGAAGGCAACCCTACCCAGAATGTGCAAGGCTGCATGAGATCGGGTGGTAAGAGCCCTTGATCCTGTTGGTAGAGCAAGTTCAGGACTTAGAATACTACATCTGGACTGCATGTCTGTTGCAGAGGGAAGTCTGGCATCAGCAACCACTGCGTTGTAACACCAGAGCTCTCGGCTACTTGGTCGAAACCTATCAAGAAAGATAATAATTATACTACCTCAACACATAGTTAACTTTGAAATTTTTCTAAATTATAATTGACTATAGAATAAATAATACAATTAACATACACAGGAAAATGCATATCTCATTGTTTTCTATACCTAAGCTAAATATATAACTAATTTATACCACTACAAAAAAAATCTGAAAATAATACAGATTATAAAACATTATAAATATTGCATCAATTATATACTTAAATTTGATGCATACAAAAAATAAAACTTTCATATACAAAAATCTCCACTAACAAATTGAAGACCAGGGAAATTTGACAGAAAATGTGAAAAATACATATGCAACAAAACTATAATGGTCATAATGTGTAAGAACTCCTATAAAACAGTAAGAGGAAATCAATCCAATAGCAAAAAATGGGGAAATGACATGGAGTGCTACTCTAGGAACACAAATAAAATGGAAGTCAATGTTAAGGTTTTTATAAACAGCAGTACACCACCAATAAAAAACTATAAGGAAGTCAAGTCACAGTTCCATTATGTGTATGCAGTTATTTGACATTATATACTGTCTATTTCTACAAACAAAATGACTTCCCTAAGAATAAGTGTGGTGCAGGTTTATAATCTTACCACTCAGAAGGTAAGGCAGGAAACTGCAAACTGGTGGCTAACTCCAGCTACACAGTGAGGTCTAAGCCATTCTATATAGTGAGACTCTGTCTCAATCAAAATAAACAAAGAAAAACCAAAAACAAAACCTTCCATAAAAACAAATAAACCCATTCCAACCCTCCCATGTATTATATAGTTAATAATAAATATCTATTAACAATGCAATTAAAATATCAAAAGTACACAAGAGTAATAATTCTGTTTACTGATGCTGATAATACAGGGAAAAGATGTGGGATAATGCTCTTGTACACTGTAAGGATTTGTCCCTCTAAACGGTTTAATAAAATGCTCATTGGCCAATAGCCAGGCAGGAAGTATAGGCAAGGTGACCAGATTAGGAGACTTCTGGGAAGAGGAAGGGCAGAGTCAGGAGTCACCAGTCAGACGCAGAGGAAGTAAGATAGATGAGAATGTCGCACTGAGAAATGTTACCAAGCTACATGGCTAAACATAGATAAGAACAATGTGTTAAGTTTAAGAGCTAGTTAGTAATAAGCCTGAGCTACTGGCCGAGCATTTGTAAATAATATTAAGCCTCTGAGTCAATTATTTAAGAAGTGGCTGCTGGGTATTTGGGAACAAGCATGTGAGAGGAAAAACTTCCACATACAGGGAAATACGGGTACCCATACACTGTAAGTGGGAATATTAAAAGGAAATTTCACAGTCTATGAATCTATTTCTTTAAAAAATTCTAATGAATGTATTTATCACGTGTTTATATGCATGTGTGGACATGGTGAAACGTGGAGATCAGAACATAACTCGGAGTCAGTTTCCTCCTTCTACCAGGTGGGTGGGTAGGTCCCTTGGAATAAATGTAGGCTAGAACTTGTGCTGTCAGGTACGACAGCACATGGCTCAACCTACTGAGCTACCCTGCCAGCCCAGCAATCCTACTTGTTCTTTTATCCATACAAACTTTTTTTTAATTAGTGTATGTGTGTGGTTGTGTGTGGATATGTGCACATGAATGCTGTGCCTACAGAGGCCAGAAGAGAGTATCCAATTCCTGGGGCTAGAATTTTAGGTTGTTATAATCTGAGTCCTGTGTGAATGCTGGAAACTGAACTCAGGTCCTCCGAAAGAACAAGAGGAGTTCTTAATCTCTGAATCATTTCTCCAGCTCTAAATTCCTTTTCATAAAAGTCATGTTACAAGGATTTATTTTCTTTATGTGTATGTAACTCTGTGTTCCCATGGTTCTGTGATACATCCTAGGTAACATAACTTAAAAAAAAAAAATCTAAAATGTTTGTTAACCAGTAAGTAGTTAAGCATATTTGGTATGTCCTAACTAAAGAATTTTGTAACCAAGTAGTTGTTTTTTTTAATAAATAAAAAATTAATTGTTGATGAGAGAAAATTTAGTTTTTTTAAATAATTATACTCTTATATATGTAAGTAGTTAATCCTTTGGATTAGAATAGAAGAAAAATCTGAAACATGAGAACAGTTTTTCATACATGTGTTTTCACTTTTCTTTTAAAACACACACACAAGTTCATACACTGTTTAGGTAAATTTCTGAATGGAACAACAAAATTGCTTTTAATTTTTTTCAGATTTTTATAAAGGATAAGTTTCTGATTATTCATGAGAAGTCAGCTCCTAAGGAATGTGAAAGGAAGCAGACATGAAGCAGAAGCAAAGCTAAAATTAGCTAATGAATCTGCAATGCCTGCAATAGCTGCAGAACCCAACGACTATGTAGGAAATCCCAAGGGACAGAGTATTAAGGGTCCAGATAATGGAAAGAAATTCTGAACCCGACTTAAAGGGAAACACCTCTCAGCTTCATAAAATAAAACAGAAGATTGTCTTTTGCCTCTCTCTCTCTTTCGAGACAGGGGGTTTCTCTGTGTAGCTTTGTGCCTTTCCTGGAACTTGCTTTGTAGACCAGGCTGGCCTCGAATTCACGGAGATCAGCCTGCCTCTGCCTCCCGAGTGCTGGGATTAAAGGCGTGCGCCACCACCGCCCGGCCTGCCTTTTGTCTCTTAAATCTATTTTGGAACAATGAAAAATGATGAAGAAACTAGCACAAAGTACTTGGATTATCTAACTAATTCACTGCTACCACCAAATATGAAAAGGAGTAGGTCCAACTAGTTATGTTACAAAGCAGAGTTCTGTTCACACTCGAGAAAAAGTAAACTAGTTCAAACAATTTTTTACTCCCAGAACTGTTAACGGCTTATTTCTAAGTTAGCGAACAAATTCAGAAACCAATTCTGTGCTATTTTATAAAGTCATATGCTTACCTCCAAAGTACATCATACACAGGATCAAGACACACACCAAATCCTTGCAGATCTTCTTGTTCAGAGTCATTAAAAGTTTTACAACTTCCATCCACTTTATTGATCAGAAGACATTTAAATGGTGGAGGTTCTGATATAGAAGCAGGTACCAAGCCTTATGAAAATACATTTAAATATATTTTACTTTGTATTACCTTTATATATTCCCTCAAGCCCACAAGGAAACTAGTATTATCAACATTTTAACATGCAGAAGCTTTTATATACATAAATAGTTTAAGTGGAATCTTTTTTTAAATGGCAGAATTAAGACAATACCTCTGACTATCCAATCTACAATGAATGCACATAAGTATTATACTCTAAACCTCTACTGTGTAATTATTTGTTGTGTCATGGACACAAGTTTAAGTGTGATTATCACAATCTCCCATAAAAATTAATTTCAATAATTACTTAAAAAAATCAATGTAGAAAATCACTCATAATAATATAAGTCTGATCCCTTTACAACATAGCTCATATTTCTGGCATTGCCTAGTCTATGAATATGCTGGTTTTTAAATTTCCCAATTACCTCATTTTTCTATCACACAGAAATATAAAAAGGTACACATAATTCTCATTGTAAAAACAAACTACTTACCTATTATGTGTTTGCTAGCAAAAATTTCTGATGTTGCAAGTACATGAGAATTTATAAGTGCTTCATCAATTCTTAGGAAAGTCTGGTCCCCACTTGCACCTATCCAAGTAGCCTTCCGTCCATATTTTGATCCAATGTTAGGCATGGGAGCTGGCTTTGCATTCCAATAGGGTACATCCAAAATGGGTCGTCCCAGCTGTCCTTTCTAAAAATTAAATAAACCATATTATCCATATTGCTGGATAAATAGTATACAGGTTCTTTAAAGTTAAGATAACTATCTATAAAAGTAGCTTTATGAAATCTTATTTTTATATATTTTTAATTTTTCTTTATAAATAAATGTGGAATTTGGACCTAACATATCCAAAGGAATAGAGGATTTTATTATTCCTAGATAATCTTTTAACAATGCATAATGTATATGTTTGTACTAAGTTGAAATATTTTTCATATAAGCAATGTTCCCAAAATACTCTGTATTCACCTACATTTGAATGAAAGGTATCTTATATATACAATGCCTGAAAAGTACTGTTGCAAATGATTCATTTAAAACAATCACTTTATGTAAAATAAGTGAAAAAATTTAATAAAAAAAATAAAAACAATCACTTTGACATTTTAAAGTAACAGTATAAAAGAAAGTCACTCAAGCTCACACATTAAGAGGATATTTTATTATAAGACAAAAGCTTAAAAAAAAGGAACTGAGACTAAACTTAGAAAACTGCTTAATGAAGTTCTTACGTAAAGTTTTAGTCATTTCATTTATGTTTTTAGATATTAACAGTAGGAATATACAATAAGGTGTGTATTTAAAACAAGTTAACTCACTTAAAAAGTATAGCTGCCTATAGGTAGTTGGTTAGCTAAAGAGATGTATTTCAAAAGTAGGGAGTTTCTCACTACTAAGTTAGTACCTGAAAAAAACAAAAGAACGCTGACACTGGACTAGGTGATATTAACCCGTCTGGTTCAGGAGCCATCTCTCTCATATAACTCTCCTTTCAGAAACCCCTGAAGAGAAGAAATGCTACCGCATGGCCCCAGAAATAGTGAATGACCTTACCAATGAGAATAAGCAACAAACCATGGAAAGAAAGCCAACACCGTAGGAATCAGGGAACACAGACTATTGCAAACACTCACTCAATTATCAGGTTCCTCTGAAAGTTTCTACTCCTTCAACATCACAGCACAGAAAACAACACACACTGACTACAGAAGCAACTAAACCTCCATCCCTAAAAAAAGAACCTAGGGAAGGACAAGAAGAAGTTACACAGTAAAAGAAGTAAGTAACCAAACAGCTCATGTTTATCCTTGTTCAAATGTCTATTTTTTTGACATAGAAAAAAAGAGCATTAAAAGGTGAGCAATGGAAAAAGCACACAATATGCAAGTATATTCTGCTCTGTGAAGAAAAGGAAGTCATGCACACTATTAAAATAAGCATGAATTCTCTTACCACTACCCAATAAATGTGAAGAAAACAGAAATTTAGATGCCTAAAGAACTCCATAGGGACTCAGTATGGGTGAAAAATCAGCCACACTTAAAGTCAAGTCTGCAGCTAGAATTTCTTGGTCTAGAAAGCCATAACTGATTGCACATTTCCCCCTCAGAAGCCATAAAACCAGCATACATAGCAATCAAATGAATACATAACTTAAACCTTTCACCATGTTAGAATTCTGTAGAAACCATGACCTGTAACCAGAGAAAGAAAGCAAATACCCAGAGTTCTCTCCCATCTGTCTAGCAAGCCTAAGGTTATATGGAAGGCACAAAAGAGGAGGCAAAAAGAGAAATGAATAGAGAGGACTTAGAAAAATGACAATTTCCTCCAACAGACACAACCAGACCCTTAATAGCAAACTGGTAAATAGTCAGGACTTGACAGTTCATAGTACCTGCCACAGGTAGGGGCTTGAAAGTGAGCAGACCCTTTCTCAGCTATCAGATCAGTGCCAATTAAAAGGTACAACAGCACATTCTGTTGCCAAAGCTCTGGAGAAAGAACCACTCTCAGACACAGCTTATGAAAAATAGCCTATGAGCACGCACAAACCTACCAAGGCATTAACTTTTGACCCAGAATTCTCATTTCTTAGAATTAATCTAAAGGACACATGTCTAATATATTATTATGTAATTAAGATGTAAAGTACTCAAATGTACAAGTATAAGAAACTGAAAAACTATAGTACAAAGACACTGTAGAGTAAGAGTACAATGTATGACAGATGTCTTTGAGGAATTCGACACTGTGTCAGCAGACATGGCACAGACAGAGACATGCAAACTCCTAGGACACAAGCAGCTCCAAATCCACAGAGATCAAGCAAATATGATAAAATTGAGCTTTACTCCATAACACTCACTTGTCTTGTACATATTCACAAGTGCTTGCTTAGTTTCTCATTTCATTGCCCATTTTAAAAATTTGGAGGGAGAAAAGGGAAGGGAGATGTGGTGTGATTATAATCTCAAAAAATTATTTTCATAAAGAAAAGTAGATGGTACAGATGCCAAAGAGTAAAACAAAAAGTTTTATATTTGATTATCAAAGGTGACTACATAAAAGACAGATGAGGAAGGGTAATGTGTGCTTTTCCCATTTGGCTTCTGTAAGAAAATAAAACAAAACTGTGGCCAGGTGCAGTAGAGCAGGCCTGTAACCATACGATTCAGGAGGTTGAGGCATAAGGATTGAGATTCCAATGACTTATCTCAATAACACCAAAAAAGGATATATATGAAAATATAATTATGTAAGCATGTATGTGACAAAATATGTTCATAATAATAGAAAGTTACATATTTTTATGTCCTATTCTCTACAAATACCATTAAAGCAACAAGAAACCATGGCCAGAATACATAATAAATGTCCTGAGAAAATTAAAATATCTGCCAAAGATATGTTTTTTAAATTACTACAGAGGCTATAAAAAAGGACAGATAGGTAAGACCTGTATGAACTGATAGAGAGTGAGATAGTTAATATTATCAACTTGACAGAATCTAGAATCAGTTAGAAGACAAACCTCTATCTGTGAACAAAGTTTCTGTACTGGACAAATGAGATGTCAGGACCCATCCTATCTGCAGCAGTACCATTCCATGAGCTGAGATCACACACTGGGTAAAAAGTACAAATCAAAGCTGGGCACAGTGGCATGTGCCTACTCTTGGCACTCAAAGGCAGAGGTGGAGGCAGAGGCAGACTGATCTCTGTGAGCTGGTAGCCAGCTTGGTCTACATAGAGAGCTCTAGGCTAGTAAGGGCATTACTGTAACATCCTGTCTCAAAAAAAGAAGAAAAAAAAAAAAAGGAGGAAAAAGATGAGGAAGAGGAACGAAAGCAAAAAGCAAGGTGAATGCCAACACTAGATGACCACTTGCCACCTCTACCAGACAAAACCAGACCCTTAATAGCAAAGTGGTGAATGGGTCAGGACTTGACAGTTCACAGCACCAAACCTCTGATGAACCTGCCCTGCTGCAATAGGCTGTAAACCTTTTACATTTCAATTATTTCTCAAAAAACATGGACAGCTCCTGAGGAACACTATTTGAGGTTGTCCTCTACCCTTCACGTGTCAGCACGCACACCTCACATGTACATGCACCCACACGCATGCAGGCAAACATACTCCATATACACTTACAAAGACATAAATTGTTGAGTTCAGAACAGTCACCCACATCACTCA
This sequence comes from Peromyscus leucopus, assembly GCF_004664715.2. Taxonomy (NCBI): domain Eukaryota; kingdom Metazoa; phylum Chordata; class Mammalia; order Rodentia; family Cricetidae; genus Peromyscus; species Peromyscus leucopus. Next base: position 21,066,747 of record NC_051070.1, on the reverse strand, counting down.
GTACAAACTTATTAATAGTCATAGGAAGGTTTTCCTTGATATCTACTACATCAAACTATGTAAAACTCTCACAGCATTTTCAATTTTTTCAAGTTTTAGCAGAGGCAAAGAGGGAAACAGACAAACAAAAAGAGAGAGGACTAAGAAAAGTAAGCCATAAGAAAGCATAATTTCAAATAAACTAATTTAAAATCTCATCTTTCAAAAAATTCTAATATAGAAGTAGTTACTCATATTAAGGAAAATTATTTTGTTGCCAATTAGATGAGAAATATCTTTTCAAATGGCAGAATCAGTTCCACTGATTGTTTAAAAGCTTTTGATTTGCAATAAACATGTCCAATTCTAACACAGTTGCTAAAAGCAATAAATTCTAATGCTGAACTAGAGATGAAAATTATTTTAAAGTCTGTCACTCAGGTCCTGTGTGTGTTGGGTAGGCAATAAATATGCATATGCAATTATCTTAACACAAGAATTTTACTGGAACCAGAAAAAATAGCTAATGTCGCAAATTCCAAGGCAACTGTACAATACAATATTATGAATGTTAGAAAACTCCTTACAGAGAAACTTCCAAATGTGAAGACCTGTCCATCCAGTAAAAGGACTGCCGTGTGGTTGCTGCCGGCAGTGACTTGGGTGCTAGGGCCTGGCAAGGCTTGAACAAGAGTGGGGCATCCCCTAGGTTAAAAAAAAAAAAAAAAAAAAGTCAATTTCTTACAAGATCCAACTGAAATAGAAAACAGTGAGTGAACAGTAAATAAGGAACTGCAATAGTCAAGGCACTACTAGGACCATTCACCAGTCATCTGTCTAGGTGTTATACACCAGCCTCCACGTCAGACACTAGGGAAACAGACAATGACTGCAAGGAGTTCAACAAAAAGATTCTTGAAATTTGCTACCCTAACCATGAACACATAATTTCCACTTTTCAGAAACACTGGTGCTGACTTTTAACAGGAGAAATCTGCTAAGCCTGTGCACTGGCTTAAGGACCTAAGCATGTGGTTCTGCAACAGGAATTCAATAGAGGAATAGATGAGATAATCAATTTAATAATCTTCTCTTCTAATTTTTAGCAAGATGATATAATCTTGATGTTAATGCAGTAAACAGTGAGAACATGCACACTGAGAAGTCAGTATGTAGCTACAAGCTCAGGATCTAGAGCTAGACAGCCCAGGATTGTCCTCCCCCACTTATGGCAAGAGACCAGGACACGGACCAAGTCATTCATTGTGTTTCTGTTTTTGCTTCTACAGTACAGAGAATAATAAGAAACCGTTTTTTCTTCTATAATACAGAATAGTAACAAAGTGTGTCTATCCCATGTGACTCCGGGAAATAATCAAGTGTCTGGATCTATGCCTTGCATATAGTAAACAATTATAAATGATGTGTTAGGAAAATGATATCCTAGTATCCTCATCTACTTTTATAAACTATGTTATTAATCATTTTTAGTAACTGTCATCTGTAATTGGACAAATAATCATTACAGAAGAAAAACACATACAGTAAGAAAGCTTTATGTTTGAGAGTTGAATTTTCTTTAAATATGTAAAATTTATCCACTTAAATTAGAATACAACTAAAAATGACTTGGAAAAGAGCAAGGCTGCCAACTAGAAACACAGAAGTTAGAGTAACTTATGATAAAAACATGAACTAGGAATAATGAAGTTTGAAAAGATGGATATATCTGACAGCTATATAAGAAACACAATTTTAATTTTTCAGATGTCCAGCCATTACCTTTAACAGAAGAAATCTGGTAACCTTGTAAACTCAATGGCATGTGATGTTTTAATGGGAATTCAATCAAGCAATTAGATGTAAAACCTGATTTTATAATCTTCAACCTCAGGAAATGATCAAGTATGGGGAAAGGAAACAACAGAGTAGATGGTGGAAACATTTACTTCTATTTAGAAAAAGAATGATCTGTGCATTATTACAGAGCAGAATGAAGAGGTTTTGCTATTTGGTGTATGAAGAGGGAGGGACAGAAGAAAGAATTCTTGGGAAAGAAGAGCGAGAAGAATTACTGAGAGAGAATTCAAGAGGGACCAATAATGTGCATGCCAATCTAGGAAGGCAGGGAGCCCCCAAAGCAGGCAGGAGCATGCAAAGCACTGCAGCAGACATGCGGCTGCAGAAGAGGTACAGCCCCGTCAAGCTACCAGTAATAAAAGAAAAAAAACAATAACTAACAGCTAAAAACAAAAAGGCGGTTGAAGACCAGGCTGATTCCATTTAGGCTGAAAGATCTGAGGAAGTGTGAAAGCATTAATATAGATAAACAGACTTAAGAGGTCAGAGGAGATAGAAAACACAGCTGCACCAATTCTAAAGAACTGCCTAACAATGATGAAAATACACCTCTCTCTCATGCAGCATAAGGAAAGAGCGGGCAGGATAAGAGTTGAAAGTAGGGTTACACAGCTGGCGGGCAGAGGAATTTCCTGTTTACCATTTTATCTTTGTTGTGAGGTTTATGCACATCTTGTGCTGAGAGAAGGAACTAGTGAAAAGAATAATTCAAAGTTAGATAATTTGCTCCATTGGTGGTGATGGGAACAGATAAATGTCTAGATTAGGATTGAAAGAATTGATTTTTGAGATAGAACAGTAAGATTTCTAGGAAGACCATGACTGAGATTCAGGACATCTGAAAAAAAACTTTAGCTTATAAACAAACTTTTGGGTTTACCTGCATTACATTAAAGAAATTTTCTATTTTTTTTTCTGACAAGAACATCTATCATCATGTTCTCAAAATATCTTAAACAGTTTTGAAAAATAAAGCAAATAACAACAAAGCTAAGCAAAAGCAGAATTATGCCCACTGTAGAGACACAAGCGAAATCTGAAATGATGTCCATTTGTATGGATATGGTGACTTAATTCTTTATAGGTCCTTAAACACAGCTGTGAAAAATATAGGCAGATTGATATATTTATGCAACATACTGGTAAGAGTGAGAAGATTTCTAAATTGTGTAAGAAATAAAATGAAAAGGAAAAAAGTCTAAGAGTAGAGGGCTATAGAAAACAAAGCATTGATAAACTCAAAGTTGTGTGTGTGTGTATACACACAAGCAGTGAAATATATACATTTAAAATGGAATTTTTGCCGGGCGGTGGTGGCGCACGCCTTTAATCCCAGCACTCGGGAGGCAGAGGCAGGTGGATCTCTGTGAGTTCGAGGCCAGCCTGGGCTACCAAGTGAGCTCCAGGAAAGGCGCAAAACTACGCAGAGAAACCCTGTCTCGAAAAACCAAAAAAAAATAAAAAATAAAAAAAATAAATAAATAAATAAAATGGAATTTTTATAGAAACATATTTCATATATATATATATATAAATACAGAGAGAAATATATATATATATATATATATATATATATATATTCCCATTTCTTTATGAGTGTAAAGATAAAAATACTATATAGGACCATTACACTATACTAAAGTCACTTATTATCATAATAAAACTGAGCATTAAAAAATGCTGTGAGTTACACTAAATTTATAATGAATAAAAAACAATTATGACATGTAGGCAGGCAATAAAAGGAGAGTACAGAAAAGTAATGCCTCAAAAATAAATAAATAAGCAAACAAAACATAAACAAAAGATAAATCAATAATGTAGGTGTTTTGTTTGTTGCTTGTTTGTTTTTCAACTAGAGAAGGCAGTAATCTGGATGGTAAAAACAGTGAAAGAGTGAGTGATTCTCAATTCTGAGAACAGTGAGTTTGGGCAAATGAACTTTTGCCACCTCAGGTATGTATTGTGAATTAATGTCCTCATGGACACATCAGTTCAAATCAAACAAGAACTAAAGGGAGAGTTCCTAGAATGGATTATTATAGAGCACTTATATACAAAATGCTATCATTGAGTAATAAAATAAGTATATTGTCAGATCTGAAGAACTTTCAAGATGTCTCCACATGTTAATTGCAGGTCTCTGAAAAATTCTTTGAACTTTTTCCATGATATGGACTCATGAGTTCATTTATTAAATTATTTGAAAAGCAGAGGAAGAACAAAAAATAAAAATTCCATCTGTATATGTGTATGTGTGAACTCCATGTACTTTACATATATTACATAGATTCTGCAACGTTAGACAGGACCTGAAAACTAAGGCTCAGAGAAATTACAATCACATCATTTGTAGGAGTTATGAGGCAAGGATGTGAACCTTGTCTATATACTTTCAGACACTATGATCAAATAGTGTATTTGGGTACAAGGATAAGAAGATAAAGATAAAATTCAGAAACATTATCTTATTTTCAATACACTAGAATTACATAGCTCCCAAGATGTGGCTTTAAGTTTACAGAGAATGGTAACTTAATTTGGAATTCAGAAACTAAAAAGTACCATGAACAAAACAAAACAAATTTTTTAATAGACCAATTTCAGGAATAAATGCATAAAAGCCTTTAAGTGTCTGGACATTCATTTTCAAAAAGCATCAAGAGTGGGATTAGTATAGTGGAAAATAATTGAGGCAACTCTAGCATGGGCTACTGTTTAAAACAGATAAATTATTAAAAGGTATCAATACTTATGTTTAGCATTTACTGAACACTTGTTACCGGATAGGTTCCATGAAAAGTATATGACCTATATCGTCTCTGAATTTTCACATGTATATCTGAGGGAAGAACACTTAATGCTACTTATAATAAAGGAAAAACCTGAAGCATAAGACTAAGAAACTTGACTAAGATCATACAGCTACCAAATGCTAAAAAGGTCAAAGCCCAACTTGGAAACTGACAAAATGACACACTAAAGGAAATATCAATAATATCTCCCCTATATCTTATCATTATATAACTATGATAGTTTCCTTAGTCAACATATTTTAATATGTGCTACTAATAATGTGCACTTGGTTACTAGAAACATTTAAAAATACATCCAGCCATATACCTTCACTAAACCAAACATCTACACATGCTTTGCTTTTGTAGTAATCAATATGTGTGCTGTAGAGGCTTTGTTTCTTGAGGGATTATTCCTCCAAATAAGTGATGAACTCTTTTCCAAATTAATTACCATCTCTTGTAAGTCACACATAGCTAGCTCCAGGTCAAAAGAAGACAGACTAAGATAGAAGTGGTCTGGATGAATTTGTAATCCACTGGGATATCATGGAGGCAGACTATGCTGTGTCACCCAGTTTAGCTCTGCCTAAGCCACATGTGTAAGTGTTAAAGCTGAGAGGAAAGGTATCCTGGCAGTTGGGATTCAAGAAATACCACAATCACACTGCTCAACAAACCTCACACAAGAGATTTCTTGGGAAAAACAGAGGAGGCTGCCTCTGCCCAGGAGAGAAGCAGCAGAGAATTGAGTGGGAGGCAGGCTTAAATAGGGTTTCTTGGGGGCAGAGTTTTCCAGAGCGAAGATTTCCAGGGTGGGGATTGGTGGAATTTCAAATTGTGAGCTTGAGAAGAGCTCAAGGACTGGTGGGATTTCAAGCCCCTGATTTCAGCTCAGGGTTTTCACCCTACAACATGTCCTGGGTCTTTCAGTTATACATTAAAATGAAAGCATGAGTAAAACTTTTCATGTTGGGAAGGAACAATTTTGAGAAATGAAAACACATCTTATGAAGCTGGAGATGACTCATCAGCTGAGAGCACTGACTGCTCTTGCAGAGGACCTGGATTCTGTCCCCAGCACTCACATGGTGGCTCACAACCAGATATAACTCCAGTTCTGTGGGATCTGACTCCCTTTCTTTTCTTCTGGAAGTACCAGACATGCATGTGATACACAGACACACATGGCAGACTAAACACCCATACATATAAATTAAATTAATAAATAAAACTTTAAAATATTAAAAATAATAAATCTCACTAGAGTTTAAAAAAAAAACAACAATTTCATTTTGATATCAAATTTCATTGTATTTCCTGAAGATGATAAATTTGAGCTCTCCAAAGTACTAGGCATATTACTCTGATTTTGCTATCTCAGGAACTCAATACAAATTAATAAATGGTGCTGACTGGAATAATCAGAAAAACAGATGGGATTTTTAGGTAGCCTTTTTTTTTTTTTAGAAGCTGATATGAACAATCTTTCTTTCAACATACTTGACATCTTACCAAAGTATGGCAGGGATCTTTTTTTTATACTGCTCGCTTTTCACATTGCACAAAAATTAAAATAACCAGAGGGCTGGGATCTGAGTATAGTCATGATTATCACTATTTCTTTTTCTTTGTGTATCCTAGATGTCCTGGAACTCACTCTCTCTGTAGACTAGGCTGGCCTTGAACTCATAGAAATCTGCCTGCCTCTGCCTCCCAAGTCCAGGGATTAAAGGCATGCGCCACCACTTCCCCATTCACTATTTCTTTTTATAATATGTTGTTTAACAAGTATATATTTGCAGAATGACATTCAAGCGTCAAGTCTGTCTTTTCAAAAGGTGCCCCTTTCACCTCACACAACTGAGGTTTGTCATGTCTAACTGCAAAGCCCTTACTTTCATAAGACTTCAATGTGATTACCAGTTAAATATCAACAACCATTGTAACTGTGATCATAAGTCTTTCTATGCCATAAGTCTTCAGTGAGAAACAGAAAAAAGTGTTGACTTATTCTCAATACACCTTACAGAACCATTGGCCCCCATTTCATGTATGGCACAGCAGTGTGGTGAGTTAACACAATGAAAACTGTGGGGGTTATTTAATGTCTAGAAAAAAAAGATAATTTCTTTCTTTCAAGGGATATAAATAAGAAATCACAGATGTCCCTTTGATTTTGGCAATGACTTAACTTCACATACTGACTATAAGAGGGAGAAATGAGCCAGAATGGAAATTAGATTCTTACACAAACTCAACAACTGAGTTAAGTCTGACCAAATTTGATAAATAAGTCTGCTCTCTTGTAGACAAACAACTTGGATTTTCTTCAAGATAACCTACTGCACGGATATAGAGCTGATTTACAGCCTCAAATGTTATCTCTGGATAACTTGATGTGTTCACTACCTTTCCTACTGCCAATGCGGAACTTGTGAAAAGAGTAACTGTAAAGAATATGAATTTTGTAGTAGTCTTAAGTCATTCTTATACATAAAAGGTACAAAATGCCTATCAACTATTCTTATTAAACTACAAAATAAACTACCTCACATAATCATTCAACCACACAATCAAGAACCACCAGTAATTCTTGGCTGTGTTGCAAAAGCAGTAGTGCATTATTTTGGTGTGTATACGCACACACACACACACACTCGTGAGCGTGCACACAAACAAAAAGGTGGAAAGGGGTTAAGAAGGGACATGGGAAGAAAGAATACACTATATGAAAATAAAGTTGACCAATACCTCGAATTGACATCCCCATGTCCCAGCTGGCCATGCTGCCCATATCCAAATGTATAGACGTCACCATTTTCCATCAAAACCACTGAAACCAACAATTTTATAGTTTTATTATAAGCATGTTATATTTTTAATATAGAAACATTGAAACTAGTATAATTTTCACTGTTAAATCTGTAGTCATTAAAATAGATAATAAAAAGGATTCAATGGATGAGTGATGCGAGGGCAGTGTAGAGCAAAGGTTTGAAAGACATGACAAGCTTTGCAAAAGCCATAGGAAACCTACTAAAGCAGAAGCTTCCTAAAAATACACATATACAAAGAGTTTAAATCAAGTTACCCTACAGTACAGAGACAACATCACAAATAGACAACACATGCAATAATAATAATAATAATAATAATAATAATAATAATAATAGACCAAACAACCCAGTCCCAGGAAAGGGTTATCTCTTTTTGAGTTGTTGTCCATTGTGATACAATAGATCCTCTATAAACATTGAAAATTCTCTTAGTTCATCTCTAAAAATTGATGGAAAAATCCCACTGTGATTTGTACATATTATATACTTGAACCATAAAAAATGGAAAAATCAAGAAAGAATTGTTCTTGAAGCTTCATCTCAACTGGTTAGCTTTCATATGCATGCTACCAAAGAAAAGGTAATTATCATTGTTACCCAGTTTAGAACCATGTGAGCTACAATAATGACTATCTTGACAAGAGAAACCTACTGGTACAATAATGGCATGAATATTTTTGAAGTAACCAGCCACTTTGATTGTATTTAAGACCCAGTCCATGAAATAGAAACCACGTCTGACACCCCTAACAGGGCTAACCTGTGGCTAGACAGATCACAGACCACAGGAGAGATCATACAATTATTCTTGTGCTAAATGGACATTATTTGTTTAATAAAAATAAATTCTAATAATTTATGGTTAGACTCATATAGTAGGGTATCTCTCAACTCCCATCAGAGAAGCTTCTTTTTGTAGTAGATGGCAGTTAGCAAAACGACCCACAACTGGCCAACCTGCAGAGAATAAAAGACTTCAGAGTACTCAGCCCTAAATGGGACATCAATATAGTACCCCTCCCCACAAGGTTCAGGAACCTTCATGGAACAAGGGGTAGAAAGATTGTAAAAACAAACATAAACAAAAAACAAAAAAGTCAGAGATGATGGATGACTACAAGGAAATAGTATTTTCTAGATACAAAAGGGCAGGTGTATATATGGATTGTGATTGTGACAGTACAACCAAAATCCATACAAGGCAAAGACAGACAAAATCTCAACATGGAGTGGGGGAGGTGGGCAAGAAGTCTCATAGATGAGCTATTAGCATTTGATAGCTAATGGGATAGGGAGAGGCATTTTGTTTAAGGATGTAAATCCTGGTAGGTCACAACTACATTTCAGGGCAAGTTCTGTACCCAAGTGTTTTGGGGCAATACAAATTGGACTTAATGGGTTAAAAGAGGGGGGGGGGAGACTGGATGAGTAGGAAGGTAAGGATAGATCTGGGAAGAGTTGGGGAGTGGGGAAAGTGATTATGATCAAAATACATTTTGTAAAATTCTCAAAAAATAAAAATTTTAATTTAAAAATAGGTAAGAAAAGTGTGGCAGTGCACACCTTGAATCCCAGTTCTTGGGAGGCCAAAGCAAATGGATCCCTGTGAGCCTGAGTCCAGTCTCATCTATATAGTAAATTCTAGACCAGCTAAGAGTACACAGTAAAATCTTGTACCAAAAAAATAATCAATATAAAATTTTGGTAAGAGTGGCTTGAATATTTCTACATTTAATAAAAAATTAATAAATTTTTGTCCTGCAGAACATTTTATAGATCATAAAATGCATGCTTTTCTCATAATACACACTTTAAAACTCTTACAAATCCCTTTACATAACATTACATTTAGTGATGCATGTTGGTTTATCTTAATAATGGGTAAGCATATATATGATTCTGTTCTCTAATATCTAGAACATTTAGAGGCAAGAAAGTAGGGTAGGACTCTACATAATTATATATAGCAACAAAAAATAGAATCTAAGGTTTGCCAATGTCTTATCAAGTAAGAGAACACTGACTTCATTTTTAATTCTTATAAAGGTTTAATAGTATAACCTAAGCTATTTAAATGGAATGCCAATAATTTACTAAGAATCCTATTTTATTCATTTTATTATTTCAATGATATGTATTTCTAATTCAACATTAACAAAACATGAGGTAATATTATGAGAGCCAAGAGATTTTAGAATTGAAAGGCATTCAGGAATTATTTCATCTCCAGTAGTATCTTGAACTGAATTAGAAAATTCATCAGCAGACAAACTCGAAGTTAGTTCTCTTGGACAAGTACAGTACTCTTCCATCATGCTATAGTTTTTTTAAGAGATTCTGCAATATAAAACCTCATCAACTTGAGAGATACTGTGCCTTGACATGCAGGCAACAGGTACTGTTTATCAATTATAAGCAAGTTATACACAATTGTAAAAATGAAGTTATACCCCAAAGTTCCAGCTGCTACCTGAATGGTGAAATCCACAGCTGACTTGTACTGCTCGGAGCTCACAGTCAAATCTCACAGAGCCTGGAGGATAGGTTGTGATTTTGCTTGCATCCTTTTCCCCTCTATCTCCACTTCCATCTGAAAATGTTATAATTCATGTTACATCATTATTCATATTCATAATAAATTTTTAAATCAATTTACTATGGAAGAAAAAGAGAAAAATGTTAAAAGGAATAAGAAGAAGACTCTGTTGTTGTTAGAAGTGACAGATCAAGAAGCTACCTGCAAAGAAGCTAGTCTGAACAGAAGTATATATACGAGTGTGTGTGTGTGTATGTGTGTGTGTGTGTGTATATATATATATACACACACACACTTCTGTTATAAATACTACTAAACAAAAAAAAATAGGATCTGGTTATGGATAAAACCTAGTAAGCTAATTAGCTGTGTAATGAAAATGCACAATTAAGTAATAGAAATAAAATTTTAATGTGAAATTTAAATTTGATATTGGAAAATTTAGTTTGCATAAAAAAACTACATGCAAAGTCATTTAACAATAATTTTACTTAGTGATACTGTTAGTACTTGCTATTTATAAAAATACTAGTAGACTCACAATTGACAGATTTCTTAACCAGCTCTCAGAAAGGTTTTGCCTTTCTGCCCACCAAGGTGGCAGACCTCTACACTAAACTCAAAACACAAATGTATAAAGACCAACGATCGTTATTCAAGACACTGTGGTTTGACTGCCTATTCCCATTCATTCCCCTCTCTTATATCCCTCTAAGTACTCTAGTTTGTGGCCTTCTTTCTGGCCTCACTTGCATAGCTTACCAAACCGTCTTTCTGCCTTTGTCCCTTTTTTCTATCTTTATTCTTTTTATAATTTTCTCCTCTCAAATTGCTTTAGGCTTTCAAACACTGCTTTCTATATTTAATTCAGAAATGTATGATATCCTAACCATAGCATCCACACTCCAGAATATTAAATTCTAAATTTGGTAATGTGTGAATATGACAGACCAGCTTACTTTCTGAAACAAATATGACCTTTATATTATCAATATTCAAATTCCTTTCACACAGTATGAATGAATATCTGGAAGGAATTTCAACAGGTCAACTGGGCTAAACCACTCCATTGTAGCATAGAAACACTAAACAAGTGTATATAACATGCAGACACATATGTAAATCTAAAGGCACACATTTTAAATTCTGCATTTTACTACCCATTTAAAAATACTAAATACTAGAACATTAAATCATTTAATTTTCATTTCATTCACTCTGATTTACTTTCATTAAAATTTAGTTAACAACTCGATCTAAAGTATGACCTTCTTTTCTGTAAGAAAATGGCCTTCATCTTAAAAACTCTGAACACTTTCCAACGCTAGGGCAGTAAAACCTCACTAATTCAGAACAGCATAAAATGGGTAGTCCCATGTGACTTACTGAAGAAGTATTAATTACAGAATATTTAAAGAAAAGTTCTGTTTTGTTATCTTCAAGCAATATAGATTACAGATTAAATGCTACAATGAAGAAAATATGTTCTCCTACATTAGATTTCAAAATAGGCCAACATTACATTAAAATGTACCATAAACACAAAAGTCCTTTAACATACAAGAATTAACTGCTGGACCCAGAGGTTGAAGGCACGTTGAAGGAATCCTTCATTTCTTGAGCCCTTGGTTTGAAAAGCTAGTGATTTTAGACAGGTTTCCCCTTAAAAGTATGACCCTGAAAATTCAGAGGAAGAAATTACTTTGAATTTTTTATTCAAAAATATCACAAATACTATACCTGAATTAGTGAGAGGTTTTACTCTAACAGCATAAAAAATAATACCTCTTTTGCTAAGTTTTCTAATGTGGGTTTGTCTATCAAACCAAAGAAAAAATAAATTAAAAAGCTCTAACAGTTTTAGACCAGATAAAATGTACTCCTCATTTAAAGCGTTATCTCTCATCTAAGAGGGTGGAATACATCCATGTCCTCAAAAAAAAGTGTGTTTCCCAATGTTTATTTAATCAAACATTAGATGGGAAGAAGCTCTATAATTTTCTCATAACTGGTAAAAATATACAATTATTAAAAGCAAGTGTGATTTAAAAACATAGTGGTTATATTCACATGATTTTATCAGACTTATGAAACATTTTAAATGTTATTCCACTTCATATGAATGTATTTGTCCACTTAGAAACTTTTACCTTGACTGTAACATTTTTCTCCTCCCATGAATTGGAAGCTAGCATAAATACAAATCCCACAAAAGACATATAGCATCAGAGAAGAGAAATTTTAAAGGCCCTATAATTTAATTAATATGAATAAGAGAATTAAAGATTTTATTGAGGTATCAAAATTCTACTTAGAAACATTTTGTCAAAAGTTCACATAAACATCCTATATATAAAACCAAACATTAATACTATAGATTGCAAAAGTATTATCAAAAAATAAATGAGTCTTAGTCAGTGGCAGACTTTTTAAACACACATTCACACACACACACACACACACCCGAGTCTTGATGTAAAAATATGATATAATTATAATAATTTAGATTTTTTTAAGTTTGGAAAAGAAGTGCATATAAACAGCCAAAATGTTGTCCAAACTAAGAATCAGCATGTGAAATTTAGTAAGGTCAAATATGTTCAAGTTCATTACTCAGAAAAGGATTAGTAAGCAGCTGAAGAATTTCATTTTGTGTTACAAAAAAATGTAAGCCTGAATAGCCTTATAACTGTTCTCTTAGCATGAGCGTAACTACCTTTTTCTAATCAATACTTACATGTATCTATCATATGATATTAAAACTATGAAATCTTGGCAGATATATATATATATAAAATATTATATTTATCTTCTGTGAACAACATCTGAAGGAATATATACCATCTAAAGGACTATAAATTTTTACTTAAAGCCATGCATTTCTGAGCTAACGTTAGTCATACAACCCAAAAGTGATCACAGAACAAAGTTAGTGCTTTGATCAAAATCATTAAATAAAACACAAAGAGCAGTAGCACCTGCAATATCCTAAGTGCTAGATATGTGTTAAACATTTTAAAGCCCTCAATGCCACAGTGGATAAGTGGTTGCATTAGAATCCTAGCTAGTGGTGTAACAACTAGACATTGGACTTCTGCATTAACTTTCCCACTTATAAAGCAGTAACAATGGTGCACACCTCGCAATTGAGGATTAAGCAAAGTAATTTATAGAAAGTATTCAATCAATATTTACCATTGTTTATTATTACTTGCTTTAATCAACATAACAGTCCAATGACATAGGTATTCTTTTACCATTTACTAAACCTCAAGAGGTTACACAATCAGTCCAACATCACAAATGAAAGAACTAATTTAGAATTTGAATATAAATAAGGCTCATGTGGGATTTTTTCATCATTGAATCACTGACATCTTAAATCTTTGGTAAAAATAAACTACCTACATACTTAACTGCAAATTTTGTACCTTCAAGAGACTTCTAAAACAGAAGCAAGGAGTGCAGCCAAAAGAGTTAGAGCCAGCATTCATGGTGGCTGTTCATGTGCAAGGACAATACATACACGTCACATTTCCTAATATCTTTATAGCAATATGGGTTGCTATTATTTGTGCTTTTAAAATAAACACATTATAGCTAAAGAGATTAACAAAATTGTAAACAGCAGTGTAGTCTGAGTAAACAACAGATTTAGGATGAAACCTGAACCATAATCAAAGTTCATAATATTTCCAATATATTCTACAGCAATCCCAAACAGAAAGAGGAGAAAATATTCCCAAGTGCTTAGCAGCATACCTTCAAAATGTCACACCAGTCATTCTAAAACAGATTCCAAGACTATTTCTAGAATACTTCAGATGTTCCTAACTAGGTATAACATATCAAAAAACTTCCCTGACTTTGAGAAGTAGCTGGAGATAATGTTAATACAGGAATCATTTTCAAAATCTAGTTTAGATCACATTTTCAAACCACCTACATATGTTGTACAGAATTCTACTTGGTAGTTCAGTCTTACACAATCGAGTTTTATAATCAAAGCCTGCCATGCTGTATCTCTGAACTCCATGCAGTTGGCCAGAAGCTCTCACCTTTCCATCTTAGGAAACACTGCTGCTAATAAATCTAGGTTTTAGCCCTTAAAAAAGCCACAGGGCAGAAAACCAACTGTTATCATCCTATACCTGTACTAGCAATATAATTCATAATTATACTTAGGTGAGAAGATTACAACTAGCACAGTGAACTTGTAAGTGGATAAACTAAGGGCCAAAGTAGTCAAAAGAAAAAGTATATAAAGGGAAAATATTAAAATACAGTGAAATGTAAGAGCAGTCAATACGAGAGAATTAAAAGATGGGACAATGAATAAACAGCCAGCCAATTAACAAAGTGAGTGAACAAAAATTAGTGAGTGGTAAATTAATATTTATAGAAACAAAACACCATCTCATAAGATAACACAACATTCACTTGGGAACAAAGAGATGAAACTGACTCACTCTACAAAACCAGGAAGAATATGTAAATGAAAAAACCTGGTTCTACACTGTAATACCACATCCTTCTCAAGGTGATTGTTACAGCATTACAAAGCATATTCCAATGGCACAGAGTGATTTAAGACTAACTTTTGATTGATTAAGAGTTTCTATAGCTACTAAGTAAGTCTATAGCATTAGGAGACATACTATTTAAATCTGTAACAGTTTTCATTTAATACTATACTCAAAACAATTTTTAAATGGTGTGGTTTATCTATGCTACTAAGATTTTTATCTGTATCATGAAATAAGAATGTACTGTTCTACTTTAGGTAAAATGTTAGAAGAATCCAAGTCATACATCTGTGGAAAAAAGAGATTAAGAAAATCTGTACTAAAAGCGGAGTATGATACCACAGATTTTGGTGAATAACAAATATAATTTACATAATTTGTGCTAAAAACTGTTCTACAGATTTACATATACATGAATTGTTTGATTATCAGATAAATAAAGCAAACACAAATCCTATTATAACAAATAATATTACATTTAAAACACTTATATATTCTACAATACATATACTATGTTGGAACTCCTTGTTTGGCTGCTTTGTTTTGTTTTTGCTTTGAGTGGCAAACTGACAATCTAAGAAGGGCAAGTAATAAAGCTGGCACTACCAGCAATGTAGGAACGTAATTTTTCAAAGATGGGTTAAAGTCTCTTGGGCCAAAACAAAAAAGGAGGATATATAGTTATTATATTACAGAATGTACTTTTAAAACTTCCAACTGTTTTCAGCCCAACATTAGGTATTTTAGAAAACATCAGATATTAAGTTTGACTAGGCAATGAAGAGTGTCTGTTTCCGATGCTAGAATTCAAGATATAATTTATATATAAATTATTATATATTTATATTATTATATATTAAAGTTTTTCTTCACTAAATTATTTCCTGAAATTAGCCAAACTACAATTGGTTGTTGAAAACAAGCATA
The DNA here is from genome assembly GCF_004664715.2 of Peromyscus leucopus. Classification (NCBI taxonomy): domain Eukaryota; kingdom Metazoa; phylum Chordata; class Mammalia; order Rodentia; family Cricetidae; genus Peromyscus; species Peromyscus leucopus. The sequence continues at coordinate 21,051,284 of NC_051070.1, read as the reverse complement.
AGCACAGCTTGGGATTATTCCTCTCAGCCCAGAACTCTGCTTAATAAATAAACAATGCAGAAGGAGACCCCTCATCTCTCTCTTTGGTTAGAACTCTGAACTCTCTTGAAAGCTACAACATCTATATATTTTATTCTCTATTTATATCTATTTCTATATGGCCATCAAACAGCACGTATTTCTATGTTCCTTTATTTTGTTAACATTAAAATAACAGAAAATGTATTTGCAGTGTTACTATATTTTACATAATGTATTTAATAATTTTTAATGCTAAGCCATATTAACAACATTAAAAAGGACTAAAATGTTACACTGTGATCATCAAAAAGCAAAGGATTAAGGATTAAAAAGAGAAGGAATGATACTTTTTACCTTTTTAAAGTTCACGAACTAGGAAAATATTAATGAAAGAGATACACTGGAAACATACTCCTTGTTGCAGTCCACAACAACAAAGAGAGAAGTACCACAGCCACACAGACAGCACCACTTTCAGAATGTTCTTTCTCCTCAGGCTATACACCCACAGAAGCAAAGCAGCAGAGTCAGTTTGTGCATTTTCCCAGAGACAAAATCCCAATGAGTGGAAGAAGTTGGGAGAGCATCCCACCTAGGTGATAAGGAAGACCAAATACCTTTGTGCTTGTCCCGTTTATGCTTTAGCTGAGCTGGATGGGATCTGAGTCTGGCTAGAGCCTGTTCTCGGTGGTTCATAAAAATAGGACCAGCAAATACAAGGGGGCCTGAGGAGAAACATTTTGTATGTGCATAGGAAAGCTCACAAAATGAAAACACTATAACGAGCAAAAATAAAGCTAAAATGCATGAGAAAAATTATTTGTAACTGTTTTGGACACTTTACTTTTTTCAAATCCCCCAACCCATTACCTATTCACCATCTAACTAACACATTACTATCTCAAGTACAGTTTATAAAGTAAAAATCCAAATTTTATTTTTAAAATACTGGACACTTACTAATAGTCTCAAATAGATAATCCAGAAGTTTAATCTTAAAAGCATTTTTAATACCATATATTAAAGATTAGCAAATATGTACTGAATGAAAGCAAATTTGTTTCCTTTTGAAATAACAGAATACAACTAATTTTTAAGTTAATCAATAACAAGGTATTCCAGATATTTCCATATCTTTTATCAAATTTACTATAAAACCAAGGTAAAATTGTTATTGACATTTGTACATGCTGTGAAAACATTATAAAACTACATGTTCAGAAACAAGACCCAGAAATTTCTGAGTGAGTACATATATATGGGTGTGTGTTTGTGTTTAAATATATATGTAGAAACAAGGATAACCTAGGTTGAGTCTCATATTGACAATAGAAAGGACTACCAACTTCACTTAACATTGTAGGGACATTAATTAACATTCATTAATTCATTTATTTCTGAAGCACCATTATACAAAACATAATCATACATATTTATTACTTCCACTTATTTAGTTCTTAGAGAAAATATCTACAGTCAAAATAAATTTAATAAAAATTTTAAAAGATCATTTTTCCTTGTGAACATTTAGCTTGAAAAGAAAAAGAAATCTGGATTATACTTTAAGAATATAAGTACAATAATCTTGAGTTTTATAAACTTCAACAAAGTCTTCTAAGTTTACTCTAAATTTGAGTGTTGAATCACTAGCATTTAAAAAGAGAATTATGAAAATATATAAACGCTGAAAAATTTTCATGACTCTCTATTAGTCTTCATTTTAATTAATTTATCTAATGGAAAAACTGAAACTACAGTCATACTAAATTTTACAAATAGTTTAAATATATAGTATTCTTTAGTAAACATTAGACCAATGAACAAGGAAAGCATTTGATTATGTTCCTGGATACAACAAAAAGATGAGAAGTACCAACACTTTGAAAAGTGATTACTTACAATACAAACATGCAATTGTAATGTCAGAAGAATTAAGTATTATTTCTCTATAATACAGTAAATTTATATGAACTGAGCTCTATTTCTAGAGGAAGCAAAGTACATATTTGAGTAAGAACAAAATATCTTATTTATTTATTATGTATCACTATGAGTTAACTTATTAAAGAAATTAGCATACATTACTCTTAAGTAATTTGCATATATGAAAATGAACAGTGAAGCTATCACAATTTATCATAATGTAGTAAGTTATATTATCCTTTTCTGACTTTGGAGTCTGATGGAGATATTTTTACCTAGAAAAATACAGCTATTAATTCATTAATTAGTTTCTCATTAAATTCATTCTTCTAGTGTATAAACACAGACAGTACATGGGCAATCATGACTAGAAATATAAAGCTCTAAAACAGCATTGTATCTTATGTACTGAAATAGTTTTCTCAGGTACATAACTTGATCATTCATTTATCCACAAAACTTTTGGATATTGCTTAAGTAGTAGATACTAGGTACCATAGATATAATTAGAAAGACATAGGACAATATAGGAAAACAGAAATAAGAACAACTGTATGATAATATAATAAGTGCAATAAGAGAAGTCTGTGTCATTAAGGATGAAAAGTCCTATGTTTAATTTGTTTGACTAAGAAAGGTTTTTAAAGATGTGGAGTTAACAAGAGAAATGGAAAGGATATTCCAGTTAAATGATTTAGAAAAACTTGAGAATGCTAAGCAATTTGTTCAGCCATTAAAAAACCCCAGGAACCAAAGTAGAACATGGGTTACAGTCATGGGAAATTAGTTTGTGTGCCTGGCATGATGGTACTCCTCTATAATCCCAGCACTTGGGAGGATCTAGACTTCCAGTCCAATCTGAGCTATATAGTGCGACTCTGGCTCAAAACAAACACACTATGTTTGACAGAATAAACCTCCATTCTGCAGGCAATCAGAAATCCCTGAATTGTTTTCAATCAGCCAACAACGATATTCCATTTTGGCCTCCATTTGAGAGAACAACTAGTAAATAAGACACAAGCCTTGCTTCAGGAATCACACCGTCTAGTGGGGCCGGGCTACAAACCACCAAGTGAGAAGTCATGGGCATGGTACACTAAAGGAAACATACTAAAGGGGAAGTGAGAAGAACAAATGTTGGAAAAGTATGTATTGAGGGGATACCGGAAACACCACATAAACACATCTAATAAAATAAATGGAGTACTACAAAGTCTCAGTGATGGGAGGAAAAAAAAGGGGGGGGATGCTGGAAATAGAAACACAGATATGTGCCTGAAGGGGAAAGCATGGGAATTGAACATAGGGACAATCAAGAGGTTTTTTTTTTTTTTATTTTAAATACAGAAGATCACATCAGTGCGGAATACCTAGTTTGGATAAAGATGAGGATTAGGTTGGGATGGGTAGGAATGGGATGAAGAACAGCTGAGAAGGCTTTTGCTGAAACACGGAAAAGAGGTGATATCAGCTCAAATGGGAGCATGGGTTCTCAAAAGTAAACAACCCTCAAATCTACCAAGGAAGGAAAAGGTCTGGATAACTTACTGGCTTGTTTATATCAGCAGGAAGACAGTGACTAAAACAAGGCTGAAACAATAAAATAAATTGATATCTAACAGCTCCCACTGTTTATATGTATAAAGTATATTTACTTGTGGCCCACTCATGGACAGGTAAAAAGAATGGAGAATAAATGGCAGCATTAAAGAAGACAAGACGAGATTTCAGACAGCTATCAATGATATATATTAATAATTAAAAAATGATTCTTGGAGCTGGGGAGATAGCTCTGTAGGTAAACGCTTGTCATGTAAGAAAGAGGTCCTGGGTTCAAATTCTCAACACCCACATTAAAAGGAAGGTGTGAGCAAGGACATCTGTAATCCAGAAGAGTAAGACAGAGGTAAATGGGTAGCCAGAGCTCTCCGGCTAGACAGTTAAGCTAAAAAGGTAAGTTCTAGATTCATAGAAGAGACCCTGTCACAAAAAAAAAAGGGTTAAAGTGGAGAGTTAGGGAGGGACACACCCCAACATTCAGCTAGGGCCTCCACAAATGATTACATGGATACATGTTCCTGCCCACACACACATACCACAGACACACACATTATACCCCTCTCTCTCTCTCTCTCTCTCTCTCTCTCTCTCTCTCTCTCTCTCTCTCTCTCACACACACACACACACACACACACACACACACACACACACACACACACACACAATCTCTCCCTGTCCCTGTCTCCATCTCTTTCAACTCAGAAACTGTAGTTCTTCCCATTTATCCTAAGGAAAATTCTAAAATTTCTAAAAAAATTTCAGCTCAAAGATGCCTATTATAATTGTATTTCATTAATCAAAGTAAAAATAAAAAATAACCCACACGAAAATATAATTAATTTAAATACGATGGTATCCCCTGAGTGGAAGAGCATTCAGACATTAAATTGCAATTTATGAAGCATTTTTATGTAAGAAACTGTTTTGTGCTATTTAAATTAATAATTACAAATGAAAACAGAATGTTGCAAATGTATATATAACCTGAAGCAACTTTCCTAAATACATATATGCCTATACTTTTTAAATGTATAGACATATGCATAAGTTATATCTCAACTGAGAGAAATATGGAAACATCTGAAATAGACCATTATCCTTATTAGCATAATGTGAAGTCTGAAGAGGTAAGAAAATCATTTATCAAAATATAAAAAATGTTATAACAACAAGCAAACATATAAAACAAAATTCAGTATATAAACAGAAATATATAAAACTTGATCAGAAGATGACAATGAAATAAGTAAAATTTGTAACTGAATCAAATAGGACTTAAATTGTTGTATTACAATTATTTTATTTTATTTTTATTTTATTTTTTTTTTTTTTTGGTTTTTCGAGACAGGGTTTCTCTGTGCAGCTTTGCGCCTTTCCTGGAGCTCACTTGGTAGCCCAGGCTGGCCTCGAACTCACAGAGATCCGCCTGCCTCTGCCTCCCGAGTGCTGGGATTAAAGGCGTGTGCCACCACCGCCCGGCACAATTATTTTATATGCAGTAAAGAGTTTTAAAAAATCAGAAAGCTTTATTAAGAGGAAAACAGATACTGATATATGTTGCAGAGAAAAAGTCATCTAAAATAACTAAGCAAAATTATATATAAAATTTTAAAAGAAGTACAAAATTCTGTTTATATCTTTGCATGAAGATCTTTTAACTGATGCTTCCTAAATGCTTCATATATTTTAGTTTTAAAAAGACTTTTATGTGGCATTGGAATTTGAACTAATACTGTATTTCATGTATCAAAATCAATCCAGCAACGGTTTTAGAGTGTCCTGACATTAACAACACCAACGTGGTCACTTTGGAATTATAGGCTGTAATAAATTTATCTTTATATTCTAATTTGTGACTAAACTAAACAAACTTTTATGTATCAAAATGGAATCTGTTTTATTCTAGAGAAGCAGTTGGGGATTTTTCTTTATCAGAATCAACGTTTTACAATTAGAATCAAAATGTTGTAAGAAAAGCAATTATGTCACAGTCAAAGCTATGAAAGTATCACTTAAAAGAAAATGGACTACTACCACCATGATTCAACAATCGTTTATAGCTTAGCACATGCTAGGCCTTTTCACACATATCAACAATACACACTAACATAGGTAGGCATAGCTGTTACTTCATTAAAGGTAGGGAAACTGAGGTTCAGGGAGGTTAAATCCCCAAGGTCCTTATCTGTACAATAGTATAGCTAGGCTATCAATATAAATTATTATCCAACAGAGGTGCCACTGAGAGTGATAGCTCTATCCAACAGCTTGTGTCATATAAACAGTAGCTAAATTGCACCAATAAACCTTAATAGCTAAATTGATTAAGTAGGCTCTAATAAAGCTAAGTGCTAAGAAGTTGATCAACTTTGAAACAACTAAGACAGACTTAAAATATAATCAGAAAGACAGTGAATAACATAACCAAACCCTCCAAGTACAAACATGGGTATAAGTCCATCAGAAATGAACAAGTAAAAGAGTGGGAACTGGAATATTAAAATCTTATCATCACTGTTCTTGTATGGGAAAGACAAACAAGCAATCTTCTCCAGCACTAGAACACTGACCACTAGCCCAGCAATGACTCAGACAGAGAACAATGATGGAACAAACTCTGAACCTTACTGATATAAAATGCTCGCTTATCAGTTCTGTATCACCAGAATCTCCGGGAAATCTTGTTAAAGAGCATTTTGCTAGGCCCTAATATCCAAGTTTCAGATTCAGCAGGACAGGGGTTGGCCCTGAGAACTGGCACTTCTGCTAAGTGCCCATATAATGACTGTCCCTTAGAGAGTCACTGCAGTAAGTGAAAGCTCTACTTTCGATAAAAATTTATGAAATTATTGAGTTTTGTAGGTCAATTCATACAATCCAATCTAATGTGTCAAAGAATTAAAAATGCTTAGTAACGAGAAAATAACCTTAAACAAAAATACTAATAAAAGAAATAAATTACCATGTTAGAGACATACAAAAGAATGTGCAAATTTCCAAAACAGTTACAAAATGTAAATAAGAACAGCACATGCATTAATTTCATCAAAATATTTTAAAAGCAATAACTATATGCATAAAGCCAAAGTGACAAATATTCATTGACTCAGTCAACACTGCTTATAAGTTTCTATAAAAAATCATCTGTACATTCCAAAAGTTAAATAGATTTTTTTTCAGGTACACTATTTTATTACTTACTATATTTCATAAAGAATAACTAAGAAAAATTGACAGTGATGGCAGTAGGTTACCATAAGTTGATTAAAAACATATAAAAATGGTAATAGGTTTATTTCTGTACCAAATACACTATACTTTCTAAGAAGTATTTAAGATATGCAATGTTAATAAATTCTTCTGATTAACACAACAATAAGGCAAGGACTTTCAACAATTTGTTGTAACTGTACAAAGAAAAGATTCTGGGGGAGAATAATTTTAGTAACATAATATTTACTTCTGCCTACTGGATATATATTAAAATGTCATTTATGTACAACTAGTATTAAATATATTTTCAGGTCAAGAAATTCTCCTAAACAATAAGGAAATGATATAAGCAATACACTTGTCTTTGCGAATAAAAATGACTTTCAACTCATTTTGTGTGTGTGTATAATCAATTTGTTAAAAAAAAAAAAAAGACACAAAAAAGCACAATCACAATTCCTGTACTGCAGGGAAGCATAATGATATTGTGTCAAGTGACAAGGATCATGAATGTCTAAGAAAACAGAAATGAAAAGCCTTAGTTAAACTAAGTTTTGGCCCATGGTCAAATATAGATGAATCAAAAGTCTGAGTAAAGCATTGATCCTTAAAATTTGTAATTGTCATTACTAATGGCATTTATATTTTGCAATGGCACAATTATTTGTGGTTTTTTTTAGCAGTCTAACCACAGACAGGCTTGGAATTTGAGCAGTCCTCCTGTCTTAACACTGGAGTACTGAGATTATAGGTATGAGCCACCATGCTGAGTTATAAGGCACACATCCTACTGTCGGGTGATGAGCACTCTACCGAGTTAAAGGTATTATTACTAGCACAATTATAAATGTCGTAAGTATGTTGATGTAACTTTCACTTGCTATGGGAATGCTACAAACTTTAATGACTTCTTAAAAAATGAGGGTCTTCTGTAAATTATGCAATTGTCTCAGATAGGGTATGAAAGTTTCCCTATACCTTTTCTCTGGAGCTACATCTTACCTCTTCCATCTTCTAATCTGTGCCTTCTAAGGACACGTTGCCGTTTTTCTTCTTGCCGTAACTGAAGATGTTCTTCAATATTAACCCCAGGTACAGGGACAGCTGGATAATTGGCCCAAACAATAAAAGAGCACGTTATATAACATAAGTATATAATAGTTATGCCTATACAAAATTCAATGGAGTAAAAGCTAGTAAAAAACAACTTCAAACTCAATTTTTTGTTGTAAGAATTCTTATCATAAAAAGAAAAAAAAAAGTATTCCACATGGTCATGTCAGTTACCAAAAGCAACACTGCATATATTAGCTATTACGTTAATTTTTGACATGTATATGACAGAAAATACTTAAACTATTAGAATTATTGAGTTGAGGGCAAGATAGTCAACATAATAAAGTAAATTACCTAAAAGGAGGTCTAAAGGTATCATTTCTTTCACTGCGTCAAGAATCCCTCTTTGTCTTGCCTCCTGACCATCCAACTCTCTTGCACAAGCCTTGCAACATCCACACACAGCACAGCCAGATTCTCCTGAACCACAACCACAGATCCTATGTAAAATAAACAAATAAAAAACAGGCTTACCTGAAATTATTCTAATCTTTGAACAGTACTTTCTATAACCATCCTTCCATTGATTTTAAAGAAAAGCAGGAATTTTTATAATTGAAGAATGTGTTGATTCTAATGAGTATAACTAATATATTTCTATATAAAATACACACAGATTCTACTTTGTCCCATTACCTATTAATAGACATTCTTCTACACGTTTTCCCAGTAAGTGCCAACAGTTTTAGCACTAAGAGTCAGGATGGGCTGGGGGCTAGGAAACATGAAAACTCTGTCTCCAGGGAAGTGAGGAGGGGTGTTGGCAACCTCTAGTGATCAGTCAGCTTACCAGCATCATAATAGGTCTCTACCTCCTCACTCTTGATAAACTATCATGTCCCATTTTTCTTTTCACTGTATCTAACTACCAATTCTTTCTATCTAACTGCTGCTTCTTTGTCACTTTCATACAACTTGAAAACCATATAACGTGTTTATTACAAAATAAAGACAAAAGTACTCCATGAAGTTGGCTAGGATGTCAGTGAAAGACGAATTTCTCGGTAATACTCTTCATAGACACAGAAATCATAGCTTTAATTATTCATAGTTGGTCCTTTAAAACTTTTAATAGCTCTGTCACATTCATGGGTAACAGATTTGTAAAGGTACAAGAGCAAGATTCATCTGCCAGTACAAATAACGTGGCTAAGTATCCTGTGAAACTGGGAAATTTGAAAAACAAGCATTACTGACAAGTTGGAAGATTCTGTACTTTACAATAATGAGTGTAATGTAAGATTCTCTACTGATTTTTCTATTGAAATTATTTTTAAAGTATCATTTATAATGCTGGTTCTTGAATTGCTCTGAAAGACTGAAGAATAGAGATTGCTTATTAACTCATTCTGAATTACATTGATATTTAACACAAAGACATTAAAGTGAATAAACAAAACAAAACACTACAGACCAATAATCTTCACAAAAATTAAGGCAAAAATATCCAACTAAATACTGGCAAGCCAAACTAAACACCACATTACAAGGATAATATACCATGACAGAGTGAAATAATGATGTGGGATATCCTTCTGTATGCTGAGAACATGTGCTGCTTTTCTAAATAGCATAGATGACAAAATATTTTCTTCAATTTTATCAAATACAAATAGACTAAATACTATAACAACAATTCTTGCTTGATAACTTCTTTGTTATATGTAATTTTGCTATGTTAAAGTCATAACCTTCCTATTTTGATTAGACAGAAAAGGGGAAACGATGTGAAATGTCCTTCTGTACACTGCAAATAAGTGTTGCTTCTATTGGTTGATGAATAAAGCTGCTTTGGCCTACGACAAGGCAGAATATAGCTAGAAAGGAAAGCCAAACAAAATATGGAGAAGAAAGGCAGAGTTAAGGAGATGCCATCCAGCTGCCCATGGAACAAGATGCCAACAGACTGGTAATGTTACGGCCACGTGATAAAATATAGATTAACAGAAATGGATTAATTTAAATTTTAAGAGCTAGTTAGTAATAAACCTGAGCCATCAGCCAAACATAACTAATATAAGCCTCTGAATGATTATTTTATAAGTGCCGGTGGAACCAGACAGGATACAAAAAAGCTTGCAGCTACAAGATTCATTCCTGGAATGCAGTATTGGAAAATTAATGTAATATACCACACTAACAGTATCAAAGGGGGAAATACCTAATTTTCTTTATCTGTACAAATAAATATTTAACAAAATTCAACATAATTTCATTATTTAAGGAATTCAAGAAACTAAGAACAGAAGAAAACTACTTCAACACCCTCAAAACCACGTATGAAAATGTGTGATAAAAATTACACTCAATGAAAGATGATAGGCTTTTCCTTTAAGACTAGAAACAAAACAGGGACTCCCATTTGATTAATCTATTCAATATAATATAGCAGAGCTCTATAATATAGCCTGAGAAACAAATGGTGTTGGAAGACTGGATATCCATATATGACACAATAATGTACAAAAAACAATAGCTGCTAAGAAACATTTGATTATGGAAACTGCTAAATTAAACCAATATATATATTTTAAAAATGCTTAACTTCAAAATGGAAGTCAGACAATGTGTTGCATGGAGGAAGGGTTTGTTTCCATAGGAAATGAAAGGCTGTGGATTCCTTCTAGATTAATAGAGATCAGACTTGACCAGGAGAGACATCATGAGTATCTTGGCTACAGACATGGGGGAGGAAGCCAAAAAGATTACAGGACAGGTGAGGTATAAGCTGATCCCTAGACATGGGAACATCTCTGAGAAAAGATGAGACATGATAAGTCTTGTTGGCTAGAATCTTCAAGACTTAATATTATATGCTATCCTTTTATATGGATGGATAGAGATTTATATTCCAGTTTGATTATACAGTCCTAATGGACTTACAACATTGAAACATGCTTTTTATCTGCTCAAACATAAAACCAAAAATCATCTTTACCTGACATTCCATACTTTTGTTAATGCAGATATCTATGTTACCTTTGAAAGTCTGTGTTTTTGGAGCAAGGAGACTAGACAACAATGAAAATGGCTGGCCCAGGTGATCCAGCCTCTCAGAGTGCCTCTTCTGCAGTTTCTTCAGAGTTCTGCATCCAGAACAGCTTCAAGGCTGCTGGCTGAGATGGTCTAGCTTCACAGACTACTCCAGCCAGGACTTCAGATAAGCCTTATACTTTCCCATTGCAGAGACTGGATAACAAATATTACAGCTAACTCTCCCAGGGCTTGATCATTATCCCAATTTTCCCAGGGTCTCTCTCCTAAAGATGCCAGCACCCCCAGACACAAACTAGTCTAGAGAACATGATGCCTACATTCCCAAGAGTTGAGGTAGTTGGATTTTGGTCATTTGATGGGTTATAGATGTTTATCATTGTTTAGGGGGTTAGTTACAAGTTGTTATTGGTCAAGGTCAGGAAAGAAGCTAACCAAAGGAGTTAGATCTCTTTCTGAAGGAAAAAAGGGGGATATAGTATAAAAATGATGAGCTAAAAGGGTAGATTGTTGAGTCTACTTTTGAACAACCACTAGATATTTTATATTGGTATGAATTTTTGTATATTGATACAAAATTAAGGTTATTTTTGTTAGAACATACTGTACATATGTTTCTACTTTTTAAGGTATTGTACCTATGCAGCTAATTTAACAATGTAATGTAAATGTCTAGTCTTTGAAAGTTATTATTACAAACTATTCAGGATAATAAAGAAAAGAAATGCAGATTAGTAGTTAGTCACCTATCACAATCAAACCTGTCATTTGGTATGTTTTCAAGGTCAAACAGAGATATATTTTAGATAGACAGGGGCCTTCAAACACTTCAGAGATATATACAATATGAAATTTAAGATGTTTTAATAATATAAGGCTTTACATGACAATGAGACACATCTGCTCCTGGCAGCACCAAGCTGCTTCAGAATAGATGATAGGCATCAAAAACCTCCATATGGAGTTTGCTATCTTTGTGGCAAAACTTAGCCATGGAGCAAAAAAAAAACTGCCCTCATCTTGACTGCTGACAGCATTCTGTCCAAATTGGACAAGAAGGACACAAAAGAAAGTGACTGCCAAACTTTATCAAGACAAGGCAGGACAGTCCTTCAAAATTCCTGCTTCACAAAAAAGTTTGTCAGATTCTAGGGCTGTAGATCAAAGATGAATTCCCCAATATTACAGAGGAACCTTGGGGTGGCTGCCCAGGTAGCTAGCTGTTTGTCATTTCTTAGTTTTGAAAGTTGCATGCTCTGCACTTCCTATTTGGTCTCTGATGGAGATAGAAGACTAGATAGTTATAGTTTTACAATTTTCCTAGTTACCAAATTCATTAAAGAAACTTACATAAAAGATGTAAAATTTATAAGGTTGAGAAACAAAGGTTTAAGTTGTTTATCTAAGAAGATATTTTTAGGTCTAAAAAATAGTTTTAAGATAGTAATACAAGTTGTGATAGAAAATATTTTAGGTATAAAACTTTAAAGTCATCAAGGTAACATAGGTAATAGAATATTTTCTCTGAATATGCCAAATATAAATGGACTGATCATTGTGAATGTCATTCTTACCTGATAATTGTTCTTATTATACATAGTTTAAAATCTTTCCTTTTTTTATTTAAGCAAAACCAGGGAAACGTAGGGGAATAATCTTTTTGTAAACTGTGAAGAAGTGTCACTCTGGTTGGTTTAATAAAGAGCTGAATGACCAATAGTTAGGCAAGATTTCCAAGCACAAAGGATGCTAGGAAAAAGAGCAGAGTCACCAGCCAGATACAGAGGAAGCAAAAAAGCAACATTTGCCACACCAAGTTAAGGTAATAAAGCCACAAGGCTAAAAGTAAACTAATAGAAATGGGTTAATTTAAGTTAAAAGAGCAAGTTAGAAACAAGCCTAAGCTATCAGTCAGGCTTTCATAATTAATAATAAGTTTCCATGTGGTTATTTGGGACCTGGCAGGTGGGACAGAAAAATATGCCTATATATTATCTTTGCATTGACAATCGTATATAACCCTATCTTAGGGTTTCTATTGCTGTGATAAAATACCATGACCAAAAGCAAGTTGGAGAGGAAAGGGTTTATTTCAGCTTATAGTTTCATATCACAGTCCATCATGGAGGGAAGTCAGGTCAGGTATCTGGAGGTAGAAACTGATGCAGAGCCCATGGAGGAGTGCTGCTTACTGACTTGCTCTTCATTGGCTTGCTCAGGCTGCTTTGTTATATACCCTTAGGACCACTTGAACAGGTGTGGCACCACAGTAGATGGGATCCTTCCATATCAATCATTAATCAACACAATAGCCCACAGACAAGTCTACAGACCAATCTTATGAAAGCATTTTCTCAATTAAGAAGCCATCATTCCAGACATATAAAGGGGTTTTCCAAGTTGACAAAAGATTAACCAGGACAAACCCTTAAAACAAGAGTCTATAAGAAGATAGACAGACAGACAGATAGACAGACAGATAGATAGGCATGATGCAATTTTAGAGAGAGAATATGTATTTCTACTCAAGCAGCCTATATATTTGGTAATTCTACTTAGAAAATATCAATTACATTTGGCATTTAAAAGCTTAGAAAAATTACAAATAAGGCCTTAGAATTTAAAAAAAAATATGACCTAATTTTAAGTAATTGATTCAATGAATCAACCTGAAAGGAAGGCAAACTTAAAGATGACACAAATTAGAACTCAATGTTTCAGTGGTGTTGTTTGTTTTTACTCTTTTGGAGGGCCTGCCACCCAGCTCCCAAATAAATCACACACAGAGGATTATTCTTAACTATAAATTCTTAACTATAAATGCTCGGCCTTAACTTGGCTTATTTCTAGCCAGCTTTTCTTAACTTTAAATTATTCCATCTATCTTCTGTCTCTGTGCTTTTCCTTTTCTATTTCTGTATATCTTTCTTTGTTTCTTACTCCATGGCTTGCTATATAACTGGGTGGCTGGACCCTGGAGTACTCCTCCTTCTCTGACTATTTCTTTTTCCTCCCAGATTTCTCCTTTTATTTATCCTCTCTGCCTGTCAGCCCCACCTATTTCTCTCTCCTGCCTCAGTATTGAAAGTTCAGTTCTTTATTAGATCATCAGGTGTTTTAGACAGGCACAGTAACACTGCTTCACAGAATTAAACAAATGCAATATAAACAAAAGTAACACACCTTAAAATAATACTCTATAACATAGCGGAAAATAATTGTATCTATTATTAAGTTTAGGACTCAAAGTGTAGTTCAGTGGTAGAGCACTTCCCTGGCATTATGGTGAATCCATGGGTTTGAACCAAAGACACCACCACTCCACACACATATACATAAAAGGTAGGTATGTAAACTCTGAGATAATTTTGAAATACAAAAAACAAAGGGGGTGTGTGCTTATTCTCTTCAGTAGGAAATCTTGTCTTACCCTCCTGGAACTCTGTCGGGACGCCCACTGCTAACACAGCTGGCTCCATAGCCTGTGCAATCTCCACACACTGTGCATACCATGCACTGCTCCAGCTTCCACTTATGCATGCCTGGAGGGCACATCATGGACTTCTCATCTTTTTCATCTAGTTCTTCTTCCAGGTCTTCATCCATTGCTGTTGCCATATTTTCAACTCCAAATCCTGTTTGACAGATCAATTTATAATTTATGTGGATTATTTCCATGTCTGAAAACAGGTATTTTCCAATTTAAGAAAAAACATGAACCCTGCTGTAATCTAAGTGATTATGTATTTACTCACTTTATCTATTATTCCTCATCAAACTTATTCATTTATCTCTTATCTATAGCATATAACCTAAAGCACAGCCACTCAAGGTACCTATGTATAATCAAGAAATCAGCTCAGGGCTGCAGAGGGTAGCTAAGCCATTAAAAGGCTAGGCTCACATAGTTGAGCAAGTGTCCTTGTGGTATGGTAGAGCATCCGTTGGGTATATGCCCAAGAGTGGAATAACTGGGTCTTGAGATAGATTGATTCCCAACATTCTGGGAAACTGTCATACTGATTTCCAAAGTGGCTGTACAAGTTTGCACTCCCACCAGCAATGGAGGAGTGTTCCCTTGCTCCACATCCTCACCAACATGAGCTGTCACTTGTGTTTTTGACCTTAGCTATTCTGACAGGTGTAAGATGGAATCTCAAAGTCATTTTGATTTGTATATCCCTGATGGCTAAGAATGTTGAACATTTCTTTTAAGTGCTTCTCAGCCATTTGAGATTCCACTTTTGGTAGTATACATGATTAAACAAGGAGGGTAATATTTGTTGATAGGCTACTGTCAAAAAGAAAATGACAACAATTTGAAAAAAATCTGCTTTCCATGAACAATTTAGTCATCAAAAATGTGTTACCATTGATTTATGTATATTTTTACAAATATTAAACAGGTAGGAACATCACTTGTTCAAAAACAATATTATTTTATTTTTCCAGTGATAAACTTTTATTATCAAGGAAAAATTCAGGGGGTTTTAAATTTATATGAAATCAAAGATTCATTCACTTAAAAGTGTTTTTAATTGCTATGTATGTGAGTTTTGCCTGCATGTATAGAACCTGGGTCCTCTGAAAGAGCAGCAGGTGCTCTTTACTGTTGAGCCATCTCTTAGGCCTGGGTCATTCATTTTTGGAAGAGTAAGATTCTTTACTATATCCCAAAAAGCTAATGAAAAAACAACATATTTCTTGATAAAAATGAAACTCCTACCTTTCCCTCCTTGGTTCATAGCACCAGTGTCTCGTCCACATTGTCCTTTATTATTTACACCAAAAGTCCAAACCTCACCATTCTTCATTAAAACACAAGTGTGAGCTTTGCCCATTGCTACCTGAGTTACAAAATGGCCTTTTAAGTCAGACACCAAACCTAGAAAAAAGATACAAAATTAACAAAAACAATGAAAATATTTCTGTACCTAGAACAACTTTAATGCAGAAGTCATTTCCTTGAGAAAAATAATTCATGGAAATGGGAAACAAAAGACCTAACTACAGGTAGAAAACCATCAAATTAAAAACAAAAACAACAACAACAAAAAAAAACCATTAAATGTAGTTGGGACAAATATCTCCTGTAGGATTATTTCCAGCTAACTTCTCCTGCCTGCTTGCGCTACCTTTGAACAGTACTCAGAAGGGCCAGCCCCTCTCAAATTTCTACTACAGGCACAAATAAGTCATGAACCTTACCCGCTTAGACTGCTTCAGCAACAAAATTAGTAAAACACTCACAATAGTACAATCAAACAGTGTTTTTATAAAACCTGTAGTTTTACAAAACAGTACCAGCACTTACTGTAAAATCACATTTGTTTATTTACTTGTTTCCTGTGAATGCACTCAAGTGCACATGTCTCCATGATGGGCACGGATAGGACAGAAGATAACTTGCAGAAGATGGTCCTCTCCTTTCATCACCTGAGTCCTGACCATTGACTCAGGCTGTTAAGCTTAACAACAATTGCCTTCTCATGGTGAATCCTCTCACCAGCCATCAAAAGAATGTTTTTGAACCCCTAATACTTTCTTCCACAAGCCACCCCATTATTTCCTTAACTTCCCTTATGTTACTTTCAGTATGCTTTTCACATCCATTTGCTACCATTAGTACTTACTATTTGCAAAAATTTTAAAAGTAAAAAAGCATGATTAACCTTATTAAGAACTAATAATAGTAACAACTAAAGAGTTAGTTTTCTAAGATATATTAAAAACATTTCCAAAAATTAAGGCAATTAGGTAAGTTGTAAAAATTCCTAATTTCAGTATGTAGCACACTTGAAAAAATATGTATAATAAGTATCTCATGGAACAAAGTTTGATACTAATACCAGATGATTATATGCTGAGCTCTTGCATGTTCTAGGTTCTGTGCAGAACATTTCTTAAATGTTCTTATAGAATTACAAAAATAAAATATGAAACAGATACTATCCTTCGCCTCTCTTTAAGGGAAGGGAAACAAAAAGAAAATTCTGAATGTTAAGTAAACGTTATCCAACTAAAAAAAACTAATAACAAATCTGACTGTCTAAAGTCACTGAACAATATCCACTTAAGTCTGTCATGAATAAATCTCTCTCCAACTGCAAAAGGGCAGGTAGACCTTTTCTGCTTCACCTAAACCCTTACACGTAAATCTTCAATTTCTATTAGCATTTTAGCATACAATGGTTATTCTGAGTATTATTTTAAAACTACTAATGTGCTATCCCAAAAGACTGACTCCCTCTAACAATTTTAGCCCACTGAGAATCTAAATATTAGCACATTAAGCACTTCTTTTACTTGGCAGTTCCAGTGAATAATTAACTGCTATAAATTTTCTACGTGCTGATTTCTCCAACCTTGGACAACCACTTAACTTTCCAGTAAAAAACTCCATTTATCCTGGCTTCCTTTTTATAGCAAAATTCAAAGGTATTACACATGGGTCTCATATAAAATCCCCCCAAGTGGGATGACTAATTCATTATACTCATTTCTAATTACTACGGGGGAAAAAAATCTAGCAACCAAATAGTATAAGGTTATACGATTAGAACTTGTAAATATAAAACTATCTAGCTACTTCCATCCCTCATATCCACCTCTTAAAATTTAGGTTTATCAGTCAGGCACTTTATAAACTGATAAATAATTCTTGAGCCTTTGTGCTAGGAATTATAGAATACAGTAATTAGCAAAGGAAATAATACTTTCCCGCTGTCTAAGTGAGGAGACAGATAATTCAATGATTTAAAATCAGCTTTATTATAAAAACTGACTGCTGATAGTGACTAACATTAACCCAAAGACACGTTACACAGCACTTCAATGTGAAGGGAAAGCTTTCCAGAGAAAAGAGCTAAGGGAAAATTTCCCCCAAGTTCATTACTAACTATGTGTGAAATGAACGTCTGACCTTCTAGTGACAAAATACAATGGAAAACATCTTCTCCAAAGTTTCAGTTGGAAGAAAAGTCCAAGTATGTAGTTAAAGCATATTACAAATGTTAATTTTCTAGACACATCTGTGTTACATCCAGTAATTCATATTGGAATCCTTTTTGCATAAAAGTGATATTTTTTAACTTACTTGAACTATCAGAATAAATAGCATCTTTCCCAAACATGTATAATTCTCCATCTTTAGAAAGAACAGAACTACTCCCATTATTGCAGGCTGTGTAGACCACAATCTTTCCTTCCATTTTAATGATCTTTTTAGGTTTATAGGGTTTTGACTGCCGTCTGCTCTTAGCTAAAAAGAACAAATAAAATGAATGTAAGGTATCTATATGCAAATAATAACAATGATTTATATATAAAACCAAAGAAAATGAACAATTTGTTTACCTTTTTGATACACTTCATTAAGTCTCATAAAGGCCAGGGCTTACCATCATGTAGATTATAATTAGGAATGTGCTAGCCTCATATGTCAATTAATATTTAGGTTATCATTGACAGTTCCTCTAGCACAGTGAAATTCCCAAAAGGAAACCCAGTTTGCAATAAACTTCTAGGAGTCTCAATCTCTAGATTACTTTTATATTATCCACACAACTACAACAACACACATACCGCCCTAGCCCCCTCCCCAACATACACTTATATCACCTTCTTTTTAATCTCTCTTTAAAATTAATATGCAGTTATAGTAGATCATGGAAACAAAGTTTCTTATTCATCTAATAGATATTAACTAGCTGTACCAAGTCAATGTGATTGTAAAGAAAGATGATACTCATATGAAAATGAACAAATAAATAGAAATATGGGTGATTTAAAAAGCCACCATTTTCAAAAATTCTAGCATCAAAATAAGTGAAAGATGGAAAACATCAACTAGCTGTTCATTTGGGTAATCAATCTCTTTCATGCTTTCAGAATAAAATTATATTGTTATGCTATAGTTTAAAATATCACCACAGTTTTCATATGACTTGATACTGATACACAGTCTCGTAACTAGTTTAAATGAATGTTCTCTAAATGTTCAGTTCCTAGAGGATGGTAATATATTCTGTGGCTTTTTAAAGGGCTAATCTCAGGGTAACTTTAATTTTCACTTAATTTTCCATTATATATTGACTTTCAAAAAACTAATCCCTGTAAGATGCTACACCAAGGAATATGATAAGTTATTTATTTAAGAGAGAAAAATTATGCTTTGAAGAAGGATCTAAACAGAAAAAATATTAGATCAAATTATATATTTTTTCATTGTAGAGCAAATGATTTCCTCATAGAGAAAGAATGCCGCAAACAATAATCCATAGCTAACATTTATAAACAAAGTTACATAATGTTTATCTTCCTTTTAAAATACATATTCCTTGCAAAGTTTTGGGTTTTTTAAGTAATCTACTAGAATAATTAGATGGAAAAAAATCACCAACCACCTATTCTCAGATGAACAGTCATGTATCCAGAAGATGAAAATTCACTCACAAGGACTGTAGAGTGAAACAACCACCTTTCCTTAGCGCATGCTTCACTGAAGCATATACACATGTCCCACATACACACAGGCTGCTGAGGCCAGTGCTACTGCAATGACTTCACACTAACATTCACTAAGTGCCAGCTCTCAGGTGACTTACTTGACTCGCCGTCTTCTCCTTTACTTGCAGATCCTGTAAAGAACACACTTCCATCCTCTGCAACTAAAAGGGCATGCGAACCATCATGTCCAACAGAGAAGTGCACTATCTTGGGAGATTTAGTAATTGGTAGCTCAACCCATTTTCCTGCTGAAGGACCACCTTGTTTAATTCCAAGACTCTGGTACTTGCCAGTATAATATATCTTATATATTAAAAAAAAGAAAAGAAGAACAAATATTAGAATTTTTTTGGAATGGTGCACCAGGTTTCACAAGAAACTAAAAGTTTCCATATTTCATTGAAAGGCAAAAATAACAAAAACTTGGCAGTTTTTGTACTATTCAAATTTCATCACCTGAAGGAGACAGAAACTGATCAACTCAAGTTTACTTTTTATATGAACAGTTATAATTTTTACAATTTTCATATTTATATTTCCATGATAATAATCATAGGAGGAAATTCATAAAATTTGTTATTAACTTCCAAATTTATAAAAAGCTACATGTAAATATATGCTTGATAATTTCTATTTTCAGAATTCCCTTAGTTATCATATGTTCTCTTCACATTTATTACACAAAAAAGAAACTTCAATCTATACAGGCTAACCTATCAAATAAAGTTAATTAAACATGCTTCTCTGTTATCTAAATTATATATTGTATTTGTTTTGGACATTAGAACATTTAGAAATTTGTGATATCTCATATCAGAATAAACACAAAACACAAATTTAAACTAACTAAAAAATTAAATGAATCCATAATTAAATACTTGCAAAAATATAACTTTTAAAAAAGTTTACAAATTTTTAGGGCCTTAAATGATACTATTCTTACATAATGTTATTTTCAACATAAGATTCACCATGTAAAAGAACTACAACAACATTTAAATGTATAAATTGTCTGAATTATATAACAATTTGTACTGTCTCTTCTAGCAGAAAAAGTTAATTTTTGAAACAAAATAAGTAATTTACCTTTCCATTTGCTGTTTTCATTAGTGCAAACTCTCGTCCTGCACCAAGTATTGCTGACTCCTCATCAAATCCTGTGCCTTCAAGAAAACAATACTATTAAATAGGACTGCATTTTTAACATACGTAATTCTAAATACAACATGCACTCTATCAAATAATATCAGTTAATTCAATTAGAACTGTCTGGACATGGTGGCACACTTAAGTTCAGGCTGGAGGACACTAGCTTGGGAACATGATGGGCTACCTAGAAACACTGTCAGAAAATGAAATGAAACAAAACAAAACAGAGTAAATATCAGTTCCTAGAGATACCATAACAGGCCCACAACCTCAAAAAAAAAAAAAAAAAAGATAAAAGTTCTAATCTTGATGTATTTTAAATTACTACCAAACAACACTTTATAACAAAACATTCATAAGTCAATGTCAACAGTAGTCATTGAATTAAGGTGTAAAAATACATTTTTATTAAGCATAACTGGTAATGAACATCATAAAATGTATATATTTTATATCATTTGCTCTTCATAACTATACTACCCATTGTTTAAATTAACAAATATAAAGCTTAGGAGTTAGTTCATCTAAAACCTAAAGCTCTCTGTGATTGAATTAAAATATGAAGATATCTGGATACAAACTTTCAGATTCTCTGTCCTGTGCTTTTTTATAGAAGAAAATTTCCTAACTTTAAAAATATGTGTATATACATAAGTATATTTTCAAACTATAAATTAAAATTTTTTATACAGTATATTTTATGATGTTTGGCCAGTCATGCAAGCAACCAATGATTCTGTAAACTTTTAAAATGGGAAGTTTTAGCTCAATTTGGCAGTTTTCCCATGGAAGGGATGATACACAAAAATCCTATACAATTAAAATATGTGAGATAAAAAAACTACTGGCAAGATTAGTAAACTCTCAAAGATAAAAACATCAAAAGTCAGATCTTATATAGATTCCCCTAAGTTACAAAACTGCACTAATAAATCTTCAGTGGTATTAAATTAAAGACACCAAGCATTTTCCATTCATATCCTTAATAAATATGTTTATTTTGCCCTATTCAAACTGATAGTTGGAAAGTATTATTAGCCACTTTTCTAAACACTTTCTATTACCTTGTCTGTTTACAGGCTGTATTTCCTAGTTACTTCTATATAGTAATTAAAAATTTTGTTTTATAGTAATAGACACAGTAGCTACTAAATTATGAGCTGCATTGCTGAAAACGAAGAGATTTTAAAAGTAAAAAGAAAGACTTGTTTTGTCATCTTACTTATTATATGCAAATCCTTTTCCAAATCAAACAGTGATATTCCACAGGCATGTAAGCATTTCCTGGCCAGTTTAAGCTGTAATTCTTGTTGCAGTACAGGTTCAGTGCTTGTGGCAAATATTCTGACAACAAAGCCATCCTTCAAAGAAAAAATTCGGGATTTTTATATTGCATAAATCAGTCTTCAGGTACTCAATAAAAACCAAGTAATTTAAAAAAAAAAGTAGTTTCATTTACAAGAGCTACTGATGATTGCAAGCACTTACATCTCTTGAAGCAGCTATCTGGTTTATATACTCTCCATCAGTAAATAAAATATTTTGACCTTCAGTGTGGCAATCTATACAAAGTAAAGAAAAAGTAATTACATTAAACAATAAATAAGCAACTCACGAAATGATTTTACTCCTCTGTTGAAGTCAGAATGAGAGTTCTTCACACAATAAGAATACACTTACACTCAAAAGGAGACTTTTTAAAAATAAGAATTACAAATTAAGAAAAAATAAACAATACTAAGAGTTCTGGTCACATGTTGTGCTTACATTTATAAAGCTTGCATAATCAAGGATCTGAGAGCCCACCTAATTTCAAAATGAATTAGTATCAGATACAGTCTGAAAGTTGAACATGCACCATGATAAACAAACAATGTTGGTTATGATCATTTCAATATAATCACATGCAATTTAGGCAACACTATCATCAGACATACACTTCAGTCATTAGTGTCACAGAGAAATACAGATAGATCTAAAGCTTCTGTATTTGAAGTCTATGGTGTCCAACTGCAGATATCCCTTGCTTTACAAAATAAATGTCAAAACTACTTATATATTTCCCATGTAGAAAGTCAATGTCTATTCCATCATATTTAGTATTTATAATGTTCTAGACTTTCTAACCATTTATCCTTCTCAGATCCAACAACTCAATTCTTTTTTTCTCAAACCAGCCAAATATCTCAGCTACCACCCATATTTGCCAGCATTGAACATATCTCTGTAGAAGAGTGCACTGTATACTTTGATCAAAGTAATGTACAAGCTAGTTGTAACAAGGGATACCAGTATCACAGAAGGACCCTGGAACATGTGTTAGTGACTGCTGCTAAATAACACAAACTACAAGCAAAAATCAACATCTGTATGAATTGTATCCTATGAGAAAACAAGTATTCAACAGGCAATTATAAAAGCACACACATTTTCTACAGTAACCATGGAGAACTAGGATGAACCTCTCCATTAATCACAATACAAAAAAGAAAATTCATTTCTAGTTCAACCTGAATCAACAAAACATAAAACTCTGGTTTTTTTTTTTGAATACAGCAATGGAGCCCACCCAAATATGCTTGATCTTTGCCCAAGAGCTTCATACTAGCATACTTCCTTATTATAAATATGCAAAACACAGGCAGACCCTTACCAAATAGAGAATTCAGTGATCACAAACTGGAAATAGAAACTGGGAGACAAGGCCCACTGGTAGCCCAAGAGACTTGGTAATCAAAGAGAGGAGAAATCGAAAGAAAGAGTTCCTAGTCCACTGTACAGAATACAAAGAGGCGCAAGAAAGATGCTTCTCAAGCTCTAAGCAGTAAGATTTTAAACTAAAAAGCAAAGAAGAAAAACTCATTATAATTTCAGATAAATGCAGGGGTGAGGGAGTGAAGTGGCGTAAGAAGAGGAGCAAAAAAGCCTCATATTCTGAGCAACCTGTCACCAGACGTGGACAGTAAATGACATAAGAACACAACCTGAAAGTAAATAGAAATAGAAAGAATAAAATGACATTCGACAAGGGTGTTCATCCATACTGTAGTGAAATAAGACTAATTAGACCATGAAACTGAATGAATTACCAATTTATGTTCATTTTAAACATGGCATTCATGAATACCTATAAATCTGACAGTTTACTACTATTCTTCTTGATGGAAAGGCTAGAGAGAAGAGTTGTCCCTTCCCAGGGAAAAAGCAAATGGTTGTGTTGAAGAAAATGTGATCCATGCCAAAGTATTGACAAATGACAAACACGCTTCTTCAGGCTTGAGTCAATGCCGAGTCTTCTTGTCACGTCATATCAAGTTTTTCTCTTTATCCTTTCTTTATCTATTGTGGAATATTTTAAGATAGCATCTTCAGAAATATATCAAGCAACATCTGCAAGCTTGGAAGACACACAATATGGGACTATCCTCCCAAAGTTTGATTTGTTCTTCACTGTGGGCACAGCATATATTTATGAAACACAGAAAGCCACACTTGTATGGTTAAAATTTGCATTTATGTTCAATGATGCAGAACTTAAACTGAATAAAATCATTAACAAATCATTTTTAAATATGGTGAATAAAAAAACACCTTTAGGTAGATATTTTTTAATTCTCTTTTCAGTTACAGCATTTATGAATGAGGTGGACAGAAATTACTCTTTTGTATCCATCTATGTGAAGAATAGGTTTTGTCAATAAAGAAATTTTCTTCTATGACATCATCCAAAAATGAATGGTACAGAGGCAGAGAGAAAGATGATCTTCCCATTGTAATTTTTGTACCAAAAGAAAAAGAAAATCGAAAAAGAAAACTGGAAGACTCCCATTTCAATATATATTAATCAGTAAAACATAATTTATAAAATTAAAATAATGCTGCAAAAGCCTAAAGACCTGGAAACATATTCAGTAATAAGTTAAAGGGTAAGTTCAACAAAAGCATTATGTAGAATATGATCATTTTTATAACTATGTACATATGCTTATAGGAGTTCTCTGGAAGTACAGATGTTATTATTAAAAAATATTTTTAGATCAGCCAGGCATGGTAGCACATGCCTTTAATCCCAGCACTCAGGAGGCAGAGACAGGTGGATCTCAATGAATTCGAGGCCAGCCTGGTCCACACAGTATGCTTCAGGCCAGGCCCGTCAGAGCTGCATAGTTGAGACCTTGTCTCCAAAAAAAAAAAAAAAAAAGAAAGAAAGAAAGAAAGAAGAAAGAAGGGAAGAAGGGAGGGAGGGAGGGAGAAGGAAGGAAAGAAGACTTTTTTAAATCAGAAGGTGGAAGAGGAGAACAATACAGGGAAACTGGAACTGGGGTGGAAATAGAGTGAAAGTATATGACATACATTTATAAACACGTCCTAATGAGACCCATTGTTTTGTATAACAAACATATGTTGATACTTAACATTTCTAAAGCTGTTAATATTAAACAAAGATACAGCTCAAGTCTTGGTTTTGGTTTTTTTGTTTGTTTGTTTTTTAAAGTAGATTCTGAAAAGAGTTGTTACAAGATGATTTTGTTAGGCCACCCATTTTCGAAAACTGTTCTGTTCTGACATGGTCATGAAATGATTCATTTGTTCTACGGTGGTGTCTATATACTACTTTGGGAAAATACAGTAATAGAAAAGCTTAAATTGTTTTCTAATGTAGCTATAAGAATACTTTAATACTTGACAAGCAGGTAATGAGCAGTTATCTCTCTCAATGTGGTGTGTGTGTGTGTGTGTGTGTGTGTGTGTGTGTGTGTGTGTGTGTTTTCATAAATCTCACTTTTTTAAGAGATCAAATGCTTAGGAGTATTTGACTGTATGTCATGAGATTACTAACAAACACACTAAATATTTAAGATTTTAATGTGATCAGCTTAGAAAGCAGCAATGGTATAAACAAATTTAAAGACTTTACCACTGAGAATACTTATGCATTTACCTAGTATTACAGAAAATCTGGAACTAATGACTCAGAATTCAGGCAGCCTGTTGCACCATGGCAGAATGAACTATGCCCAAAGTCTTGGTATCAGAGTTTTAGTGAAAAGTGTGCAGAATAGAATGTTAACAATTTCCTGACCATCTTAAGCACTATCACTGGGAAGTCCTCTAAGACAGAGAAAAACTCTAGTGCAATGGTAAGGTGATAAATAACCAGAATTTCTCTTGTACTGGGCAAGTTGAGAGTTAAAGTTGGGGTTCTAGTCAAAGCAACAAAATAATATTACTTGTTAACTGAGCAAATAAAAAGTCTCTATGGGTAAGGGCAAGTGTTAAAGCCAGTACATGAGTGTAAATTCAGAAATAAATATTAAACTCATTGTACTTTTTTCTGATGTCTAGTACCTGCGTATGTATTCATTTATTGTAGGTTATAAAATGGTTTAAATGTCACAATATTTAAAAATTCATTTTTAATCAGGGTTATTCTTTGCTAATTACCATTAAATGTTTAAACATACTAATACACATGTTTCCTAAAACTACTTCTGAAGAAAAATATGACTAGTTAAAACATACCTGGTAATACTACAGTACCATCTTGTTCCAGTGTTTCAGGGCTTATTCTTATGGCTGTCATACTGTGGTTATTCACATCTCGATATAATAAATAACCCTGATAATAAAAAAATTTTATGATATATACATAAATTTTTAAGATATGTTTTCATTACTAAGAGAAAAAGCAGCTGTTATGTTCCTGTATTATATTTTGTTGATGTACAATAAATCAATAATACTATATAAAGTATATAAAAGATTAAATTTAAGAACAGGCATCTACTTTAGATGGAGGGCAATTGAGGAAGAACTTAAGGTCAACCTCTGGCCTGCACATGCACATGCCACATGCATACACTCCCATATACCACATATACAGGCATGTGCACACGCACACCCACACAAAATAAACTCCAACTCTTAGAACTAATATATTGTCCATGACATCATTTCCTAGATAAAACATAAGTATAAATTGATGAGATATTTTTAAGCACACTGAGTTTTAAAAGACAATTACTTTAATATTTAAATTTTCATAATACCTCAATAATAAACTTAGCAGGATAATTCTTTACATATGTGGTGATTTGAATGAGAATGGCCCCCAGAAGCTCATGTTTGGATGCCTGGTCTCTAGTTGTGGAACTGTTTGGTAAGGATTAGTAGATGTGTCCTTGTTGGAGGTGGTGTGTCACTGGGGGTAGGCTTTGAATTTTTAAAAGCCCACATCAATGCCCTTAAGTGTGTGCTCTTGTGCTTTCTCTCTCTCTCTCTCTCTCTCTCTCTCTCTCTCTCTCTCTCTTCTTTCTCACTGTCTCTCACTCTGTCTCTCCCTCCCTCTCTCTAGCTTCCTTCACTCCCTTCTCCCTCCTTTCTCCTCATCTTGTTCTCACTCTCACTGTTTCTGCCTCCAA
The DNA here is from genome assembly GCF_004664715.2 of Peromyscus leucopus. NCBI lineage: Eukaryota > Metazoa > Chordata > Mammalia > Rodentia > Cricetidae > Peromyscus > Peromyscus leucopus. Next base: position 21,024,375 of record NC_051070.1, on the reverse strand, counting down.
CTTGAGGATCATATGTGAATCCTTAGCTATTGCTCCAGCACCATTTCTGCCAGCCACCACACTGTCCACCATGATTGCCAAGTACTAGCCCTCTGAAACTGTAAGGAAACCCCTAATTAAATGTTTTCCTTTATAAGTTTCCTTGGCCATAGTGTCTATTCACAGCAACTGAACAGAAACTAAGACAACATAACAATTTCTTAAGTTTTCAAAGTACTTTCAAATTCCTGTTACCATTTCATGCTGACAACAGATCCTATTAGTTCAAGAAGCCATGATGTGTAGGGAAATCTTTACTATTTATCCTTCCCAAAGGGAACCTGTGCTCTGTCTTACAGACAGGGAAACAACAGAATATGTATTTCTGACTCTTTCTTTCCATCTTTCATTTACTTTTCTTGATGAGAGGAGAGTGACTGTATCTGATGCTGAAATAGTAAGAGCACACTGTGTTGATTGCAGATGAGATCACAGCATTCAAAAAGCACCACAGATAGGGTTTACTGTTTTCATTGTTCTATGAGTTTTTGTACGCATGTCTAGGTCTGTCCCCTGGGGTAGGCCAAAAGTGTTTCCTAGAAGGAACAGGATCTACACATAGAATGGAAGAGTTTATGGAGTCCTAATTTGGTCTCAGGTCACTTATTCATTTTCAATTCAGATTTGCTAATGAAAAAGGTGGTCTTTGATTCTTATCCCCAGATTTGCTTAAAGGAGCGCTCCAAAGAAGATAATTTCAATCTCCCTTTAAAGGTAAATAACAGAGCTAAGTAAACTGACTTGCCATAAGTCACTCAGCTACTAAGGCAGAGTCAGACTTGCAGCTGTACCACCTATGATTCTGAGTCCACATTCTTCACCCTGCTCTGTACTGTTACCTAGCCATATTACTAAAAATACACCATTCCTGTATAAATTCATTCAATGAGCATGAGCCATATGGTTTAAAAGGCAAGATAATTTCATTTATTGAGAACATTCTCCTACCTGGGCATACCCTAACCAGGACTTTTTTTCTTTTCTGTTTCTGATACGGGATGTAGAATTATATATATGGCCCTGTAAAATAAGAAAAATTTGTTTATGAACAGAGTAATAAAATTATGAGTAATATTTAATGTATATACTTGAATTATAATTTTCAGGTAAGAATTAAAATTAGACAGTACTAAAGGGATTAGAAACAGGACATAACTCAATTACTGAGATACAGTTATTAATGTTATAATGAAAAACTGGATGGAATCATATTACCCTAACTGTTCCACTGTATCCAGAGCCTATTTTATATAATCCATCCTTGCATAACAGATAAAGAAAAAATCCATCATTCTGAAGCAAACATTGGTCATCTTCATCAACAGCTATTTCTTTTAATGGCCATTTGTGCATCAGAGCTGCTTTCTTAATGCCATTACTGAACCAGTCCTGGATTTGAATCTTTCCAACCAAAACTGCCTGTACACTCCTCTGTAGTGAATTTAGTATCATTGGCACCTATTCAAAAGAGAAGAAATGAAAAGACACTAAATTGTTTACAAACACAAAACAGGCAAAACAGACATATTATTTATGGTAAAGTAAGTCATAAAGACTGGCTGATGCTAGGCAGGCTTGCAAAGGTACAAACTGAAAGTTCATCTATAAGAAGTAAACCTCAAGCAAACTGGACTTCCTTAAGGACTCTGTTACTCATTTGTATAAAATCTTGGTTAGTACGGTTTATTTTCCGTCTTTATGATCTATCATTACTTTGTGAAATGCAGACCATGGTAAAATATTGTTTTATTATATACTACCTTATTATTACAGAGATTCACAGTTCTTATTTTCTCTTTCTCTGCTGTATTCTGTATAATTTCCTTCTCTTTTATCTTTAGCTCACTATTTGTATATTCAACCATACTACCATTATTTAAACCGCCTTCAATTTTCAATTGTAGTTATTTGATATTTTACCTCCTTGAGCTCAATTTAATTTTTTTCCTAGTGTGACTACTTCTTATATTGTACTCATTAATCATAGTTTAAATATTTGGAGCTTTTGCCAAAATGCGTTTGTTATTTTTATGATACTGAACTAGACACACATATGGCTTCAATCAAATGATGTGCATTATTTGTACATCAACCACAGAGATCAAAAGACTATATAATTTAAAAAGGCAGAGAATTTCTACTGACAGAATGAAGAAAAGCGCAACTTGGCATCTTCTAAATTTCTTCACAGCTAAAAATATGAAATACCTGAATAGTTTGGCAAGCATGACTACCATTGTTGGTTAGTATAGCAGAGATGGCCTGGAGTGTCCTTCCTGTCTCTCCCCAAGAAGCCACCAGACTGAAGAGGCAAGCACAGGAGAGTGCTGTGAGGGACTGCCCTGCGCTGTCATTCATCCCAGTGCTCCGCACAGTAATCTCCAAAAGGAGCTGGAAGAGAGACTCTGTGGACAAAACACAGTTCAGTTACAGTCATCTGAGTTGAAGTGCATTAAAGACGCATACTTATTACATCTTGTTTCACTATATATAAATTTACAGCACCTAGGACTCTTACTTTGCACTAGTTTTTGTTTAGTTAACCCCCTTCAAAATTAAAGCATTTATATAACAAGGGATCAAAAAACATTTAGTTCTACCCTTTACTTTCATACTTGAAGTAATAAAATTTGTCTAAGGTCATATAAAATAATCTTGCCTATACAAGAAACTCACCCTTAAAGTGATAGCTTATCCTTTAACAACCTTGTCCTTCAAGTAAAGACTACTCACAGTACCTTCAGGGTAGAAAGAGTATGCACTTCTATTTGGACCACATGGGCATATTTATGAAGCAATAAGAAAAACGCTCTAATTGTAATATAAACCTTTATAATTAACATAATAACATCTCACAGTAATAGAGGGGAACATAATTCATTTCTCTTAAAGAATCTCCAAGGTCACAGGACAAATATCTTCCTCCTTTAATGGGTCATGCAGCTGGGACACAGACAGATGGAAAGAGTTTCCCTGATTCACAGCTCCTTAGTGACAAAGGTAACAAGAGAACACACCAAGTCACCTCAGCGCCAGCCGAGACAGAATCAAATGCTGCCTGGGCATTTCTGCAGCAGAAGGGAAAGGGGAACTGAGACTCTTAGAAGGGGAAATAAAGAGAGTGAAAAGACAAGTCAGACTGAAAGAAAACCCTGGAAGGACAGAGGAGCAGGAAGGAAGAAAGCAAGAGAAAGAATTGATACTTTGCAATTCTCTGAAAACTGGAAGATTTTTGTGATTCATTCAGTAATTCAAAGAAACTTTCAATTCTTTACCTTCCTAATCCCAAATGAAGCTGTGTATTTTCTTCCCAATTAATTCTTCAATTTTCTTTATTTTACCACTATCATCCCAATCGATGGTATTTACTACCAGTGATTAACTAAGCTACCATAAAAAAATGGTTCATAAGTCAACTTTTACCATTCCTTTTCATCCACTTAGAGTCATAGAATTTTCAATCCAAAAGTCTAGTTTTCTGCTTAAAATACACTCACTCTTTTGTTGATTCTGTCCTCTCTCCTTCGTCCCCTTTGTGATTTTTTTTGCCCTGTTCCTTCTTTGTCTTTCTTACCTCTCACTTCCTGTCTTTCCCTTTCACTGTTATCATTTCCTCGTTGCCTTCTCGAACTGCCCCGCACACCCTCCCTCCACTCACCATGTTTCAGCTCTTCAATCTTTCAGTTATATTCCAGCCTTAAGACTCTCTCTCCAGTCATTCTTTCCCATCTCAGAGCCTTACTGGACACTGTTCTCTCTGCCTTGGATACTTACAATCTGGTTCATTCCTTCTCATTCATTCTTCAAATTACTGATGTCATAGCTTTAGAGTAGTGACCTTCAGAGTTCTACTATCTCCATGCTATCTGTCCACATTTGTAATTATATACATGTCCAATCACTTGGTAGCAATATCAGCAACAAAGGTAACAGTGTAATTCTTTATTTTTTAAAAAATATTTTCTTAATACCAAGCTGTGGTAGTTTGAACAAGAATGGCCTCCATAGGCTTATATATGTTAATGCCTGGCCCCCTTTTGTTGGAATTGTTTAGGAATGATTAGGAGGTGTGGCCTTGTTAGAGGGGGTGTGTCACTGGGGACAGGCTTTAGGTTTCCTGATACCATGCTCTGGGTCATGATGTTCATGGACTAACCCAAATAAACACTTTCCTTAGTCAGCTAAGGAAACACTTTCCTTAGTCAGAAAGTAACTAAGGCACAAGCACAGAAGATCCTATTACATTTAAACAAATACTTCAGCATATCTATTTTAATATTAAATTAAATAGAAAAACAGATATAAAAAATTCTCTTAATCCCATCCCTAGGTAAGGAGGTTTTGGCAATTGGTAGATGCTGGAGAGGAGAATTAGTTTTCTCCAGGGATGCAGCCTCTGATAGGGAGCCTCGGCTCCACTACATGGCCTACACCCATGCGCACACTGGCAACACTAGGTGGACTATGTGGGCTTTAAAAAACAAAGCACATGATCTGTAACTCTCTTTCTTTGTTGCATCTTTGTGTGGTTTGGGTATCAGGGTAACTGTAGCCTCATAAAAAGAATTTGGCAATGTTCCTTCTGTTTCTATGGTATGGAACAATTTGGAGAGTATTGGCATTAGCTCTTCTTTGAAGATCTGGTAGAATTCTGCACTGAAACCATCTGGTCCTGGGCTTTTTTTGGTTGGGAGATATTAATGACCTTTTCTATTTCCTTAGGGGTTATTGATCTATTTAAATAGTTTATCTAGTCTTGATTTAACTTTGGTATGGGGTATCCAGAAAATCATCCATTTCTTTCAGATTTTCCAATTTTGTGGAGTACAGGTTTTTGAAGTATGACCTGATGATTCTCTGGATTTCCTAGTTGTCTGTTGTTATGTCTCCCTTTTCATCTCTGATTTTGCTAATTTGGATGCTCCCTCGCTACTTTTTGGTTAATTTGAATAAGGGCTTTTCTATCTTGTTGATTTTCTCAAAGAACCAAATCTTTGTTTCATTGATTCTTTGTATTGTTCTCTTTGTTTCTATATTATTGATTTCAGCCCTCAATTTGATTAATTCCTGGCGTCTGTTTCTCCTGGGTGAGTTTGCTTCTTCTTGTCCTGGAGATTTCAGTTGTGCTGTTGATTCATTGGTATGGGATTGCTCCATCTTCTTTATGTGTGCATTTAGAGCTATGAATTTTCCTCTTAGCACTGCTTTCATGGTGTCCCATAAGTTTGGGAATGTTGTACATTCATATTCATTGAATTCTAAGAAATCTTTAATTTCTTTCTTTATTTCTTCCTTGACCCATTGGTGATTCAATTGGGCATTATTCAGTTTCCATGAGATTGTAGACTTTCTATAATTTTTGTTGTTGTTCAAGACTAACTTTAAGCCATGTGGTCTGATAAGACACAGGAGGTTATTTCAATTTTTTTGTATCTGTTGAGATTTGCTTTGTGACCAAGCATGTGGTCGATTTTGCTGAAAAGAAGGTATATTCTTATGTGTCAGGGTGGAATATTCTGTAGATATCTATTAAGTCTATTTGAGTCATAATGTCTGTTAGTTCCCTTATTTCTCTGTTTAGTTTCTGTCTGGTAAATCTGTCCATTGGTGAGAGTGGGGTGTTGAAGTCTGCTACTACTAGTATATGGGGTTTGATGTGCGATTAAGCTTTAGTAATGTTTCTTTTGTGAATGTCAGTGCCCTTGTATTTGGGGCATAAATAATCAGAATTGAGACTTCATCTTGTCTGGATATGGAAGACGGTTGTTTGGTTCGAACTGTTTGGGGGGCACCCAGGTAGGGGGATCAGGAGCTGTCCCTGGTCTATGGGCAGACTTCTGGAACCCGGTGCCTGTGGTGTGACACCTTACACAGCCTTGGTGCAGTGGGGAGGGGCTTGGACCTGCCTAGGCCCAGTGTGCTGGGCTCTGCTGATTCCTCATGGGAGACCTTGATTTGGGGGATGTGGGGATGCGGGGTGGCTTGGGAAAGAGGGCTGGGGGTTGGGGGGAGGGAGAAGGAGGGATCTGTGGATAGTATGTGGAGTGAGTAGAAAATTTCTTAATAAAGAAAAATGAAAGAAAAGAAAAAAAAAGCACATGAAGATGAAAGGAAAAAGTGGTGGTAGCAGCATGGAGCATAAGGTGTGGGGGTGGATTTATCAAATCACATTGAATACACAATATTACAGGAATATTGACACTACTGAACCACGAACCATCAAACTGATTCTTGACTTCTTGACGTGTGCTAACTTTTGTTTGGTAGCAGCAGTTAAGTGCCTGTAGCTTGGGAGAGAGGTATATACTGCCTTTAATTTTTTCAGGATATCTTCTCTTCTCCAATAAAATAAAACAAAGTTAAACACAAAAAACTAAATCATTATATGTAATCAAAGAAAGAAATATCTGACATATAATTAACTTTTCAAAATGTGGGTCTAATAAAATCCAAATAGTTAGGTAAGGCATAGTTATACATATCTATTAATCCTAATGGTTAGGAAGCCAGGGAAGGAGGAATGAAGTTCAAGGTCAATCTGGGCTACACAGCAAGGCTTAGTCTCAAAAAAAAAAACCAAAAAACAAAAACCCAACAAACCAACAAACAAAAAAACAGCCAAAAGAAAAGTGCAGTGAAGCCAGATACAGAGAACATGGAATCAAAATCTAATTCAGTCAACAATGTTGTCCCTGGGTCACCAGTAACAGTATCGCATAGAAATTTATTCAAAGTATCAATGTTTGGTCCCAGTTTAAACCTACTGAATGAGAAACCCCACACCTGGGTCACAGATGTCTTAGATACAAGTTAATGTTTGAGAATCATATCTCTATGGCTTTGGGGGTATTTTCCAATATTGTGGAAATAATCTAGAAAATTCCAGACTGACAGGATATCCGTGGTTTAGCATCAGAGAAAAACAATAAGCCAAGTAAAAGTTATACGTCACCTACATTTCTATCATAATTTGCACTAAGTTCCTATCTTTCTTAGACGGTTATATGCTGAGCATAGGTTCTTGACATGAAAATCAAGCAATGCTAAAACTTAAATATACTTAGAGAAAAGGAAGCATCTTTTTGTAATGAAACTTGCTGCTAAGTCAAAAGCTTGATGAATACACAAGAAATGTCCTCTCTTTAAAAATCAATTTTACTACTTGGGGTTTGTGACATTTATTGCGCACCCCCCTATATTTTAAATCCTCTAGAGTAACAAGTAAGTAGGAAAGGTGAGTATTTGCTATTTGGACACAGGGATTTAAGTTAAGAGGATTTTTAGGGTTTGGGTGTTATTCTGGGATTTCAAGAATTCATGTTTTGTTTCTCTCCTATTACAATAACCAAGAAGCAACTCTGCATAAACCAGAACTCTTTAGACTATAACTCTACTGAAACACAGCAAAATAACAGCCAAGTTAAATTCTTGCTTTTTCCATATCCAGTCAAATGCAGGCTTCATTTCTTGTTCTTATGCATGTTTCCTAAGAGATGTGGTTTAGTTTAAGTGTTTCACTCTAGGCATAAGCTCTTACCTAGGACCTCTGGTGGCTCTGATTGGAGGCCTTCTGGCTGTTGGCCTTGAAGCACATTCAGCAAGGCTTGGAGGCTCCTCAGACACAGGGATGGATGAGAAAATCGAGTCTCCTTGATCAGTTCGAAGACTTCACAAAGCCCGACCTCAATGATCTGTTTAATATGAAAATAAAAGTTCTAATATGTAAGTGAATAACACTTTCTATAGTCTAGTTTGTGCAAGTTATCTCAACACCAAATAAAAGGTTATGATGTTTAAATAGGAAAACAAAAAACAGCATTTTTTCCCCTAATTTAACATGATTTTGAAAACCATGTTATAAGCTAAGAACTAGTGACATTATTTCAAGATTGGTTTGAATACAGTGAAGTTATAACAAGACATGGTGAAAACACCTTGTAAACCTGAACTAAGGAGCAGATGGCATTCATGCAGAAGAAATAGGCTCTGTTAATTTAAAGTGCATTTGGTTGTATGCAAGTAACTGTGCTACAGCACTTATAGCCAAAAATAAAACAACATAACACAAACAGCAAAGACAACTTTTTTGTTTGTTTGTTTTGTTTTGTTTTTTCGAGACAGGGTTTCTCTGTATAGTTTTGATGACTGTCCTAGATCTCACTGTGTAGACCAGGCTGGCCTTGAACTCACAGAGATCCGCTTGGCTCTGCCTCCCGAGTGCTGGGATTAAAAGTGTGCGCCACCACCACCCGGCTGCAAAGACAACTTTTAAGACTGATTTCATCTTAGTCCTTCCCATGATGGTATAATTGTTAATATTATTACTTATAGGTAGTGTCTCCTTCATTTGGGCACAATGATCATGAAAGGAACTGGAAAGGCTACTTAGCAAAAATATCACTGGTATTTTAGTTTAATTATAATAGTACTCATTGGACCAAGAAATCCTTGACACTCCTTAGCAAAAGGAGTAAATCTTTAGTTAAAGATTGTAAGAGAAAAGTTACAATGAGCTGCTACGCTAACTTTGGAAGACTAATAAAACACTAGACAATAAAATCCAATTTCTTAGCCAACATCATTATTTTGAGAACCACTTCTAACTAGCTACTTATCCCTGTTCTAAAAATTACTGTAATTCAGAGACAGTGATTTTTTCAGACAAGGATGTGGTGATATATTGTGTACCCTAATAAAATTTACCTGAAGATCAGAGAACAGAATAAGCCACTATATTAAACATAGAGGACAGACAGTGGTGGCACACATCTTTAATCCTAGAACTTGGGAGGCAGAGATCCAGAGTTCAAAACCGCCCTGGACTACATGAGATTGACTCAGTCTAGGAGAGAAAACAGCCAGGCAGTGGCTTTAATCCCAGCACTGGGAAGCACACATGCCTTTAATCCCAGTGCTTGGGAAGAACATCAGTACTTCAATGGCTAGGTGGAGAAAGGTATATAAGGCCTGAGGAGACTGGAATTAAAGGCTTCTCAGCAGAAGCGTCCCTTTCAGCTAGAGGCTCCTTTGGCTGAAACCCTTTCAGCTGGAGCTCTTTTAGGCTGAAAAGTTGGTGAGGTAGGAGGTGGTGGCTGGGGCTTGCTCTGCTTCTTTGATCCTTCAGCTTTCACCCCAATACCAGGTTCTGAGATTTGTATTAAAACCATTTAGAATTTGTGTTACACAAGGACAAAATTAACTGCAGACAACTCCTGTGGTTCTGTGTCATTTATAAGGTTTCTCAAGTGCATAAATATAACTAAGAAATCAAAATAAGTAAAAGGATTGTCTTACAGAGTTATCTAAAATCCTGGTCTTGACTATAATTAAGTTTACCCAAGTTTATGCACACAGTTTCAATTCATTAAATACTCCGATAAATTTTTTCACCTGTTTTAGTTTATTTTGCTGGAATGGAATGAAAAAAGAATTTCCGTCTGCCTATATAATTAGAGAAAATCAAAATGTGAATCTCTTTTCTCAAGCAGTGGAAGGCTATAATATCCTATTATTTTAGACTGCTTAATCTATTAGCAATTATTATTATGCATTTTCATAATTTCAATAATTCAAGGATTCTTCAGAGTTGACATTTTTGGATGGAGCTCATTATATGATGTTTCCTCACTGTAATACAGAAGTTTCAGAGCCATGTAATTTTCTAGTGGGAGTCATGTTTCCCATCTCAAAATGCTTGAAGCTAGTTTTGCTGCATATTTTATTTAAAAATATACTCTTACATTGACTAATTTATTTAGTTCTTAAATATGTAAATTCTTTTTGAATTTGTAGGCAGCAGTGCATTTGGTTGTGAGAATAAAGAGTTGGAATATTTTCCCTTCCCTCAAGAAAGTGTTCTTTAGTACAGACACCAAAACAAATCAATAAATAATTTGTCTTAGGCTTTGAAAATTATAGGGTGTGCTAGATACATTAAAAACCACAGAATACATGGGGAAAGGACATAGCACTGAGGTAAGGTTAGAGATGGCAGCAGAAGTTAGATCATGAAGGGCTTCATGTGTCAGCTAACTGATTCAGTTGTTGTCTTCTATGTAAAAAATACTGAAGATTTGAATTAAAACGACTATGATCAGACCATAAGTTTCTTAGATGTTACTTAGCCAAATTAACTGAAGGGGAATAAAGGAAGACAGAGTATCCAGGTAGGTAGTTATTGTACTTTTAAGCAGTGTTAATGAAGGTTGGAAATACTTAGTGGCAATACCTTTACTACAAGAACTGTTAAAGAAGCAGAATTGATAAGGATTGGTATATTGGCAAGTTTTGCGTAGCTGTGAAAAAAATACAGGAAACAACTTGAAGGAATTTATTTTGTCCAGTGGCTTCAGAAGGTTCAGTCCATTATTGGTTGGCTCCATGTACTTGAATAGAATCTGGCATGTAGAGGAGAGATGTGTTCACTCGGTGAAGAGGGAGCAACCTCCAGTAACCTCCTTCATCAGAACTCTACCTCCTACAATATGCAGAACCTTCCCAAATAGTACTACAAAGCTCAGGTGATATTGCATATTCAAACTGTAACATTTAGTGATTAGCTGACTACCAAAGGCTAGAATAGATGGGAGACTGAGCATATTCTCAAAGTTTCTGGGTGGCAACATCATCCATTTATGGGGAAAAGGAAGACTGGAGGGAGATTATTGTCTGGCTAGAATGATGATAAAATTTAGTGCTCAATCTCTCTCCATCCTGATTTTAAAGAGGATAGGAGACATCCGGTGCATGGCTAAAAAATTAAGAAAAGATACCAACTAGAAATGTAGATTTGAGAAGTAAGTCTGCATAGACAAAAGCCAAAAACAATTAATGGGAAATGAGGAGTGTTAAATCAAGAACACTCTTTGAAAAAACAAATTAGAAAAAGTTGAAAGAACACTTTCCCTCTGGGTGTGAACAGAAGGGAAGAAGACTGTCCATAGCCAGCACTGGCTCATTATGTGACAGAGAATAGGAGTGTAGACATCCATACTCTGAAAAGCAAATTCTTTTTCTCCCTCTGATGCCTCCTCTTCCCCCTCTTCTTCCCTTTTAAGTTTAATGTTTTGTCCTTTGTAAATACTACTATTTGCTTTATAGAAGCCATCTGAAAAGGGAGGCAGTATACTTTGCTTTCTAATGACACAAATATGCATCTCATTTCAGTCTGAGTTTTTAAAAGTGTGGAAGTATTACAATTGATTTTAAGACTGCTTAATAATACAAAACCCGCCATAACCAGATGAAAGAAAAAGTAATAGGAAGAAAGAAATCTCAGATGAGAAGGGAAAGCCTCAAGCCTCATAACAGGAGGAGAACACAACATTTACGTGAAAAGGGAGAAAGAAAACCTGCCTTCAAATTCTCCTCAGCTCACATCACACAGGCCTCAGCCCTTTCTCTGTGTCAGTTCTGAGGTGATGCTAAGGGCTGCTGAAGCCTGTCACCTGAAATGCTCATGACATCACCCATGAAGCACTGTGATTACCACATATGGGCACATTACTCCTTCTTCCTCTGTCTTCATCTCTCTTTCATTATAGGATCACATCAAGTTTCTAGAAGCTTCATTTCCTTGCAATATGAAATATTTATTACTAAGTTATAGTATACATTGGGAAGTACCTAAAAATCAAATACACCTATACACTCTATTGTTTGACCCTAACCTGACATTTGTAACTACAGTTCTCATTTACTGAGGACTTGATATGTGCTGGGTACTATTCTCTTAAGGACACAACATCATTAACTCACACTTAATCCTGACTGCAACCCTACAAAGTACATAATACTCTCAATTTATAGATGATAAAGTAGAGGCACCCATTTATCTAGTATTAAATAGCTAGTAATTTTAATGGTGTTTCAGCTTAATCGATGTGGCTTCATAACTCTTGTTTTTAACCATTATTCCCTGTTTTGAGAAAGCAAGCATATGGTGGAAAATACTGTATTCATTATTTTAGGGTTTGTTTTTTTTAAAGATTTCTTTTAGATCCTGCTAATTATGCTAGAAAAATGTTTAAAATGCCTAATTCTTTCTCCACTACTCACTTATTTTACTGTTTTTGAAACAGTTTAATAATCATTTTTGCCTAATTATGTGGTATTTTCTAATCTAGATTTTGGTATATTATTCAACATCTGAATTTTCCTATGAACGATTTCTCTGAACTTCTGATTTCCCTTCCAATATTAAATTTAATCATCATGATTACCACAATGTAGTATAACCTTCCCCCAACAGCATATTATTATTACAAAAAGTATATAACACAAATTCTCTAGTGGTTATCCTACTTTTTTAAATCTTCCATAATTAAGCAGAAGAAATCACAATTAAGAGACCATGATCTACACCTTCATGAGGGAAGAGATGTGCATGTTCATTTTAGGTTATAAGAAGATGCTGGGAGAGAAGCTACAGGTAAAGACTCCAGGGAAAAGGAAAAAAGAAAGGAAAGACATACAGACACTCTAAGAAGGCTGTCAGAAAGCAATGAAGGTCACAAAGCCTTAACTTATGGAACAGAATGCAAGTCATCTGTTGATTCGTGATGGACCCACCAGCACAGTCCAGGACAATGCATACGCAGGAAGAGCCACCACAAACCATGCAATCCTGGGAGCATGAGTTCCATCTGTCCTGAGAATTCAAGTAAGGTATTCCATGTATAACTATTGAAAAGATAGTCTATGAATAGGTGTGGGGATGTAATTAAGTTTTCAAGACAGTTTTAAAGCACCAATTTATGAATCATTTTTGATAAAAGAATTTTAAGTTAATTTATAAGAAAATAATACACATGAATCACACATAGAGGTATCATTTTTTAAATGTTTGTATTTTTCTCCTTTTTGTTAGGAATAATGTAATAACTCTAGGGCTGATGATGTAAGTCATGAACAGCAATGGTGTTGGATTACAAGAATCTGGATTTGATCCTCATTGTTATAAAAAAAGAAAAAAACAGAAAGAGAGGAAGAGAAAGATGGAAGAAAAGACAGACTATATTTCTTATTCTGAATATACATACATATATACACACACATATAAATGTGTGATAAAATTAGTCATAAAGTAAGCCAATACTTAGAACAAAGTACTTTAAGAATAGTTTATTCAGCTATAATATGAAATAGTCTATATGCTTTTGGTAACAGGAAGTGACATCAGAACAGTATGGACTGAAGTGTTTCTCATCTGATTGTTCCCCTAGGCCAAGTGAGCAGAATAGCAAGAGTACAGTTATAAGATTAAACAGATAAGAAAAAAAAAAAAAGCTTTCAACTTAGCTGCTGCTAAGGAACTTTCCAGTTCTATTTCAAGAAAAACTTAAGTATATGCCTGTTTCCAGGGCTTGCTCTCAACGGGGTACACCTATAGCTCTTGGCTTCTAACAGACTGTACTTCCTGTTATGCCATCTAAATGGCAGGTTACCAGCTCAGAGCTCCTCCTCCACCTGCCACTGTTCCATGCTTCCACACAAGCACATCCATGCTACTGCTTTCGTACACTAACCGCTCTTAACAAGCTACAACCCACTGACCTCCCTGAGTGCTTCCCATGTCCATCCCACTGTGTTGCCAATTACTGATTTTGTGAGCTAGTTTAAAAGTCCCATAGAGTTTTCCTGGTCTACCTCAAACCTATTTTTATCTTTAAGCCATGTTATTTTTAGTGCACAATTTGAGAAAAAGCAAGGTATCTCAGGAATACATGTGTATGTATAGTAACCAGAACACTTGTAGGTAATGGATCTAAACAGAATTCAGTGGCTTACCTTTGGCAGCTTGATAGGGGGTTCTTTGGATTCTTCTTCCTCATCACTGTCTGATTCTCCACTCTGTACAGAGTTCTTAGATGCAGCTGCCAATGATGTTTCCTTTTTCTGCCATTCCAAAACGCAATGCCTTACATTACAGTAAATATTGAAGGCAGAGGGATTGCTATGAAGTTTGATATCTGGTATAATTACTGTATTCTCCAAGTTTTCAGACTGAAACATAAAAGAGAACATTTCTGTTTCACACTCTTTTCAGTTATTTCATTGTAAAAAAAAAGTATAGACAGATTAAACTGACTTGCATATCTCACATAAGTAAAAAAAAAAAACAAATTATCTTAGACAAATAAAAGTATATTTAAAGTACCAAAATACTTAGTGTGAAAATTCTTCTATAAAGAATTGGGAAAGGGCAAGAGACAATATCTCTTTAAATAAGAAATATGTTAAAGTTAAATCAGTATGTAACTTGGGAACATCGTTTTCAAAATATTAAAAATAGTAAGCATAAAGCAAGCATAAATATATTAACAATATATTAAAAGTAATACATGACTAGTATTTAATCCAGAAACAATGTTGATACAACACTAGGAAAGCAATCAGTATAACTCCCCCAAAAGAACAAATGTAATAAAATAGTAAACATAAGTTGCTATAAATGAAAAAGGTAAAAGCATTTGCCCAAAGCTCACTACAAATATACAATTAAAAAAGAAAAAGTCACAGCAAATCAGTAATGGAAAGAAATTTTCTCAACTAGACAAAGGGTAACTATGGCATATTCTTATCAGATATGGCAATAGAATGACTTGCTCCCAAGATTGTAAACAAGGCAAACGCTCTCAGGAATTCAACTCAGTTATTACTTTCCTAATGCAATAACCTGATAAAAATGGCTAAGAGAAAAGCATCTTCTAGCAATGTATTTATTTCCTGAGCCATGTAGACAATTTTTTAAAAAGCTACTAGAAATAATATACAAGCGTAGCAAAATAACAGTACACAAAGTATAAAATAAGCATCATCCATATGTGAAAAATGAACAAAAATGCCATTTAGGGGCTGGAGAGTGCATTGGCTCGGTGGTTAAAAGCACTTGCTACTCTTGTGGGTTTAATTCCCAGCACCCACATACATACCTGCAGACAAACACTAAAATAATACTAAAATAAATAAATCTAAAAAAATTAATGCCACTTTAAAAAGAATAGAATTGAAGTCTCTGACAGGGAAAAACATCTGCAAAATACGTATTAACGAAAGACTAGTAAGTATCAGAACATACACAGTAGTCTCAAATGTCAACAGTAAAACAAACAAAAGAGAGTTCCATTAGTAAATAGTGAAGAGAGATGAACAGATATAACACTGATGAAGACACAGAGGAGGTTTATAAATAAGCATAGCATCAGCATCATCAGGGCTTAGACAAGATGTAAATGAAAATGAGATATAGTACACAGCCACCAGAATCCCTAAAATTATCAATAGTGCCAACCCTGGAAAATGGGGAAAGATACAGTTAATTACAATGCCAGTAGGTAAGTAATAATGATATGGCCACTCTGGAAAAAATACATTTCTTACAAAACTAAACATGTCCCTACAATATAATCCAGTAATTTCACTTGTCAGCAAAACAACAAAAACCTATGCTCACACAAAAACCAGCAAGTAAAGTTTCATAGATTTATTCAAAATTAGCACCAAACTAAAAATAACCCAGATATCTTTTTACTGTGTACATTGCTAAACTGTAGTACAGCCATACTGGGATATGACTAATCAGCAATAGAAAAGAAATGAACTATTAATGTGTGTGACAAGTTAGATGAACTCAAAGAAATTACATCAAGTTTTTTTTAAAAGCCAATCCTGTAAGTTTACATATAGCACATTTAAGGAATATACTTGAAATAGAAAGACTTTGGGGATGAAGAACAGCTCTGTAGCTATGTGAAGCTAAGATGACATGTACGGAATAAGGGATAGTAAAAGGGACTCCTAAGATGGAACCGTTCTGTATCCTATGATAACAATCACAGAAGTAACCAAATTACATAGAACTAGATGCATACTAATAAGCATATATAAATCCAGGGAGATGACTTAGTAAACAGAGCCTTACATGTCAACATGAGGAACTCCATTCTACCCACAGGAACCCACAAAAAAGAGCTGATGAGTATGGTGACCTTTGTCCCAGAAAGGTGGTGGCGGTAGTGTCACGGGAGCTTGCTGGCCAGCCAGTTTGGCTGAATCAGGAGACTTCAGGTTCAGTGAAAGATGCTTTCCAACAGAATAGGATGGAGACAACTAGACAAACAGTCCTATGAATATGTACACAGACACACAGACACACACACAGACACACACACACACACACACACACACACACACACACACCTGGTGACATCAGAATAAGATGGTAGAGTGCACTAACATGAAATTACCGTTTACAAACTAGTTATACAGAATGTTAAAACTAGGGAAAAATGAATGAAGGGCTTAAAGGATATCTGTGAAATAAATATAATAAGTGTTTTCACACTACAATGATCTCAACACAAATTAATTTTTAAAGTTATAGCATCTAAAACAGCATCAAAAACAAAATAATTACAAATAAATGCAATAAAATGTATATGACCTTTATGTACTAAAAACCAAAAAATGTTATTGAGGGAAATTAAATAAGACTTAAAGCCAGGTAGCAGTGGTGCACACCTTTAATCCCAGCACTCGGGCTGATCTCTGAGTTCAAAGCCAGTGTGGTCCTCCGAGCAAGTTTTAGGACAGACAGGACTTCACAGAGAAACAAAACAAAAACAAAAAACAACCAAACAAAAGGTTTAAATAAATGGATCAACATTTATATCATGTTCATGGATTGAGGAATTATACACCATTAAAATGACAAATCTCATAAAGCCAGACTAAATGTAGCATCAATAAAATGATTAAGGGTTCTAATAAAAGAATCAACAAGGATCACCACAATACTTACATGAAATATAAGGGACAGAAGACAGCTGTTTTCGCATATTTCTACCACTCTAATCAACTTAGGGATAGAAATGGTTGACTTTGATTTGCTGTTTTGAAGTTCTGTTCTATGATCATTTGCTCCCCTTGCTTTGGAGGCCATTGGCAAGGCTGTGTACCATGGCAGCACAGGGCAGCATCACCCATTATTGGTAAGCCAAAAAGATAAAGATAATGGAGTGAGGGCCCCAAAATCCACTTGAAAGGGCACATCTCTAGGGGTTTAAGGACCTCTTGGTAGTATGCACTTCTCAAAAGTTCTACCACTGAAGAATCTCACCCTGGGGATCAACTCTCTAAAATGTGGGTTTTAGAGGTGGGGGTTATTTAATATCTGAACTATCTATCTGTAGCAACAGCTACAGAAATTTTAGAAAAAAGACAAAATCTTAGAAAACATACTGCCCAATTCTAAGACTCAGAAAATAACGCTAGAGTATGGTATTAACAGAAAGACACACAGATCAACTTTATACCCAAAATAAATATAATTAACTGGCTCTTTTATAAGATACTTCAGTGAAAAAGTAAATAAGTGAAACCATTTTAACAAATGGAGCCAGATCAATCAGATAATAATGAGAAAAAATTGAAGGTTAACATTTTAAAATTAACTTGAAACAATATTATTTTAATATGTGTTACATGTGTTTATGCCATGGAACATTTGTTTAATGATGCAAAGATGTGTTGGATTCTTTTATGTTGCATTTGTTTAACTCTGTGAAGCTGTGTTACTTTGCCTGTCTAAAACACCTGATGGTTTAATAGAGCAGAACAGCCAAAAGCTAGGCAGAACAAAGAATAGGCAGGGCTGGCGGGCCGAGAGAATATACAGAAGGAGAAATCTGGGAGAAAAAAGAAGAAAGAGCAAGAGAAGGAGAGGAGGATGCTAGGGTCCAGCCACCCAGTCACACAGCCAGCCACAGAGTAAGAGTAAAAGTAAGATATAAAGAAGAAAAGAAAAAAGCTCAGAAGCAAAAGATAGATGGGATACTTTAAAGTTAAGAAAAGCTGGCAAGAAACAAGCCAGATAATGCCAGGCATTTATAATAAAGAATAATCCTCCATGTGTGATTAATTAGGGAGCTGGGTGGAGGGCCCCAAAAAAAGAGTCTAAGAGTAAAAAAATGAACACCACCACCTAAGGGTATCAGACAAAATTCTAAATCTTTGGACAAAATCTAAAAAATATGATTTCTGCAACTTTAGTGTAGACCAACACTTCTTAGGGCACAACATATATGAATCATACAAGGAAATACTAATCAATTAGATGAATAAAACACTTGTCCTTCTAAAACTTCTTTAAAAAAAAAAAAAGCAAGTACAGTCTCATCTTCAGCTCTGTAAGGAAACAGATAAGCAAACTGAAGACAGCACTCCCTCCTCCCTCTAAATCCAGCCCCAGTCTTGTCCCCAGCACTACAACAGAATACGAGGTGCAGCTTTCCTTCCCCCTTGCCCACATCTCCTGGGGATCCCAGTCTATCACCCTCTAACCTCACTACCCCAACTTAGTCACTTTATCCCAGCCCCCAACTGCAGCAGGCACGGGCTTCTAACCAACAGGTCACAGCTGCCAGCAAACATGGCTGCCAAGAGACCTTCTCTTTTCTCTCTGTTCCCTCAGATCCAATACCCCAGTCTCATCACCGCTGTACAGCAGGAAACCCATTGCTGAGATCATTTCCTCTTTGAGTTCATCCCCAAGGGATCACAAAGACCTTCTCTCCCAAATCTCCCTTCCCTCAACTCATCCCAGTATCTCAGTCTTCAACACTAGCAAGCATTCCCTGTGAACACACAGCAGAGCAGGCCAGCAACACAGTCAACACACTCTCAGAAATTTCAGAGAAGAAACTAAGGAACAAAACACACACTCAACAAAGACAAACCCAGAAATCAGCACCCAGACCTATAATCATCCCAAAACCAAATGCTTGGATGCCAGCATAAAACAGAATAACAGACGGGGCAGTATGTCTCCATCAGAGCCCAGCTATCCCACCACAGCAGGCCCTGAATATTCCAACATAGGGCACACTAGAAAAAGACCTTCAAACCAACTATATGATGATGATAGAGGTCCTTAGAGAGGAAATTAACAAATCCAGGAAAACAAAAGCAAAGATGAAATGAATAAATCCCTCAAAGAAAGCTAAGAAAATACAGTTGAAAGAGATAAATAAAATTATTCAAGACCTAAAAATGGAAATAGAAGCAATAAAGAAAACACTGAGGGAATTCTGGAAATGGAAAATTCAGAAATTCAAACAGTAACGACAAAGGCAAGCTTCACCAACAGAATACACAAGACGGAAGACAGAATCTCAGGCACTGAAGATACAATAGAAGAAATTAATATAATGGTCAAAGAAATTATCAAATCTAAAAAATTCCTGACAAAAACACCCAGGAAATCTGGGACACTATGAAAAGACTAAACCTAAGAATAACAGGAATAGAGGACGGAGAAGAATCCCAGCTCAAAGGCCAAGAAAATATTTTCAACAATATCATAGAAGAAAAATTTCCTAACCTAAAGAAGGAGATGTCTATAAAGATATAAGAAGCTTACACCACCAAATAGGACCATGAAAGAAAGTCCCCTTGCCACATAATAATCAAAACACTAAACATACAGAACTAATAAAGAATATTAAAAGCTGTAGGGAAAAAAGACCAACTAATATATAAAGGCAAACCTATAGGGATTATACCTGATTTATCAATGGAGACTTTAAAAGCCAGAAGGACCTAGACAGATGTGCTGCAGACTCTAAGAGACCATAGATGCCAGCACAGACTAATATACCCAGTAAAACTTTCAGTCACTATAGATGAAAAAAGTAAGATATTTCATGACAAAGTCAAATTTAAGTATTATCTGTCTACAAATCCAGCCATATAGACAGTGCTAGAAAGAAAACTTCAAACTAAAGAGGCTAACTACATCCATGAAAACACAGGAGAAAAACATAGTCTCACACCAGCAATATCAAAAGAAGGGAAACACACACACACACACACACACACACACACACACACACACACACACACCTCTACCACCACTACCACCAGTAACAAAATAACCGGAATCAACAGTCATTGGTCATTGATATCTCTCAATATCAGTGATCTCAATTCCATAATAAAAAAACACCTACTAACAGAATGGATGGGAAAACAGGACCCATCTTTCTGCTGCATACAAGAACATACCTCAACATCAAGTGTATATAGTACCTCAGGGTAAAAGGTTGGAAAAAGACATTCCAAGCATATGAACATAAGAAGCAAGCTGGTGCAGCAATTTTAATATTTTACAAGATAGACTTCAAACCAAAACTAATCAGAAGAGATAGGGAAAGACACTACATACTCATCATCAACAACAACAACAACAACAAAAAGACCCCACCAAGACAGCATTTCAATTCTTAACATCTGCAACTCAACCACAAGGGCATCCTAGTTTGTAAAAGAAACACTACTACAGCTTGAATCACATATTGACTCTCACAAACTGATAATAGGAGACTTCAATACCTCACTCTCACCAATAGACAGGTCACCCAGGCAAAAAACTAAAACAGAGAAATTCTGGAGCTAAAAGACATTGCAAAAAAAATGAACCTAACAGATGTTTCCAGAACATTTCACCCAAACACAAAAGGTTCTCTGCATCTCATCAAACTTCCTCCAAAACTGACCACATACTTGGACACAAAGCAAGTCTCATCAGATACAAGAAAATTGAAGTAACACCCTGTATCGTATCAGACCACCACCGATCAAAGTTAGATATCAACAACAGAAACAACAGAAAGCTTACAAATTCATGGAAACTGAACAACTCTCTACTGAATGAAAAATGGGTCAAGACATTTCTAAAGAAAATAATGAAAGACTTCCTAGAAGTCAATGAAAATACCTTTAATCCAAGCACTCGGGAGGCAGAGCCAGGTGGATCTCTGTGAGTTTGAGGCCAGCCTGGGCTACCAAGTGAGTTCCAGGAAAAGGCACAAAGCTACACAGAGAAACCCTGCCTCGAAAAACCAAAAAGAAAGAAAGAAAGAGAGAGAGAAAGAGAGAGAGAGAAAGGAAGGAAGAGAGAGAGAAAGAGAGAGTGAGAAAGAGAGAGAGAAAGAGAGAGAGAAAGAAAGAAAGAAAGAAAGAAAGAAAGAAAGAAAGAAAGAAAGAAAGAAAGAAAGAAAGAAAGAGAGAAAGAAAGAGAGAAAGGAAGGAAAGAAGGAAGGAAGGAAGGAAGGAAGGAAGGAAGGAAGGAAGGAAGGAAGGAAGGAAATGAATATGCAGCATACCCAAACTTAACAGGGAACAATGAAAGTGTTGCTAACAGTAGCAATAAGTGCCTACCTAAAAATTTGGTGAGATCCCATGCTAGCAACTTAATAGCACACCTGAATGTTCTAGAACAAAAAGAAGTAAGCATTCCCAAAAGGGTGGAGGGCAAGAAATAATCAAATTGAGGGCTGAAATCAATAAAATAGAAACAACAGAATACAAAGAATCAATGAAACAGAGTTGGCTCTTTGAGAAAACAAGTAGAGCCGGGCGGTGGTGGCGCACGCCTTTAATCCCAGCACTCGGGAGGCAGAGCCAGGCGGATCTCTGTGAGTTCGAGGCCAGCCTGGGCTACCAAGTGAGTTCCAGGAAAGGCGCAAAGCTACACAGAGAAACCCTGTCTCGAAAAACCAAAAAAAAAAAAAAAAAAAAAAAGAGAAAACAAGTAGAGAGATAAATGCTTATCCAAACTAAAAAAAAAGAGTATCCAAATTAACAAAAGCAGAAATCGAAAAGGGGACATAACAACAGATATTGAGGAAATCCTCCAAATCATAAGGACATACTTTAAAAATGTATACACTACTAAATTGGAAAATCTAAAAAATAGATAATTTTCTGAAGAGGTACCACTTACCAAAGTTAAATCAAGGCCAAAAAATAATTTAAACAGACCTATATATAATCCCTAGTGAAATAGAAGAAGTCATTAAAAGTCTTCCCCCACTCTCCCAAAAGCCACCCAGGGCCAAATGGTTTTAGTGAAGAATTCTACCAGACTTTCAAAGCTGAGTTAATGCCAATACTTCCCCAATTATCCCACAAAATAGAAACAGAAGGAACATTGCCAACTTCATTTTATGAGGCCACAGTTACCCTGATACCCAAACCACATAAGGACCCAACAAAGAAAGAGAATTAAGGACTGATTTTTCTTTTGAACACTGATGAAAAAAAACTCAATAAAATACTTGCAAACCAAATCCAAGAACACATCACAAAGATCATCCACTATGATCAAGTAGGCTTTACCCCAGAGAATCAAGGATAGTTCAATATACAAAAATCAGTAAATGTAATCCACCATATAAACAAACTAAAAGAAAACAAACACATGATCATCTCATTAGATTCAGAAAAGGTCTCCGACAAAATTCAAAACCCTTTCATGATAAAGGGTCCAGAGAGATTAGGGATACAAGTGATATATTCAATATAATAAAGGCAATTTACAGCAAGCCCATAGCCAACATCAAATTAAAAAGAGAGAAACTCAAAGAAATTCCACTAATATCAGGAACAAGGTTGTCAACTCTCTCCATATATATTCAATATAGTACTTGAAATCTTAGCTAGAGAAAAAAGACAACTGTAGGAGATTAACACAACTGGAAAAGAAGTCAAAGTATAGCTATTTGCAAATGATATGATACTACATAAGTAACCCTAAAAGATTTCACCAGGGAACTTCTATAGCTGATAAACACTTTCAGCAAAGTAGCTGGATACAGCCCCCCTATATACAAATGACATATGGACTGAGAAAGAAATCAGGTAAACAATACCTTTCACAATAGCCTCAAATAATATAAAATATCTTGGGGTAATTCTAACCAAGTAAGTTAAAGACTTGTATGATAAAATCTTCAAGTCTTTGAATAAAGTCAGATACAGTGAGCCTGATAGAACAGAAAGCGGGAAATAGCCTTGAACACAATGGCACAGGAGACAACTTTCTGAACAGAACCCTGATAATGCAGGTACTAAGACTGACAATTAATAAAGGGGACTTCATGAAACTGAAAAGCCTCTGAAAGGCAAAGAGTATCATCAATTGGCTGAAGAAGCAGCCTACAGAATGGGTAAGATTTTTACACATCCCATAGAGGACTAGTATTCAAAATATATACAGAAATCAAAAAACTAGATAAAAAATAATAATATCCGGGGGGGGGCGTAGAGGTCCCCCCAATACGCATCTGTGAAAAGGCCGAAAAGTGACGGCCACTGGCAGGGAGTCCTGACCAGAGAAGGAAACGGGACCAAACTGGCGGGCCCAGCGGGAGCGAGACCGGCAGCGCTCGGGACCAGAGGGATTGGCTTGAGACTGAGGCAGACCTTACTGAAATTGGTCATTTTGAGCTCATCAAAGGCTGAGTCAATGAGGAGTCTACACACCCTCTACCTGGATACCGCGGTTCCTATGCATAAAGATGTCTCTGATGGATCTGGGGAAGAGGCTGCTAGAAGCTGCAAGGAAAGGCCAGGATGATGAAGTGAGGACGCTGATGGCGAACGGGGCCCCGTTCACCACCGACTGGCTTGGAATGTCGCCTCTTCACCTTGCAGCCCAGTATGGTCATTACTCCACAGCAGAAGTGCTCCTGCGAGCAGGCATTAGCAGGGACGCCCGGACCAAAGTTGACAGGACCCCTTTGCATATGGCTGCAGCTGATGGGCATGCGCACATCGTGGAGCTGCTTGTTAGGAGCAGTGCGGATGTGAATGCCAAGGACATGCTGAAGATGACGGCCTTGCACTGGGCCACAGAGCACCACCACCGGGACGTGGTTGAATTACTTATCAAATATGGAGCCGATGTCCACGCTTTTAGCAAATTTGATAAGTCTGCCTTTGACATAGCACTGGAGAAAAACAATCCTGAGATTCTGGTCATCCTTCAGGAAGTGATGCAGAATCAGGTGAATGTTGCCCCCGAGAGAGCCAACCCGGTGACTAACCCCATGACTGTGACCGCCCCCTTCATCTTCACCTCTGGAGAGGTCGTGAACCTCGCTAGCTTTGTTTCTTCAGCCAACACCAAAGCAACCTCAGCTAATTTAGAGGAAATCGAAGAAGGAAATTCACTTGACTCCTCGATCCAGCAAGTGGTGGGAAGTGGAGGCCAGAGGGTCATCACCATAGTGACTGATGGAGTCCCTCTGGGTAATATTCAAACCTCAATCCCTGCTAGAGGCATTGGCCAGCCCTTCATTGTAACTATGTAAGACGGACAGCAAGTTCTGACAGTACCTGCTGGTCAGGTTGCAGAGGAGACAATAATTGAAGAGGAAGAAGAGGAAGAAGAGAAGTTGCCACTGGCCAAGAGACCAAGGATGGCAGAGATGACAGACAGTGTTGAGGAAAGCAAGGAAGGGCAGTGAGCAAGAGCTGCTGCAGCAGCAGCTCCAGGAGGCCAACCGAAGAGCCCAGGAATAAAGACACCAGCTTCTCAAGAAAGAGCAGGAGGCAGAGCAGTACCGACTGAAGCTGGAGGCTATGGCCCGGCAGCAGCAGCCTCTCAACGGAGTCGATTTCACGGTGGTGGAGGAGGTAGCGGAAGTGGATGCTGTAGTATCCACAGAGCACCAGAAGGGGAAGTGGAAGAGAGAGCGGCGGAAGTGAGGAAGTCGGGAAGGACCACAGAGCCTCACACTAGTGTTTCCATAGAAACTGTTCCATCCTAACACACAAAGGCCACAACTTGCACTGGTTCATCTTATCCTTTTTAAGAAGAAAATACAGAGGGCAAGCATTGTGTACAAATTAAGACTGTCCTTAAGAAGGTAACAATAGCAGGGCTCAGTGCCTGGGCCCAGAAAGGCTGTGTGTGTGCAGCTGGAAAACTCAGAGCCACCTTAGGGATCTAAGGGACCAAAGGACCAGGACCAAAACTCTCAAGTCACATCATTGCTTTAAACAGAGTACTGGGCATTGCGGGTTGATTTTTTTTTTATATATATACTTAACTTTATATCAAAAGATTTTAAAATAATACTTGTAATACATATACACCAAGAGCCTTTAATAATTATAACTGAGATTTTCAAGTAAAAAAAATAATAATATCCAATATAAAAATGTGGTACAGAGAATTATCAATAGAGGAATCTCAAATGGCTGAGAAACACTTAAAGAAATGGTCAACATCCTTAGCTATCAGGGAAATTCAAATTTAAACTATTTTGAGATTCCATCTTACACCTGTCAGAATGACTTAAATCAATAACACAAGTGACAATTCATGCTGACAAGGATGTTGAGCAAAGGGAACACTCTTCCATTGCTGGTAGGAGTGCAAACTTGTACACCTACTATGGAAATCAATATGTCGATTCCTCAGAAAGTTGGGAATCAATCTACCTCAAGACCTAGCTTATAACATTCCTGGGCATATACCCAAAGGACACTCCATCCTCCAAGAACACTTGTTCAACTATGTTCATTAATAGCCAGAAAATGGAAACAACCTAGATGTCCCTCAACAGAAGAATGAACAAAGAAATTGTGGTACATTTACACGATGGAGTTTATACAGCTATTTTAAAAAATGAAACAATGAAATCTGCAGGCAAATGGATGAAACTAGAAAAAATGATCCTGAGTGAGCTAACCTCTAATGAGTCTTTCTCTGTCTTGCCAGCCAGCTCCCAAATAATTATAAAGAGACTTACTACTAATTATGAAAACTCGGCCTTAGCTTAGGTTTGTCCCATTAGCTCTTATAACTTAAATCAATCAATAATTTTATTAATCTATGTCCTACTACATGGCCTTTACCTCCCTCCCAT
The DNA here is from genome assembly GCF_004664715.2 of Peromyscus leucopus. Taxonomy (NCBI): domain Eukaryota; kingdom Metazoa; phylum Chordata; class Mammalia; order Rodentia; family Cricetidae; genus Peromyscus; species Peromyscus leucopus. The sequence goes on along the minus strand of NC_051070.1, from coordinate 20,998,618 downwards.
TCTGTGTGTCCATCTCGTTTGCTGTCTCCATGGTGTCTCCATCTTGTACCTAGATTCATATCCTATTCCTCTCTCTCTGCCTGGAAGTCCCGCCTATACCTTCTGCCTAACTATTGGCTGTTCAGCTCTTTATTAAACCAATCACAGCAATATATCTTCACACAATGTACAAATATCCCACAACAGTAACCAGATGCAGAAAGATAAATGTTATGTATTCCCTTATAAGTGGGTATTAGCCATTAAGTAAATGATAACAAAGCTACAATTCATATACCTAGAGAGAGGTTAGGAAAGAGGAGGGGGTCTAGTAAGGAAGGCACTGATCTTCCTGGGAGAGGGAAATAGAGCAGAGGTTATGGATGGACTGGGAGTCGGTGGAAATGTGAGTTGCAGGGAGATCAGGCAGGGTGGGGAAATAAAAAGTGAGTCACAGAAGAGGATAAAATTTTTGGAATACTGATATGTAGAATATACAAAGAATACTGACAACTCAATCATAAGAAAATAGTTATAAAAGGAGTAAGCAAGATCTGAGCAGACATTTTACAGTTAAAAAAATGAATAGTCAAAGACACATAAAGAAATGTTCATGTTTCTTCTTCAAGGAAACAACAAATGGTAGATGACTCTGGTGCAGCGGGAAGGCCCAGAGGACCCAGGGCCCAGGATTAAGAGGCCACAGTGGCTTCTGAAGAGGATTCAGCAGTGGTCTTAGCGGCCACAATCATGTCTGAGTCCATGGGGCTCATGGAGATAAAGCCAAAGACAAAGAGTGGATCCCTGTCACCAAGCTGGGCCACCTAGTTAAGGATATGAACATCAATCCCTGGGAGAGATCTGTTCTCCCTGACCATTAAGAAATCTGGGACTACTGATTTTTTTCCTGAACACATCCCTAAAGGATGAGGTTCTAAAGATCATGCCAGTGCAGAAGCAGATTCGGGCTGTCCAGTTGTCTGGATTCAAGACTTTGTCACTATTGGGGATTACAATGGTCATGATGGTGTTGGTGTTAAGTGCCACTGATATCCAGAGGCCATCATCTTGGCCAAGCTTTCCATTGTCCCTGTGCAGAGAGGCTACAAACAAGATTTGCAAGCCCTACACTTTTCCATGCAAAGTGACAGGCCATTGTGTCTCCTCTGTGTTGATGTATCTCATCCCTACCCCCAGAGGCACTGGCATAGTCTCTGCTCCTGTGCCCAAGAAGCTACTGAAGATGGCCAGTATTGATGATTGTTACACATCAGCCAGGGGCTGCACTGCCACCCTGGGCAGCTTTGCCACGGCCACCTTTGATGCCATCTCTAAAGACCTATCACTAGCTACCTGACCCCCAACCTCCGGAAAGAGACTGTGTTCACTAGGTCTCCTTATCAGGAATTCACTGACCATCTTGTGAAAACACACAGGTTCTTAAAAAAATTTGCCATGCCATCTCTGAGAAAATAGACACCATTCAGAATATGACTATTTGCTCCTATGTTTTTACAAGGGAGAAATCTCTGACTCTTAGGTAAAGCTTAGAGTTGTGGAAGTCTAGAATTTTCTTCATGGTAGTGAATGATGATTTTGTTATAAGCACCTGGAGCAACAGATGGACCATGACTCCTGGTTTGTCGTATTGCTTTATATATATCAAGGTTGATGATATACTCTGGAGTTTCAGTTGTGGTGAATAGGTATATAGAAGGATTTTCAAGTTTCAGTCCTTAATACTTACCTGAATTGATAATCCACAGAAAACATACCCTGTGTAGTCAGATGAACAAGAACTAGGAAGCTATTGAGACACCAGGAATTCTATCTTTTAATTAATTTTAATCCTGAAGTCTTCGGGGTTTTTTGTTTTTTTGGTTTTTTGTTTGTTTGAGTCTTCTAAGTGTTTCTACAAAATCACCAATGGGATTTTAAAATAAAAGCACTATTTGCCGGGCGGTGGTGGCGCACGCCTTTAATCCCAGCACTCGGGAGGCAGAGGCAGGCGGATCTCTGTGAGTTCGAGGCCAGCCTGGGCTACCAAGTGAGCGCCAGGAAAGGTGCAAAGCTACACAGAGAAACCCTGTCTCAAAAAAACCAAAAAAAAAAAAAAAAAAAAGCACTATTTCACTGCTAGGTATTAACACAAGAAAAATGATAACCAAGATTAGCACATCAATATTCACAATATTCACTGAAGCTTTATTAACAAGGTCCCCAAACTGAGAACATCAAAATGATCATCACTGGGTGAACAGAACAACAAATTGTGATATACCAGGGCAAGAAGATATTGATAAGCAACATGATGGAATAAACTACTGATATATAGAAAACAAGGTGAATACAATATCACTATGTTGAGAGATAGGAGTTAAGCTACAGAAGAGGACACACTGAACTACCACATTTATTTTACATTCTAGAAAACAAGGAAACATCTATAGTGACATAGGCATGCAGCAGGGAATAAGAAAAGTCTTTGGAGAGAATGGAAAGGTTCTGAACATTGACTACAGTATGAGTTTATGTATATGGTATCTTTCAAACCATAGTGTGGGATTTAAATCCTACCTCAAACTCTGCTTTTAAAAAGACTCCTGACATTAGGTATTAGGAAGCTGAGGAATTTTCCTGCATGATAGATTTGACTTACACAGGAAAAAAGTCCATTTAGATACCAATATCAGAAGCCTGAAGAAAATGGCAAATATTTAAATAGCTACAGTGGAAAACTAGAAAATTATTGGACAAAAAAAGAGTGAAGTCTATCTATGCAAGGTCCATTTGAAATGATCACTGATGTCTATTATTATCAGTTTGCTCTTCTTTAACTCCCTTCAAAAGATATTTCATTTTCAAGGAAGAACAAAACAGATTTATAGAGGGCAGCACTTTGCTAGGAAAAAAGTATAATAAATGTACAAGAGAGGTCTGCTGTGGATATTGCTCTGTATAGATAAAATGCTGATTGGCCAGTAGCCAGGAAGGAAGTATAGGCGGGGCAAGCAAAGAGGAGAATTCTGGGAAGTGGAAGGCTGAGGCAGAGAGATACTGCCAGCTGCCACCATGAGTACCAACATGTAAGATACTGGTAAGCCACGAGCCATATGGCAAGGTATAGATTAATAGAAATGGGTTAATTTAAGATATAAGAACTAGATAGCAAGAAGCCTGAGCCACATGGCCATACCGTTTGTAAGCAATGTAAGTCTCTGTGTGTTTACTCGGTTGGGTCTGAGCAGCTGCCGGACTAGTGGGTGAGAGAGATTTGTCCTGACTGTGGGCCAGGCAGGACTGGAGAAAACTTCAGCTACAGGGGTCTGATAGGGAAAGAAATGCCCTCCAAGAAAACTACATTCCAATCTAAGAACCCATGAGAATATTACACCTTCACATGCGAAAAGGGACTCTGTGGATGTGACTGAATTAAGAACCTTGTTAGGAAAACTGTGATAAATTATCTAGATGGCCAATGTGTTCACAAAGGTGTTTCGCACATTAAAGAGATACAGGGCAATCCAATAAGGAGATTCAACAGAAGTGTGCCATAAGGATACAGCCAGAAGAACACAACTACCCTCTGGCTTTGATACATCCCAGAGGCCACGGGATAAGGAATGAAGCGGTCTATAGAAATTGGAAAAGATAGGCATTATGTGCTCTTCTAGAGCCTCTAGGAGGAAGACAGCTTCACTAACATCTTGATTTTAATCCAGTGAGATCTGTTTTGAATTACACAACTGTAAAATAACTTGTGTGGTTTTTGTTTTGTATGACTTATTTATGTGTATGAGTGTTTTGATGCATGTATGTACCTACACCACGTGACTGCCTGGTGCCTGGTGAGATCAGAAGAGGATATTAGACCTCTTGGAACTGGAGTTATGGATGGTTGTTAGCTACCACATGAGTACTGGCACCCAAACCCAAGTACTCTTAAACTCATAGAGATCCACCTGCCTCTGTCTCTCAAGCAAGTGGGTCCTAGGAGTAACAGACATAAAATTTTCAAAGAATAAATTCAAAATGTACTTTTAAAAAGAGGCTTAGACAAAATTACTTTAGCACATAGAACATAATTATTTGCCAATTCCACTCCTATTTTGTCTTTTCATTTTTGTTCCAATTACTATGTCAACACATTGCTAGCAACTTTACCTTGCTTCTTGTCTTTACTTTTGATTTGCTCTTCTGTTTTCGTTTCAATTTCTTCTTATTTAAAATTTTCTTATTCCTAAAAACGAAAGTGCAAATATTATGAATATTTACATCAAGACATACAAAACCAGTGAAAACATGCATTTTTAATAGACACTTGCATATTTCTTACAGCTTCTATAAAGCAATGTACATATAGATACTAGTATTAAAGTAGCTTTTAAGAAGACAACATTTAAAGCTGGGCAGTGGTGGTGCACGAATTTAATCCCAGCAGAGGCAGGTGGATCTCTGAGTTTGAGGCCGGCCTGGTCTACAGAGTGGGAGTTCCAGAACAGCCAGGGATACACAGAGAAATCCTGCCTTGAAAAATTGAAAAAAAAAAAAAAGGATAGGAAATATGTATTAAATAAATAATTACAAAAAGGATTGTATAAAGCCTTTTATAAGAGTATAACATTTAAGGCATTAAATGAAGTTTTAAAAAGAAAAACTTTTCTTCAGGGCCAACCAGATGCTCATGGTGAGTGAGCAGGGATGGCTGCCACTAAATCTGGCAACCTGAGTTCAATCCATAAAACCCACATGGTGCCAGGCTAGCTGTCTCTGAAATTCACATGTATGCTGTAGCATGCTTGCACATATATGCATACATGTACATGAATACACACAGAGTAAATATTTTAAAAGGACAAACTTATTTCACCAGTGGCTATGTTAATAAATAACAAAAAAAAACTTGTTTTTTATGCTAATGAAAGCTGCTCTGCAGAAAGGTTCAAGTAACTTTTTATTAAATCACTACTAATATAAAGAAAATCTTGAGGGGCTGGAGAGATGGCTCAGTGGTTAAGAGCATTGACTGCTGTTCCAGAGGACTAGGGTTCAATTCCCAGCAGCCATATGACAGCTCACAACCATAGGTAACTCCAGTCCCAGGGACACCCTCATCCAATCTCTGCAGGCACTGTATATACATGGTAGACAAACATATATGTAGGAAAAACACCGAGACACATAAAATAAAAATCATGGTTTAAAAGAAAAAAATCTGAGCTCATATCTTTAGTAGCTATTTCAAAGTGTCTCTGCCCTAGGCCTAATCTTTGCATTAGGTAAAGAACCTTCTGAGTAACTTAGAGAAAGATGTCTGTAGCTAGAGTTTTCCTGACTGGCCCACAGTCAGGACAAATCTCTCTCACCCGCCAGTTCCACACCTGCTCAGACCCAACCAAATAAACACAGAGACTTATATTGCTTACAAACTGTATGGCCATACCAGGCTTCTTACTAACTGTTCTTATATCTTAAATCAATCCATTTCTATAAATCTATACCTTGCCATGTGGCCCGTGGCTTATCGGCATTTTCACATGCAGCTTGTCATGGTGGCGGCTGGCAGTGTCTCTGACTCAGCCTTCCACTTCCCAGAATTCTTCTCCTCCTTGTCCCGCCTATACTTCCTCCTGCCTGACTACTGGCCAATCAGTGTTTTATTTACTAACCAATCAGAGCAACACATTTGCCATACAAAACATCCCACAGCAGATGTCCTTTCTCCCTGCCCTCGCCCAAAGCAGGAAAGAATAAAGGAGGAGGAATAAGAGGCTGGGCAAATAATTCAATTTCACACAACTCCATATTCTGAATACTTACTATGCTGAGAAATACATTCCTAGGTAGCAAACATGAAAGAAAAAAGACAGTTTTTGCAGAGACTTAACTGGAAAGCACACTTTAACTTTCTATAAAGAGAGTGCTACTACTCTAATAAAAACAAAAGGGGGGCCTGCATGGTGGTTCTCTGCCTATAATCCCAGAATTCATAGTTCTCATAAGGATATAGCAGGAGAATCAGAAATGTGAGGACATCCTGTGCTACAGAGAGATACTGTCCCAAAACAAAACAAAAATAGAAAAGGTGAACTGGTAAGACGGCTCAGTGACCTGAGTTTCAATCCTTGGATACCATATGATAAAGGGAGAGAACCAACTTCCACACATTGTTCTCTGACTACACAGACTCATACACAGACAGACAGACAGACAGACACACACACACACACACACACAGAGAGAGAGAGAGACAGAGACAGAGAGACAGAGAGACAGAGAGACACAGGGAGAGGGAGAGTATTAACAAATAGATGAATGTAATGATTTAAAAATAGAAAAAGAGGAGGTACAGGAACTGAATGGGAGGAAGATAGAGGGGGCAGAAGATGAGGAGGGGATAAGACAATCACAATAATTATTATAGATGTTGAGGTCAAGCTCTTAAGCTCTTATAACTACTATGATAGAAGCAGTGGCAAAGAGGAAAATAAATTCCCTCCATTCCCTGTTCTCTTTATCTACCTAATCTTTGTAGTTATTCAGATTGAAACACACACATCTAAAGCTTGAAAGATAGTATCCACATATAGGAGAAAATATGAAGTATGTGTCTTTGGGATCTGGGTTACCTCAATTAGGACAACAATTGAGAGCTGAATAATATTCTATTGCATAAATGTACATTTTTATTATCCATTCACCAGCTGATGAACATTTTGGCACAAATTTCATGGGAGTAACCAACCACATTTTGGTTTTGCTTGTTTTGAGAGAGAGAACATGAAGCTGAGTGGATGAAATTGGGTGGGGGTGGGTGGAACTTAGAGGAGTTAAAAGACAGGAAAATACAATCAAAATGTATTATATGAAAAAATTTTAACAACAAAAAAATAACTAACCAAAGTAAGAGAGTATGGCTCACAGAGGAGATAACAATTAATCATGGACTTGTGACACCACCCCCCCACCCCCGGACTTATACAAAAAATAAAAGCCTTTTTCTGCTGTGGATATTGCTCTATATAAATAAAACACTGATGGCCAGTGACTAAACAGGAAGTATAGGCGGGACAAGGAGAGAGGAGAATTGGGGAAACAGGAAGAAGGAGAGAGAGACACTGAAGCCACCACCAGGACAAGCAGCATGTAAGGACGCCGGTAAGCCACCAGCCATGTGGCAAGGTATAGATTTATAGAAATGGGTTCATTTAAGATACAAGAACAGTTAGCAAGAAGCCTGCCACGGCCATACAGTTTGTAAGTAATATAAGCGTCTGAGTGATTATTTTATACGTGGATTGTGGGACTGCCGGGCTTGGTGGAAACTGGAGAGAAGCTCTCCAACAACAAATGGCGCCCAACAGCTCGAGTTTCCACCTTAAACCTGAAAATATTTAATAACCAATTCTAAAGAGAGCCAAAACCAGGTTCCCGCTTCTTGTCTCATACAGGCAGCTAGACGCCGCAAAACGCAGGTTTGAACACTGGCGGGTTCCTGGCGTGTGCGTTTGACAGCAGTATGGCGGAAATGAGGTGTCTGCCAGCAGCACATTAAGCTGTGTGGTAGATTTAGTCTTTACTAGTATTTTTTTTTTAAAAAAAAAGAGGTTTCTGGGCTACATGCTACTTTGATAAAAGCTTAGACCCACTATTTCTGAGACCTGATGACTCCCAGAGCTGGACAAAACATACCACCACCATGTTGAAAAGCTGAACGGGGCGGAGCCAACAGCCACAGCGCCGTTTCAGGCTTAGAAGGCTACAATTTAAAACAACAGGTTCACAATAAGACTGATTCAGATGAAATAGTTTATAATATATATAAAAATGACGTAGGCTTAAATACACACACACACACACACACACACACACACACCATTATATAAACAAATAGTATCTAAAAATAAAGTGGTTAAAAAAAACACTAAAGGTAATAAGCCACGTAAAGATGGCTATCACACAGAAAATCTAGATTATGTTGTTTTTGATATTCGTAACTAAAGAAAAACATTTGATTGTAAAAGCTGTTCAGTTATGCCAAAATGTAAATTTTAAAGGTACCTTTACTTCAAAATTTGAATATAAGGATATGTTACTTTGAAAAAGAGGTTCTGCTTTTGTTTCCACAGAAAGCCAGAGGCTATGGATTTGTTCCAGATTAAGATACATCAGGTTTCACCAGCCAAGACCCCCTGAAAGGTCTCCGATGACACCATGGCCCAGATGATCTAACATCCAGAGCGGTTTCAAGGCAACTGGTTCACACAATACAGCCTCACGGACTACCACATAGGCCTAAAATTTTCTTTGCATCCCCATAAGATAGAGCGCCCCCCTCCAGCAGAAAGTAGTAAGAGATGCTATGCCCAAATTCCCAAATATACCAAGCTGGCTTTAGAGGTGGAATTGGCTCACTCCCCCTCTAAACCCAGACATATTGCTTTAAAAAAAAATGGTTAAGAGATTCTTATGTCCCAAATCATAAGAGCCCTCTGGTGTGGGACAGAGAAAAACCAATATTTTTATTTTAAACAGGTTGATTATAAATGTGATCTCTTTCTAAAAAAGAAAAGGGGATATGATATAGATATATAAGAGGATATAGAGATGATAAGATAAAAGGGTAGATTAATGAACCTACTTTTAAAGAACAACTTGTTTAAAATGTTTTACATTGGTATAGATTTTAGTTTATGTTTAAAATGTTTTACATTGGTATAAATTTTAGTTTATTGATACAAACTTGAAGTTAATTTTGTTATGCTGCATATATATATTTCTATTCTTGTTTGAGGTATTATGTTTATGTAACTCATTTAAAATTGTAATGGATAATTAAGAAATAGATTAATAATTAGTCATCTATGATAATCATATTTGTAGCCATGTTAAGTCTTCTAGGTATACATAGATATATTTCAGATAGATAGGTAATCTTCAAACACTTCATAGACCTAGAGAATATGGCATTTAAATAACTTAGAATTCTGTTGACATGAGACACAATTGCTCCTGGCTGCACCAATTTGATCCTGAGAGAATGTTGGGCTTCTAAGACATTTCCATTTGGAAGTTTGTCTTCTTGGCACAAAATGGCCTACTGGGCAAAGAACTGCCCTTGCCTTGACGGCTGACAGTACAAATGCAATGCTGTCCTTCCTGGACAAGCGGGACACAAAGAAATTGACAACTGTACTCTGTCTGCCAAGACAGGGTGAGATGGTCTTTCAGAAATCCTGCTTCTGAAAATGGTCTGTCAGATACTCTAGGCCTGTAGCCAATTTGAATGCACCAACAATGCTGAGAAACATTAGGTGACTGTCCAGGCTGCCAGCTGTCTTGGTCTACTTTTGCAAGATTCCCGAAAGTTGCTTGCATCCATCTACCAGGTACCATTATGTTCCTTCTCAGGTCTTTGATGTGGTTAAAGACTAGATAGTTGTAATTTCCTCAGTTATAATAAAAGATAAGGTAGACATAAAACCTTAAACTCACAAATATAGGATAGATAGTACATCTTCTTTAATATTGTAACTATAATTCTTGCTCGATAATTGTTTTGTTATATGTAATTTTACCATGTTAAAGTTAAAACCTTCCTTTTTAAAAAAAGAAGAAAAGGGGAAGTGCTGTGGATATCGCTCTATATAAATAAAACACTGATGGCCAGTGACCAGACAGGAAGTATAGGCAGGAGACAAAGAGAGAGGAGAATTGGGGAAACAGAAAGAAGGGGGAGAGACACTGCAGCCACCGCCAGGACAAGCAGCATGTAAAGACGCCGGTAAGCCACCAGCCATGTGGCAAGGTATAGATTTATAGAAATGGGTTCATTTAAGATATAAGAACAGTTAGCAAGAAGTCTGCCACAGCCATACAGTTTGGAAGTAATATAAGCGTCTGAGTGATTATTTTATTATTATTATTATTATTATTTATTTATTTATTTATTTATTTTATTATTTAGTGGATTGTGGGACTGCCGGGCTTGGTGGAACCTGGAGAGAAGCTCTCCAACAACATTTTTCTAAAGCCAAAAATGAGAAGGAAGGAAGGAAGGAAGGAAGGAAGGAAGGAAGGAAGGAAGGAAGGAAGGAAGGAAGGAAGGAATTAACTAGGTCATTTGTAGGCAGGAAGTCTATTTCCAAATAAAAAAGTCAGGTAATAGTTAATCTGCTAAAAAGAAAAATGGGCTTCATTTCAAGTTACTAAAGGGATATAAGATAGACAGGGGCAATCAGCATATGAAAAGTTGCCTCCCATCAAAATAATCACAAAAGCTAGAGAGTTATATCTCATAATAGCTCTTGTTTATGTCCACAGAATCTCTACTTCAGCCACTCTAATAAATGACCTCTAGCACCATGGTAACACTTAACAGTTCTCCACATCCACACCTCCCACCACCACCACCACCACCCCCGACCCCCTTCAATCCATTCTTCACAAAAGAACCCAGGTCACTTTGTAGACACATATCTAAGTGGGCAATTCTCCCACTTAAAACAGTGTCTTCTTGATTCCCTTCAGATAGTCTAAAAACACTAACATCATCTAAAACGTCCTCTTCCAACATCTGGCTATGACCACCTCTGCCACCTCAATCTGCATTTTAGAGGTAGAGGGTTTTTTAAAGAGCCTCTATTAGGGGGAGATTATATAAAAGGAACATTTATATACATTGGAAATTTCCAATTTCCAACATTGGAAAACTACTTTTGTCAATAATATAACATCCTAACACCTAACTACATTTAAGAGCTAATCATTTTTTCATGATATCTAAAAATAGACTCCAGAAACCAGTCTTAGAGACCAACAATTCATTTTGGATTTTCTGGTGATTTAAGACTTTAAATCCCAAATCAACAGAAGCTCCAAGAAAAATGTCTATAATTGGGCTTATAAAACTTTTTTTTTTAATATTAAGAACTTCATACTTGTGAAGGTATGGTAAAAGTGAAAGATAAAATGCTTTTAAAGTGAGGTAAATATCTTAAATCCATTAAGGGCTGGAGAGAAGGCTGAGCACTTAAAACATTTGCTGATCTTGCAGAGGATCCAAGTTCGATTCCTCAGCACCTGCATGATGGTTCACAACTGCCTGTAACTCCAATTCCAGGGGGCCATTGCCTTCTTCTGGCCTCTGCAGACACCAGGCATGAGTGTGATGCACATTCATACATACATGCAGGCAAAACCCTCACACACAGAAAATAAAATTAAAATACTTTAAAAAATTTTATGAAAAAAATTGTTACATTATTTAAGGAGCATTAAATGTTTCTGCAATGTAAAAACAACTGAGCCTGTAAAAGTTACTCAGTTGATTATGTCCTTGGTTTTCCTATAAGCTTACTAGTGGGTCTGTTTCCTAACAAAACAGCAATTAATCACAATTTTAAAAAATACTTCATTCAAGCCGGGCAGTGGTGGCACACGCCTTTAATCCCAGCACTAGGGAGGCAGAGCCAGGTGGATCTCTATGAGTTCGAGGCCAGCCTGGTCTCCAAAGCGAGTTCCAGGAAAGGCACAAAGCAACACAGAGAAACCCTGTCTCAAAAAAAAAAAAAAAAAATACTTCATTCAAATCTTTTTCTTAAAGAATCCAAATGTACAGAATATTTGGGGTTAACGGGTTTTTTTTTTTAAATCTAATTGTGTGTATTAATGCAAACTAAAATTACTAAGCTGCAATCTAAAGCAAGAAAGGAAAACGTTTTCTGTAAAAGGTAAGAGGGTTAAGTAATTCACTTTTTGGGGTCATACAATCTGTGATAGCTGCTTTAATCATCAATAGTATGAACACAACACAGCCAGAGAGCTTACAGAAATAGAGGAGTGTGGCTATGAATAAAATTTTATTCCTGAATACTGAAACTCATATTTTATGGAATTCTCTCTATCACAAAACGTTCTTGATATTTTTTTCTAGCTTTAAAGATGTGAATTCATTCTTAACTCATGGTCTACACAAAAACAAGAACTACGTCTGACTAGACTATGTCTGACACTTGTACCATCTCTTGCTGAGCCTGATCTACACATCAGTACTTACTGTGAGCCATGACCTTATTTAGATGAGTGTAACTGAATGTAAGTGATGCACAAACAAAAGCAAGCAAATAAACAAAAACAAGTCAAAAGTTTCTGAGCACACAGCAAACAAAACCTAATTCACAATCAAAGGTATTATGAATCCAGGTGTTCCTAGCATGGCCCATGTGCATCACAAAACTACACTGCAGCCTTAGTTCTGAACACACTGCACTACATAGAACAAGGTGCTACCAAACACCAATAAACACCACCTAAAATATTTCAGGTCAGTGTGATACTACTGTGAGCTATGAAGTAGTATTTCTGTTATACAATGTTTTCTGATCTTATATAAACATGATTTGGTTATGAAAACAATGAATGAATGATTTTCCTATAGTTGTTCTTCAGCATGTATCAAATTAGTATCCCTTTAGATTGTATTGTGTTTAAGTGTTTCATTTCAGAAGTTAATTACTTGAACTTCATAAAAAAAAATTAAATCATTTTTGGCTTGGCCTGGACAGTATTTCCAGTAATTTCTGAAATAGCCCTACACTCAGTTCAGTCATATATTAAATATTTATATGAAAGAGTATTCCTAGCACTAGTGATTATAAAATATCAACAACTCTGTAATGGCTGAAGGTTCTTGTCTGAGAATACTCAGTATCCACCAAAGAGTTAATTCTTTGTGTAAAAGTAAACAAACATATCCATCCAGTAGTACACAAATTTGCTTTCATCTTTAGTAACAAGCTGCATGTATACCAAAAGTTGTATTAAAATAAATTTTCTAATAATTTATTATCAACTAAATGTTTAATTTATATACCTATATTCTTAGGTCATGTAGTAATTTGAGGAAAAATGGTAGAAAAATTAAAGACAACACTGGCCTAAGGTACATTTTATAAAATATTATTAGAATGGTTTGTATCAAATATAAAAATATGTATGTATGTAATACAGAGAAACTATTCAAAACATAACTATGCTTATTGATATAATTGCTTTTAAATTATCTTCCTGTCCTATGTGTAAAGATGTGCTATTAGCTTCTCCTTCCCTAAAATAAGATACTATCCAGGATCAAATCATTGTCTTCGTACAGAGACTAAACCATCATAAGAAAGTTCTAGAATTAGACAACCAAGGATAGAACACCTCAAGATAAACTGAGAGCACTGGTATTCTCTTTTATGCACATATGAAGCATTCAAACACAAATGAGAAGTGAGCGTCATTCAGTCAGATGAGTACTATTAAAGCAAACAAAACACTAGCGGTTCTTTAGATGTACACATGGACCAGAATGACACCTTTTGTTGATGGTGGTGATAAGATACAGGGTCTCATTACAAAGCCCAGGCTAATCTCAGAATCATTGTGTTCTTTAAATTGGCCTCAAACTTTCTATTCGTCTGCTTCAGCCTCCTTAGTACATAAGGTAATTCTTTCATCAAAGAAAAAGTAGAGACTAACAACAGAAAGAGAACTTTAAATTCTCAAATGTTGGCACCCCCGCAAAAACGAGCCTCTAAATAAGTTATGGGTCAAGCATCTAGTCACAACTAAAAAATATTTCCTGTTAAATGAGAACTAAATATGATATCAATACTTATGGAAAGAATGTATCTAAAATAGCACTTAGATACATCGTTTTTTACATATACCTAAATGTGTATATTGAATCAAAAAGTCTGAAAGTAAATTATCTTGGCTTACGATTTGAGAAGTTAGAAAGAAAGCATGAATTAAATAGAATGGAGAATGGAGAAAATAAACTTAAGAGCAAATGAAATAGAGATCACAGATTCAACAAAGAAAACCACAACACTAAAAATTGGTCTTCTGAAAAGATTAATAAATCTATAGCAAGATTTGTCAGAAAAAAGTTTAAAAGTATAAATTACGAACATGAGAAATAGGAGACATTACTACAAATGCTGCTATAAATTTGACAATCTAAGCAAAATAGACAAGTTGCTTGAAAAATAACTTCTAATTACTAAAGAAAAATGCAGTATTTAAGCATTCTTATATCTGTAGAAAGAATGAAGAAATTGAAAATCTAATCAAAAGCTTAATACATAGAAAACAGATTCATGGCTTTGATGGTAAATGCTTCCAAAGAACCCTACGATATTTTTGAAACAGCAGCAATCTTAGGCTAATTTCTGCAGAGACTATAAAAAGAAGAAATACTTTCTAACTCAAGCTAATTCTTCCATATCAAAGTCTGAAAAGGGTATTTCAAAATATGAAAATTTCTATGAAATATTTTTCTATGAAAAAGAGGTAAAATAACCATCAAATAAGAATTTATAAGTGAGTTTCTAATGTCATTGAATACCATCCACTTTTTAAAACAATCAATGTATAAAACACCATGTATAAGCTAAAGATTTCTATAGAAAACATATTTTTACATTTATTTTATCTATCTATCTATCTATCTATCTATCTATCTATCTATCTATCTATCTATCTATCTATCTATCTACCTACCTACCTACCTGCCTGTCTATTTATTCATTTATCTATCTGTCTGTCTGTCTATTTATTCATTTGTTCATTCATTCTTCTTTTATACATTACATCCCAACCACATTTTACCCTCCTTTCATTCCTCCCAGCTCCCCTTACCCCCCAGATCCACTCCTCCTCTGTTTCCCTTCTGAAAAGAGCAGGCTTCCCAGGGATATCAACTAAACACAGAACAACAAGATATAATAAGACTAGGCATAAACCCTCAAATCAAGACTGGGCAAGGCAACCAGTAGGACTAAAAGAGTACCAAGAGCAGACAAAAGAGTGAAAGACACCCTCACCACCTCCACTGTTAAAACACCAAACTACACAACCATAGCATATATGCAGAGAACCTAATTCAAACCCATAAAGGCAGAAACCACATTTAATCTCTGTAATTAATATAATGCTACTCATCGGTGTGTCTGGAAGCATCATTGATTAGGGAAGACTAGCAGTCTGATTACTAATCAGAAAACTTGTATTTATTTAACCCACCATGCTGTTAGTAATAAGAAAAAGATCTTTAAAAGTTCAAGTTGATTTAGGATATATATATATATATATATATATATATATATATATATATATATCCTATTTATGCTTACAACCACTCCATTGCAAATCTTTAAATGAACAGAAGATAGGGAGAGAACTGTAAAGCTATTCTGGCAGTGGGCAGAGGAGAAAAGAAGGAAGAGGGGGAGGGAGGGAGAGAGGGAGGGGGAGGGAGGGAGGGAACTGAGTGAACACATGGGTAAGAGTAAAAAATTAGAGGAGAAACCTCTGAAAGTGTGGCTCTCTAGGTCATACCTCCTACAGAATTACACTCTACACACAACAAAGATAAGATGGAACATACATCATGATGCAACTGTAATCTATTCACACTAAACTTCAGAGAAACAATCCAAGGGCAATAAGAGCTAACAAATGAAGAGAGAATCTTACATGTTAGTGGTAATGGAAGAATTAGATACAAGAAAGACAAGCAAATAAATCTCTAAAAGCACTATACAAAGTGAATAAAACAGAGACCTCCAAAACAGGGCAACCCTCAAAGAAGCAAAGAAAGCAGTGAAAAGAAAAGTATTTAGTAAGTGCTAAATAAACTTAATTCATTATTGTTCTTATACTGAAGAATCTATCTTGATTTGTATTCCCTCAAAGCCACAAGATTCTTCAAGAATCCACAGTCAATGGTTATTTTGAGATGTTCTCTCTGGGAAGGGAAATCACAAGTGACTAGAGAAAGGAATTAAACAATAAAAAGGTACATGAGCTCCCTAGTTTTTGTAAGGTGGACACAAACTGCCTTCAACCAGAAGAGGAAACCTCAATTGAGAAACCATTTCTATCAGATTAGCCTGTGGGCATGACTGTGGGGTATTTTCTTGATTGTGGGAAGGCCCAGTTCAGTGTGGGCAGTACCATCCCTGGGCTTAAAGGGCCTGGGTTATATAAGAAAACAAGCTAGTAAGCCAGGAAGAACAAGCCAGTAAGCAGTTTCCCCAATGGTCCCTGCCTCTGTTCCTGCCAGGACTTCTCTCAGTGATAGAATGTGATCAGGAACTGTAAGCCAAATAAAGCCTTTCCTCCTCAAGTTGCTTTGGGCCAGTGTTTTATCACAGCAATGGAAAGCAAGCAAAGACAGTGCATTAGGAAGCTTATCCCTATGATGGGTAATTCTACTAGTGAACATGGCTCCCAGTTACTCTAACTGCAGGTGAGGAAAATGAATTGTTTGCTTATCTGTTTCCTACTCATTACGGATTGAAAACATAAGTCCTGCACAGACTTTCAAGACACAAAGTCATGGGTGTTTGCAGGAGACAGCTGGAGAAGAGTAACAGAGATAAAGCTAGACCAGCAAGAGTACCCACTACAGGTCTCTGATATAAACGATCATTTCTTTTTCTCCCTTTCGAAACTACTCTACCCCTTCCCCTCTAAACATTAACTCCTACCATGTCTCTACCCTTACCATTCCACTGAAATGTAGCTTTCCAGCCTTCTGAATAAGGAGTAGATGATAGTTCCTTGTTATATTACTTGTTTTTTAAAATTTGTATGTGTGCATGTATGGTGTATGTGCACTTATGTTTATGTTTGTGTGTTTGTGTACGTGCACACATGTGGCAGCTACAGGGCAAAGTTAGGTATCTTCCTTGATTGCTCTCTACCTTGCTTTTGACACAAGGTTTCTCACTGAATCCAGATCTCACCAATTGGCTGGAATGTCTGGCTAGGAACTCTAAGTATCCATCTGTCTCTGCCTCAGCAGCTTCAGGGTTACAAAGAAATATCATGCCTGCTTTTTTGAGTGTTGAGAATCCAAACTCAGGTCCTCATGGCTGCTTGACAGGCATTGTAGCAAATAAGCCCTCTTCCCAACCCCTAGTATGATCTCTCAAAGCCACCTTTGTTGTGGGAGAATCCTTCTGTATGCTGTGAATGTGTGTTGCTCTCATTGGTTGATAAAAGCTGGTTTGGCCTATGGCTGGGTAGGAAAGATGGAGATATAGGGAGAAGGAAGGGCAGAGTCAGAAGACATAAGCCAGCCACCTAAGGAGCCAGATGCCAAAGGATGGGTAAGCCATGGGCCACATGGTGATGCATAGATTAAAGAAATGGGTTGATTTAAAAGTAAGAGCTAGTTAGTAATAAGCCTGAGCTATCCTCCAAGCATTTATAATTAATATAAGCCTCTGAGTGATAATTTGGAAACAGCTACAGGATGGGGCAAGATAGAGAGAAACTTCCATTTACCACCTTCATGATCCTGTCACAAACATCTGCTCAAGTAACTACAAAAAAGGGGGCAATTTGTAATGGCTTATTCATGATATCATGCTGTAATATCAGCAGTCTAGACACATCTGCTAGATACTATAATTATGTAATAAACATTCTAGGAAAACTACTATAAATATATTACATTAAGTAAAGGCAAATACAATTTAAATACAGAGAAAGAAGTTCTTAGTAAAGAAGGAAAATATAAATCTAATTCAACTTCATGAAATTTAAAATTAGATAATTCAATAAGAAAATGGAGATAACAGGGGGCCGGGCGGTGGTGGCGCACGCCTTTAATCCCAGCACTCGGGAGGCAGAGCCAGGCGGATCTCTGTGAGTTCGAGGCCAGCCTGGTCTCCAAAGCGAGTTCCAGGAAAGGCGCAAAGCTACACAGAGAAACCTTGTCTTGAAAAACCAAAAAGAAAAAAAAAAAGAAAATGGAGATAACACAAAATCTGTAAACTTGAAAATGGGTCAATATTTTTACCCAATTTGAGCTAGCAAGATAACCCAGCAAGTCAATGTGCTTGCCATGCAAGCCTGAGGACCTAAGTTCAATGCCCAGAACCCAAATAAAAGCCAGATAAGATGGCTCCAACATGTAATTTCAGCACTCTCGCAGTGACATGGGGGGAAAAAGCTGCAAAGCAGCACTGGCAGTAGAAACAATGACCCTGCCTCAAAAGAATGGTGGAAGGAGAGAAGCAACTCTCAAACAGCTGTCCTCTGATCTTTACACACAGCAAGTGTCTTCCTCTACCCATCTCCCACCTTACTTTTTAGAAAAGTTCGCCTACTGAACCAAGAGCTCACCATTTTTGGCTAGACTGGCTGGCCAGTAAGCCTCTGTAATCTATCCAAAACCACTCTTGAATCAGCCAAAGGCTGAGGGTAAAAAGTCTTGCTAAGCCTGTGTTTTATGTCGGTAACAGGGACCTGAATGCAGGCCCTTAGGCATGCAAAGCAAGCATTTCACATACTAAACCATCTTCTCAGTCCTTGGAAACTAGTTTTTATATAACTAAAGTAAACTTATTCACAAGTATTACTAGAGATAGAAACATGATAATAAAATAAAAACAATGCATTGAACCAGGATTTTAAAAAAATTGTGTCCGTCCGTCCGTGTGTGTGTGTGTGTGTGTGTGTGTGTGTGTGTGTGTGTGTGTGTGTGTGTCCGTCCGTGTGTACATGAGTACAATGCAGGAGGAGAGTACAGGTACCTGCAAAGGCCAGAGGCATTGAATCCCCCATGGGTCTGGATGATTCAAGCTATCTAATGTGGGTGCTGGGAATCGAACTGGGTCCTCCACAAGAGCAATACACACTCTGTACTGAGCCATCTCTCTAGCACCAACACATCAGAATTTTTAACAGTTATAAATGTGTATGTATTCAACAGAAAAGATTATGTAAGATAACCACTGACAAAATTAAAGGGGCAAAACTATTTTAATACTCATCTATAGTTACTGTTGAGACTAAAAAAAAAGAATACAGATATATAAAATGTCCAACAACTCTCCACTCAAATTTAAATAATTGACTATGGTAGTTAATACAGATTGTCAACTTAATTACATTGAAAGATACAACTAAAAGATCGGAATAAAACACCTCTGGGATATGTCTATGAGGGTATTTCCAGAGACAATTAGATCATAGGGGCTCTGACCTAACTAATGGCTTAATCCACTGACAGATTCAAATTTTGAATAGATTATTAGGTGGAACTATGGAAGAAAGCCTAGTTAGACAGGAAGAAGAAGGTCACTGTGGGTGACTACATACGTGTCCCTCCTCTGTTTGACAGAACTTTGAGCAGCTTGAGCCATTTCAATCAATCCTTGCTTAATCTCCAGGAGGCCAGAGATCAAAACAGCCACTGGATTTGTTATTTCTCTACCTCACTCAAGGAAAATTCACTACCACCACATTCAGATTTGGTTCCACACCCCTTATCCATCAGTCTCCCGCTGCTTTGGAAATATCGACCCCTCCCCTTTTCTATTTTGCTTATCTGTCCTGTTCCCTCCTCTCTCAGCTTTAGCTTGATGGATGCCTCCACATCACCTGCTCCATGCTCTGTGCCTGCTGGCATCCCATGCTCTCCTTCAAAATGTCCCATTCTCCTGTTCTGTCCCTATCTGCACCCCCACCTCCTGTGGCTGCCACAACCCAAACCTTCTCGCTCAGGTTTGAGCTTTTGAAAATTTATTTCATATACGTGAATGGAAATGCGTGACGTGGCCATGTGACTGTGTTTCTGACTGATTTTGAATGCTTAAGAATATGTGTTCCAGCCGGGCGTGGTGGCGCACGCCTTTAATCCCAGCACTCGGGAGGCAGAGCCAGGCGGATCTCTGTGAGTTCGAGGCCAGCCTGGGCTACCAAGTGAGCTCCAGGAAAGGCGCAAAGCTACACAGAGAAACCCTGTCTCGAAAAACAAAACAAAAAAAAAAAAAAAAAAAAAAAGAATATGTGTTCCATATCTATTCCATTTGTCTTACCAAAAAAAAAAAAAAAAAACCACGTGGTCAGGTGCCATATTGACTAAGGTCAAAGACAGGTCATATGGCCTTATCACTCACTACCTTTACTAAGGGCAGCAGAAAGTCACTTCCTGTCTGTGGCCCAAACATGGTCAGGGGTAGTGCATGCTTCTGGAGTGGGTGGGGTGGCTCGAGACCTATTCTCTCCCTCCCTCCAGGGCTCTCGGACATCAGCGGTGCCACATGTTGGTGATAAGGCCTGAAAGGACTCCAGGAAGGCTCGCAATGAGCCAGCTTTCCGTTCCCTCTGAAAGGAGCAACACACTCCTGTGACTCCCATTGTCCCCACCCACCTCCCATGCTGGTAGGTGGGGCTTCTCCCATGCCAAGATAGGGTAGCAATACTAAAATGTTTGAGAGGTTGTGGAAAAGTTTTGTTTGCCTTGTTGGAAAGTTAGCTATTTCTTTAAAAAAAAAAAAAAGTGTACTTTATTTTTGATATTACACTAAGACATCTGAGAGATTTCAAATCTATTCTTATTTAATATATTTAAATTTATAAAGCTATGGCCAACCTGCCAGCTCTTTTTTTTTTTTTTTTTTTTTTTTTTTTTGGTTTTTTTCAAGACAGGGTTTCTCTGTGTAGCTTTGCGCCTCTCCTGGAACTCACTTGGTGCGCCACCACCGCCCGGCAATGCCAGCTCATTTTATATAAAAAAAAATCAAGACTTAACTTTTTCTAAAGCTACTAGGTCTCTGATTAAAAAAAAAAAATTCTAAGATATAAAAGTCCATGCACACTTTGAGGGTCTGAAAAATTGATTTAGGATATAAATACCAATTACAAAAATATAAATAAATGATTTAAATGCTTCATATTACTTTCCCCTTCTATGATGTTGTTATAGTAAGATTTCAAAAGTTCAGATTTTAATATTAATAGAATTCTGATACTGCTTGGATTACAAGCTCAAGGTTTTAAATTTTCTTTGGTTGTCTTCTAAATATAAACTTAAAGTTCTCATCAGGCCAAAGACATCTCTGTCCAATCTGTACTATACTCTCTCTAAACAAAATTTGATTAAAATTGTTTAAAATGTTTAAAAATACCTTTTACCCAAATCTGTAATTTTGCCAAGGTATGAGCCTAGATATCCATTACCTGCTTTTTTGTGATTTGGATTTCAATATTGATTGATAATACTAATGTATCCAAAACTTTTATGTCCTTTTATAAAATAAAAATACAGTTTGAGTTTTCCCCATCTGGCCTAAAAGTCCCAAATAAATTCATAAATTTTAACTTCTGTTCCTAATTTGAACTTATCTCCACAGGTTTCCATTTGGCTGGCAGACACATCTAAGCATAGTTACTAACTGCAACCTGATGACTTCAACCTGTGAGCCATGGATTTACTAAAAGCTGATATGGACCAGCTCCATGTTTCCAGCTGAGTCAAATCATATGCTTCTGATAAATGTCCCAAATTCCCTCCTTACTTTTGACTAGCCTTTCAATATTGTTGGGTTCTGACCACCTACACCTCATTTCAGCTTGAAGCAACTACAGAAGACAGTACATCATCCCTGCCCCCCAAACAGACTAAGTTAAAGGAAAACTCCCTGGCATAGGTGACAAAATGTCTATCTATAATGCCCACTAATATACTAGGAAACTAGGCCCAGACCTGTCCATTGACAAATTAACTAAAATGGTTCTGCAATAAGACCCTTGACCTTTATGAAGAACCAAAGAGGTATTAAATGGCCTTAAGAAATTATTATTTTTATATAAATAATTCAGGATTATAATCTGGTTGTACTCAAAGATCAGAACTACAAGACCTTAAAAATAACAGTACAAGAATGTATATCTAGCCTCCTTGTCTTTGCTAACTTTATTAAGCTGTAACTAATTGGGTAACTTGTATATCCAGATTTAACTTATATATGCTCTCAAAGTTAAGCCTAAACATTTGTTTAATTTAGATATACCTAACAGATTTTGTTCCCTCGGTCCTCAAACACCTTTAGAGATCTGAGAATATGGCATTAAATATAAAAGCTTTTTATGATAGAGAGACATGTCAGCTCCTGGCAGCATCCTGTATCTTCTCCAAGAAGACAGATGGCTATAAAGGAACTTACACCTGGAGGATTGATTGGGGTGTGACAGTTGCCTTGCACTGCTACTGAGATCCTGTCAGACTGTGAATAACTGGAGAAACGAGGATCAATTGTTCTGCCTGCCAAGACAGTAAGTCGATCTCCCCAAATTTCTACTCCACAAAAAATCTGTCAGATCTTCAGGGTTTGGCAGCTAGCTAAAAGCAGTACTACTTCTGGAGCTTATGTCCCCCAAAGACTATGAAGAGACTTGGGATTGCTGCCTAGGTAGCTGGAAAACTGTCTCACTTCTGCTTACTTACTTATCCTTCTCAGATCTCATGGTGTTTGATTACCAGGTATTAACAGACTTGCCAGTTTTACAGCTCTCCCCAGATCCCCAAGGCTGTAGCACCTTGGTAGCTCATTAGTAAGTTTCCTGTCAAAAGTATAGGCAGGTGTGCCTCATGCACAGACTCCATGGTACAGGATAAAACTGGTTTCAGATGTAACTTCTGGAGGTTCATTTTTAGCATTGATAAATGCAATTTTGATAAACTGATAGAGCACTGACTACAGACACAATTTCTGTGGACTTGACTGGTCCCAGCTTTTAGAGACAGGCTAGCATGGACAGGGTACCCTCCTCCTTTATTCACTCAACCACTACTGTGGTATGTTCTGTATGCTGTGAATGTGTTGCTCTGATTGGTTGATAAATAAAAAAGACAGTTGTGTGCCTGGATAATCACCCAAAGTTCCTTTGCAGCACTGGGGCATCCATCTTTAGCCTACAGATCTAGTCTCTCAGTCATTTTTCTCTGTGTCCTGTAGAATGTCTGGCAGTTTCTTCTGTGAGGCAGGAACCTGAAGGACCATCTCATCTTGCAAAGTTCAGTGGTCACCTTCCAATGGGTCCTGCATGTCCAGTCAATACAACAGTTTGTCAAGCAGTCCAGGCAAGAACAGTTCCTTGCTCAAATGGCTATTTTTGCTAAGAAGATAATCTCCATATGGAGTATCTTCGATGCCCATCTTTCTCTTTAAAGTAAATCGGTGCTGCCAGGAGCAGACATGTCTCACTGTCCAGAAAGTCTAAGTTTTTAAAATATTTTAAATACCATATTCTGTAGGTCTTTGAAGTGTTTGACGATTACCTACCTAACTGAATTATATCTATGTATACCTAGAAAACTTAACATGACTATAAGTTTGATTATCATGGATGACTAATTATTAATGTGTATTTCTTAATTATCCATTACAATTTAAATAAGTTACATAAACATAATACCTTAAACAAGAGTAGAAATATACATATAGTATAACAAAATTAGCTTTAAATTTGTATCAATAAACTAAAATCCATAGCAATGTAAAACATTTTAAACAAGTTGTTGCTCTTTAAAAGTAGGTTCATTAATCCACCCTTTTATCCTATCAGATCTATACTGTCCCCCTTTTAAATTTTCCTTGGTAATGATAAAAGATAAATTAGATATAAAACTTTAGACTCACAAATATAGGATAGGTACAATATTTTCTTTAATTTTGCCAAATACAAATAGACTAGATATTGTAACTGTAATTCTTGCTTGATAACTGTTTGTTATATGTAGTTTTACTATGTTAAAGTTAAACCAGTCCTTTTAGATTAGACAGAAAAGGGGAGGTGCTGTGGGATGTTCTGTATGCTGTGAATGTGTTGTTCTGATTGGTTGATAAGTAAAAAGCTGACTGGCCAGTAGCCAGGCAAGAAGTATAGGTGAGATAAACAGACAAAGAGAATTCTGGGAAGAAAAAGGCTGAGTGAGGAGACGCCAGCCCTCCATCCAGGGAGCAGCATGTAACGGCACATAAGTAAAGCCATGGAACACATGATGACATATAGATTAACAGAAATGGGCCAAGTTTAAGTGTAAGAGCTAGTCAGTAGTTAGCCTGAGCTAATGGCCAAGCAGTTTTAATTAATATAAGCCTCTGTGTGTTGACTTGGGTCTAAGCAGCTGTGGACCAGGCAGGACACAAGACAACATTTAGCTACAAACCACTTCCATTCAGCAAATTTCCTTTGGTTATAGATTTAAAGATATGTTTCACTGGGCTGAAAGTAGGCCCTAAAAATGTTCATGCCTTTAAACCTAAAGCCATACCTTTTGCTATGATACTAAGATGTATGTCTGTTCCAGTTGTTTTACAGACACAGGTTCCTACACAGCTCCACCCTCCTGCCAGACTCCTGCCAAGGCCAGACCCTCAAAGACCTTCCAGATATACCACCAGCTGTTGTACCAACTGAGGACACCAACCAAGCGAATACTGGCATATTAACTTCACCCACATGCCCACTTATAAAAACTCCATTATCTTCTAATTTGTCGACACTTTTACAGAATAGATGGGGGTACTTCCCACTTCCAAAGAAACAGCAGATGTGATAGCTGTTTCTCCTGATTTGGCATGCCACTTCCCCAAGCTCCTGGAACATCACTGCTGGTACCACCTCTCTAGGCTCAAGTGGGCACCTACCCAGCAACTGGAACCTGGTTTTCCAAGATGTCCCAATGAAGGACATATATGCTCTTGTGTCTCACTCATTCATCCTTGCCTCTTCTGTAAAATCAGGGCGCACTTCTCTGTTCCATTCTTTCTGGCAGTTATCATTCTTCCCATGGCTAGCCCTGCTCATGAAGCTAATGATAACAATCTTTTTTTTTCTAGTAACCTACCTTCTCTGCTCCCTCAAGGGGTCGCCAGGATGAGCGCTAACTGAATGCTTCTTCACTCACACCTCCCACTGTGCATGACTCCCAACTTCCTCTTCCCCACTTCACCCCAAAATCAGCAGCAGGCAGTCTCGAGAATTCGGCACCCTCATCCTCCCACCCCCACCCCCGCAACCCCCTGCACACTTGCTATCCATAACTCAACTTTTTATAATAATCAAAAAGGGAGGAATGTTAGGCAATGTTAGCATTCAGACCCACCCTTTGGGGACCCACCCAGCATCCTGACCTCCCCCTGCTTTCTCTCTATTTCCATGAAGTGTGCACCTCCTCTCTCTCTCTCTCTCTCTCCCTCTTTTTTTCTTCCCTTCTCCCTTTCTCCCAATAAAACTTTCTGTAGCTGTAACTAACCGTCTTATTAAATAAGAAACACAGAAACAATGTAAAAGAGAAAGCCGAGAGGTCAGAGCTCAGAGCTAAAATCTCACCCTTCCGCCTGCGATGTCCCAGCTTCCCGAAAGAGGGCTACTTCCTGTCTGTACGTCTTTTTTATAGTATTATTGTTCTGCCTTCTCATTGGTTGTAAACCCAAACACGTGACTGCCTCGTCACTGTCTGAATGTACAGCCCCCTAGGTCTTAAAGGCATATGTCTTCAATGCTGGCTGTATCCCTGAACACACAGAGATCTATGGGATTAAAGGCGTGTACCACCACCGCCACACTCTGTCTATGGCTCTAATAGCTCTGACCCCCGGGCAACTTTATTTATTAACATACAATCAAAATCACATTTCAGTACAATTAGAATACCACCACAACTTTCCATGTGGGTGGCATGCCTGCATGGTGTGAGTAACTTTCTGCTGTACCTGTTGGCCGAGGCCCACATGGCATGTCTCCTCAGCTCAAACCCACCAAGGCCTCTTGCAAGTCATTCCACAACAGGTTACCCAATCCCAGTGGTCAGCCCTAGACACACATACTCCTGAGTAGCATTAAACAGACTTAGTAGATTCCATGTGCATCATCTGAAGATAAATTACAGGCTAAAAATAATCTATGAAATGGTCATATCAATAGATGCAGGAAAGGCATTTGACAAATTCAATCTCCAACTTGTAACAAAAGTTCTCAGTAAATCAAGAGCAACTTCAACATGCAAAAAGAATACCCACAGAAAATCCTACAGATAGGATCATACTTAGTGACAGACTACAAGCTTTCTCACTAAGATCAGAAACAATGCAAAAGCATGGTCTTTAACCACTCTTTATCAGTATCATTATGAAAACTCTAGTTAATGCAATAAAACAAGAAAAAGACAGGCTACAAAAGCAGGATACAAAAGCAGGACCCATCTTTCTGTTGCATACAAGAAACACACCTCAAATTCAAAGATAGATACTATCTAAGAGTAAAAGGCTGGGAAAAGTCTTTCCAATCAAATGGTCTTAAGAAGCAAGCTGGTGTAGCCGTCCTAATATCCAGCAAAATAGACTTCAAACTAAAATCAATCAAAAGAGATCAAGAAGGACATTACATACTCATCACAGGAAAGATCCACCAAGATGAAGTTTGAATTCTGAACAGTTATGCCCCAAACACAAAGGCACCCACATATGGAAAAGAAACATTACTAAAGCTTAAATCACATATAAAACCCCACACATTAATAGTGGGAGACTTCAACACCCCACTCTCACCAATGGACAGATCTGCCAAATTGAAACTTAACAGAGAAATAAAGGAACTTAACTGATGTATGACTCAAATAGACTTAATCGATATCTACAGAACATTCCATCCTAACAAAAAAGAATATACCTTCTTCTCAGCACCCCATGAAACCCTCTCTAAAATCAACCAAATACTTGACCACAAAGCAAATCTCAACAGATACAAAAAAAATTGTAATAACCTCCTGTGTTCTATCAGACCACCATGGTTTAAAGTTAGACTTCAAAAACAAAAATTACAGAAAGCCTACAATTTCATGGAAACTTAATAATGCTCAACTGAATCACCAATGGGTCAAGGAAGAAATAAAGAAATTAAAGACTTCCTAGAGATCAATGAAAACGAATATACCACATACCCAAACTTATGGGACACTATGAAAGCAGTGCTAAGAGGAAAATTCATAGCACTAAATGCCCACATGAAGGAGGTAGAGAAATCTCACACTAGTAACTTAACAGCACAACTGAAAGCTCTAGAACAAGAAGCAAAGTCACCCAGGAGGAATAGATGCCAGGAAATAATAAAATTGAGAGCTGAAATCAATAAACTAGAAACAAAGAGAATACAAAGAATCAATGAAACAGAGTTGGTTCTGAGAAAATCAACAAGATAGACAAGCCCTTAGTCAAACTAATCGAAAAGCAGAGAGAGCATCCAAATTAGAAAAACCAGAAATGAAAAAGGAGACATAACAACTAACATTGAGGAAATCCAGAGAATCATCAGGTCATACTTCAAAAACCTGTACTCCACAAAACTGGAAAATCTAAAAGAGATGGATAATTTTCTGGATAGGTACCACATACCTTAAATCAAGACCAGATAAACTATTTAAATAGACCAATAACCCCTAAGGAAATAGAAACAGTCATTAAAAGTCTCCCAACCAAAAAAAGCCCAGGACATAGAATTCTACCAGACCTTCAAAGAAGAGATAATACCAATACTCTTCAAATTGTTCCACAGAATAGAAACAGAAGGAACGTTACCAAACTCCTTCTATGAGGCTACAATTACCGATTCCCAAGACAAACAAAGATGCAACAAAGAAAGAGAACTATAGACCAATCTCCCTCATGAACATTGATGCAAAAATACTCAATAAAATACTGGCAAACAGACTCCAAGAACACTTCAAAACAATTATCCACCATGATCAAGTTCAACATATGAAAGTCTGTCAATGTAATACACCATATAAACAAACTGAAAGAAAAAAGCTACATGATCATCTCACTAGATGCTGAAAAAGCCTTTGACAAAATCCAACACCCCTTCATGATAAAGGTCTTGGAGAGATCAGGAATACAGGGAACACACCTAAACATAATAAAGGCAATTTACAGCAAGTCAACAGCCAACATCAAAGTAAGTAGAGAGAAACTCAAAGCGATTCCGCTAAAATCAGGAACAAGACAAGGCTGTCCGCTCTCTCCATACTTATTCAATATAGTACTTGAAGTTCTAGCCAGAGCAATAAGACAACATAAGGTGTTCAAGGGGATACAAATTGGAAAGGAAGAAGTCAAGCTTTCCCTATTTGCAGATGACATGATAGTATACATAAGTGACCCAAAAAATTTGACCAAAGAACTCATACAGCTTATAAACACCTTCAGCAATGTAGCAGGATACAAGATTAACTCAAAAAAAAAATCAGCAGCCTTCCTATATACAATGGACAAACAGGCTGAGAAGGAAATCAGAGATACATCACCCTTTACAATAGCCACAAATGATATAAAATACTTTGGGGTAACTCTAACTAAGCAAGCGAAGGACCTGTATGACAAGAACTTTAAGTGTCTGGAAAAAGAAATTGAAGATGTCAGAAAATGGAAAGATCTCCCATGCTCATGGATAGGTAGGATTAACATAGTAAAAATGGCAATCTTATCAAAAGCAATCTACAGATTCAATGCAATCCCCATCAAAATACCAACACAATTCTTCACAGACCTGGAAAGAACAATACTCAACTTCATATGGAAAAACAAAAAACCCAGGATAGCCAAAAGAATCCTGAAAATAAAACAACCTCTGGAGGCATCATGATCCCTGACTTCAAGCTCTACTATAGAGCTACAGTAATAAAAACAGCTTGATACTGGCATAAAAACCGACATGTGGACCAATGGAACCGAACTAAAGACCCTGACATTAATCCTTACACCTATGAACATATGATTTTCGACAAAGAAGCCAAAACTGTATCATAGAAAAAAGAAAGCATCTTCAACAAATGGTGCTGGCATAACTGGATATCAACATGTAGAAGACTGCAAATAGATCCATATCTGTCACCGCACACAAAACTTAAGTCCAAGTGAATCAAAGACCTCAACATAAATCCAGTTACTCTGAACCTGATAGAAGAGAAAGTAGGAAGTAGTCTTGAACACATTGGCACCGGAGATCACTTCCTAAATATAACACCAGTAGCATAGACACTGAGCGAAACAATTAATAAATGGGACCTCTTCAAACTGAGAAGCTTTTGCAGGGCAAAGGACACGGTCAACAAGACAAAATGACAGCCTACATAATGGGAAAAGATCTTCACCAACCCCACATCTGACAGAGGGCTGATATACAGAATACATAAAGAGCTCAAGAATTTAGACATCAAAATAACCAACAGTCCAATTTAAAAACAAACAAACAAAAAAAAGGGCTATAGAGCTAAACAGAGAATTCTCAACAGAAGAAGCTCAAATGGCTGAAAGATATTTAAGGAATTGCTCAACATCCCTAATCATCAGGGAAATGCAAATCAAAACGACTCTGAGATACCACCTTACACCCGTCAGAATGGCTAAGATCAAAAATACTGAAGACACTATGCTGGAGAGGATGTGGAACTAGGGGAACTCTCCTCCACTGCTGGTGGGAATGCAAGCTTGTACAACTACTTTGGAAATCAATATGGCACTTTCTTAGAAAATTGGGAATCAATCTCCCTCAAGACCCAGCTATACCACTCTTGGGCATATACCTAAGGAATGCTCAAACATACCACAAGGACACATGCTCAACTATGTTCATAGCAGCATTATTTGTAATATCCAGAACCTGGAAACAACCTTCAACTGAAAAATGGATAAATAAAATGTACATATACACAATGGAGTACTACTCAGCAGAGAAAAACAATGACATCATGAGATTTGCAGGCAAATGGATGGAACTAGGAAAAAATCATCCTGAGTGAAGTAACCCAGACTCAGAAAGACAAACATGGTCTGTGCTCACTCATAAGTGGATACTAGATGTAAAGCAAAGACTGCAACTCACAACTCCAGGGAGGCTACCTAGTAAAGAGGACCCTAAGAAAGACACAGGGATCACCCAACGACAGAGAAATGGATGAGATCTACATTAGAAACCTGAGGGGCTGGGGGAATGGAGGGCAAGGGTCGGAGGAAAGAAAGCTTAGGGGAGTGGGAGGTCCCAGCTGGATCAGGAACAGAGAGGGAGAACAAGGAATAAAAGACCATGATAAATGAAGACCCCATGGGAATAGGAAAAAGCAGAGTGCTAGAGAGGTCCCCAGAAATCCACAAAGATACCTCCAAAATAGACTACTGGCAATGGTCAAGAGAAAGCCTGAACTGACCTACTCTGGTGATCTGATGGCCAAACAACCTAACAGTCATGATAGAACTCTCATCCAGTGACTGATGGAAGCAGATGCAGAGATCCAAGGCCAAGCCCCAGGTGGAGCTCCAGGAGTCCAATCGGCAAGAGAGAGGAGGGCTTATATGAGCAAGAGATATTGAGACCATGATTGGAAAAAGCACAGGGACAAACAGCCAAACTAGTGGAAACACATGAACTATGAACCAATCGCCGAGGAGCCCCCATGGAACTGGATCAGGCCCTCTGGATAAGTGAGACAGTTGATTAGCTTGAGGCCCCCAGGCACTGGGACGGGGGCCTGTCCTTAGTGCATGAGCTGGCTTTCTGGAACCTAGGGCCTATGGTGAGACATTTTGCTCAGTCTTGGTGTAGGGAAGAGGGGACCGGACCTGCCTCAACTGAATCTACCAGGCTGAGCTGAATCCCCAGGGGAGACCTTGCCTTGGAGGAGGTGGGAATGGGGGGAGAATTGGAGGGGAAGGATGGGGGGTAGGAAGAGGAAGGGACAGGGGAATCCATGGCTGATATGTAAAATTAAGTTTATAAAATAAAAAAAGAAAAGTAAAAGATATGCAGATTAGGAAAGAAGAAATGAACGGTTTTCATTTGCAGATGATATGGCTGCCTATGTTGGAAATACAAAAGTACAAAACCAAAAACAAACAAACAAACAAAAAACCCTGCTGTACCTAGTAAGAAATTATAGCATGGTTACATGATACGTTAGCAGTAGACGAATCAATTATTTTCCTATATACCAGGAGCAAAGTGGAATATAAAAATATTATACTCTCAACAATAAAATATGAAGGTATAAATCTAATGAAATACATACAAGATCTAAATGAGGAAAACTGCAAAATTCTGATGAAAGAAACAATAAATATTCCATAAGTAGACAGGAAGACTCAATATTATTATCAATATGTTACTCTTCCTAATTTATTAATCCATTGATATAATACAGTATCAATAAATATCCTAGTAGATTAGTTATGGGATTCTGACAAATGTTCGAAAGTTTATGAGAGAGACAAGACCCATAATAGCTAAGCAATGTAAAAAGAAAACAGTAAATATCTCACTTCAAGATTTGCTATAAAGCTACAGTGATCAAGACTGTGTAGTGCTTTAAAGATAGACCACCAACAGAGCAAAGAGCAGGGGAACTAACCATAGACTCACATAAATAGTTAAATGGCATTTAGCAAAGGAGCAAAGCAAAGCAATAAAACAAAGGATGATGTAACAACTAGACACCCAGTAAAGGGGAATCTAAATACAGCTCTTGCAACCTTCACAAAAATTAATTTGAAATGGAAAATACAGCTTGAATGCAAGACACAAAACAATACAATGTTTAGAAGATGTAAAGAAAAAACCTACATGGCCCTGAGTATGGCAACAGTTTTTTGAATAAAATGCTAAAGCATGAACCAGGAAGAAAAATTGATAGAACTTTATTAAAATAAAAAATGCCTCCTTTTCAAAAAATAAATAAAATGAGAAGGAAATGATACAAACTATGGGGAAAGTATTTACGAAAAACAATCTGTTATCCAAGCTATTCAAGAGCTCTCAAATCAAAAACTATCTTGGTGGGGGGGAGGGGGTAAGGAAACACCCTTGACACTTCCCCAAAGCAGATGCAGAAATAACAAATAAGCACCTGAGAAGGTACTCTACAACAGGTGTTTTCAGATTAAAACGACAATGAGATCCATCAATCAGAATGTCCAAATCCCACAACACTGACAACACTAAATGTCAGTGAGGACACAGAGCAACACAAATTCCCATACACTACTGAAAGCTTCATTTCATACATATAAAATGGTACAGCTACTTGGGGAAAGAATTTGGCAGTTTCCTACAAAACTAAACATATCCTGACCATATGATCCAACAATTAGCAGATTCTGGAATGGTTTTACCCAAAGTAGCTGAAAACTTATATCCACACAAAAACCTGCACATGGATGTTTATAGGAGTTTAATTCATAATTGTCAAAACTTAGGAGTGGCCAAGATTCCTTCCCAGACAATAAACTATGACACCTCCTGATGATAGATACTATTAAGTATGAAGAGAAACAAGCTATCAGGCCATTAAAGAGAGGAAGCATACCATTAAGTGCCTCTGATGGAGTCTATCAAATATTTAAAAACACCAAGCCTATGCAATTTTTAATAAAGGATAATTATTACCTAATTCATTATATGAGGATAGCAGTATTACTAAAGTCTGATTGGATCATTATGTGACAACCATCTGTGCTCTGTTGTGTTGACACTAATACTTTCCAGATAGGCCCATAAGCCCCACCCAAAGAAAGACTTCTTTGGAGCTCTGAGCCCCACCAACTATAGCTTCAAGTATAACTGAAGTCTTCTGTGTTTTCTTTCTAAAATGTTTCTAAGAACCAGTATCTCTAACTCCTACTGCTCAGGCTACAGAGACAGGAAACACAAACTCCCCAGCTGTATTACTGAAAATGTTGCACAGAACCACTCCCAACGGTTCTTTTTGGGAATACCAAAGGAAGCCCTCATCCTTGCAGAGTATGGTGTTCAAGGCAGGTACTGTCATCAGTGTTGCCAGCAAAAGACTTCTGAGGCCCTATCAGATCAGCAGCTTCTAGCTCATGTGGTGTATGATGAGACAAATCGATCTCATGGGTCCTCCTTTGGTATCAAGTGGATTTGTAGTCTAAAACAATCCCTGTGCAAAAGGCAGCTATTGGACACTTAACAATTCTCAAGCATGGAGTCAGACTGAACAGGCCTATATTTCTGACAAGTAATACTTGATTTATATTACAACCACCAAAAGCCTAACTTTGCAAAAATATGATGCCATCAAAAGAATGTACTATTAGCTAAAGTCGAAACCATTAACTACTTCAAGTTAGTGATTTGAAACAGACACTGTTGTATTTCCTTTGAAAAATTCAAATACGACATGGCAGTTCTATGTATCTGTTATGGTGCTTTAGAGTATCTCAGTTCAGTTAAGGAACAAGTGTGTGTGTGTGTGTGTGTGTGTGTGTGTGTGTGTGTGTGCAGGCACATGTGCATACTCCCTTGTACAGTCCTTTCCTTTTTTTTTTCTGTAACAGATCCGGTGCTTGAAGCATTGAAGCAGGTTTCACTATAACTTGACTCTATTTACTAGTTTGTTACAGCCAAGAGTGAGAAGGTCATAGATGGTGCAGGAGAGGCAGTACAGACTTCTGCATAGTCTTCAAGCAGGCATTTTCTAGTCATAATTCAGCCACTTCTACAGTCCTAGAGAATTCAGGGAAATTTAAAGGTTCAAAAGTTTACAGATACATCAATTCGGAGCTCCTATTCTAATGGCCAGGATTCCATTTCAACCCAGTCGGAACACTGATAGTGGTATGGCAAATGAGGGTTCTACCCGTCCTAGAACCTTAAAAGCCAGCCCATTCTTATGCCCACTGCGGATGTTCCTCCACATGTTGCTAAAAAAGAAAAAGAAAATTCCTTTTACCTTTCATGCCCAATTATCTTCAGCCTTTCTTTATCATTCTCACCTATCAATGTCCTGCAGCAACAACCAGCTTCATAATACTACCCTTATAATAAATACTTTCCTGAGCCTCTCAAGAGCCCAAGATGCAGTACCCACCAGGGCACTTCCATTCATAGAAACCACATCCCAGGAGGTAATTTTAATAGTTACAACTGTGGATGCTGAGGGGCAGCAGCAGCAGTGCTCAACTGACACCATTAGAATGTGGCTTTCCTTGCAGCCAGCACATAATCAATCACGTTCCTCAGACTGCTCCTGGTAGCAAGTGAAACGACTGCAAAGGAGATAGATATACACACCAGAACTTACTGTGGAGTGCTCTGTGAATAAACAGCTAAGGGGAAGTGAAAAAAGGAGCACTGAGCAGAAGCCAAACTGCAATTCAGCCACAGAAAGGCCTCAACCGCCACCTTGGAGAAGCTCAGCTTGAAAAGGTCCTTTAAAATTGTCTTGCCTCAAGACAAATTCACAGACATAAACAGCTATGTGAAGAAAAGTACTACCTATTCACTAACACAGATACACATACACTAATTCAACCAACACTGTTTCCTAATCCACTTCTGTAATGTCTCTTCTTAGCTCAAAACCATCAGGATTTTTCCAATACTTGTGATTAAAATTGAATTTTTCTTGTTCTTCCAGATACTGTCCTTTTGGCTAATGTCTCCCATCCTAGAATGAATCCCTACTCCTCTCCCTCCTGAAACCTACATTCTAGCATTAATAAAAATGTCAACGTTTTTATTATACCTACATACAAACTGCCTTCCTCACCTCTACTCGGGAAGTTGAGCAGGCCCAGAGTGTCATCCCTTTGTCATAATAGTTGTTTCCTTGGTGATTTCATTTAACATTTTCCTTAAGTATCTGCCTTTCTAACTTTCACCTCCACTCAAAACACTCACAACTAGGAACAATACACTCAAAACTAGGAACTTCAACACTAAGTCTTAATAAGACAAATGGTTAGTTCTAAGTAATAACCCTCAACATTTGCAGGGTTGACTACTTCACCCAAATTCCATGCACAGATGGGATGGACCATTTCTATTCTGTTCTGTTTTGAGATGGAGTACCATGTACCAGAGGCTAGCCTTGAACTTGTTATGTATCAGAGGCTGGTCTTGAATTCCTGACCCCCACTGCCTCTACTACCCAAGTACTAGGATTATTGGAGTGTACTAGCATGCCAGTAAAATGGCATGTATAACAAAAAGAAAAAAGTACCAAGGGAACTAATCAGTTTATCTGAAAAAGAACCCAATTCCTCATTTTGGTCATAGCATTTGCTAATACTTGCAGCGGGGTGCTTTTGTGCCACTTCGAGACCCAGTAGATGTAGCATGAGTCTTCAAAGTTCTTATTAATAAAATCAAACCCAAGGCCAGTTATTGGGGTGAATACTGGAAGGTCAGAGAGACAGAACAAGCCACAGCTATCTCACCTTGCCAATTCCTCAGCTGGTCCTGTTTCCTCAGCTTGGAAGCCTCTGAGTCCTCATCCAGAATGAATCTCAGCTGAACTGTATTGCTCCATAGCCTGAAAGCTTAACCAGTCAAATGCTTACCAGCCAAAATGCTTCTAGTTTCTGGTCCTCACGCCTTATATACCTTTCTGCTTTCTACCACCACTCTCTGGGATTAAAGGCTGACTTTCTGGGATTAAAGGCGTGTGTCACCATGCTTGGCTGTTTCCAATGTGGCCTTGAACTCACAGAGATCCCAGATGGATTTCTGCCTCTGGAATGCTAGGATTAAAGGCGTGTGCTATCACTGCCTAACTAGTGGCTTTTCTGTTCTCTGACCCCAGAGAAGTTTATTAAGGTACACAATATTCTCACCCTTCTTTATATCTCAGTTCATCACTCCCCTCTTGGCATCACTTCCCTTTGTACCACAGTCAACCAAAAGCTTTCAATTTCTGTTTTCCTTTGACCTCCAGTCACATTTCAACCTTGATTCAGTCAACTATGAGTTCTTCTCATTTACCGTCTAACTAGTAAGGTTTATCATAGGTTGATTTTAAATATGATTTTTAATAATAACAGCAACTAACATTTAAAAGATATTCAACACATGTGGGCACACTGCCTTTACATTACCCTGAAAAGTGACAAGAAACAGATACCTGTAATCTCAGCAATCAGAAGGCTGAACCAGGAGAATCACTTTTATTTTGGGACTACGTAAGTGATGTTAGGCTTACATGAGATCTCAAAAACCATTAAAAAAAAAAAAATCCAGGCTGGGCCTGGTGACACAGGACTGTAACTCTAGCCACCAGGAGTCAAAGAAGCAAGATTACAAGTTCAAGGCCTGGCAGAACCTACAGAGCAGAACATGTCTCAAACACACACAAACAGTCCAACTTAACACATAAAAAGAGGTCAAATTGGAATTTGAACTAAGGCAATCTGCAATCTGTAACATTCTACCACAGAAGTGTAGCACTTCCCAAATGTAAAGTTATATTACCTTTCAGAGGACTGATGAAACATTTTTTTTTCCTGCCTTACCTGGCCTGCCCATTTCTCCAAGCAAATATAATTTCAATCAGTCTCATTCATTCAAAAGCATACATATTCAGTCACTGAATACATAAAAGTTATTCCTACATTCAACAATCATTGATCCCAACACCAATAGTAGCCAGGCAAGACTATATTGCTTCTCTCCTCAAACCTTCATACCTCACTTTCAGCAAAGAAAACAAACCACTAATATTTAATAACATATAATGTGCCAAGTACTTAGAAATATTTGTTCATCTAATCTACAAAACAGCCCATATTATTATCTTCACTATACCTATAAGAAAACTAAGGCATGAAGGTTATGTAGCATTCAAGGTTATACAACTAGCAAACGACAGAGGACAGTCAGGACTTAAAAACCAGTCTAGTGTCAAGAGTCCAAATGCTTAGCCACTTTGTTCAGATGCCTTCAAAATCCTAGATACTATCTTCCTTAGGCTTGAATCTTATACTGAAAACAATCTATAGTACTGAATTTGTCCAACATTCCCTAAAAATTCACTTACGTTTCTGTTCCCTGAAGCACAAGTTTGTTCTTCTCTTAAGGTCTTTCTAATTTCCTCATATGCACTTCTAAATCTCCTTCCTCAAGACATGTCAACTTAAATACCAACTCCCAAGGAGAACTTTGCTGACCCTATCACCTAGAGTAACTCAACTATAAATGCTCAATCACATGAAATTGGCTGCATCTGCTTCATCATTA
Source organism: Peromyscus leucopus (assembly GCF_004664715.2). Taxonomy (NCBI): domain Eukaryota; kingdom Metazoa; phylum Chordata; class Mammalia; order Rodentia; family Cricetidae; genus Peromyscus; species Peromyscus leucopus. The sequence continues at coordinate 20,961,763 of NC_051070.1, read as the reverse complement.
CCTATCACAAGAAATAACCAGTTGTGACCACCACGCCAAGTGCACGTTCCAAAACATTAAGGATCTTGTCTTGTACTTACTGCTCTGCCTTTAGTATCTACAGTAGTTTATACCATGGATACTTATTTACAGAATAAATGCCAAAAAAAAAATGATGCTACCTATTCAGATCACCATAAAGCATAGATATGGCACCATCTTCAACAAATTATCAGCCTGTATATTTAGAAATATTTCATTTTCTATAGTAAAGGAAGATCAACCCTTAACTTTTTCAATGGCCAATCTGTCATCAAAAACCTGCCTTCACTGACTTCTATCAATCATTCCCTCCTTCAATTCTTTAATATCCTCATCTCTTCTTAAGTTCCCATAGTTGAATATCCCACTTGCCCTGCAATATTTGAATAACCTTCCTGCATATCCCCCCAGGTTGTTCAAACACTTTCAATCCCCCACCCCGTCCTGCACACCCATTATGCTTATCCCAGTTATGACCACTTAGCTCAAAAGTTATCAGTGACTGGGAAACTGTTCTCACTTTTTTCAGTATCCAGCACTTCTGAAAACTTTTTCTTTACTAGGACCGGAGGTGCTACTGCTTGGTGCGCTTCTTAGTTTTCTAATCTCTTCTCTGTTTCTTTTCCTGTCTCCCTTGTCTTGCACCTTTCACCCTGATGCTCTCTAGCATTCCAGCCCTATTCTCATCTATCTCCTCTACCTCAGTGCCCTACAAAAATAATACTAAACCCCAACTCTTGTTCCCTATCATCCTTAACTTTTAAGTGACTAATTTTAATCCAATTCATAATAAAGAACATTGTAGGTAAAAATGGGTGTGTGTGTGTGTGTGTGTGTGTGTGTGTGTACAATAATATTTTGAACAAGCATTGGGAGGCATTATCAAAGTAAGGATGGTTACCATACTCAACCAATTCCTCATACTTTATTGACAATTTGCAGAAATTGATCAAACTAAAATTCACCAGTTTAAGTAGATTAACCTAGATTTAATTTTGTCTACTACTGCAATAAAGTTCTAGATACAAAAGAGTCACTATTAAAAAGCAGTAGAAATTCAAAGCAAGACTATACACCGTAGATTACTGAATAAGTTTGGATATAATATGAAAATTAATTTTAAATCTTTAAGAGGAACTTGTGCGGATATAGAACAGTGCAACAATTTAGAGACACACAGCTCACGCTTAGACCTAATATAATTCTCAGGGTAAATTCTCTAATGTGATTTGTGCCGCTTTTCAAAACCATTAGCAGGAAACACACTTGTGATGCTCTTACCTTCGTTCTAAACAGCAATGTGTAGTTACACACATTTAAATCCATGACTCAACTACTGAGGCACCCAATCCTGTCAACAAATAGACAACTGGTTTATCCAGAAAAGGTGTGAATAAAGTTCCATCTTTACAACTCTCTCCAACAGATAAGCCATAATACATACTGATACATAGCTGGACTTGCAGACCAGACCATTCATTATGGGAGAAAAGGACATCCGGCATTGCCTTTCTTGCCAAACTGCCATCATAAGCCACACTGATTTAGTGAGAAGGAAAGAAAACAAAACAAAACAAAACTTCACCAAATTAATTTTTTAAAATCCCACTAGACTTTCTTAGTGTTCTGTAAGAAGCTACAGGAAGAAACAAAGGTGATTCCCAATTACCACTCTCAAAGCAGGTGAAACGAGTCAGGCATCCTCCTCCTTCAGGGTATATGACAAGTTAAGGCATGGGAAGGAAAACGGGAGCCTTTAGCTAAAAAAGGTACCCGTCTTTTAAGAAAAAGAAAATGAAACTGATTTGGCATCTATATCAAGGAAGTTGAAGGTGTAGCCAGTCTAACTGAAGGAGATCTGAGAGCTACTTAGGATAGCAGATAAACCCTAACCAGTTGTCATATTTTTAAGTTCTTCGGATTTTTCCCATTTTCCCTACAAAACTCCCTGTACTCTCAAACCTGTAAGTATAACAGGAAACAGAACATAAGATGAAGGGAAATGGCCAGATAGGGCATCAGAACAAGGCAGCAGCTGCAACCACATAATCAAACTACATTTCTAAAAAACCCCTATCAACCACTTCTCAGGTCTGCACAAATCTCCATCTATATCCTTTACTCATAAATCTCCTAAAATGAAACCATTAGCTCGGTATCTAAAACATCCTACAAACATCACCATCTCTAACCTACACCATTGCTCCCTGTAGTGGAGGGCGGCCTTTATGGAGGGCAGCTATCGGAAGGAATGTGATGGGGAGAGGTCGTGCAAAAAACATTGCAGCTCCAGCACTAGAAAATGTCAACACATCCCCTTACCGTCTCTTGCAAATTCTCCTCATGCTTTACGGTCTTATCCCTCTCTACCATGCCTCCTTTCTCAACAATACACACACGTGTCATGACAGACCAGCAGCACCATCACCCTCTCTAGCGTTATCCGATACGTACCCATCTTCCCTGCCTTCCCCTCCAAAGACAGACACATAGACACAGACAGACACACAGACAGACACACACACACACACACACACACACACCGTGGCTACCACACCCTCTTGCTATCTACCAAAATGCTTCTTTCACCAGCATCCAGCCCGGTGCTAAGTACGTACGTGGACACACACGCACGGGTGCACGCACACACACACGCGCGCGCGCGCACAAACACACACACACACACACACACACACCGAGAGAGAGAGAGAGAGAGAGAGAGAGAGAGAGAGAGAGAGAGAGAGAGAGAGAGAGAGAGAGAGAAGAAAGATGCACACGCATGCGGCGCAGGGAAGGGCGCCTGGGAGACTCACCTGGAGGCCGGGTGTCCAGTGCTGCTGCCGGCCTGGTCCCTGTCACTGAGCGCAGTGGTGTAAATCCTCCGGTAGCGGTCGGCCAAGGCCCGGCCTGACAGCAGCAGCTGATAGTGACCCCGAGAGTCCGTGGCGGACAGCCCCAGCCCCGCGGCGGCCACCGAGCCATCGGGAACCGGCATGAACAGCGCCCCCGGCGCCGGGGAGGAAGAGATGGTGGCGGCTGCGAAGAATCCGTCCCCGCCGGGCCCGGAGGAGGCGGCGGCGGGGGAGGCAGTCGCCGCGCACATCATCATCCTCGCCGCCGCCGCCGCCGCCGCCTTCGTCCCCGCGGGCCGGGCGGGCAAGCAGGCGCGCGCCCTCAGAGCCTCCGCCAACGACGCCGGCTGGAGCGGCGGCCTCGGGCGCCCGCAGCAGGGACACTACAAAGACAGCGACCTCCTCCGCCGCCGCCGCCTTCTCCTCCTCCTCCCCGCGCCGCCCTCGCCGCTGTTGGGGACGCTCATCTAACCCCGCCACCCGCGGAGTGTGAGGAGGAGGCGGTGCCGCCGCCGCTGCTGCCGCCGCCGCCGCTGCCGCCGCCGCCACCGCCGCTGCCACCGCCGGAGCTGCCCGCAATGGGAGGCGGCCGGCCTCACGGAGCATGCGCGCCGCCTCGCACATGCTCAGTCATCGAGCCGGGCTCCCTAGCCAGCCCCACCCCCTCCGCCTGCCTCCCGGCCTCGGGGTGCCGGGTGGTGCCGAAGCGACACGAAATCCGAGGCTCCGGGTTTTACTGACAGCACGCGGAAGAACCTGGACTGTGCCTGGGAAGCTGTCAGGGACCGCGTTCTTCTTCAGGTAATGTGGTTCGCTCCCGGGGAGAGAACCCGAACCTGACAGATAAAGGTACCTGCCAGTCTAAAGACCAGAGCTGCCGGTCCCCAGGTCCGCGCTGCCAGCGTGAAGATGAACCGTGCCGAGTGCTGGCCAGGGCACAACAGTCCTTTTGGCAATTTTATTTGGAATTGGGGAGTGGGGACATTATATTTAAGTCTCTTGAAAATAGCTTTGATAACCAGGCGTCACCGTGGCTAGCTCCTGTAATCTCAACACTTGAGTCTCCGAGGCAGGAGGATTGCCAAGTTCGAGCTCACCATGGACTACATAGTGAGTTCCATCCGGTTCCCGGCTTGGGCTGTGAAGTAAGAGCTGATCTGAAAAAAACAAAATGCAAACGAAGAAAGCTTTGACTAAGAGAGAGATAATAATCCGTGCACCATGGTGCACGGATTATTACCCTGTGTTAGGTGTATTAGCAAGTCAGTTATTCCCAAACTCTTGTCAGCATTTCAGAGATAAACCTTCGTGTATTTATTTGTCTCAAATATTCTTTTAGTGACTCCTTATTTAACTGAAAGCTGAATTTTTATATTGACAGTATTCACATAGCGACTTACCTTTTTCTGCACAGAGTTAAATTACCAAAGATGATTCTTGAATACTTGAAACTAAAGGTAACAATGATCTTACCATAGTTTTCTACAAAAATGTAGCATCTACTTACTGTACTTTATATCTGTGCCTCTTTAAAAGGATTTATCTTAAAGAAAGTTCCACCTTAGTATATGAAAATACAAACAAGAAGTAAGGAAGTACATTAATTCTAACTCGATGGATAAAGATGCTGAGAAGAATGGGTTTAAACTGGATCTTTAAATGATAGGCCTATCATTGAGAGTAATATTTAAAACGCTCTCTAGACATGGGGTAATAAAAACACAGGAACAAAGACATGGGGAGTCGATATTTTAATGCCCGTTAAGCAAGTTTTTCATTTATTTTTTTCTTCACCTACATTATAAATACGCTCATAAATTCTTGTTTATTTTGTTGTGTCTTCTTCAATGACTAGTCTGGGAGTTTGTACGTAGTAAGCATGTAGCCTGTGTTAAGTTAGGTTCCTATCCTGATGTGTCAGGGTAGAAAATTACAAACTTCGACGTTGAACAGGATGCTTCCCATCCCCCCACTGCTCTGGAGTGAAAGAACAAGACCCTGGGGTAGAGGCAGCAGGCCCCTAAAGGTTGGACATGTGAGAGTTGCAATGTGGCACTGATGTTGCTGGAGCCAGAATAGGCTATCTAAAAGGATTTGAAGTCGGGAGTTCTTAGGTTTGGATCCTGACTTGACTTCTTAATACTCACATGTCTTTGGGTAAGGTTCCTTCTTTAACTAATGGCCAAAACAATGCCTACCACGTAAAGCTGAGGGGACACAGAGCATCAACGATGTCCATTTGTCATGTGACAATATTCCCGGAGTTGCAACATACGTCAGACGAATTCGACTAGACTTTTGCTCAGGGTGGGAATGGTGTCTGAGCCAACCCACTGATTGCACATCCGGGGATAGAGATTAAGTGAATGAATGTTGTCTGCACAGTGTTAGGTCTCAAACCCGGGACAAATGGCTAACTGGGGTGCCTATATAACATATCAAGGTGGAGCTGGCTGCCAGCTTCTCCCAGAATTCCTCAGTCCCTACCTGTTGCAGGGTATGGATGGCATATCCCGCCCCCTACCCTAAACTTCCCCTGCCCAGGGGCTGGACTGCCCTTTGCCCAGTTGCCCTTAACCATATAATCTAGCCATTTTTGGTTACCTGGCCCTTTTTTTCTACCCTGCACCCTCTTGGTCTCCCCTGCCCGACTCTCCTCATATGGCCTGGCTCAGGGTCATGTTCACTCTGGACTCTTCCAGACGCCTTTGCCTCTGACTATTGGCTACGTTCTCCCTCAGATCTACAATAAACTTTCTCCTCCAGCATAACTAGAAGCAGCCATGTCCTTCCTTTTTTTTTTAAATTTCTTTCTTTCTTTCTTTCTTTCTTTCTTTCTTTCTTTCTTTCTTTCCTTCCTTCCTTCCTTCCTTCCTTCCTTCCTTCCTTCCTTCCTTCTTTCTTTCTTTCTTTCTTTCTTTCTTTCTTTCTTTCTTTCTTTCTTTCTTTTTTTCCATCCACAGAGGCGCTTTTCTCGTGGACTTAGGTGGTGGCATAGCCATGGTTACCCAATTCGAGTTTCTGATGGATACAGATCTTGCTCTGGTCTCGGGGTTCCGCCCACCTCTTCCTGAATTTCGCTTAGGTCCTTACTGTACTTTAAAGTACTCCACTAGCCCCTTCCTGAATCTCCTGGGTACTGACAAAACAGGGCAACTGGATTCCCTCCCCCCCCCCCCAAACCCGATGTCATTGGGCTGCACCACTAGGCGTGCGCAGAGCCCCACACATGCTCACTTAGGTAGCGGTTGGCAGCGTTTCCTTCCACGGCAGCAGCAGCGGTAGCCCTACTCTAAATTGATAGCCAATGCAGCGGGGGTTTTTCCCTCCTCCTCTTCCTGCCTCTGCACCGCACTGTTTTTTCTTGGTTCCTGCAACTGCCACAGCTACTGCCTTGGCAGCTCTAGCTTCCTCGGAAGGCTTCCCTGGGATGGCGGGGAACAGGGCATATACCAGAAAGGCGAGGGTGTTTGGAGTCACCATTCCCCTGTCAAGGGGACGAAGAGGAGGGGGTGGGGGTCTCCAAGTCAAGTCACCATGACCACGTTAACCACCCCTGCATATCCTTGCTTGCTTTGCTTCCAACACGCGAAGCCAGGGGGGAATTCTACTAAATCCTAAGTGCCCTATGCAGCCTGAGCACAGGGGGAAGGGGGTCTTTTGCTTCGCACCGCACTATGCAAAATTAAATAGAGAGGGTTTGAAAAAAAAATTTTCCAGCCCGTGTGAGCGCAGCTCGAGTCCTTTGGGCGCTGCCATCTTAGCTTTAGATGCTGCTGCGCTACCGCCCTGAACACTGTGTTCCCCAGGGTGCAAGCAAGGGGGCCACCCTGGGACAGCTAGGTGTTATATGGGGCCCACCCCAGGGCATGACGCACTGGCCTTCAAAGAATAGCAGACACTAAGGCAGATCCTGCCTTCGCCGGTTTTATTGTGGGCGTATTTTTCTTTGTGGTTAATAGGCTCATTTCTCAAAAGACTAGCCTGTCGTCCTGTAATGAGACCATGGCTTCATCTTTCACTTTTAGGCTCACAGGTTTTCGCCATTCTCTGTAAATCTGGGGTACATTTTTTTTTTTATTTTTATGTTATTAACATTTTTTCCTTTTCTATATCCATATATATATATATATATATATATATATATATATATAATTAAATATATATGAAAGCTACCTTTGCTAGTGTAGTAAATTACAAGGCAGGAGCCATGATGTGTATGTAACATAAGAAAACAAACTAAATTTCATTTAAATGATCAATGTTCTACTGAACACAGTGGTGCATGCTTGTAGTCCCAGCACTAGGAGGCTGAGTCCAGGCAGGAGGATTTCCGTAAGTCCAGTTAGAGTCTCTGAAATAACAAAAGTATTTTTAACTAAATAGCAATGACAGGCTTCCAACACAGAAAGCATGTATACTATCAAGCACAAAAGAGGTTGAAAATGTGGGGTCACAACGCTGTGTTTTCCTGCACAACAACATGCAAAAGCATTTAAAACAAGCTTGATAGCTGTGAACAAATTGGTGGAGAGAGAGAGTGAAGACATGTTTCCTTCTGTGGTAACCACCATATTTAAAGAGTCATAGAATTCTGCATTCTTAGCAGCTATGATGATATTTTAATTTAAAATATTTCAGATAACATTACTAGCACCAAACTGAACATACGAATTAATGAAGTAGTTAGAATTCTTCAGTGTTTATTGACTTTTAAGAGACAGTGTCTCACTGTTACCCAAGTGACTGGAGCTACAGGAAGCCACCACATTAGGCTTGAAATTCTTTCAAATGTAAATTGTATGCAGTAGCTCTCAGGTACCTTGATATATAAGCATGAATAACTAATGCCTTTTCTTTTTATATTAGTTTTTAAATATTCCTATAGTTATCACACTTGGGTTCTAAGAGGACTGAGTTACATTTGGACATTTTCATTCCTCAAAAACTGATTTCAAATATTACTTAAAGTGTATGAGTTTCATAATATATGTGGATACAAATCACAACTTTTTGGAAAATCATGTTTATGGTATATTTTCACCAGTGTATGCTTTCTTAACCAAGATAGAAAGTCATATGAGCTGTAACTCTACTAAGGGGAGTTTTTCAACTTTGAACAATTCACTATAAAGCCAAGTGTAGTAGCTTCCCCCTGTAGTAATGGCACTTGGAAAGCTGAGGCAGGAGCATAGCTACAAGTTTGAGGACAGTTTAGACTACATGATGAATTTTAGGTCAGCCTGGCCTGTAGAAAGAGATTCTTTCTCAACAACACCAAAAGGAAAAAAAAAAAAAAAACCACTTCAATATCATTATTAAGGTTGGTTTGTATTACTAAGGTTAAAAAGTACTTTCAACTGTAAATACTTAAACACTAAGGGACCTCTGAAATTCATGTATAGCACATCAATGCTTTTTCTCAAATAAAACAGGAGTTTAGAAATCCAGAGTGGAAAAATAGTTGCCTTGATCCCAGTGACCCCCTAGAATATTCATTTTTTTTTTTTATGCTCTGCTCAGGGACCTGAGACTCAACAGTGTCATGGTTCCACCAGATGCCCCATAGGAGTCCCATTGGAATATTAAATTATATTTAATTTAATTCATGTCTTAGTTCAAGAGACCAGTGAAAGGAGGAACCTCAATCTAAGCAAAAGTAACTGACCTATCTCTTCAAAGATAAATGGGGCTGCAGTTACATATAGGAACAGAGAGTATGTTTAACCTACAAGTTGGTTTTCTTGGTGCCTGTGACTTAGCTTTAATGTTAAATCAAGCACAATCTGGATGGATGAAGGAGGTGATGAAAGGCACAAACCTGTCAGGGCCACCAAGACTTTTAAAAGTTCTGGTAGATAAAGGTGTTCGGGTGCAGGTGTGGAAGAAAGGCATTTGGAGTTCTAGCTGTACCAGATTTCCACAGGGGAAACAAAACCTTACACAGAATTTTGGTGTAGTGAGCTCTCTATAAGAAAGACTGGACCTGAGCGATGTTAAGAGTGGACTCAGTAGTACTGCATGCTTTACCTGATCCCTCCTTCAGAACTTAGCCTCTCATCTCCCAGCTACCATGTGGGCTGATGAGAGTTCATAGTTGATGGCTGCTGCCTGGCCAATGGTGATATCGAGGAGTAGTATGCTGCAGGTAACTTAACAGTATACTGGTAAGGGTCCAGCTGTCTTGCATTAATTTGAGGACACCTGTGAAGGCCATTCCAAGTACAGAAGCTAGCGCTTGCTTGCTTGCTTGCTTGCTTGCTTCCCTCCCTCCCTCCCTCCTTCCTTCCTTCCTTCCTTCCTTTCATTCTCCACATTTGGATATACTCTGCTATGGGATTGCTGTATCATCTGAAAATTTATTTTTTAAGGGATCTTCATACCAGCTGTTATTTATATTCCCTAGTTTATTTCCTTACCTGAAAAGAATTTGAAAAAATATCCTCAGAGAATGCAGTCATTTCCCTACTTCCACGTATACCTCTGCCCCTGATTTTGGCTCACTTCAATCTTTTCTGTATACTCTGGGGATTTTTTTTTTTTTAAGGCATACTGTGTGTGACGAAATGTTACTTGAGTAGTTGGGGGTGTGACTCAGAGCCAGAACATCTCCTTAGTATGCATGAGATACCAGGTTTAAAGTGCGGCACTGAAAAGAAGAAACTTACTTTAAAAGTCTAATAAAATCCGTATTAGAGTGATTAAATCTAGTTGCCACAACAGGCAAACACAAGCAGTTCCTCTCAGGTCTACTTTGTCCCTTCACTGACCTTCCTAGTGCCCCGGGAGGCTGGCTGCTATGAACTGCAGCAGCTGCACTCCTTGGAGGCCCTGTGCTAGGTAGGCTTAGCTAATGAGGATGCTTTCTCTGGAGACTGAAGAGTGTAGAAGAGGCCTGTCAAGGTATTCTTCCCAGATCCCCTGCTTTGTCAGTACCTCTGGCAATGGCTGAGTCAGTTTCTCAATAGGGTGCCCGCCTGGCAGCTCCTCCTGGGCTCCACTGTCAGAACTCTGCTTCCTTGTTGTCCATTTAGTTCTAGAAGTGGTGACAGTTTCTTGTCCCCATGGTCCTTCCCTTACTCTGTTGACACTTCCGAGAGAAGTTCTTTCATTAAAATCTATTAATTTGAATTATGTGGAGCAACTTGTTTCCTGACAGAACTTAGCCGATATACCTCACATCTCAGTGACTTAACACAAGTTTACTAGTCACATATGTCATAGTCTGGTACAGGTCAGACAGCATTCTTTATTCATGGAATGTCAGCATCTGGAATATGTAGTCTCCAACATGAAGGAGCAGAGCAGAGAGTTGAAAGTTTACATAAGATGCTAACAGCCAAGTTTGAAAATGCTTTTCATCCCTTCCCCCTCAATTCAGTGGCTAGAAACTGTCACGATGACCCCTAATAACAAGAAGGCAAGAAAGTGACAGCTAATACTCAGGCATTTCTGTTTTGTTTATACATTTATTGTCTTTTCTTTGATTTTAATTCTACACATTGATTTATATTTTATTGCCTAAAAATATTTCCTCTGAACCCAAATCGACTCAAGCCTCTGAGCAGCAACGTGAAGAATATAAACAAATGAATGAACAAATACTTCATCAGGTTTTTTCCGATTATTAAGATATATAAATCTTATGGGATATATAATATTTATTTTTCTCCCAATGCAATACTTATTTTTTAGTTTGAAAAAATTACTAGGAAGATTTATATGGGTACTAATACTTACATTTTGTTTGTATATCTTAATATGAGTAGTTTTGTTGTATCTACTATTTAATATTTAAATTAAACTGAAATCATTCCTGTTTTAGATTTCTGTCATTCCAAAGTGTTTCACCTGATGCTCAGTTATTCTTACAAAAACCCCCAAACTATTAACCCTTTTAATAATACCATCTTAGTATACAAATATGTTTATCTCATGGCTTACTTCAATGTTTTATGTTCTACACAACTATAACTGTTCATAATCTGTTCCTGTGTGATTTATTCAGGAGTTTGTTTTTTAAGTATTTATACTTTCATACCACTATACATAAATGTATCTTCAATAATTAAATATGATCTTAAAGCAAGTATACAAATCCAGAAAACAAATAAATTCATTTTATGTATTTTATTGTAGGCTCTGAAAAAAAATTACCCTTCTGTTTCTAGTAGATGAAAGCTATCTTCCAGGTGGTGACAGATACAGGCATTTGGTTCTTTTGGAGAGGTGTATCTTCCTGGTCTGGATGGCATATGCTGTCCTCCTGATTTGGTGAACACTAACTCCTTGAACACTAGATAGATTATATTTTCTTGGTCTAATGGACAAATGCTGCCCTACCATTGAGGTTAAATAGATGCCACACTCCTATTCTGGTAGGGCAGTAGAAAGGCAATGTCTTAAGCTAAAACCACCATTTAGATCAACCTTCAGCATTAACTCGGGAGATAGTTAAATGGTTCTCTGCTAGTTACCACTGGTCTAAAGCATGGAGTATATTTTAGAAAGAATGCAAGCCATAATTACTTAGTTACTATTGCTACAGTAGGCTCAGGTGAATGCTAGATATCTAGTGTCTTAACCTACTTCACAGAGGACACAAGGAGTCCATTTTTACATCAAGTTTTATCTAGATGATTTATAAAACTGATGGCTGCTGTAGGAACTCAGAGAGAGAGAGAGAGAGAGAGAGAGAGAGAGAGAGAGAGAGAGAGAGAGAGAGAGAGAGAGAGAGATTCCCGAATAAGCCAACAGTGTTAGTATGGCCAGCTGTGTCAGCCTCCTTTCTGGTAAGTCAGAAGAAAAGTTGATTTTTGGTGTGGTAGTAGGACTAAATTAACCATTAATATTTAAAACACCGGCAGCATACGATATTGAAGACTATTACAGTTTAGTTTTGGTTGTTGTTGTTTTGTTTCTTAATGTATGCCTCCTTGCCAATCCCTTTTCTTTTCCACAGAAGTTATGAAGTCTTTCCTCAATGGTGTATAAAATTTTAAATTTGTATCAAGAAGAATATAATAAGAAAATGAGATAGTCGTAAATGTAGAAGTCAGCCCATTGATATTACTTATGATATGGGTACATAGTGAATTTCAGTTATTATCTTGAAATTTTTTAAATCTTATTTAAAATCAATATAAGACTTCTAAAAAGTGAACATTGGCAAAAAAAAAGATATTTATAGAATGCAAGAGAAAAAACATTTTGCAGGGCTGAAGCAATATCTCGGTGGTTAGGAGCACTGGCTGCTCCTCCAGAGGAACCTGGTTGATTTCTAGCACCCACATGGTAGCTCACGACCCACTGTAACTTCAGCCCTGGGGGATCCTATCCCTTCTTCTGGCCTCTGCAGGCACCTCACACATATGATAAACAGACATACATGCAGACAAAACACCCATAGGTAAAATAAACATAAATACATTTTTTTTAAAGATTTCACAAAGAAATCTTATTTTTGAAATGGAAGCATTGCTTCTAAGTGCTTGCAAGTTCTTTGAGCATACACTATCTTTCCCTACTAATCTGTACTCTAGTCATTTATCACAGACTAAGGATCACCCCTTGTAGCATGAATCTCGCTGGATCCTCAGCTGGTCTTGTTTTCTCAGACTGGAGGCCTCTGAGTCCTCATCAAGAATGGCTCTCAGATGAAATGCTGCTCAAAAGCCTGAGAGCTTAACCAGCCAAATGCTTAACCAGCCAAATGCCTCTAGTTTCTGGTCCTCACACCTTATATACCTTTCTGCTTTCTACCATCACTCCCTAGGATTAAAGGATCGCTTTCTGGGATTAAAGGTGAGAGTCACCATGCCTGGCTGTTTCCAATGTGGCCTTGAACTCACAGAGATCCCAGATGGATTTCTACCTCTGGAATGCTAGGATTAAAGGCATGTGCTATCACTGCCTAACTAGTGGCTTTTCTGTTCTCTGACCCCAGATAAGTTTATTAAGGTACACAATATTTTGGGGAACACAATACCACCACATTTCCTCTCTTTGTGTCTAAAATTAAAGAAAACTTATAACTAATACAAGAAAAACTATCCAATAAGTATATACAATATATACAGCCAAAATTTACATTAATGATGTCTAGTCCATTAACATTTGACAGATTCAGATAAAAACTCCATTATATATATTAACAATGTCAAGTTCAGTAACATCTGATAAACTCAAACCAAAAAATTTTCATTACTTATCTTATTTAAAACAAGTAGTTCCTTTTTAAAAGTAGATTCCATACTCTCCCCTTTTATCTTATCATATCCATAACCCCTAAAGCTTCTCTTTCCTCAAACATAAAGTCAACCAAAGAGGCTGGGTTCCTGTCTCAAGGCAGGGGCCCTAAACCCAAACCACCACTCCACCTACCACCATGATTGGCCTAAGGACCATGTGTCCTATGTTTGCCTTCTAGCTATCCCCTCCCCCATCTTCAGGTAGGACTCATGTTGCCAGCTCTACTGGTCCTCTTTTCCCAAACTCCAGCCTCCTCTGTCCAAGTAAGGACCCTAGATTCACACTGCTCACTCTACCCTGTAACCTACCTGAAGATCATGTGATTGGCAACTGACTTCCTGCCCCACCTCCAATTCCTCCTCTTTAGGTGAGGACCCCAGACATGACTGGCAATTCCAGACATCCCCACAGCATGCCTTTGGCCCTTTGTACCCATATCATAAGTAATATTGATGGGCTGACTTCTACATTTACGACTATCTCATTTTCTTATTATATTCTTCTTGATACAAATTTAAAATTTTATACACCATTGAGGAAAGACTTCATAACTTCTGTGGAAAAGAAAAGGGATTGGCAAGGAGGCATACATTAAGAAACAAAACAACAACAACCAAAACTAAACTGTAATAGTCTTCAATATCGTATGCTGCCGGTGTTTTAAATATTAATGGTTAATTTAGTCCTACTACCACACCAAAAATCAACTTTTCTTCTGACTTACCAGAAAGGAGGCTGACACAGCTGGCCATACTAACACTGTTGGCTTATTCGGGAATCTTTCTCTCTCTCTGTGAGTTCCTACAGCAGCCATCAGTTTTATAAATCATCTAGATAAAACTTGATGTAAAAATGGACTCCTTGTGCCCTCTGTGAAGTAGGTTAAGACACTAGATATCTAGCATTCACCTGAGCCTACTGTAGCAATAGTCTCTAGGCAGGGACCATGGACTCACACCACCAACTCCACCCATACCTGCTAATCAAACCACTCCTGTCTAGGTATGGACCACACCAACAATTACACACACACACACACACACACACACACACACACACACACACACACACACCAGTGCTAACACATAACCTGTCTGAGAATGATGCATTCCTTGTCTGCTTTGTGGTTTCCCCTCACAGACTACTCCAGTCAGTAGTAGTAGTAGATTATTGACCATAATCCAAAAATTTTCTTTGTGTCCCCATAAGAGTACAGCACCCTTTATCAACAGGAAGTAGCCTAGAAAAACTATGCCCATATTCTCAAAAAATGGATTATGGATGTTTGTCTTTGTTTAGGTTGTTGGTTACAAATTGTTATTGGTCATAGTCAATATTTTTCTAAAAGAAGAAAGGGGGATATGATATGGAAATATAGGATATAGTTATGATAGGATAAAGGGTGGATTGCTGAACCTCCTTTTAAAGAACAACTTGCTTAAAATGTATTACATTGGTATAGTTTATTTATACAAATTTAAAGTTAATTTTGTTATACTGTATGTATATTTCTACTCTCGTTTAAGGTATTATGTTTATGTAACTCATTTAAATTGTAATGGATAATTAAGAAATGCAGGTTAATAATTAGCCATCCATGATAATCAAACTTATAGTCATGTTAATTGAGTTTTTTAAGTATACATAGATAAATTTCAATTAGGTAGGTAATCTTTAAACACTCCAAAGACATACAGAATATGGCATTTAAAATGTTTTAAAAACTTAGACTTTCCTGGACAATGAAACATGTCTGCTCCTGGCAGCACCAATTTACTTCAGAGAGAAAGATGGGCATCGAAGACACTCCATATGGAGTTTATCTTCTTCTTGGCAAAAATAGCCATTTGGGCAAGGAACTGTTCTTGCCTGGACTGCTTGGCAAAATGTTGTATTGACTGGACATGCTGGACCCATAGGAAGGTGACCACTGAAGTTTGCAAGGTGAGATGGTCCTTCAGGTTCCTGCTTTGCAGAAGAAACTGCCAGGCATTCTATAGGACACAGGAAGAAGTGACTGAGAGACTCTAGGCCTGTTGGCTGAAGATGGATGCCCCGATGTTGCAAAGGAACTTTGCATGACTATCCAGGTAGATAGCTATCTCTGTCATTCTAGATTTTTGGAAGTTGCTCTTCCTGTTTACTTAGATAATATTGTATCCTTCTGAGGTCTTTGGTGTAGTTGAAGACTAGATAGTTATAACTTTCTTTGGTTATGATATAAGATAAATTAGATATAAAGCTTTAGACTCACAAATTTAGGATAGATAGAATATTTTCTTTAATTTCGCCAAATACAAATAGACTAGATATTGTAACTATAATTCTTGCTTGATAACTGTTTGTTATATGTAATTTTACTATGTTAAAGTTAAAACTTTCATTTTAATTAAACAGAAAAGGGGAAATGCTGTGGAATAATGCTTTTGTACACTGGTTTAATAAAACACTGATTGGCCTGTAGCAAGACAGGAAGTATAGGCAGGATAAGCAGACAAGGAGAATTCTGGGAAGAGGAAGGTTGAGTCAGGAGATGCCAGCCTGCTGTCCAAGGAGCAGCATGTAATGGCACACAGGTAAAGCCATGGAACATGTGGCAACATATAGATTAACAGAAATGGGCTGAGTTTAAGTGTAAGAGCTAGTCAGTAGTAAGCCTGAGCTAATGACTAAGCAGTTTTAATTAATATAAGCCTCTGTGTGTTTACTTGGGTCTGAGCGGCTACAGACCCGGCAGGACACAGAAAAACTTCCAACTACACTTCCCTGCTCTTTCACTGATCTCTTTCCTTCCCACAAATAGTTTTCCTTTTGTTTTCATGTAACATATGTGTGTGCAGTTAAATATAGAGTCCACACATGAGACTAAGTAAGGTTTTTTTTTTCTCCTCCTGCTGTTACCTTCTCTTTGCTCCTGCCTCCCTTGAGGCATCTCTTCCTCTTCACAGTCCCATTTCTGCATTTATCTTTTGCACCACTCTCTACCCCAATATATGTTTAGGTGTGTATACACTTATGCATATTCTTCATATGAGAGAAACACAAAGTGTTTACCTCTCTGGCTTATTTCACTTAGCATGATAACTTCCGGTACCATCCATTTTCCTGCATATGACATATTTTAATTCTTTTTGTTGTTGTTGTTTGTTTGTTTTGAGACAGGGCTTCTTTGTGTAGCCCTGGTGTCCTAGAACTCACTCTGAGGACCAGGCTGGCCTCAAACTCAAAGATCTGCCTGCCTCTGCCTCCCAAGTGCTGGGATTACAGGCATGCAACACCACAACCCAGCAAGATAATTATTTAATCCTTTATAGCTGAATCAAAGCCCATTGTGTATGTGGTTTCCTTTTTCTGTTGATCTGTTGATGGTTATCTAGGGTGTCTCCATTTGACTGTCATGCATAGTGCAGCAGTAAATATCGATGTGCAGGTTTCTCTGTGGTACTATTTGCATTACTTCTTTGGGGAGAATATTATCCACATACGTATCAAGTATCTCAGTTCATTTGTGATGTGATAGGAACTTCCCTTGTACCTAAGAATTGAAATTGCCTGGAATTCCTTAGAGGCCACATAAGTGTCTTTGAGATGGTACCACCATCTTTGAGTTTACACTCGAAGTCTGAGGTTCAAGAGAACACAAGACAATCAGAAGTTGTCAGCCTGTAGGATGGAGAAGGAAAGGGAAGGGAATGAGTCAGTTTCTTCTAAAAACTACTGATAATTGACTAGAAGAAAAGGCTGCCATTCTGCCATTCTGTTTCCTAGGAGACATCTGTAATAGGAGAAAATTCTTTCTACTTTCTCTCTCACACCCATGTGTCTTTCAAGTGATGTGCAAACCACCTTTTTTTGCAATACACTGCACCCCCCAAAGTTACAGATAGTGTATCAGTCTTGCTATGGTTTGGATATGGTTTGTACTCCAAGGGCTTCTATGTTGGAAGCTTGATCCCCAGTGTAGTGATGTTGAGAGGTTGTAAGATCTTTAAGAAGTAAACCCAGTGGAATGTAACCTTGGAAGGAACAAACTAGTTCTAGGACCTCAGTTTTTGTGAGAAAGTTGTTAGAAACAAGCAATCCTAGCTCCTTATTCTCTGGCTTCCTATCTCTCCATACAATATCTCCTTCCCATATATGCCTCAATCATGATGCCATCTATCCACCATAACATTTCAGGCAGTTGGGAAGGGCCATTGACAGACCTGACATCTGATTGTTGTTTGGACTGACATGCTGTTGGACTTTCACCCTCCAAAACTGTGAGCTAAATAAACCTCTTTATTTCTATATAGAATACCCAGCCTTTAGTGTTTTGTTTTGGGAACAGAAAATAGATATGTTATAGCAAAACATAAATGCCTCTCTTTCAAGCAAAGGTTAAGTTAACCAAGGACTGATCTTAAAATATTCAAGTTCCCTAAGCTTTGAAATGGGGTCTACTATGTAGACAAATTCCTGCTCAGGCTGATGTAGAACTCTCTGGGTAGCCCAGGCTGGACTTGAATTTGGAAAAACCCTTCTTTCTACTTCCCAAGTTCTGTGATTACAGATATTAACTACCACACCATGTTCAAAGTTTCTGCCTTGATATGCAACTCACTTTATGTACAGATGTCCATTAGTCCACTGCTTGTGGGAACCAGCACACACTTAATACTTTGGCTCTTGTCTTATTGGTAGAATAAACTACTTCCTAGGTCAATAGTTGTATGTATCCTAACAGCATCCTTGAGACTATGGCAGGCTTACTTGTTGCAATTAAGATAAAGTTATATATCCCCCATAGTTCTCAATAATCTGCTTGGGAGGTAGATGCAATGCTCTTCTTTTGTGCTTATCTGAGCATAGAACAGGGAACCAGAATATTGATAGAAAGAACTTGAGTGATGAGTTTGCAGACCACCATTGGACTGGAAACACAGTTGTCTTTGGCCAAAATAATATAACAACAATGAGATTTTGAGCATGTATTTCAAAACTAAGAGTATGATTTAGAGTGAATATACTCATTTTTTATGGCGGTTACCTTATATGTCTTCAACTAGAATAGCTTTGGCATTTTTGGTTCAGTTGTCTCTGTAGATTTCCCAATCATGGTCTTGATCCCCCTTGCTCATATAATCCCTCTCCCCTCCCTTCAACTTGTCCCCCAGAGCTCAGCCTGATCTCAGCATCTGCTTCCATCAGTTACTAAATAAAGGCTCTATAATGACAATTAGGGCATTCACCAATCTGATTACTGGGGTAAACCAGTTCAGGAACCCTCTCCACTATTGCTAGTAGTCTAATCTGGTGTCATCCTTGTGGATTCCTGGGAATTTCCCTAGCACTAGGTTTCTCCCTTACCCCATAATGTCTCCCTCTATCAAGATATCTCTTTCATTGTTCTCTCACTCGATCCCTCCCTCAACTGGACTGTCCTGTTCCCTCATGTTCTTATCCACAAATCCCCTCCTCTCCTCTCTATTGCCCACCCCATTGTCCCCAGTTTACTCATGGAGATCTCTGTTTCCCATTCCCAAGGCAATCCATGCATCCCTCTTAGAGTCCTCCTTGTTTCCTAGTCTGGTTATCCATTGCTTTACATCTAGTATCCACTTACGAGTGAGTACATACCATGTTTGTCTTTCGAGTCTGGGTTACTATGGCATGTTTGTTAATAATCTACCAACCAAAATAATCTTCCAACCTAAAATAGTGTTAATTAAGTAAATAAGTATATTTGAGGGGGAAAAATTCCATGGTAAGTCCCAACTGGAAGAATAAGGAAATAAGTATAATGTTTTTAGTGAAATTATGCCAAGTTATAGTAAAGGGTATGGATACAGGGAGGACAAAGTACTAGGGCATGGGATGCAGTAGGACAATCAACTATTCCAATTGTGCTTCTAATAGGACTGATTTTCTCTGGGTCTAGTGAGTAGGATGGGATGCTACTTAGGACGGCTTCCTGCCAAAAAAGAGTTCTGCATTAGCTGAGGGCTGTGGGTGTCCCCCAGATGGTCGGGAACATGTAAGCAGGGAGAGAACAAGAGAATCAACTGGAGCTGGGTTGCCTAGGTTAGGGGACTATGTAGTTAGGAAGCCCTTCACAGTTGCCAAAGAACTCATATGGACCCTTGAGTGAAAGCCAGTGTTCGAAATACATGTGACACATGGTGACCAGAGCAGAGACCAGACTAGTACAGAGAGGACCACCACCTGGACGCAGTTTGCCTTAATAGCACTTCTCATGAAACCTGTACCTTGAAGGGAAAGGAAGGAAAGGAGAGTAAACACACTGCATTGCTCTTCAAGTTTTAGACTGTTCACCAGCCCAAGCTAAACTGAGGGGAAGAGGAAGAGAAAGGAAAGAAAAAGTGGTGGGACCTGGACTCTGGAAGCCACTGAGCATGCTGCCTCCAAAATCTGGCTAATTGAAGGAAACCAGCCATCCCATATTATGCTTCTGAGATGCAATCCCTGGTGAGCCTGGGACATAGTAAAATATACAGAATGTTTCCTTCTTTTTGTTCAGTAAGGAATATGATACTCATTCAGACCCAGAAGAGATACAAGTAAGTGTGAAAAATAAATGAATCTAAGGATCGACACTGCTCTTTTATAAGTATCAGTACCATCATTACATCATTTTTGTCAGTAAAAGCTGACTAAACCATGGCATTTAAAAATTTTTTTAGTCCTTTTATTATAAAACACTTGTGTACTCATTTATAGAAAAGCTTGGACATGTATTACACAAATCTCATCTGCAGTCCCACAACCCAGAAATAACATCTGTTAATATTCTGGTCCACTTTTATTTACTATTTCTTCTTTTGCATGCATATGTTTATAAAGATACTTCAAGATTATACTGTCTACTAGCATTTGCATTTTTTAACTCAAAAAGTAATTTTGTAGTAATTTTCATATAATTATTTGAAAATTTTATTTTAATGAATTAATAAGTAACATATTAAATATATTTTATTCAACAATTCCCCCTTTTTTCTTCACTTGTTTTCATCTTCCACCCTTCTAAAAAATGTGATGATGTAAATTATTCTCCATAAAGTCTTGACATGATTTCCAATTTTATTTGTGTTGAGCTATATTCCTAGAAGTGGAAATACTCAGTAGACAAATCTTCTTTTCAAGACTATAACATACTGTATATTGCCCAAGAAAGATGATTTCTATTTTAAATCCCAAGAGCAACTATAAAAGCATCTGTGTCATAGTACACTCACTACTATTAAAATAAATTAGCCAAAGTTAAATGAAAAACAGATGGATACTTGATTTTGTCATTTTTTTTTTGTTTTCCAACTAGGTCTCTCTCTCTCTCTCTCTCTCTCTCTCTCTCTCTCTCTCTCTCTCTCTCTCTCTCTCTCTCTCTCTCTCTCTCTGTCTCCCCACACACATACCCTACCACAAACACATATGGTACGTATGTGCATGCACTTACTTGTGAGTTTGTTCCTTGTCTTTTGGAACTGCTCTTTCCTGTTCTAACCACTGACTCCCTCTTCCCCAGATTAAAGGATCTCATGCACATTAGGTAGTGCTTGCTTGGCATGCACTATACTACTGAGTCACATCCGTGTCCCCAAAGACTGGCAGGTTTTTGTTTGTTTGTCTAGCTAACAAACCATATTCTAAACATCATTTTCATTGTTTTTTTTTTTTTTGAGGGGGTGGACTTCATGTATGTGAGGTCTCACAATTAGGGTTTTATTGCTGTGAGTAGATTCCATGACCATGGCAACTCTTACAAAGGAAAACATTAGCTGGGGCTGGCTTACAGTTCAGAAGTTGAGTTCATTATCAGCATGTTGAACTGCAGGCAGACATGGTGTTGGGGAGTTCTACATCTGGATCTGAAGGCAGTAAGAAGAGAGAGTGACTCTGGGTTGTCCTGTGACACACTTCCTCCTACAAGGCCACATAGTGCCACTCCCTATGGCCTATGGGGGCCATTTTCAATCAAACCACCACACTAGGTAAGCATTGTATCACTGAGCTACATCCCAGCCCCACACCCTAAATTTTTTAAAATCCTTATTCTTTGACAATACTCGTACATGTGAATTTTAATAATATTCACACAGTCCCCATTACCCTCTCTTATCTCCTCTCCTTCCCTTGTAGCCAGAAGTTTCTCTGGACCTGCCCAGCCCCACAATCCTGCAGCCACTTATAAAATATTTACACAGAGACTTAAATTAGTTACAAACTGTATGGCCTATGGCTCCTGCTTATATTAGCTAGCTCTTTCAACTTAATTCAACCCATTCTTATTAATCTATGTCTTGCCACGTGGCTTCATGGGCTTACCAGTACTTTTACATCTACCTTCTTGAGTGGCTGGATCACATCTTCCCTGACTCCACCTTTCTTCTCATTCTCTCTCTCTCTCTCTCTCTCTCTCTCTCTCTCTCTCTCTCTCTCTCTCTCTCTCCCTCTTGGATTTCCCTCCTGGCTGTAAGCTTTCTTGCCATAGACCAAAGCAGCTTTATTTATTAGCCAATGGGGGCAACACATATTCACAGCATACAGAAAGACATCACACAGCATTCCTTCTAGACCCTTTTCCCAACAAATCCTTCTCCTGCTACCATGGGTATTTATTTGTTTGTTTGTTTTTGAGACCCACAGAGTTTAATTAGAGCTGCTTTTTTTTGTACATAGGTATGAAACATGGGTTTCTTATTAGAGCTTACACCACTGAAGAAAAGTGTCTCCTTCTCTCTCAGCAGCTCTTACCTGCTAATAGCTTCTCAGCTAAGGGTAGAGCCTTATGGGCCCGTGCCCTATGTATGCTGAAATGTTGATGGGCTCCATCTTGTGCATGCTGAAATGTTGATGGGCTCCATCTTGTGCATGCTGAAATGTTGATGGGCTCCATCTTGTGCAGGTTACCACAACTGCTGTGAGTTCAGGAATGCTATGGTATGTCATGTCCGGAAAATAGCACTTCTCTATAGCCTTCAGCTCTTATCCCACACACAGTCTTCTGCAATATTCCTTGAGCCTTGGAATGGGGTAAAAGGCTAATTTAGATGTGCCATTTAGGACTGAACACTCAGTAGTTTCTTAGAACTTTGACCAGTTGGTTACCTCTGCACTAATCCCTGCCCACAGCAAAAAGAAGCTTTTCTGACCAATATGGATAGCACCAAAGGTCTATGTTGCTAAACATAAATATTTAGAAAACTGTTTCATATGTCCATTTAGCAAAACAACGAGGGACCTATTACCTTCCTAGTTATGGGCTTTTGATAAAATTTACAGTAACAAGCATGGATTTCCTCCTGTGGAACAGGCATCAATCCTATCAAAAAGTGGTCCGGCCGGGCGTGGTGGCGCACGCCTTTAATCCCAGCACTCGGGAGGCAGAGGCAGGCGGATCTCTGTGAGTTTGAGGCCAGCCTGGGCTACCAAGTGAGTTCCAGGAAAGGCGCAAAGCTACACAGAGAAACCCTGTCTCGAAAAACAAAAACAAAAACAAAAAAAAGTGGTCGGCTACTTTCATGAATAGCATGCCACTGTTGTACCAATGGGCACATCTTGTCTGGAAAGTCAGTATTGTAGCACCCAGAGTTTGCCACTGGCCAAGACCTCTGCTAACGGTTCTCACCAAGCAGCTTACATAGCACGATAGTGTTATGAAAGATAGCCAGAAGGGAGGCAGCTTCCAGCTCAATTCCAACTTGAATTCTTCATGTCCCATAACCAAAATATGTGGTACCTTCTTCTTACCATGTATTTCTGGTGGCAATCAAGAGCAGTGGCAATAGCCTGTATTGATGGGGTGCCTCTAGGGCCTCTCTGACCAACTCATAAGGAAGTATCTAATTCTGGTCATTAAGATTTTCATTTAATAATATATGGTTTTTGAAAACAGCATTATCCACTCATGCAGGGTACCTCCATGCAAATGCTTTTGTTTAAATTATAATTTTAAATTAATTTATGAAGCAATGCATTTCCATATGGCTTTTTCATAAACCTTTTTTTAAATTTTAGATAATACTCCCTCCACTCTCTTCTTCTTCCACATCCCATATCATCTTACAATTTTTCCACCCCAATACTCCCCCTTCTACTTTCAAATCACATGTATTCTACTGTCCCCTACGCTACTCAAGGCCTCTTCCCCTCTTCCTCTCATGGGCTCTTTAATGTCAGGTTTTCAAAGCTCATTCTATTAAGTACTGTTTTTCAGACCCATTCATATTCATATTTAACTTATCTAATCTTGCATTTAAGATCTCATGTCTTATGAAGTTTTGCTCAACTTCTGAATTTGTTTAGGCTATTGAGTTAGTTCTCTAGTCTAGAAAATGAAAGGCTTTATGTGGTAACTAGAGACACTTTAGTTCAAACTCATTTTTAACCCTTACTAATTCTGCAATC